>NC_134081.1:3979973-4643302 GCF_000715075.1 Nicotiana tabacum | reverse complement strand
AAAGATATCAAATTTCTGCCCAGATAACTGGAAGTTCCAACTAATAAGAAGCCTAATAAACCTTAAAAAAGGATAAAGGCCCAGCAGAAATTACTTATTTTTCGAGACCCCGTTATAAGTTCTATCCATATATGTTCTGATCGCCAAGTCATACTTTACCCGATTGCATTTTATTGGAATTGAGATAATACCCCAGAGAAATTTGACTTTACTTTTTTGTTTCCTGTAACGACCCAACCGGTCGTTTCGACTGTTAGAACTCCCTTCCCCTAAATAAGACTCCTTGTATGTACTTTTTCTAATTTATGACTTGCGGAGATGGTTGGTTTGGGATTTAGAAGCGTTCAGGTTGAAATCGGAGCACTTGGCTCCATAGTTGGCTTTAAAAAGGGTAAGTTTGACTTCGGTCAACATTTTTAGAAAACGACCTCGGAATCAGGAGTTGATGGTTCCAATAGATTCGTATGATGATTTTGGACATGGTCGTATGTTCGAATCGGGTTTTGGATGACCCGGGAATGTTTCAGCGCCTATTGTGAAAGTTGGCATTTTGGAATGATTTCATAAATTTGGGTGGAAGTGCATTTCAAGGTTATCGATATTCGTTTGGGATTCCGAGTCTGGGAATGGCTCCGTAGGGTGATTCTGGTATTGGGAGCGCGTCCAGATGTGGATTTGGAGGTCCGTAGGTCATTTTGGGGTCATTTGGCGAAAGTTAGAAATTTGAAGGTTTTTGAGAAGATTGACCGGGAGTGGACTTTTTGATATCAGGGTCGGATTCCTATTCGGAAGTTGGAGTAGGTTCGTAATATGAATTATGACTTGTGTGCAAAATTTGAGGTCAATCGGACGTGATTTGATAGGTTTTGGCATCGATTGTAGAAGTTTGAAATTTTAAAGTTCATTAAGTTTGAATCAGAGGGTGATTCGTAGTTTCAATGTTGTTTTGCATGGTTTGAGGCCTAGACTAAGTTTGTAATGTGTTATGAGACGTGTTGGTATATTTGGTTGAAGTCCTGAGGGCCTCGGGGTGGTTTCGGATGGTCAACGAATCAACTTGGAGTTTTGTTGTGTTGCTATAGGGCCTAAGTTCTGGTGTAATCGCACCTGCGGAAAAAAGACTGCAACTGCGACGCTACAAAATCGGCAAGCCAAGCGCAGAAGCGGAAGGGCCAAGGCTGCTGAGGCCATAGAAGCGGAAGGTCTATGCGCAGAAGCGCAGGTGCGCTAGGGTAGGCACAGAAGCGAGGGCCGTTGGTGTGAGCTGGAGCCGCATCTGCGATGGGTCTTCCGCAGATGTGGAGCCGTAGGTGCGGCTGATGTACTGCAGGTGTAGAATGTCGACTGGGTAGATTGATTTAAGAACGGGACTTGGCTCATTTGTTTCCCATTTTTCACTTGGTTAGGCGATATTTGGAGAGCTTCAAGGGGAGATTTTCATCATCTATGACAAGGTAAGTGATTCCCACCTATTGCAAGTTAAATACTTGTTTTATATATGGATTTAAACATGTAAATTTGTAGAAATTTGGAATTTTGAAGAAAAATTTAGAAATTGGTAATTTTGGGTTTTTACCATGAAATTGGACATGAAATTTGGAATAAGTAATATAATCGAGTTCGTGGTGTTATGGGTAAAGATTTTCTTCAAAAATATTCAGAATCCGGGCACGTGGACCCGAGGGCTGTTTTATCGATTCTTCGAGCAAAATTGAAAATTATTGTAAATTGAATTATAATAAGTATTAGAGCATATATTTATGGATTCGCACATTCATTGACTAGTTTTGGAGCTATGGCCATCGGCTGGAATTGTTGGAAAGGCTTTGGAGCCGGTTATGACGTTTCAGAGCGAGGCAAGTCACTTGTCTAACCTTGTAAGAGGAAATTTACCCCATAGGTGATTTTAATTAATAATTGTTGCTAATTGTGGGGACTACGTACGTACGAGGTGACGAGAGTTCGTGCGTAGCTACTAATATTGCTATGCTCGGATAGTTTAGCACTCAAATCATGAATTTCTTATGATAATTGTATCCTTTATTTAATTAAAGAATTAGAATTATACTATAAATTGTAAGAGAAAATAGTAAGAGACTGAAATTTCACATATTTGAACTCTTGCGCAAAATATTTGACTGTTAATGGAAATTGTACATCCTTATGTGTTAATCTTATAATATCTTCTCATTCCGAAGGTTCATAAGAAAATGACCTCCTTTCTTGTGGAGCGGGCCGAACGCCTCGGCAATATAGATGCATCTATGGATCGCGCCGCACGTCCCTCGGAAGTGTACATGACACTCTGGATCGGGTCGTACGACCTCGGCAGAAATCGTGCCTAATAATAATAATTACACGATACTTTGATATTTTAAATTGCAGCTTGTGAAGCTAATTGGTAAATTGTAAATTATTGAATTTAATGAATTAATTATTTCTACTTGTTAAAAAAATTATTGTTGTTCACCTAAAAATCATGTTTAATTAAATATTTCTATTATAATAATATTGACCCATAGTGAGTGTCAAAGTCGACCTCTCGTCACTACTTCTTCGAGATTAGGCTTGATACTTACTGGGTACATGTTGTTTACGTACTCATGCTACACTTGCTGCATATTTTTATGCAGGTACATATATGTCTAGCGGCCTTGTGGGCGCAGAGGTGTGGTTAATGCGGGGACTTAGGTGAGCTGTATTCTATATTACGATCCACAGCCAACAGAGTCTCTTTCAGAGTTATTAATATTTTTCCTGTCCAAATTATATTTCGGACGGATGCTGTATTTTATTTTACTCCCTAGTAAATTCTCATCCACTTGTGACACCAGGTTTTGGGAGTGGTTATGGGTTGTTTAGTATTTTAGTTGAGAAAATATTTATCACTTACTATGTAAGTTCTATCTTTTACTATTTAATTGGAGGAAATTATGATTTAAAATTACTAAAAAGTGTAATTACGTTAATTAATTATGGTTGGCATGCCTGTCAGCGGTGTTAGGTTCCATCATGACTTTTAATAGATTTTGGGTCGTGACAACATGGTATCAGAGCACTAGGTTCACTTAGGTCTCACGAATCATGAGTGAGTTTATTAGAGTCTTGCGGATCGGTACGGAGACATCTATACTTATCTTGGAGAGGCTACAGGGCTGTTAGGAGCACCTCCCTTCTTGATTCTTCATCGTGCGATTCGATTCTTTTGAGGATTATTCCTTCATTTCCTTCCTACTCAATCTTATGCGATGTGAAGCGCTTGTTATAAATTGGGAATCGAGGAAGTTTAATGGCACTACAGATGTGGTGCAGGATGTTTCTCCCTGTGTATTTGATTGGGCTATTGTCGTTGCCTTACAGAAGGCCGCTCTGTCGATTCGGCTCAGTATCAGTATTACCTAAGATTTGAGATTTGGCATTGATTGTTATGCCGATTCGTGCATTGCTATCGCACAGTGTTCGTGTAATGGTAGGATGCTTGTCTATGCGTCGAGGCAGTGAATGACTTGAAAGGAGGTTTTTCTCAATGCATAATTCAGAGGTTCAATGTTCTATTTCCAGCGGAGGAAAGGCAATCAGACTATAAATGTTTAGGTTTGGGTTAATGGAGTAACGAGACTTGGTATTTTCGAAGCATGGTGGAATTTTCATCGGTAATGTGGCATCGTTGTCCTTGCTGAATGCGTTAAGTTTGTTAATGTTATGGTTTTTTTCAATTCGCCTTCGGGGTAGGGTATCGTGAAGTGGTGCCAGAGAAGCGAATGTCAGAGGTCGCAGTGTGCTATGGTTCAGAATCAAATCGGTGATCCAAATGTTGATAGCTCAAGGAAGATGATCTCCGGGGAGGTTTAGAGTTGGCAAAAATATGTTGGTTCAGGTGCTACAGATATGGATTTTGATTTAAGGCAACAACTGGGCAGCGAAGTATGAGGAAGGACATGTGAGAGGTGTCTTGCAGTGGTTAAATTTCTAGAAGGCCAAGTATGAGAAACATAAGTCGAGTAGTTGCTTAAAGGAGAGGGTTTGACCAAAGTGGGAGAGTGGCAAGGTAGCATATGGGTTATGTGGTAGGATAACTACACGTCGTGAGGAAAGTTAGAGTGAATTGGGATTCATGGTGGACAGTGACTAGGTCTATGGACTTAATTTGGAATGTTAGCTGTTATACTAGGGAAAGATTGGATGCGACAGAAATAAGTTTGCTTGATATGAAGAGGAATGCAACATGACTTCAGGTTGGGATGTATTGTCGCAATTTTAGCAATGTCAATAGGGAGTGAACTGATTTGTACAGCTGGTGAATGAGCACGGGCTCAGGATGGTTTAAGGACTTCGTAGAAATGGTACTCAGTGCCGTATCATTGGAAGGTGTCGGTATGGACTTTCCACAGGTGAGTTATCTCCTGTGAGTAGATTAGCGGTTGAATGGTGTTGACGAGGCTTCTACGAAGAATGTTATTGGCTATCCGGTAAGAGGTCGAATATGTAAATGTGGCTAGTGATTTAGAGTGTTCGTAAATTGATTAACATGGAGATTTCAAAAAACAAATCGGCGGGTCGATTATGCGAGATCATGTCAATGGGGGATAAGGAGTCTTGGTGGGTTCCATAGTTATGCAATGGTAGCTCCAAGCTAAGTAGGAGATCCCCACCGCCTACGATTGGATTACATGGTTATCTACTTGTGAGGTTTCTGGTTAACGGCATATTGATGGGTTATTACGACTAAGGAAAGAGAACATCAGTGGTAATTTGAGCAAAGGAGTTGAGGAATGTGTGCTGTAATTGGCCTTATCGGTTCATGTTTAGGCTTTGGGAAGATTCAGAGTTTATGCTTCGTGTAGATGTAATCTACCAGGAAAGTGAGTCAGCCGGATACTTCTTTGAGAAGGTGTCCATGTGCTAGCAGGGCCTTGGAGTTTGATTATAGTCGAGACCAAGTCAGAGTGGGTGACTCTCAATAACGGTCTTAGTGGATTTAATAATTTAAGTGCGGTGCCTAAGGATTTCAAGTCCGTAGTATGGTTAAGTGTCGAGCTTTTGCAGCAAATTATGAGAGGGACTTAGAGTGTTCTACGTTATCTTTGGGTTGTGGTGTAGCATTGGAGGAATGGAAGAAAATGACTTCGGATTCATAGAAGAATTATCACAATGGATGTACAAGTTGAAGATGTAAATGTGCGCACAAGGAGGGTATGAGACAGTTCGTGGGTTATGAGACAATGTGGGCTCATGAAATGGGGTCAATTGGGGCGAGTGCGGATTGAGTTCGGTATAACGAGAATGGAGCTATTGTTATTTGTAAGGAAATTCTAGGGTAAAATTATAAGCAATCGGATCGGTTAACAATGATTGAATTGGCATGACGATGGCAATGATCAGCTCCATCAGCGTGTTAAGATATACATGTGATTTGTGGTGGTACGTGCGAGGCTTGATGGCTGCCGTAATTGATTTTATTTGGAGGCATTCGAGTATTATGGCTTTGTTGTGTAAATAGATCTCGGAAGAGATATGGTGGTTTAGACCACTACTTAAGGATTGTATTTTCTACGGTTATGGGAATTCAGTCGCGTGTTGCAATGGTTCTCCAGAAATGAGTTAAGTAAAAAGGTTGCTATGTGATGGAGTGTTTAGTCTATTAGTGGATCAGGAGTCATGATGGAATTCTTGTACTCTCACGTATTGGTATGTTAGGTGCAGTAAGCGGCATCGAAATTGGAAGTTGAAGATCAAGGTTACAGCTTGGTATCGACAAGAATGTCAAGAGCTCGGATGAGCAGGAAAGGATTCAGATGGTTAGAGTAAGTTGGCATTGTATTTAGCGTCACCTGAGATCGGTGTTATGTGTAAGAGGCGTAATGTACTGATCGCGGATTCCTGATTTGCCTTACAGCCTTAGTGTGGCCGGTGGTATGGACGTGCAGACTTGTTACCTGGTGCGGAAGGTCGTGGGAGTGTATCCCACGGGAAAATTGTATAAGTGTGACATGTAGTCACTTGATTGATTAAGGATTTAGAACCAAGTATGGATATTGTGGTGCTATCGCTAATGTGAAAATTTATGCCTGAAGGGCGCTCGGTTCATTTGGTTGTGGACTGTGAATGTTTGTTTCGGATTTGACGGTTGTTCTTGTGTGTCGTGGGAAAAAGGGTTATTGTGGATCCTTGAAAGGTTATTAGCCCAGTGTGGTACGATCAGAATCGACTTGAGGTCCGTATATGGATCTAAGTGTGAATGTGGGCTCTATATCAGGCTGAATGTGTTCATTTCAGCATAACGTTGTTTTCGGATGGGTCTTCGGGCCTTGGATGTTATTTCTGTTATCGGTCCTTCCGTGTAGTCTCTATTGTGCCATGTGGGTTGTGAGTCAATTTGATTATTCGCACTCATATTGAGATCTCGAATAGTTTGCGGTGTTATATGAGCAGGATGGCTCTCGAGGTGCAGTTCATTTATTGCACCTTAGTCGTGCTTGAGTTTTGTAGTGTATGGCGCTATCTGATGGTATTGTGCACTTGGCGTTCTTGTGGTTGACATTCGGGTATTTTTTAGGTATAAGCGTTTTGGCTTGATGGGTACTTCCCTATTTATTGTCATGTGTGGATCGGGTGGCACACCGCCATGGGTATGTTGTTTGGATCGGGTTGTATGCCGCAATGATATCATGTGTGGATTGGGGTGCACGCCGCAATAGTATGATGTTGAGTACAATTCCCCATATCTATTCTTGCGTGTCTTATTTCTTGTGTTCTGAGGAAGGTTCATAACACCTTTTCGGTTGTTTAAATTGCTATGTGGGTTGAATAGTTCTTTCCAGAGTTCGTTTTTCCTTATGTATCACATTCGAGTTTGTGGCTTGTTGGCACATGGTGGCATCATATGAGACTTTTGGTAGTGATTGTGGTGGCTTATTACCGGAACGACTTGTACTGGGTGGGGCGAGATTTTTGGACCTGGGATCAGTGCGATCGGATTTATATGAGGCATATTAAAGAACAAATATCGTTATTTGGTTCATAATGAGGTAATGGTTCCTGTCATGAGGAGGGACTAAATGATTTCTTGACTATGCAGTTAGTTATGAATTTCTACACATCTCTTCCGTCGTGGCAGTATTGCAAGAGTTGGAACAGGACTTATATGTGTCGTGAGGTATGTTGTGAGCATCAGATTCGTGGGATTTCGGCTATTGTTGTCAGAGGATGTTATTGTGGTCATGTGAATAATGTGGTGCATGGTGTGAATTCAGTGAGAGTATACAATTATGTAGCGGTACATTGTGTAGTGATTGAAACAATGTTCGTATGTTGGAAGCAGGCCTAGTAGAGAATTTCAGATGTTGGAATTTGGCTCTAAGGATTATTTGCCTAAATAAAGGGGAGGATCTTCAGATTTGCTCGAGCTATTGTGATCAACTGAGTTGTGGTTGCACGGGTAGGTGCACGATGGGCTAAACAATGATTTCAGCAAACTCTGGAGTAGTTCTTAGCATGTTCGAGGATGAACATATATTTAAGTGGGAGAGAATGTAATGACCCAACCGGTCGTTTTGACTGTTAGAACACCCTTTCCCCTAAATAAGACTCCCCGTATGTGCTTTTACTAATTTATGACTTGCGGAGATGGTTGGTTCGGGATTTGAAAGTGTTCGGATTAAAATCGGAGCACTTGGTTCCTTAGTTGGCTTTAAAAAGGGCAAGTTTGACTACGGTCAACATTTTTAGAAAACGACCTCGGAATCGGGATTTGACGGTTCCAATAGATTCGTATGATAATTTTGGACTTAGGCGTATATTCGAATCGGGTTTTGGATGATCCGGGAACGTTTCAGTACCTATTGTGGAAGTTGGCATTTTGGAATGATTTCATAAATTTGGGTGGAAGTGCATTTCAAGGTTATCGATGTCCGTTTGGGATTCCGAGTCTGGGAATGGCTCTGTAGGGTGACTCTGGTATTGGGAGCGCGTCCGTATGCAGATTTACGGGTCTGTAGGTCATTTTGGGGTCATTTGGCGAAAGTTAGAAATTTGAAGGTTTTTGAGAAGTTTGACCGGGAATGGACATTTTGATATCGGGGCGGATTCCGATTCCAGAAGTTGGAGTAGGTCCGTAATGTCAATTATGACTTGTGTTCAAAATTTGAGGTCAATCAGACGTGATTTGATAGGTTTCGGCATCGATTGTAGAAGTTTGAAAATTTAAAGTTCATTAAGTTTGAATCGGAGGGTGATTCGTAGTTTCGATGTTGTTTTGAATGATTTGAGGCCTCGACTAAGTTCGTAATGAGTCACGACCAAAAATCCCAACCTGTCGTGATGGCGCCTATCTTGATACTAGGCAAGCCGATAATCTCGATAAACCACATTTTCTCTCAAGTTTGAAAATACAATACAAAATTTCACAAATACTGATATAAACACTCCCCAAAACCTGGTGTCACTGAGTACATAAGTATCTAATATGAATACAAGTCTGGAAAAGCATGGTCTATAATAGTCTAAGACCAAAATACAGTAATAATGAGATAGGGAAGGAGAGATAAGGTATGCGGAACACGGCAGCTACCTCAAAATCTCTTGAAAAATCAACTGCGCGAAATGATCAACACCCGCTATGTCCGGGAACACCTGGATCTGCACATGAAGTGCAGGGTGTAGTATGAGTACAACCAACTCAGGAAGTAACAATAATAACTAAGGAACTGAAGATAATGACGAGCTACACAGTTTTAGTTCACTTTCAGTAATTCCAGCAAAGAATAGACATGCTTTAAAATCCGGTAATTTAAGTCAAACAAATTTTATACAGTTCAATTTCATATAATCTGGATATAAAATCTTTCAGAGAATTTCACAACAATGACAGATAGCAATTAAGTGCAACAACAAATAAAAGCAAGTGCAACCTCTCAGGCAACAATCACTCAACTCATCACCACAACTCAAACACTCGGCTCTCAGCCCGCAACACTCACACTCAATGGGTACCCGCACTCACTGGGGGTTTGTACAGACTCCGGAGGGGCTCCTACGACCCAAGCTCCACAATCTGTACGGACAACTCACATGCTGCACGGACAACTCACGTGCTATAATATCCTGCACGAATAACTCACGTGCCATAATATCCCTACCTCACTGACAGGCCCTCGGCCTTACTCAGTCCTTAACCTCTCTAGTCTCTCGGACTCTTAGAAATCACAAAGATCAACCCAAACAAAGATAACATAATGCATCAACAAATATCAAGAAAGACTAAGGTATGATAAGCAAGTAAAATCATGACTGAGCATAAGATAGAAATTAGCAAATAATTCAATAAGTACGTGACCTATACGGGTCCCAACAGTACTATAACATAGCCTAAGCATGATTTTCAATATGATTTAGAGTCAAATTTCTTCAACACATAGAGAGCATATAACTAACAATAAATTATTCAACTATACAGTTTCCACGGGACGGACCAAATCACAATCCCCTCGGTGCACGCCCACACGCCCGTCACCTAGCATGTGCGTCACCTCCAAAATAATCACATGACACAAAATACCGGGGTTTCATACCCTCAGGACCAGATTTATAACTATTACTCACCTCAAAACGTGAAATTCTTTACTCTACTATGCCTTTGCCTCACAATCGGCCTCCGAATTCCTCGAATCTAGTCACAAATAATTAGTTTCAGTCAATAAAAATTATGGGAATTAATTCCATAAGAAAATACTAATTTTTCATAAAAATCCGAAATTTAGCTCAAAATTCGCATGTGGGACCCACATCTCGGAACCCGACAAAAGTTACAAAATCCGGAAGCCCATTCAACCACGAGTCAAACCATCTAATTTTACCAAAATCTGACCTCAAATCAACCCTCAAATCTATAAATCTTATTTCCAAATTTCTAAGTTCCAATCTCCGATTTACACCTCAAAATCATGTAATCTAGTCGGATTATTCAATGATAATTCAATATTATGGAGTAGAAATGATCACAAGGGACTTATCTTAAGTTATTCTTGAAAATCTATCAAAAATCGCCTCTCCTCAAGCTATAATTTGTCAAAAATGGCGAATGGGATGAAGTCCCTGCTTTATAATTTTGCCCAGACTGCCTCGGTTTTGCCTCAATTTTGGCCTTGGATCGAGGTCCTCGATCCTGGGTCTCGATCCTGGGCCTCAATCCTGGGCCTCGATCATGGCCCTCGACCCTAGCTTTTGATCATGACTTCGACCCTGCCTTCGATCGTGGCCCTCGACCCTGGGCTCGATCGTGGCTTCGTTCCTGATCCTCAACCCTGCCTTCGACCCTGATCCTCGACCCTGTCTTCGATCGTGGCCTTCGACCCTGGGCTCGATCGTGGCCCTCGACTCTGGGCTCGATTTATTTGGGCTCGATTCTAGGTTCAATTTTCTGGGCTCAATTCTGGCAGAAGAAATTTCCAACAGAAGGAAATTGCAGCAGCTGTTGTAGTTCAATTTTTGATCCGTTAACCATCAAAAACTCACCCGAGGCCCTTGGGACCTCAACCAAATATAGCAACAAGTCCTAAAACATTATACAAACTTAGTTGACTCTTCAAATCACATCCAACAACACTAAAAACATGAATCACACATAGATTCAAGCCTAATGAACTTTGAAACTTTTCGTTTCTACAAACAACGCCTCCGATTGACCTCAAATTTTGCACACAAGTCATAAATGACATAACAGACCTATTAAAATTTTCAGAATCGGATTTCGACCCCGATATCAGAAAGTCAACCTCCGTTCAAACTTCCCAAAAATTCAACTTTCGGCATTTCAAGCCTAATTCCTCTACGGACCTTCAAAACTTTTTTCGGATACGCTCCTAAGTCCAAAATCACCATACGGAGCTATTGGAATCATAAAAATTCAAATTCGAGATCGTTCACACATAGGTCCATATCCGATTCACTTTTCTAACTTAAATTTTCAATTATGAGACTAAGTGTCTCATTTCATTCTGAATTCCTTCCGGACCCGAACCAACTAACCCGATAAGTCATAAATCAATTACAAGACATAAATTGAGCAGTAAATGGGGGAACGAGGTTATAATATTCAAAACGACTGGCTGAGTCGTTACATTCTCCCCTTCTTAAACAAATGTTCGCCCTCGAACGAGTTTAGAATAATACCTAGAGTCTCAAATAAGTGTGGATACTTGTTCCGCATCTCCTGCTCAATCTCCCAAGTAGCTTTTCTGACTGGCTGGCTTCTCCACTGCACCTTCACTGATGCTATGTTCTTTGACCTCAGCTTTCGAACCTGCCGGTCTAAAATAGCCACCGGCTCCACATCATAAGTCAAATTACCGTCCAGCTGTGCTGTACTGAAATCCAGAATGTGAGACATATCCCCGACATACTTTCGGAGCATGGATACATGGAACACTGGATGAACACGTGATAGACTAGGTGGCAAAGCAAGTTCATAAGCCACCTCTCCAATTTTCTTAAGTATATTAAAAGGCTCAATATACCGAGGGCTCAACTCGCCCTTCCTCCCGAACCTCAACACACCCTTCATGGGTGAAATATTGAGCAGAACCTTCTCCCCAACCATGTGAACAACATCACGAACCTTCCTGTCGGCATAACTCTTCTGTCTAGACTGTGCCGTGCGAAGCCATTCCTGAATTACTTTGACCTTCTCTAAAGCATCCTGAACCAAGTCAGTACCCAATAGTCTAACCTCACCCGGCTCAAACCAACCCATCGGAGACCGACACTGTCTCCCATATAAAGTTTCATATGGAGCCATCTGAATGCTTGACTGGTAGCTGTTATTGTAAGCAAACTCTGCGAGTGGCAGAAATTGATCCCAAGAACCCCCAAAATTGATGACACAAGCGCGCAGCATATCCTCCAATATCTGAATAGTGCGCTCAGACTGTCTGTCCATCTGAGGGTGAAATGTTGTACTCAACTGAACCCGTGTGCCCAATTTTCGTTGCACTTCCCTCCAAAACTATGAGGTAAAATGCGTACCCCGATCTGAAATAATGGACACCGTCACACCGTGTAGGCGAACAATCTCGCGAATATAAATCCCAGCCAATCATTCCGAAGAATAATTAGTACCAACTGGAATAAAATGCGCAGATTCAGTCAACCGATCTACTATCAGCCAAACAACATCAAACTTTCTCAAAGTCTGTGGGAGCCCAACTACGAAGTCCATGGTAATACGCTCCCACTTCCATTCCGGAATTTCAAGTCTCTGAAGCAATCCTCCTGGCCTCTGATGTTCATACTTTACCTGTTGACAATTTAGACACCGAGATACAAACCCAACTATATCTTTCTTCATCCGCCTCCACCAATAGTGCTGCCTCAAATCCTGATACATCTTTGCGGTGCCTGGATGAATAGAGTACCGCGAACTGTGAGCTTCATGGAGAATCATCTCACGCAAACCACCTACATTAGGCACACATAGCTTGACCTGCATCCGTAATACACTGTCATCCCCAATAGTGACTTCCTTGGCATCACCGTGTTGAACCGTGTCCTTAAGGACAAGCAGATGCGGATCATCATACTGGCACTCTCTGATGCGATCATATAACGAAGACCAAGAAACCACACAGGACAAAACTCGATTCGGCTCGGAAACATCCAATCTAACAAACTGATTAGCCAAGGCCTGAACATCCAAGGCTAAATGCCTCTCTGCTACCGGTAAGTATGCTAAGCTGCCCAAACTCTCCGCCTTACGACTCAAGGCATCGGCCACCACATTGGCCTTTCCGGGATGATAGAGAATGGTAATATCATAATCCTTAAGCAACTCTAACCACCTTCACTGCCGCAAGTTAAGATCCTTCTATTTAAACAAATGTTGTAGACTCCGATGATCGGTATATACCTCACACTGGACACCGTACAAGTAATGCAACCAAATTTTCAAGGCATGAACAATAGCTGCTAACTCAAGATCGTGGACTGGATAATTCTTTTCATGTACTTTTAACTGTCTGGATGCATAGGCAATCACCCTTCCGTCTTGCATCAACATTGTGCCGAGACCAATACGTGATGCGTCACAATACACTATATAAGACTCTGAACCTGTAGGCAACACCAATACTGCAGTTATAGTCAAAGTTGTTTTGAGCTTCTGAAAGCTCTCTTCACACTCAACCGACCACCTGAACGGAGCACCTTTCTGGGTCAATTTAGTCATAGGCGATGCAATAGACGAGAATCCCTCCACAAAGCGACGATAATAACCGGCCAAGCCGAGAAAAGTCCGAATCTCAGTAACTGAAGATGGTCTGGGCCAATTCTGAACTACCTCTATTTTCTTCGGATCCACCTTAATTCCTTCACTGGACACTATATGTCCCAAGAATGCCACTGAATTAAGCCAGAACTCACACTTAGAGAATTTCGCATAAAGTTTCTCCTCCCTCAGCCTCTATAATACATTACCGAAGTGTTGTGCATGTTCTTCCTAGCTACGTGAGTACACTAGAATATCATAAATAAATACCACTAAAACTAATTCAAGATATGGCTCGAATACACTATTCATCAAATGCATAAATGATGCTGGGGAATTAGTTAGCCCAAAAGACATCACAAGAAATTCATAGTGGCCATAACAAGTTCTGAATGTCGTCTTCAGAATATCCGAATCCCGATTCTTCAACTAGTGATACCCATATCTCAAATCAATTTTAGAGAATACCGTCGCTCCCTGAAGATGGTAAAATAAATCATCAATACATGGCAAGGGATATTTATTTTTGATTGTAAATTTGTTCGGCTGCCTATAATCGATGCACATCCGTATAGTACCATCTTTCTTCTTCACAAACAGAACCGGTACACCCTAAGGTGACACACTAGGCCTAATGAACCCCTTTTCAAGGAGTTCCTGAAGTTGCTCTTTTAATTCTTTTAACTCAGCTGGTGCCAAACGATACAGAGGAATAGAAAAAGGGTGAGTGCCCTGCACCAAGTAATTAACGAACTCAATATCCCTGTCGGATGGCATACCCGACAGATCTGCAGGAAATACATCCGAAAAGTCTCGCACGACTGGTACTGAATCAATAATAGGAGGATTAGCATCAACATATCTCACAAAGGCCAAATATGACAGACATCCCTTTCCAACCATACGTTGGGCCTTCAAATAAGAAATTACCCTGCTTGGAACAAAATTTAGAGAACCTCTCCATTCAACCTTTGGTAACCCCGGCATCGTCAACGTCACGATTTATGCGTGGCAGTCCAGAATAGCATGGCATGGAGACAACCAATCCATACCCAGGATTATATCGAAATGCACCATACCGAGTAATAACAGATCAACTCTAGTCTCAAGTTCCCCAATGGTTACCACATACGGCCGATACACACGATCCACAGTAATAATATAGCCCACAGGTGTAGATACACAAACAGGTGAAGTTAAGGACTCACAGGGCATGTCCAGATAATGAGCAAAATATGATGATACATATGAATAAGTTGAACTAGGGTCAAATAATATAGAAGCCTCCCTATGGCACACTGAAACAATAACTGTGATCACTGTATCTGAAGCAACAACATCTGGCCTGGCAGGAAAAGCATAGAATCGGGCATGACCGCCACCTGACTGGCCTCGACCCCTAGCTGCCTGACCCTTACCCCGAGCTGGCCGGGCGGGTGGTGTAACTGCTGGTGCTGGTGCCGTTGGTCGAGAACTCTACTATGGAGCCCCACTCAACAACCCAGGACAATCTCTCTTGAAATGACCCAATTCTCCGCACTCAAAACAACCCCTCCTCTGACGAAACTGCTGCTCCTGATAACCCGAAGAATTACCTATAGAAGCCTGAGCAGACGAGGCATGATGAGAACTCTGTGCCAGTAGTGCACTGAATAAAGACTAGCTTGAGTGAGCACTGTAAGAACCATGGCTAGCTGATGCACCACAATGAGCTAGACGACCCGCCTGAGTGTGTCTGTATGAACGGCCCCTACCGCGGTAAAACTGACCCCTTGAAGGAACACCGCTGAAATCACCGGAACCCCCGAGGCCTCTTAGCCTCCCTCTCAACCCACTCCTGGCTGCGAACCATCTCAATCTGACGAGCAATGTCAACAACCTCATCCAAAGTAGCACCAGACACTCTCTCTCTAGTCATGAGTAATCGCAGCTGAAAAGTGAGGCCATCTATGAATCTCCTGATCCTTTCCCTGTCTGTGGGACTCAACCAGATAGTATGATGGGCCAATTCTGAAAATCTCATCTCATACTGTGTCACGGACATATCGCCCTAACGAAGCTACTCGAACTGCCTGTGCAGCTCCTCTCTACGGGACTGAGGCACGAACTTCTCCAGGAATAGACCGGAGAACTGCTGCCAGGTAAGAGGTGCTGCACCGACCGGCCTACACCTCTCATAAGACTCCCACCATCTGAAGGCAGCCCTAGAAAACTAAAAAGTAGTGAATGAGACCCCACTGGTCTCTAGAATACCCGTTGTCCCAAGCATCCGCTGACACTTGTCCAGAAAACCCTAGGCATCCTCTGACTCAGCACCGCTAAAAGGTGGAGGTCGAAGCCTCTCAAATCTCCCAAGTCTCCTCTGCTCATCATCTGCCATAACAGGAACTACCGGGGCCTGAGCGGCTGCAGCCGGCTGGGCTGGTAGTGCTCCTGGTATATGAAGTTCCTGTGCTACCTGATCTGGAGTATGGGCAACAGGGGTATGAGTATCTCCCCCAGCCTGAGAAGTGGCAGGTGCGGCCTAAGCCGAAACCACCTGAGCAAGACCAGTGCAGGCTGTCAATATCTGGGTCAAAGTCTCCTGAAAGCCTGGAATCTCAATTTTCAGAGCTGGTGCCTGAGTTGATCCTGTCGGCTCAGCTATATCCGAAATCTGCTCCTGAGCTGGAGCAACAGGTGGTACTATAGGTGCTAGCTCAACTGTGGTACGAGCTACATCTCTACCTCTACCACGACCCCAGCCTCTCGCATCCCTAACTGGTGGCACGGGTGGCTGACCGTCCGATCTGGGAGTAAGTATTCTCACCATCTATGAGAGAATATAATAGCAAAAATTTAGTTTCCAGATTCAACAAATTCGCACGACAGAATGCAAGAAAGTGAAAGTTTCCTAAGGGTTCTGCAGCCTCTCGAAGATAAGTACAGACGTCTCTGTACCGATCCGTAAGACTCTACTAAACCTGATGATGACTCGTGAGACCTATGTAACCTAAGCTCTGATACCAACTTGTCACGACCCAAAATCCTAACCTGTCGTGATGGTGCCTATCTTGATACTAGGCAAGCCGATAATCTCGATAAATCATATTTTCTCGCAAGTTTGAAAATACAATAATTAAATACAATACAAAATTTCACAAATACTGATATGAACACTCCCCAAAACCTGGTGTCACTAAGTACATGGGCATCTAATATGAATACAAGTCTGGAAAAGCACAATCTATAATAGTCTAATACCAAAATACAGTAATAAGGATATAGGGAAGGAGAGATAAGGTCTGCGGAACACGACAGCTACCTCAAAATCTCCTAAAAAATCAACTACGCAAAATGATCAGCACCCGTTATGTCCGGAAACACCTGGATCTGCACACGAAGTACAGGGTGTAGTATGAGTACAACCAACTCAGCAAGTAACAATAATAACTAAGAAATTGAAGATAATGGCGAGCTACAAAGTTTTAGTTCACTTTCAGTAATTCCAGCAAAGAATAGACATGCTTTCAAATCCGGCAATTTAAGTTAAATCAATTATATACAGTTCAATTTTATGTAATCCGGATATAAAATCTTTCAGAGAATTTCACAATAATGATAGATAGCAATTAAGTGCAACAACAAATAAAAGCAAGTACAACCTCTCAGGCAACAATCACTCAACTCATCACCACAACTCAACCACTCGGCTCTCAGCCCTCAGCACTCATACTCAATGGGTACCCGTGCTCACTGGGGGTGTGTACAAACTCCGGAGGGGCTCCTACAGCCCAAGCGCCATGATCTGCATGGACAACTCACCTGCTGCACGAACAACTCACGTGCTATAGTATCCTGCACGGACAACTCACATGCCATAATATCCTTACCTCACCGACAGGCCCTCGGCCTTACTCAGTCCTTAACCTCTCTAGTCTCTCGGACTCTTAGAAATCACAAAGATCAGCCCAAACAAAGATAACATAATGCATCAACAAATATCAAGAAAGACTGAGGTATGATACACAAGTAAAATCATGACTGATCATAAGATAGAAATTAGCAAATAATTCAATAAGTACGTGACCTCTTCGGGTCCCAAAAGTACTATAACATAGCCTAAGCATGATTTCCAACATGATTTAGAATCAAATTTCTTCAATACATAGAGAGCATATAGCTAACAATAAATTATTCAACTATACAGTTTCCACGGGACGGACCAAGTCACAATCCTCTCGGTGTACGCCCACACGCCCGTCACCTAGTATGTGCGTCACCTCAAAAATAATCACATGACACAAAATACCGGGGTTTCATACCCTCAGGACCAGATTTATAACTGTTACTTACCTCAAATCATGAAATTCTTTACTCTGCTATGCCTTTGCCTCGCAAATCGGCCTTCGAATGCCTCGAATCTAGTCACAAATAATTCGTTTTAGTCAATAAAAATTATTGGAATTAATTCCATAAGAAAATACTAATTTTCCATAAAAATCCAAAATTTAGCTCAAAAATCGCCCGTGGGATCCACGTCTTGGAACCCGACAAAACTTACAAAATCCGAAAGCCCATTCAACCACAAGTCTAACCATACCAATTTTACCAAAATCCGACCTCAACTCAACCCTTAAATCTACAAATCTTATTTCCAAATTTATAAGTTCCAATCTCCGATTTATACCTCAAAATCATGTAATCTAGTCGGATTATTCATTAATAATTCAATATTATGGAGTAGAAATGATCTCAAGGGACTTACCTCAAGTTTTCCTTGAAAATCTATCAAAAATCGCCTCTCCTCAAGCTCCAATTTGTAAAAAATGGAGAATAGGATGAAGTCCCTACTTTATAATTCTGCTCAGGCTGCCTCGGTTTTGCCTCGAACTTGGCCTTCGATTTTGGCCTTCGATCGAGGTCCTCGATCCTGGCTCTCGATCTTGGGTCTCAATCCTAGGCCTCGATCATGGCTCTCGACCCTGGCCTTTGATCCTGATCCTTGACCTTGGTCTTCGACCCCGCCTTCGATCGTGGCCCTCGACCCTGGGCTCGATCATGGTTTCGATCCTGATCCTCGACCCTGCCTTCGACCCTGATCCTCGACCCTTTCTTCGATCATGGCCCTCCACCCTGGGCTCGATCGTGGCCCTCGACTCTGGGCTCGATTTATTTGGGCTCAATTTTCTGGGCTCGATTCTGGTATAAGAAATTTCCAACAGAAGGAAATTGCAGCAGCTGTTGTAGTTCAATTTTTGATCCGTTAACTATCCAAAACTCACCTGATGCCCTCGGGACCTCAACCAAATATACCAAAAAGTCCTAAAACATCATACAAACTTAGTTGAGTCTTCAAATCATATCCAACAACACTAAAAACACGAATCACACATAGATTCAAGGCTAATAAACTTTGAAACTTTCCGTTTCTACAAACAGTGCCGAAACCTATCAAATCACGTCCAATTGACCTCAAATTTTACACACAAGTCATAAAAATGACATAACAGACCTATTAAAATTTTCATAATCGGATTTCGACCCCGATATCAAAAAGTCAACCCCCTGGTCAAACTTCCCAAAAATTCAACTTTCGGCATTTCAAGCCTAATTCCTCTACGGACCTCCAAAAACTTTTTCGGACACGCTCCTAAGTACAAAATTACCATACGGAGCTATTGAAATCATAAAAATTTAAATCCGAGGTCGTTTACATATAGATCCATATCCAGTCCATTTTTTTAACTTAAATTTTCAATTATGAGACTAAGTGTCTCATTTCATTCCGAATTCCTTCCGGACCCGAACCAACTAACCCGATAAGTCATAAATCAATTACAAGACATAAATTGAGATGTAAATGGGAAACGGGGTTATAATATTCAAAACGACCGGCCGGGTCGTTACATAATGTGTTATGGGATGTGTTGGTATATTTGGTTGAAGTCTCGAGGGCCTCGGGGTGGTTTCGGATGGTCAACGGATCAACTTAGAGTTTTGTTGTGTTGCTGAAGGGCCTGAGTTCTGGTGTAATCACACCTGCGGAAAAAGGGCCGCAGGTGCGACGCCGTAAAAGCGGCAAGCCAAGCGCAGAAGCGGAAGGGCTAAGGCTGCTGGGGCCGCAGAAGTGGAACGTCTATGCGCAGAAGCGCAGGCGTAGGTGCGCAAGTGTGGGCGTAGAAGCGAGGGCCGTTGGTGTGAGCTGGAGCCGCATATGCGGAGCCGCAGGTGCGACTGATGTACCGCAAGTGCGGAATGTCGACTGGGCAGATTAATTTAAGAACGGGACTTGGCTCATTTTTTTCCCATTTTTCACTTGGTTGGGCAATTTTCGGAGAGCTTCAAGGGGAGATTTTCATCATCTATGACATGTAAGTGATTCCCACCTATTGCAAGTTAAATACTTGATTTATATATTGATTTAAACATGTAAATTTGTAGAAATTTGAGATTTTGAAGAAAAACCTAGAAATTGGTATTTTTGGATTTTTACCACGAAATTGGACATGAAATTTGGAATAAGTAATATAATCGAGTTCGTGGTGTTATGGGTAAAGATTTTCTTCAAAAATTTTCGGAATCCGGGCACGTAGGCCCGAGGGTTGTTTTATCGATTCTTCGAGCGGAATTGGAAATTGTTGTAAATTGAATTATAATGAGTATTAGAGCATATATTTATGGATTCGCACATTCATTGACTATTTTGGAGCTATGGGCATCAACTGGAGTTGTTGGAAAAGCTTTGGAGCCGGTTATGGTGTTTCGAAGCGAGGTAAGTGCCTTGTCTAACCTTGTAAGAAAGAATTTACCCCATAGGTAATTTTAATTAATAATTATTGCTAATTGTGGGGGCTACGTATGCACGAGGTGACGAGAGTCCGTGCGTAGCTACTAATATTGCTATATCCGGGTAGTTTAGGACTCAAATCATAAATTTCTTGTGATAATTGTATCCTTTATTTAATTAAAGTATTAGAATTATACTGTAAATTGTTAGAGAAAATAGTAAGAGACTGAAATTTCACATATTTGAACTCTTGCGCAAAATATTTAACTGTTAAAGGAAACTGTACATCGTTATGTGTTAATCTTATAATATCTTCTCATTCCGGTGATTCATAAGAAAATGACCTCCTTTCTTGTGGAGCGGGCCGAACGCCTCGACAGTATAGATGCATCTATGGATCGCGCCGCACGTCCCTCGGCAGTGTACACGACACTCTGGATCGGGCCGTACGACCTCAACAGAAATTGTGCCTAATAATAACAATTACATGATACTTTGATATTTTAAATTGCAGATTCTGAAGCTAATTGATAAATTATAAATTATTGAATTTAATGAATTAATTATTTCTACTTGTTAAGAAAATTATTGTTGTTCACCTAAAAATCATGTTTAATTAAATATTTCTATTGTAATATTATTGACCCATAGTGAGTGTCAAAGTCGACCTCTCGTCACTACCTCTTTGAGATTAGGCTTGATACTTACTGGGTACATGTTATTTACGTACTCATGCTACACTTGCTGCACATTTTTATACAGGTACATATATGTCTAGCGGCCTTGTGGGCGCAGAGGTGTGGTTAATGCGGGGACTTAGGTGAGCTGCATTCTATATTACGATCTGCAGCCAGCAGAGTCTCCTTCAGAGTTATTTATATTTTTTCTGTCCAAATTGTATTCCGGACATATATTGTATTTTATTTTACTCCCTAGTAAATGCTCATGCACTTGTGACACCGGATTTTGGGAGTGGTTATGGGTTGTTTAGTATTTTAGTTGAGAAAATATTTATTACTTACTCTGTAAGTTCTATCTTTTACTATTTAATTGGAGGAAATTATGATTTAAAATTATTAAAAAGAGTAATTAAGTTAATTAATTATGGTTGGCTTGCCTGACATCGGTGTTAGGTGCCATCACGACTTTTAATGAATTTTGGGTCGTGACATTTCCGACGTAACTCTCATCAACTAGCACTAGTTTGAGGTAAACTAGCACTAGTTTGATGTCAACCTTTAGGAGTAATTCGTCAAATTGGTTAAATCTAAAATAATAACATACTCTTTATTTAATACGATCTCACTATACATATCGATATACATAGAGATTCACCTACTACATTTCAGTCATCCAGCGATCCTGATCTATTTGAAAATTGCTAGAATTGATATATATATATATATAACCGTAGAGAGATATTTATTGGAATCGATGAAAAACGAAAATAAAAAAAATTAATGTCAATTCATTTTGAATACATTTTGTCTTCTACTATTTCATTCTCATTTCTCTAGTTTGAATTTTTACGGTAATCGATTTTGCTCTATTTCCGATTTCTGTCAACACCAGTGGTCTTTTTATGAAAAACAATTTATGTACTCTAAGATTTGTTTTAACTCGAAAATAATTTTACTTTTATGATGAATTGAAAAATAATATAATTAAAATATTTTTCAATTAATTAATTCAAATAATTAATTATTCATTCTTAATATTTAAAAGAAATAATTAGTTTTTATTTATTCAAATTCTTAAGATTAGCGCATACCAAATTCAAAATATTTAATTATAATTATAGTTTTATTCAATAATTTTTTTTAAATTGTAAAAAATTGAATGGGGTAGAAAATCATCCATGCTAGACGTGTTCCAAAACAAAAAAGGAAAGCAAAAGAGAAATCTTTGTAAATCTCAAAGAACTAAGAATCATTGTATACCAGAAATAAAATTCAAGATTCGAATGCCCTCTTAGAAATCATAATTACTTTTTGTAGTTAAGAAAGCCATTTATATGTAGCTAAATGTATCATTAATTAAAAATATAAAAAAAAATCCACAAATTATCTTGTTCTAATAATTGATAAATTTTGTGTTTATTATTGATTTGTGCTCAATATTTCGCATAAGAATAATAGTTTTTTGAAACTCAAAATGTAATATCGAATATTATTAGTGTCATAGTCTTGTATTTTTAAAATATGTTAATATTTAAAAATTCATATAAATCAAAACGTAAAAAACTTATTAGAAAATGGATCACATCCGTATTATTCAAGAATTGGGTTTCATACAGCATTGATAAATATTTCATGGGAGATAATGAGTATTTATCGATGAGGTATTAGAAGTTGTTTCTATCCCAATTGTATAGGGTAAAATATGATATGACGCGTGGCTGACTAAAAGAAGGACACGTGGAATCTAAGATGGAATAACTAAGGACCGAACGCAGTTACTGTGCTTGTCACCGGAACGGATAACATTCATAAAAGTGTATTAAATGCTCTGCACCCAGTAGCATTTACTAAGGAATATTCTACAGCATTAAGAGCGACGGTCCGTTACAAAGAATTTTGCATTTACGCTCAGCATTATATCTTTATCAATGCCCTTATAATTGACATTAAAGGAGGGCACGATCCTAGGACTTTCTTCCTTAGACATAGCTATAAATAGTGAGCTCAGTTATCATTGTAAGGGATACGAAATTTCTGGCAAGAACATATATTATATTCAATACAAAGCTTTATACGATTTCACTCTCTTGCTTTTGATCTCATCATTGCTGTGTTCGGAAACCGTGTTCACGGAATCACTATCTTTGGTATTTCATCTACATTTCAAATCTAAGTACTGTGTATTTCTTCGATTATTATATTATTTCAGAATTAAATTAGTTCACTTGTCTAGAAACTACGTATAAATTCAATTGTATCATTTTACGGATAAGCAGTTTGACACCCTCCGTGGGGCCTAAACAGCCGTGCAATTAAATTGATCCTTGCCTCTTTTACTAACGTATTTTGATTATTTTTGTCTTAGAAAAAATCGCAAAAAATGGCAGATAACACTGTTAACGATGACACAACCCCAAAATTCGAGGGGATCAGCCTCATTTTGAGGACTCAATCAGTGACACCCGCAATGAGGGGAATAACGCCACGCCGGTGCATGACAGACAGTACCCTCGACAGGTTTAGGAAAGAACTCCCGATGATGCTGACAAGGAGCCGGTAGCAGATATCGTGAGGATCCTGCAAGAGCAATAGTTAATCATTCTAGGCCATCTCATGCGGCAGGATCAGGTTATGACAGAACTAAAGCAGGCGCTATCAGGTGCTTCGAATAATGCGAACAGGCGCGATCCGATTCCTCCCGTTATTCCCGCAGACCAAACAACACCGAGAATCGATAACAACACTCCCAGGGGTAAAGTCAGCTCCGATGGTGCTGGGGGGAGCAGATCAGGTCTTAACAACGAGAACGATTCATTCAAAGACGAGCTTTTACAGTTCATGAGGGAAGTAAACGCCCGCATGGATCAAATCCTGGACCACCAGTATTGGAAGGCCCGAACTCGAAGAAGTATGTTCAATTACCGTACAAGCCAAGTGCGACACCAGTTCTAATCTCGAAGCATTTCAAAATGCCTGAAGTTCCAAAGTATGATGGAACTTCAGACCCACAGGAATATATTACCACCTACACAACGGCAGTGAAAGGAAATGATCTATCTCCTCACAAAATTGAATCTGTGTTGCTAAAGAAATTCAGCGAAACTCTCACGAAGGGAGCCCTAACGTGGATTATTTCATTAAAGCTCATGCCGGGGCCAGAAAGGTGCAAGCCCGAAAGGCCGACATATTTAGAATCGCACAAGGAGAATCAGGATTTTTACTAGAGTTTGTTACACAATTCCAGAAAGAAAGAATGGTGCTCTCGGTCATTCCGGATGCATGGGCAGCTGAAGCATTCACCAAAAGATTGAATCCGAGAGGTTCAGACGCTTCCCGGAAGTTGGAGGAGAGCCTGCTTGAGTTTCAAGCAACAGCCTGGGCAGATGTTCACAACCGGTACGAGTCGAAGATAAGTATCGAAGATGACAAGGTCGGTTCTACATCATGGGCAAATAAAGAGAGAAGAATAGAGGAAAACCAAAGGATGACTACGACGCGGATAGGCGGACTTCGAGGGGTCGGTGTTCACCCTACGAGCGTACTGAATGTCGTGGCAGAAATTTCCGAGCAGCAAACAAGTTCACCGCTGACGGAGGGACTGATCATGGTCAAAGCAATAGATCACTTCAAGATAAACAAACGTCGGGACTTCAGAGCTGCGAACGCCGTGTAGCTATACCTCAAGTCTCCTCTAATAGCTGAATCCGAGCAAATCTATAGTACGCCGCTGGGACCAACTTCGGTATCTGCACAAGAAGTTCAGAGTGTAGTATAGGTACAACCGACCCCATGTACTCTGTAAATGCCGAGCCTAACCTCGACGAAGTAGTGATAAGGCTAAGGCAGGTGTCACGACCCAAATTATCCCTCCGTAAGGGGTCGTGATGGCACCTAGTCTTTACGACTAGGTAAGCCTAATATTGCGAAAAATATAAAGAAAACACAACATTTTAGAGATAAACAGCATATTATAAATAGCCAAGAGTAGCACCACTCGACATATACAAAATAGTTTTCCCAAGACCCAGAATATCACTAAGTCACAAGCTGCTATAATCTATGTAGCTCTATACAAAAGTCTGAAGATAATAAGAAAAGTCTAAGGCTCGGTCGAGTAGTGACGAGGTCAGGTCAAGGCCCAATCGGAGTAAATATAATAAATTAAATAGTAAAAGATATAAGTAGAATTTACGATAACACAGTTAAAGAAATTTTCGAAAATTTAATAGTTAAGGGAGCCCTCGGCTTAAAACAAGGTAATCACAGTGGGAAATCTCTCGGGATACCATCCCGTAGTTTCAAATGAATATACAGTACATGGGGATCTCCCGGAATACGTCCGTAGTCCCAAAGTAAATATGCAGTGCTGGGGGATCTCCCGGAATACGTCCGTAGTCCCAAAGTATATATGCAGTACATGGGGATCTCTCGAAATACGTCCATAGTCCCAAAGTAAATATGCAGTATAGGGGGATCTCCCGGAATACGTCCGTAGTCCTAATTTAAATATGCAGTACAGGGGGATCTCCCGGAATACGTCTGTAGTCCCAATTTAAATATGCAACGCAAGACGAAATGACAGGTATGGCATTGAGTTATACAGTTTATACTGGACACAGATAAGGCAAATAAGGACTTAACTAAACATGACGCACAGAATGTCAATTAGGCAGTTAAAACACGTAAGCATGCTTTTCTAGTCTAAACTACACAATTAAACATATTAGTACAACTTAATAAGAGAAGCAATTTATGATTTAAAAAGGTTAAACAAGATTTTTGCAATAATAGCCCGTGTACATACTCGTCACCTCACGTACACGGCGTCCACACACCAAATAATATCAAGATATCCTAAGGGGGAAGTCCCCAACACAAGGTTAGGCAAGTCACTTACCTCGAACCGCTCAAATAAACTCGATATCACGTTCTTGCCACGAGTATCCGACTCCAAATGGCCCGAATCTATTCAAAACAGTACAATACCATCAATACGCGCTAATGGAATGAATCCCACAAGAAAAACTACAAAAATTAGGCCAAAACTCGAAATTGGCTCAAACTCGGCCCCCGAGCCCACGTCTTGAAACCCGACAAAATTCACAAAACTAGAAGCCTCATTCACTCACGAGTCTAACCATATCAAATTTACTAAAATTCGACACCAAATGGTCCTCCAATCCACAATTCAAACTTCCAAATCCCTAGCCTCCAACTTCCAATTTCCACCTTAAATACACATTAACTAGGTGGGAAAATATATGGCAAGGCAAGATTATTGATCAAAAATAAGCACAAGGAACTTACCTCAAGAAATGCCTCGAAATTACTCTCAAATTACCCTAACCCGAGTTTGCAAGACCAAAAATGATAAAAATCGCGAAGCCCTTCGGTTTTAATCACTGCCCAGGTATTTCCGCACCTGCGGAACCTGGGCTTGCACCTGCAGGTGCGCTTGTGCGGAAAACAAGCACATCTGTGTAACTCACTTACCCCCTCTGCCTTCGCAACTGCGACGAAAGGGCCGCACCTGCGCGCTCGCGCCTACGGACATCCCTTTCGCTTCTGCGCATCTTGCGCATTTGCGAATAGTCTTGCGCATTTACGTGCATCGCAGATGCGGAACTCCCTCGCACCTGCTACCCCAGGCCAACGCTCGACTTCTCGCATCTGTGCTTCCATTTTCGTATGTGCGGCTCACGCACCTGCGGTCTATTTTCCGCAGGTGCGAAACACCAGAACCAGCAAAGGCACTAGATTTTCCTAAGTCCAAATTTCTTCCCGTTAAGCATCCGAAACACACCCGAGGCCCCCGATACCTCGACCAAATATACCAACCAATCCTAAAATACCATACGAACTTAGTCGAGCTTTCAAATCCCATCAAACAACGCTAAAATCATGAATCACCCTCCAATTCAAACTTAAAGAACTTAAAACTTTAAAATTCTACAACCGATGTCGAAACCTATCAAATCACGTCTGATTGACCTCAAATTTTGCACACAAGTCATAATCAACATTACGGACCTACTCCAACTTCCGGAATCGGAAAACAACCCCGATATCAAAAATTCCACTACCGGCCCAAAACTCCAAAAATTCGACTTTCGCCATTTCAAGCCTAAATGAGCTACGAACCTCCAAAACACAATCCAGACACACTCCTAAACCCAAAATCACCTAACGGAGCTAACGAAACCGATGGAATTCCATTCCGGAGTCATCTTCATACAATTTCGACTACGGTCCAAATCCTAAGGCTTAAGCTCTCATTTAGGGACTAAGTGTCCCAAAACACTCCGAAACTCAAAACCAATCATCCCGACAAGTCACAATAGCAGAAAAAGATTTGGGGAAAGCAGTTAATAGGGGATTGGGGCTATTACTCTCAAAAAGACCGGCCAGGTCGTTACAGCAGCTCTCTTACATTAACCTGTACGCAACAATAATAATAATAACAAGAGTAGAGGTAAGACAGTTAAATCATATCAATAACTGAGTCAATTCAGCAATCATAGCCAATTGTTTCTTTTATCATTCCGTTGCGGCATGAAACCCATCCCAACAATATAATCCTTCAAATTAATTTTCGTTGCGGCGTGCAACCCGCTCCAACAATATATACTTAAAATAAAATCTGTTGTGGCGTGCAACCCTGTAACGACCCTGCCAGTCATTTTAAAAGTTGTAGCCCCGTTTCCCCATTTACTGCTCATTCTGTACTTTTTAACTATTATGTGACTTGCCAGGATAGTCAGTTCGGATCCGGAGAGATTTCGGAATGAATTGAGACACTTAGTCTCAAGGTTGAAAGCTTAAATTGAAAAGGTTGACCGGATGTTAACTTATGTGAAAATGAATCCGTAATAGAATTTTGATGATTCCAATAGCTCCGTATGATTATTTTGGACTTAGGAGCGTGTTCGGAAAATTATTTGGAAGTCCGTAGTGGAATTAGGCTTGAAATGGCGAAAGTTGAATATTTGGGAAGTTTGACCGGGGAGTTGACTTTTTGATATCGGGGTCAGAATCCAGTTTTGAAAATTTTCATAGCTTTGTTATGTCATTTATGACTTGTGTGAAAAATCTGATGTCAATTGGAATTGATTTGATAAGTTTTGGCATCGAATGTAGAAGTTGGAATTTTTAAGTTTCATTAAGATTGAATCTATGTGTGATTCATGTTTTTAGTGTTGTTTGATGTGATTTGAGGACTCGACTAAGTTCATATGATGTTTTAGGACTTGCTGGTATATTTGGTTGAGGTCCCGGGAGCCTCGGGTGAGTTTCGGATGGTTAACGGATCAAATTCGGACATAGAACAAAATTGGAAACATGCTGCCATCTAATTTAATCGCACCTGCTTCAATTGGCTCACAGGTTAACAAGGGCCATCGCAGAAGCGGCCAAGGCTAGGGTTGTGGCAAGTTGGTATCAAAGCTCTAGTTGGAGCCGCAAGAGGCCGGGGCAGAGGCCGAGCCAGAGGCCGAGGAAGACCACGTAGTGCAGCCAGAGCACTTGCACGAACTGCTGCAGAGGAACCACCAGTTGCTCCACTTGGAGAATAGGCACCTGAGACACATGTTACTACTCCTGCACTTCAGGAGACTCTTGCCTAGTTCTTGAGCATGTTTGGCACTCTAGCTCAGGCAGGGTTGATTCCACTTGCTCCTGCCACATCTCAGGCCGGGGGAGGAGTACAGACTCCCGCCTCCTGTAACCAGAGCCACGGGCCCAAGTTGACCATGCTCAAGAGGTTATACCAATGCAGCCAGTTGTCCCAGTTCGGCCCGAGGCTAGGGCAACAGTTTCAGATGGGGAGCAACTGAGGCTTAAGAGGTACAAGAAGTTTAGCGGTTTAGCTTCAGAGGATGCTCAGGGTTGTCTTGAGGAGTGTCACTGTATCCTCCGTACTATGGGTATTATGGATTCCAGTGGGGTTTCTTTCATGGCATTTCATCTTAGAGGAGAGGCCTACCTGTGGTGGCGGGCATATGAGTTGGATAGTCCGGCTGAGGCAGCTTCACTCACTTGGACTCAATTTTCAGATATGTTCTTGAGAGAGTATGTTCCTCAGAGTCTTAGAGAGGCATGGCGCGCAGAGTTTGAGCAGTTGCGCCAGGTTTCTATGACCGTGTCAGAGTATACGGTCTGATTAAGTGATTTGGCTAGACATGCACCAACCTTAGTAGATAATGTTTGAGAGAGGGTTCACCGATTTATTGAGGGGCTCCACCCTAGTATCAGATTCAGTATGGCCCGAGAGCTAGAGATGGGCATCACATACCAACAGATGGTGTCAATTTCTAGGAGATTGGAAGGTTTGAGGATTTGGGAGAGGGGAGAGAGGGAAGCTAAGAGACCCTAAGATTCTGGCACATATAATAATTCTCGTGCCCTAGCTGCAGCCCGTCATGGTAGAGGCTATGTGAGTCATCCTATTCATTCAGCACTTCCAGCTTCTAGCGGTATTCTAGCTACTCCCAAACCTCAGGTTCCATATTATGCAACGCCGGTGTCTACTGTACCTCCTGTACGGGGTGCTATCAACGAGCAGTCCAATCGATCAGGCCCGAGCCAGTCCTAATAGCCACGTCCTCCGAGGGTTTATTTTTAGTATGGTGACACTCGTCATATAATGAGGCATTATCCCAGATTTAGGAAGGGTGCACCTCCATAGATTTCTCAGGCCCTACCCATTCCATAGGGCCCTCAAGCTTCTCATGCCATGATTACTGCACCAGTTGCTACTCCACCTGCATAGCGAGCTAGAGGTGGAGGTCGAACAGGTAGAGGTCACCCTAAAGGGGGAGGCCAGGCCAGATATTATGCCCTTCCTACTAGGACAGAGGTCGTTGCATCCGATTCTGTTATCATATGTATTATTCTGGTCTGTCATAGAGATGCATCAGTCTTATTTGATCCAAGCTCCACTTATTCTTATGTCTCATCTTATTTTGCCCCATATTTGGGCGTATCCTGTGATTCTTTGAGTTCTTCTGTTCATATATCTACACCCGTGGGTGAATCTATTATTATGGACCACGTGTATCAGTCGTGTTTAATTGTTATCAGTGGTTTTGAGACCAGAGCTGATTTATTATTTCTCCCAAAAATAAAATAATAACCTAAACCTCGGATATATAGTACATCCTCTGAACTTCCAATGTACGGTCCGCACAAAAATGTGCGGCCGCACTTCACAGCCTTATCCTCTACCAGGTTTCAGTAAATTGGCCATAACTTTCTCTACAAACGTACGAATTATGGAAACTAGACACGAAGGGCTACAACTTTTGTTTTTGAATCATCTCAAAATTCTTTGTAGATCAAAAGATATAAGCTTCCGAAGTCGAACCGGCGAATCTGCAGAACTCCCTGGAGTGCGGCTGCAGACAGAATTGTGCGGTCCGCGCCCCTCCTCTGAGGTCCGTATTTTTATGCTGCGGTCCGCATTCTTATGTGTGGTCTGCGCCCCTCCTTCACCTCAGCACCCAAAAATGTGCGGTCCACATCCCCCAAAAGTGCCAGAACAATATTAGAGTGCCGAAATGTCCGGACTCGCTCAAAACTCACCCCGAAACTCATCCGGAACTTTCTGGACACAAATCATATATGAATTTCAATCATAAAACACACTACGGACCTGCTCGCATACTCAAAACACTGAAAAGAGCTCGTCTTTATCCGATATTGACCATGGTCAAACTCATAAATTTCTTAACTTTACTAATCTCTCAACCAATGACCCAAAATATACACCCAAGCCCCTCGGGACCTCAACCAAATATACCAACACATCCCAAAATATAATATGAACTTAGTGGAGGCTTCAAATCTCGTCAAACAACATCAAAATTATGAATCGTGCCTCGAATCGAATTATGAGTTTTCGAATCTCCCAACTTCTATGTTTTGCGCCGAAATGTATCAAATCAATCTGGAATGACTTCAAATTTTGCATACAAGTCATAATTGACGTAATGGAGCTATTCCCATTTCCGGAATCAAAATCCGACCTCGTTATCAAAAATTCACCCTTCAGTTGGGTTTTTCTTTTTTCCAAAATCTTCTATTTTTCAATTTTTGCCAAAATGTGTCGAATTGTCCTACGGACTTCCAAATCCAAATTCGAATATATGCCTAAGTCCGAAATCATTATACAAAGTTATTTCCATCCTCGCAATTCTATTCCGGGGTCGTTTGCTCAAAATTTAACTCTTCGGTCAACTCTTTCCATTTAAGCTTCTAAATAAGAATTGCTCTTATAATTTAATTTCGAATCTTCAGTAAATCAAACTCGACCATACCCGCGGATCATAATACATATTGCGAAGTTGTTCAAGACCTTAAGCTACCGAACGAGGCGTTAATTCTTAAAATGACAAGTCGGGTCGTTATAAGTTCCCTAGCCACGATTCTGCTATTTGCTGGAATAATATAGGATGAATCTCCCCGATGGTTAGAAATAGAAAGATTAAATACGATTTTCAATACTTTGCTTATGTACAACTACAAAGTACCAAGCATTCTAATATGACAGAGACAGATGATTTAAATAACAAAAAATCTAATATTTAAAAACTGTATCGAGAATGACTGGAAAGGTGGAAACAAGACCAGATATAATTTGATCATTATGAACAAATCCAAAATCTTTATAGATAGAGCCAATCATTAATTCCCAACCGTGGGGTAAATGGAATCCGATACATAAATCAGTTAATAAAAGAATAGAAAAATCTTTTACTGTGTCACTTAAGTTATATAGGAATTCCTGAGCCTAAGAGTTAAGAATAACAAGTTTTTTATTGCCCAAAATTGAATACCCGCTTAGAATAATAAAACAGATGATATTTGTCGAGGAGTGCAAAATCGTATGGATACGATTCTCATTTTATATCTTGATTAATTGGATCGTTTCTTTATGGATTCCTATCCCAAACTCTTCGAGATGTGTTTTCGATAATTCCTTGATCATTTCGTCCAAGAAGAGGAGTTCCTCTAATTCTATGAATTTTTCTAGAAGACTCTTTTCTTGAATATTATTCAAAAATAATTTGGATTGCCCAGTATTCCATCAATTAGTAACCCAAGATTCAAGACATTTATTAACTGAGAAAGAAATCCACCAGGGAAAAAATACTGTAGATGCAAAATAGAAAAGAGGAGTGAATGCTTTCTTTTTTGCCATTTTTTCATCTGTGAATTGTTAATCAACCCATTCGTACACTCTATGCGATCAAATATTTCTTACACACATGAGTTTTATATAAAGAATCGGACTAATGAATATATTTTCTTTGAGATTTTGTGGTTAGTCTTTGAATCTAGAAAGAATCCAAAAAAAAGCTAAGAATTCACTTCGAATGAAGAAATTTAGAATATTGTTTCCTGATACTGATATCTCAATTTCTCAAAATACTTCAATTGGTACACGTAAGAAATAGGCTAATTCAGTAGCCTTTTGTTCAGTTTCTTGTGAAGTCAAATTTTCATCAGTACGAGTCAAAGGAATGGACCTCTGGCCTCGAATGTCCATATAAAGAACACGACGAGCATAAATACTCTCTTTAACTTCTATTCTAACGGACACTTTTATAAGGAATCGGAGGAATATGCGACGATTTTTTCCCGGAAATCCCCAATGAAAAATACAGACTATTCCTTCCTTTCTATGGAATCGATCATATCCACTACCTACATTCCAGGAAATTGTGCACCACAAATAAGAGCTAATAAAGAGACACTCAATTCCGTAGAAAGACATCACGATTCCTTGTGGGAAAAAAATGATTTGCTGAGGTGGAAAAAAAGATATCAAATTTCTGCCCAGATAACTGGAAGTTCCAACTAATAAGAAGCCTAATAAACCTTAAAAAAGGATAAAGGCCCAGCAGAAATTACTTATTTTTTGAGACCCCGTTATAAGTTCTATCCATATATGTTCTGATCGCCAAGTCATACTTTACCCGATTGCATTTTATTGGAATTGAGATAATACCCCAGAGAAATTTGACTTTACTTTTTTGTTTCCTGTAACGATCCAACCGGTCGTTTCGACTGTTAGAACTCCCTTCCCCTAAATAAGACTCCTTGTATGTACTTTTTCTAATTTATGACTTGCGGAGATGGTTGGTTTGGGATTTAGAAGTGTTCAGGTTGAAATCGGAGCACTTGGCTCCATAGTTGGCTTTAAAAAGGGTAAGTTTGACTTCGGTCAACATTTTTAGAAAACGACCTCGGAATCGGGAGTTGACGGTTCCAATAGATTCGTATGATGATTTTGGACATGGTCGTATGTTCGAATCGGGTTTTGGATGACCCGGGAATATTTCAGTGCCTATTGTGAAAGTTGGCATTTTGGAATGATTTCATAAATTTGGGTGGAAGTGCATTTCAAGGTTATCGATATCCGTTTGGGATTCCGAGTCTGGGAATGGCTCCGTAGGGTGATTCTGGTATTGGGAGCGCATCCAGATGTGGATTTGGAGGTCCGTAGGTCATTTTGGGGTCATTTGGCGAAAGTTAGAAATTTGAAGGTTTTTGAGAAGATTGACCGGGAGTGGACTTTTTGATATCAGGGTCGGATTCCTATTCGGAAGTTGGAGTAGGTTCGTAATATCAATTATGACTTGTGTGCAAAATTTGAGGTCAATCGGACGTGATTTGATAGGTTTTGGCATCGATTGTAGAAGTTTGAAATTTTAAAGTTCATTAAGTTTGAATCGGAGGGTGATTCGTAGTTTCAATGTTGTTTTGCATGGTTTGAGGCCTAGACTAAGTTTGTAATGTGTTATGGGACGTGTTGGTATATTTGGTTGAAGTCCTGAGGGCCTCGGGGTGGTTTCGGATGGTCAACGAATCAACTTGGAGTTTTGTTGTGTTGCTATAGGGCCTAAGTTCTGGTGTAATCGCACCTGCGGAAAAAAGACTGCAACTGCGACGCTACAAAATCGGCAAGCCAAGCGCAGAAGCGGAAGGGCCAAGGCTGCTGAGGCCATAGAAGCGGAAGGTCTATGCGCAGAAGCGCAGGTGCGCTAGGGTAGGCACAGAAGCGAGGGCCGTTGGTGTGAGCTGGAGCCGCATCTGCGATGGGTCTTCCGCAGATGTGGAGCCGTAGGTGCGGCTGATGTACTGCAGGTGTAGAATGTCGACTGGGTAGATTGATTTAAGAACGGGACTTGGCTCATTTATTTCCCATTTTTCACTTGGTTAGGCGATATTTGGAGAGCTTCAAGGGGAGATTTTCATCATCTATGACAAGGTAAGTGATTCCCACCTATTGCAAGTTAAATACTTGTTTTATATATGGATTTAAACATGTAAATTTGTAGAAATTTAGAATTTTGAAGAAAAATTTAGAAATTGGTAATTTTGGGTTTTTACCACGAAATTGGACATGAAATTTGGAATAAGTAATATAATCGAGTTCGTGGTGTTATGGGTAAAGATTTTCTTCAAAAATATTCAGAATCCGGGCACGTGGACCCGAGGGCTGTTTTATCGATTCTTCGAGCAAAATTGAAAATTATTGTAAATTGAATTATAATAAGTATTAGAGCATATATTTATGGATTCGCACATTCATTGACTAGTTTTGGAGCTATGGCCATCGGCTGGAATTGTTGGAAAGGCTTTGGAGCCGGTTATGACGTTTCAGAGCGAGGCAAGTCACTTGTCTAACCTTGTAAGAGGAAATTTACCCCATAGGTGATTTCAATTAATAATTGTTGCTAATTGTGGGGACTACGTACGTACGAGGTGACGAGAGTTCGTGCGTAGCTACTAATATTGCTATGCTCGGGTAGTTTAGGACTCAAATCATGAATTTCTTATGATAATTGTATCCTTTATTTAATTAAAGAATTAGAATTATACTATAAATTGTAAGAGAAAATAGTAAGAGACTGAAATTTCACATATTTGAACTCTTGCGCAAAATATTTGACTGTTAATGGAAATTGTACATCCTTATGTGTTAATCTTATAATATCTTCTCATTCCGAAGGTTCATAAGAAAATGACCTCCTTTCTTGTGGAGTGGGCCGAACGCCTCGGCAATATAGATGCATCTATGGATCGCGCCGCACGTCCCTCGGAAGTGTACATGACACTCTGGATCGGGTCGTACGACCTCGGCAGAAATCGTGCCTAATAATAATAATTACACGATACTTTGATATTTTAAATTGCAGCTTGTGAAGCTAATTGGTAAATTGTAAATTATTGAATTTAATGAATTAATTATTTCTGCTTGTTAAAAAAATTATTGTTGTTCACCTAAAAATCATGTTTAATTAAATATTTCTATTATAATAATATTGACCCATAGTGAGTGTCAAAGTCGACCTCTCGTCACTACTTCTTCGAGATTAGGCTTGATACTTACTGGGTACATGTTGTTTACGTACTCATGCTACACTTGCTGCATATTTTTATGCAGGTACATATATGTCTAGCGGCCTTGTGGGCGCAGAGGTGTGGTTAATGCGGGGACTTAGGTGAGCTGTATTTTATATTACGATCCGCAGCCAACAGAGTCTCTTTCAGAGTTATTAATATTTTTCCTGTCCAAATTATATTTCGGACGGATGCTGTATTTTATTTTACTCCCTAGTAAATTCTCATCCACTTGTGACACCAGGTTTTGGGAGTGGTTATAGGTTGTTTAGTATTTTAGTTGAGAAAATATTTATCACTTACTATGTAAGTTCTATCTTTTACTATTTAATTGGAGGAAATTATGATTTAAAATTACTAAAAAGTGTAATTACGTTAATTAATTATGGTTGGCATGCCTGTCAGCGGTGTTAGGTTCCATCATGACTTTTAATAGATTTTGGGTCGTGACAACATGGTATCAGAGCACTAGGTTCACTTAGGTCTCACGAATCATGAGTGAGTTTATTAGAGTCTTGCGGATCGGTGAGGAGACATCTATACTTATCTTGGAGAGGCTACAGGGCTGTTAGGAGCACCTCCCTTCTTGATTCTTCATCGTGCGATTCGATTCCTTTGAGGATTATTCCTTCATTTCCTTCCTACTCAATCTTATGCGATGTGAAGCGCTTGTTATAAATTGGGAATCGAGGAAGTTTAATGGCACTACAGATGTGGTGCAGGATGTTTCTCCCTGTGTATTTGATTGGGCTATTGTCGTTGCCTTATAGAAGGCCGCTCTGTCGATTCGGCTCAGTATCAGTATTACCTAAGATTTGAGATTTGGCATTGATTGTTATGCCGATTCGTGCATTGCTATCGCACAGTGTTCGTGTAATGGTAGGATGCTTGTCTATGCGTCGAGGCAGTGAATGACTTGAAAGGAGGTTTTTCTCAATGCATGATTTAGAGGTTCAATGTTCTATTTCCAGCGGAGGAAAGGCAATCAGACTATAAATGTTTAGGTTTGGGTTAATGGATTAACGAGACTTGGTATTTTTGAAGCATGGTGGAATTTTCATCGGTAATGTGGCATCGTTGTCCTTGCTGAATGCGTTAAGTTTGTTAATGTTATGGTTTTCTTCAATTCGCCTTCGGGGTAGGGTATCGTGAAGTGGTGCCAGAGAAGCGAATGTCAGAGGTCGCAGTGTGCTATGGTTCAGAATCAAATCGGTGATCCAAATGTTGATAGCTCAAGGAAGATGATCTCCGGGGAGGTTTAGAGTTGGCGAAAATATGTTGGTTCAGGTGCTACAGATATGGATTTTGATTTAAGGCAACAACTGGGCAGCGAAGTATGAGGAAGGACATGTGAGAGGTGTCTTGCAGTGGTTAAATTTCTAGAAGGCCAAGTATGAGAAACATAAGTCGAGTAGTTGCTTAAAGGAGAGGGTTTGACCAAAGTGGGAGAGTGGCAAGGTAGCATATGGGTTATGTGGTAGGATAACTACACGTCGTGAGGAAAGTTAGAGTGAATTGGGATTCATGGTGGACAGTGACTAGGTCTATGGACTTAATTTGGAATGTTAGCTGTTATACTAGGGAAAGATTGGATGCGACAGAAATGAGTTTGCTTGATATGAAGAGGAATGCAACATGACTTCAGGTTGGGATGTATTGTCGCAATTTTAGCAATGTCAATAGGGAGTGAACGGATTTGTACAGCTGGTGAATGAGCACGGGCTCAGGATGGTTTAAGGACTTCGTAGAAATGGTACTCAGTGCCGTATCATTTAAAGGTGTCGGTATGGACTTTCCACAGGTGAGTTATCTCCTGTGAGTAGATTAGCGGTTGAATGGTGTTGACGAGGCTTCTACGAAGAATGTTATTGGCTATCCGGTAAGAGGTCGAATATGTAAATGTGGCTAGTGATTTAGAGTGTTCGTAAATTGATTAACATGGAGATTTCAAAAAACAAATCGGCGGGTAGATTATGCGAGATCATGTCAATGGGGGATAAGGAGTCTTGGTGGGTTCCATAGTTATGCAATGGTAGCTCCAAGCTAAGTAGGAGATCCCCACCGCCTACGATTGGATTACATGGTTATCTGCTTGTGAGGTTTCTGGTTAACGGCATATTGATGGGTTATTACGACTAAGGAAAGAGAACATCAGTGGTAATTTGAGCAAAGGAGTTGAGGAATGTGTGCTGTAATTGGCCTTATCGGTTCATGTTTAGGCTTTGGGAAGGTTCAGAGTTTATACTTCGTGTAGATGTAATCTACCAGGAAAGTGAGTCAGCCGGATACTTTTTTGAGAAGGTGTCCATGTGCTAGCAGGGCCTTGGAGTTTGATTATAGTCGAGACCAAGTCAGAGTGGGTGACTCTCAATAACGGTCTTAGTGGATTTAATAATTTAAGTGCGGTGCCTAAGGATTTCAAGTCCGTAGTATGGTTAAGTGTCGAGCTTTTGCAGCAAATTATGAGAGGGGCTTAGAGTGTTCTACGTTATCTTTGGGTTGTGGTGTAGCATTGGAGGAATGGAAGAAAATGACTTCGGATTCATAGAAGAATTATCACAATGGATGTACAAGTTGAAAATGTAAATGTGCGCACAAGGAGGGTATGAGACAGTTCGTGGGTTATGAGACAATGTGGGCTCATGAAATGGGGTCACTTGGGGCGAGTGCGGATTGAGTTCGGTATAACGAGAATGGAGCTATTGTTATTTGTAAGGAAATTCTAGGGTAAAATTATAAGCAATCGGATCGGTCAACAATGATTGAATTGGCATGACGATGGCAATGATCAGCTCCATCAGCGTGTTAAGATATACATGTGATTTGTGGTGGTACGTGCGAGGCTTGATGGCTGCCGTAATTGATTTTATTTGGAGGCATTCGAGTATTATGGCTTTGTTGTGTAAATAGATCTCGGAAGAGATATGGTGGTTTAGACCACTACTTAAGGATTGTATTTTCTACGGTTATGGGAATTCAGTCGCGTGTTGCAATGGTTCTCCAGAAATGAGTTAAGTAAAAAGGTTGCTATGTGATGGAGTGTTTAGTCTATTAGTGGATCAGGAGTCATGATGGAATTCTTGTACTCTCACGTATTGGTATGTTAGGTGCAGTAAGCGGCATCGAAATTGGAAGTTGAAGATCAAGGTTACAGCTTGGTATCGACAAGAATGTCAAGAGCTCGGATGAGCAGGAAAGGATTCAGATGGTTAGAGTAAGTTGGCATTGTATTTAGTGTCACCTGAGATCGGTGTTATGTGTAAGAGGCGTAATGTACTGATCGCGGATTCCTGATTTGCCTTACAGCCTTAGTGTGGCCGGTGGTATGGACGTGCAGACTTGTTACCTGGTGCGGAAGGTCGTGGGAGTGTATCCCACGGGAAAATTGTATAAGTGTGACATGTAGTCACTTGATTGATTAAGGATTTAGAACCAAGTATGGAGATTGTGGTGCTATCGCTAATGTGAGAATTTATGCCTGAAGGGCGCTCGGTTCATTTGGTTGTGGACTGTGAATGTTTGTTTCGGATTTGACGGTTGTTCTTGTGTGTCGTGGGAAAAAGGGTTATTGTGGATCCTTGAAAGGTTATTAGCCCAGTGTGGTACGATCAGAATCGACTTGAGGTCCGTATATGGATCTAAGTGTGAATGTGGGCTCTATATCAGGCTGAATGTGTTCATTTCAGCATAACGTTGTTTTCGGATGGGTCTTCGGGCCTTGGATGTTATTTCTGTTATCGGTCCTTCCGTGTAGTCTCTATTGTGCCATGTGGGTTGTGAGGCAATTTGATTATTCGCACTCATATTGAGATCCCGAATAGTTTGCGGTGTTATATGAGCAGGATGGCTCTCGAGGTGCAGTTCATTTATTGCACCTTAGTCGTGCTTGAGTTTTGTAGTGTATGGCGCTATCTGATGGTATTGTGCACTTGGCGTTCTTGTGGTTGACATTCGGGTATTTTTTAGGTATAAGCGTTTTGGCTTGATGGGTACTTCCCTATTTATTGTCATGTGTGGATCGGGTGGCACACCGCCATGGGTATGTTGTTTGGATCGGGTTGCATGCCGCAACGATATCATGTGTGGATTGGGGTGCACGCCGCAATAGTATGATGTTGAGTACAGTTCCCCATATCTATTCTTGCGTGTCTTATTTCTTGTGTTCTGAGGAAGGTTCATAACACCTTTTCGGTTGTTTAAATTGCTATGTGGGTTGAATAGTTCTTTCCAGAGTTCGTTTTTCCTTATGTATCACATTCGAGTTTGTGGCTTGTTGGCACATGGTGGCATCATATGAGACTTTTGGTAGTGATTGTGGTGGCTTATTACCGGAACGACTTGTACTGGGTGGGGCGAGATTTTTGGACCTGGGATCAGTGCGATCGGATTTATATGAGGCATATTAAAGAACAAATATCGTTATTTGGTTCATAATGAGGTAATGGTTCCTGTCATGAGGAGGGACTAAATGATTTCTTGACTATGCAGTTAATTATGAATTTCTACACATCTCTTCCGTCGTGGCAGTATTGCAAGAGTTGGAACAGGACTTATATGTGTCGTGAGGTATGTTGTGAGCATCAGATTCGTGGGATTTCGGCTATTGTTGTCAGAGGATGTTATTGTGGTCATGTGAATAATGTGGTGCATGGTGTGAATTCAGTGAGAGTATACAATTATGTAGCGGTACATTGTGTAGTGATTGAAACAATGTTCGTATGTTGGAAGCAGGCCTAGTAGAGAATTTCAGATGTTGGAATTTGGCTCTAAGGATTATTTGCCTAAATAAAGGGGAGGATCTTCAGATTTGCTCGAGCTAATGTGATCAACTGAGTTGTGGTTGCACGGGTAGGTGCACGATGGGCTAAACAATGATTTCAGCAAACTCTGGAGTAGTTCTTAGCATGTTCGAGGATGAACATATATTTAAGTGGGAGAGAATGTAATGACCCAACCGGTCGTTTTGACTGTTAGAACACCCTTTCCCCTAAATAAGACTCCCCGTATGTGCTTTTACTAATTTATGACTTGCGGAGATGGTTGGTTCGGGATTTGAAAGTGTTCGGATTAAAATCGGAGCACTTGGTTCCTTAGTTGGGTTTAAAAAGGGCAAGTTTGACTACGGTCAACATTTTTAGAAAACGACCTCGGAATCGGGATTTGACGGTTCCAATAGATTCGTATGATAATTTTGGACTTAGGCGTATATTCGAATCGGGTTTTGGATGACCCGGGAACGTTTCAGTACCTATTGTGGAAGTTGGCATTTTGGAATGATTTCATAAATTTGGGTGGAAGTGCATTTCAAGGTTATCGATGTCCGTTTGGGATTCCGAGTCTGGGAATGGCTCCGTAGGGTGACTCTGGTATTGGGAGCGCGTCCGTATGCAGATTTGCGGGTCTGTAGGTCATTTTGGGGTCATTTGGCGAAAGTTAGAAATTTGAAGGTTTTTGAGAAGTTTGACCGGGAATGGACATTTTGATATCGGGGCGGATTCCGATTCCAGAAGTTGGAGTAGGTCCGTAATGTCAATTATGACTTGTGTTCAAAATTTGAGGTCAATCAGACGTGATTTGATAGGTTTCGGCATCGATTGTAGAAGTTTGAAAATTTAAAGTTCATTAAGTTTGAATCGGAGGGTGATTCGTAGTTTCGATGTTGTTTTGAATGATTTGAGGCCTCGACTAAGTTCGTAATGAGTCACGACCAAAAATCCCAACCTGTCGTGATGGCGCCTATCTTGATACTAGGCAAGCCGATAATCTCGATAAACCACATTTTCTCTCAAGTTTGAAAATACAATACAAAATTTCACAAATACTGATATAAACACTCCCCAAAACCTGGTGTCACTGAGTACATGAGTATCTAATATGAATACAAGTCTGGAAAAGCATGGTCTATAATAGTCTAAGACCAAAATACAGTAATAATGAGATAGGGAAGGAGAGATAAGGTATGCGGAACACGGCAGCTACCTCAAAATCTCTTGAAAAATCAACTGCGTGAAATGATCAACACCCGCTATGTCCGGGAACACCTGGATCTGCACATGAAGTGCAGGGTGTAGTATGAGTACAACCAACTCAGGAAGTAACAATAATAACTAAGGAACTGAAGATAATGACGAGCTACACAGTTTTAGTTCACTTTCAGTAATTCCAGCAAAGAATAGACATGCTTTCAAATCCGGTAATTTAAGTCAAATAAATTTTATACAGTTCAATTTCATATAATCTGGATATAAAATCTTTCAGAGAATTTCACAACAATGACAGATAGCAATTAAGTGCAACAACAAATAAAAGCAAGTGCAACCTCTCAGGCAACAATCACTCAACTCATCACCACAACTCAAACACTCGGCTCTCAGCCCGCAGCACTCACACTCAATGGGTACCCGAGCTCACTGGGGGTTTGTACAGACTCCGGAGGGGCTCCTACGACCCAAGCTCCACAATCTGTACGGACAACTCACATGCTGCACGGACAACTCACGTGCTATAATATCCTGCACGAATAACTCACGTGCCATAATATCCTTACCTCACTGATAGGCCCTCGGCCTTACTCAGTCCTTAACCTCTCTAGTCTCTCGGACTCTTAGAAATCACAAAGATCAACCCAAACAAAGATAACATAATGCATCAACAAATATCAAGAAAGACTAAGGTATGATAAGCAACTAAAATCATGACTGAGCATAAGATAGAAATTAGCAAATAATTCAATAAGTACGTGACCTATACGGGTCCCAACAGTACTATAACATAGCCTAAGCATGATTTCCAATATGATTTAGAGTCAAATTTCTTCAACACATAGAGAGCATATAACTAACAATAAATTATTCAACTATACAGTTTCCACGGGACGGACCAAATCACAATCCCCTCGGTGCACGCCCACACGCCCGTCACCTAGCATGTGCGTCACCTCCAAAATAATCACATGACACAAAATACCGGGGTTTCATACCCTCAGGACCAGATTTATAACTATTACTCACCTCAAAACGTGAAATTCTTTACTCTGCTATGCCTTTGCCTCACAATCGGCCTCCGAATTCCTCGAATCTAGTCACAAATAACTAGTTTCAGTCAATAAAAATTATGGGAATTAATTCCATAAGAAAATACTAATTTTTCATAAAAATCCGAAATTTAGCTCAAAATTCGCATGTGGGACCCACATCTCGGAACCCGACAAAAGTTAGAAAATCCGGAAGCCCATTCAACCACGAGTCTAACCATCTAATTTTACCAAAATCTGACCTCAAATCAACCCTCAAATCTACAAATCTTATTTCCAAATTTCTAAGTTCCAATCTCCGATTTACACCTCAAAATCATGTAATCTAGTCGGATTATTCAATGATAATTCAATATTATGGAGTAGAAATGATCACAAGGGACTTATCTTAAGTTTTTCTTAAAAATCTATCAAAAATCGCCTCTCCTCAAGCTCTAATTTGTCAAAAATGGCGAATGGGATGAAGTCCCTGCTTTATAATTCTGCCCAGACTGCCTCGGTTTTGCCTCAATTTTGGCCTTCGATCGAGGTCCTCGATCCTGGGTCTCGATCCTGGGCCTCAATCCTGGGCCTCGATCATGGCCCTCGACCCTGGCTTTCGATCATGTCTTCGACCCTGCCTTCGATCGTGGCCCTCGACCCTGGGCTCGATCGTGGCTTCGTTCCTGATCCTCAACCCTGCCTTCGACCCTGATCCTCGACCCTGTCTTCGATCGTGGCCTTCGACCCTGGGCTCGATCGTGGCCCTCGACTCTGGGCTCGATTTATTTGGGCTCGATTCTAGGTTCAATTTTCTGGGCTCAATTCTGGCAGAAGGAATTTCCAACAGAAGGAAATTGCAGCAGCTGTTGTAGTTCAATTTTTGATCCGTTAACCATCAAAAACTCACCCGAGGCCCTTGGGACCTCAACCAAATATAGCAACAAGTCCTAAAACATTATACAAACTTAGTTGACTCTTCAAATCACATCCAACAACACTAAAAACACGAATCACACATAGATTCAAGCCTAATGAACTTTGAAACTTTTCGTTTCTACAAACAACGCCTCCGATTGACCTCAAATTTTGCACACAAGTCATAAATGACATAACAGACCTATTAAAATTTTCAGAATCGGATTTCGACCCCGATATCAGAAAGTCAACCCCCGTTCAAACTTCCCAAAAATTCAACTTTCGGCATTTCAAGCCTAATTCCTCTACGGACCTTCAAAACTTTTTTCGGATACGCTCCTAAGTCCAAAATCACCATACGGAGCTATTGGAATCATAAAAATTCAAATTCGAGATCGTTCACACATAGGTCCATATCCGATTCACTTTTCTAACTTAAATTTTCAATTATGAGACTAAGTGTCTCATTTCATTCTGAATTCCTTCCGGACCCGAACCAACTAACCCGATAAGTCATAAATCAATTACAAGACATAAATTGAGCAGTAAATGGGGGAACGAGGTTATAATATTCAAAACGACTGGCTGGGTCGTTACATTCTCCCCTTCTTAAACAAACGTTCACCCTCGAACGAGTTTAGAATAATACCTAGAGTCTCAAATAAGTGTGGATATTTGTTCCGCATCTCCTGCTCAATCTCCCAAGTAGCTTTTCTGACTGGCTGGCCTCTCCACTGCACCTTCACTGATGCTATGTTCTTTGACCTCAGCTTTCGAACCTGCCGGTCTAAAATAGCCACCGGCTCCACATCATAAGTCAAATTACCGTCCAGCTGTACTGTACTGAAATCCAGAATGTGAGACATATCCCCGACATACTTTCGGAGCATGGATACATGGAACACTGGATGAACACGTGATAGACTAGGTGGCAAAGCAAGTTCATAAGCCACCTCTCCAATTTTCTTAAGTATATTAAAAGGCTCAATATACCGAGGGCTCAACTCGCCCTTCCTCCCGAACCTCAACACACCCTTCATGGGTGAAATATTGAGCAGAACCTTCTCCCCAACCATGTGAACAACATCACGAACCTTCCTGTCGGCATAACTCTTCTGTCTAGACTGTGCCGTGCGAAGCCATTCCTGAATTACTTTGACCTTCTCTAAAGCATCCTGAACCAAGTCAGTACCCAATAGTCTAACCTCACCCGGCTCAAACCAACCCATCGGAGACCGACACTGTCTCCCATATAAAGTTTCATATGGAGCCATCTGAATGCTTGACTGGTAGCTATTATTGTAAGCAAACTCTGCGAGTGGCAGAAATTAATCCCAAGAACCCCCAAAATTGATGACACAAGCGCGCAGCATATCCTCCAATATCTGAATAGTGCGCTCGGACTGTCTGTCCATCTGAGGGTGAAATGTTGTACTCAACTGAACCCGTGTGCCCAATTTTCGTTGCACTTCCCTCCAAAACTATGAGGTAAAATGCGTACCCCGATCTGAAAATAATGGACACCGTCACACCGTGTAGGCGAACAATCTCGCGAATATAAATCCCAGCCAATCATTCCGAAGAATAATTAGTACCAACTGGAATAAAATGCGCAGATTCAGTCAACCGATCTACTATCAGCCAAACAACATCAAACTTTCTCAAAGTCTGTGGGAGCCCAACTACGAAGTCCATGGTAATACGCTCCCACTTCCATTCCGGAATTTCAAGTCTCTGAAGCAATCCTCCTGGCCTCTGATGTTCATACTTTACCTGTTGACAATTTAGACACCGAGATACAAACCCAACTATATCTTTCTTTATCCACCTCCACCAATAGTGCTGCCTCAAATCCTGATACATCTTTGCGGTGCCTGGATGAATCGAGTACCGCGAACTGTGAGCTTCATGGAGAATCAGCTCACGCAAACCACCTACATTAGGCACACATAGCTTGACCTGCATCCGTAATACACTGTCATCTCCAATAGTGACTTCCTTGGCATCACCGTGTTGAACCGTGTCCTTAAGGACAAGCAGATGCGGATCATCATACTAGCACTCTCTGATGCGATCATATAAAGAAGACCAAGAAACCACACAGGACAAAACTCGATTCGGCTCGGAAACATCCAATCTAACAAACTGATTAGCCAAGGCCTGAACATCCAAGGCTAAAGGCCTCTCTGCTATCGGTAAGTATGCTAAGCTGCCCAAACTCTCTGCCTTACGACTCAAGGCATCGGCCACCACATTGGCCTTTCCGAGATGATAGAGAATGGTAATATCATAATCCTTAAGCAACTCTAACCACCTTCACTGCCGCAAGTTAAGATCCTTCTGTTTAAACAAATGTTTTAGACTCCGATGATCGGTATATACCTCACACTGGACACCGTACAAGTAATGCAACCAAATTTTCAAGGCATGAACAATAGCTGCTAACTCAAGATCGTGGACTGGATAATTCTTTTCATGTACTTTTAACTGTCTGGACGCATAGGCAATCACCCTACCGTCTTGCATCAACACTGTGCCGAGACCAATACGTGATGCGTCACAATACACTGTATAAGACTCTGAACCTGTAGGCAACACCAATACTGCAGTTATAGTCAAAGTTGTTTTGAGCTTCTGAAAGCTCTCTTCACACTCAACCGACCACCTGAACGGAGCACCTTTCTGGGTCAATTTAGTCATAGGCGATGCAATAGACGAGAATCCCTCCACAAAGCGACGATAATAACCGGCCAAGCCGAGAAAAGTCCGAATCTCAGTAACTGAAGATGGTCTGGGCCAATTCTGAACTGCCTCTATTTTCTTCGGATCCACCTTAATTCCTTCACTGGACACTATATGTCCCAAGAATGCCACTGAATTAAGCCAGAACTCACACTTAGAGAATTTGGCATAAAGTTTCTCCTCCCTCAGCCTCTATAATACATTACCCAAGTGTTGTGCATGTTCTTCCTAGCTACGTGAGTACACTAGAATATCATAAATAAATACCACTAAAACTAATTCAAGATATGGCTCGAATACACTATTCATCAAATGCATAAATGATGCTGGGGAATTAGTTAGCCCAAAAGACATCACAAGAAATTCATAGTGGCCATAACAAGTTCTGAATGTCGTCTTCAGAATATCCGAATCCCGATTCTTCAACTAGTGATACCCATATCTCAAATCAATTTTAGAGAATACCGTCGCTCCCTGAAGATGGTAAAATAAATCATCAATACATGGCAAGGGATATTTATTTTTTATTGTAAATTTGTTCGGCTGCCTATAATCGATGCACATCCGTATAGTACCATCTTTCTTCTTCACAAACAGAACCGGTACACCCCAAGGTGACACACTAGGCCTAATGAACCCCTTTTCAAGGAGTTCCTGAAGTTGCTCTTTTAATTCTTTTAACTCAGCTGGTGCCAAACGATACAGAGGAATAGAAAAAGGCTGAGTGCCCTGCACCAAGTAATTAACGAAATCAATATCCCTGTCGGATGGCATACCCGACAGGTCTGCAGGAAATACATCCGAAAAGTCTCGCACGACTGGTACTGAATCAATAATAGGAGGATTAGCATCAACATATCTCACAAAGGCCAAATATGACAGACATCCCTTTCCAACCATACGTTGGGCCTTCAAATAAGAAATTACCCTGCTTGGAACAAAATTTAGAGAACCTCTCCATTCAACCTTTGGTAACCCCGGCATCGTCAACATCACGATTTATGCGTGGCAGTCCAGAATAGCATGGCATGGAGACAACCAATCCATACCCAGGATTATATCGAAATGCACCATACCGAGTAATAACAGATCAACTCTAGTCTCAAGTTCCCCAATGGTTACCACATACGGCCGATACACACGATCCACAGTAATAATATAGCCCACAGGTGTAGATACACAAACAGGTGAAGCTAAGGACTCACAGGGCATGTCCAGATAATGAGCAAAATATGATGATACATATGAATAAGTGGAACTAGGGTCAAATAATATAGAAGCCTCCCTATGGCACACTGAAACAATAACTGTGATCACTGTATCTGAAGCAACAACATCTGGCCTGGCAGGAAAAGCATAGAATCGGGCATGACCGCCACCTGACTGGCCTCGACCCCTAGCTGCCTGACCCTTACCCCGAGCTGGCCGGGCGGGTGGTGTAACTGCTGGTGCTGGTGCCGTTGGTCGAGAACTCTACTATGGAGCCCCACTCAACAACCCAGGACAATCTCTCTTGAAATGACCCAATTCTCCGCACTCGAAACAACCCCTCCTCTGACGAAACTGCTGCTCCTGATAACCCGAAGAATTACCTATAGAAGCCTGAGCAGACGAGGCATGATGAGAACTCTGTGCCAGTAGTGCACTGAATGAAGACTAGCTTGAGTGAGCACTGTAAGAACCATGGCTAGCTGATGCACCACAATGAGCTGGACGACCCGCCTGAGTGTGTCTGTATGAACGGCCCCTACCGCGGTAAAACTGACCCCTTGAAGGAACACCGCTGAAATCACCGGAACCCCCGAGGCCTCTTAGCCTCCCTCTCAACCGACTCCTGGCTGCGAACCATCTCAATCTGACGAGCAATGTCAACAACCTCATCCAAAGTAGCACCAGACACTCTCTCTCTAGTCATGAGTAATCGCAGCTGAAAAGTGAGGCCATCTATGAATCTCCTGATCCTTTCCCTGTCTGTGGGACTCAACCAGATAGTATGATGGGCCAATTCTGAAAATCTCATCTCATACTGTGTCACGGACATATTGCCCTAACAAAGCTACTCGAACTGCCTGCGCAGCTCCTCTCTACGGGACTGAGGCACGAACTTCTCCAGGAATAGACCGGAGAACTGCTGCCAGGTAAGAGGTGCTGCACCGACCGGCCTACACCTCTCGTAAGACTCCCACCATCTGAAGGCAGCCCTAGAAAACTAAAAAGTAGTGAATGAGACCCCACTGGTCTCTACAATACCCACTGTCCCAAGCATCCGCTGACACTTATCCAGAAAACCCTAGGCATCCTCTGACTCAGCACCGCTAAAAGGTGGAGGTCGAAGCCTCTCAAATCTCTCAAGTCTCCTCTGCTCATCATCTGCCATAACAGGAACTACCGGGGCCTGAGCGGCTGCAGCCGGCTGGGCTGGTAGTGCTCCTGGTATATGAAGTTCCTGTGCTACCTGATCTGGAGTATGGGCAACAGGGGTATGAGTACCTCCCCCAGCCTGAGAAGTGGCAGGTGCGGCCTGAGCCGAAACCACCTGAGCAAGACCAGTGCAGGCTGTCAATATCTGGGTCAAAGTCTCCTGAAGGCCTGGAATCTCAATTTTCAGAGCTGGTGCCTGAGTTGATCCTGTCGGCTCAGCTATATCCGAAATCTGCTCCTGAGCTGGAGCAACAGGTGGTACTATAGGTGCTAGCTCAACTGTGGTACGAGCTACATCTCTACCTGTACCACGACCCCAGCCTCTCGCGTCCCTAACTGGTGGCACGGGTGGCTGACCGTCCGATCTGGTAGTAAGTATTCTCACCATCTATGAGAGAATATAATAGCAAAAATTTAGTTTCCAGATTCAACAAATTCGCACGACAGAATGCAAGAAAGTGAAAGTTTCCTAAGGGTTCTGCAGCCTCTCGAAGATAAGTACAGACGTCTCTGTACCGATCCGCAAGACTCTACTAAACCTGATGATGACTCGTGAGACCTATGTAACCTAAGCTCTGATACCAACTTGTCACGACCCAAAATCCTAACCTGTCGTGATGGTGCCTATCTTGATACTAGGCAAGCCGATAATCTCGATAAATCATATTTTCTCGCAAGTTTGAAAATACAATAATTAAATACAATACAAAATTTCACAAATACTGATATGAACACTCCCCAAAACCTGGTGTCACTAAGTACATGGGCATCTAATATGAATACAAGTCTGGAAAAGCACAGTCTATAATAGTCTAATACCAAAATACAGTAATAAGGATATAGGGAAGGAGAGATAAGGTCTGCGGAACACGACAGCTACCTCAAAATCTCCTAAAAAATCAACTGCGCAAAATGATCAGCACCCGTTATGTCCGGAAACACCTGGATCTGCACACGAAGTGCAGGGTGTAGTATGAGTACAACCAACTCAGCAAGTAACAATAATAACTAAGAAACTGAAGATAATGGCGAGCTACAAAGTTTTAGTTCACTTTTAGTAATTCCAGCAAAGAATAGACATGCTTTCAAATCCGGCAATTTAAGTTAAATCAATTATATACAGTTCAATTTTATGTAATCCGGATATAAAATCTTTCAGAGAATTTCACAATAATGACAGATAGCAATTAAGTGCAACAACAAATAAAAGCAAGTACAACCTCTCAGGCAACAATGACTCAACTCATCACCACAACTCAACCACTCGGCTCTCAACCCTCAGCACTCATACTCAATGGGTACCCGCGCTCACTGGGGGTGTGTACAAACTCCGGAGGGGCTCCTACAGCCCAAGCGCCATGATCTGCATGGACAACTCACCTGCTGCACGAACAACTCACGTGCTATAGTATCCTGCACGGACAACTCACATGCCATAATATCCTTACCTCACCGACAGGCCCTCGGCCTTACTCAGTCCTTAACCTCTCTAGTCTCTCGGACTCTTAGAAATCACAAAGATCAGCCCAAACAAAGATAACATAATGCATCAACAAATATCAAGAAAGACTGAGGTATGATACACAAGTAAAATCATGACTGATCATAAGATAGAAATTAGCAAATAATTCAATAAGTACGTGACCTCTTCGGGTCCCAAAAGTACTATAACATAGCCTAAGCATGATTTCCAACATGATTTAGAATCAAATTTCTTCATACACATAGAGAGCATATAGCTAACAATAAATTATTCAACTATACAGTTTCCACGGGACGGACCAAGTCACAATCCTCTCGGTGTACGCCCACACGCCCGTCACCTAGCATGTGCGTCACCTCCAAAATAATCACATGACACAAAATACCGGGGTTTCATACCCTCAGGACTAGATTTATAACTGTTACTTACCTCAAATCATGAAATTCTTTACTCTGCTATGCCTTTGCCTCGCAAATCGGCCTCCGAATACCTCGAATCTAGTCACAAATAATTCGTTTTAGTCAATAAAAATTATTGGAATTAATTCCATAAGAAAATACTAATTTTCCATAAAAATCCAAAATTTAGCTCAAAAATCGCCCGTGGGATCCACGTCTTGGAACCCGACAAAACTTACAAAATCCGAAAGCCCATTCAACCACAAGTCTAACCATACCAATTTTACCAAAATCCGACCTCAACTCAACCCTTAAATCTACAAATCTTATTTCCAAATTTATAAGTTCCAATCTCCGATTTATACCTCAAAATCATGTAATCTAGTCGGATTATTCATTAATAATTCAATATTATGGAGTAGAAATGATCTCAAGGGACTTACCTCAAGTTTTCCTTGAAAATCTATCAAAAATCGCCTCTCCTCAAGCTCCAATTTGTAAAAAATGGAGAATAGGACGAAGTCCCTGCTTTATAATTCTGCTCAGGCTGCCTCGGTTTTGCCTCGATCTTGGCCTTCGATTTTGGCCATCGATCGAGGTCCTCGATCCTGGCTCTCGATCTTGGGTCTCAATCCTGGGCCTTGATCATGGCTCTCGACCCTGGCCTTTGATCCTGATCCTTGACCTTGGTCTTCGACTCCGCCTTCGATCGTGGCCCTCGACCCTAGGCTCGATCATGGTTTCGATCCTGATCCTCAACCCTGCCTTCGACCCTGATCCTCGACTCTGGGCTCGATTTATTTGGGCTCGATTTTCTGGGCTCGATTCTGGTATAAGAAATTTCCAACAGAAGGAAATTGCAGCAGCTGTTGTAGTTCAATTTTTGATCCGTTAACTATCCAAAACTCACCTGATGCCCTCGGGACCTCAACCAAATATACCAAAAAGTCCTAAAACATCATACAAACTTAGTTGAGTCTTCAAATCATGTCCAACAACACTAAAAACATGAATCACACATAGATTCAAGGCTAATAAACTTTGAAACTTTCCGTTTCTACAAACAGTGCCGAAACCTATCAAATCACGTCCAATTGACCTCAAATTTTACACACAAGTCATAAAAATGACATAACAGACCTATTAAAATTTTCATAATCGGATTTCGACCCCGATATCAAAAAGTCAACCCCCTGGTCAAACTTCCCAAAAATTCAACTTTCGGCATTTCAAGCCTAATTCCTCTACGGACCTCCAAAAAATTTTTCGGACACGCTCCTAAGTACAAAATTACCATACGGAGCTATTGGAATCATAAAAATTCAAATCCGAGGTCGTTTACATATAGATCCATATCCGGTCCATTGTTTTAACTTAAATTTTTAATTATGAGACTAAGTGTCTCATTTCATTCCGAATTCCTTCCGGACCCGAACCAACTAACCCGATAAGTCATAAATCAATTACAAGACATAAATTGAGAAGTAAATGAGAAACGGGGTTATAATATTCAAAATGACCGGCCGGGTCATTACATAATGTGTTATGGGATGTGTTGGTATATTTGGTTGAAGTCTTGAGGGCCTCGGGGTGGTTTCGGATGGTCAACGGATCAACTTAGAGTTTTGTTGTGTTGCTGAAGGGCCTGAGTTCTGGTGTAATCACACCTGCGGAAAAAGGGCCGCAGGTGCGACGCCGTAAAAGCGGCAAGCCAAGCGCAGAAGCGGAAGGGCTAAGGCTGCTGAGGCCGCAGAAGTGGAACGTCTATGCGCAGAAGCGCAGGCGTAGGTGCGCAAGTGTGGGTGTAGAAGCGAGGGCCGTTGGTGTGAGCTGGAGCCGCATATGCGATGGGTCTTCCGCAGATGCGGAGCCGCAGGTGCGACTGATGTACCGCAAGTGCGGAATGTCGACTGGGCAGATTAATTTAAGAACGGGACTTGGCTCATTTTTTTCCCATTTTTCACTTGGTTGGGCAATTTTGGAGAGCTTCAAGTGGAGATTTTCATCATCTATGACATGTAAGTGATTCCCACCTATTGAAAGTTAAATACTTGATTTATATATTGATTTAAACATGTAAATTTGTAGAAATTTGAGATTTTGAAGAAAAACCTAGAAATTGGTATTTTTGGATTTTTACCACGAAATTGGACATGAAATTTGGAATAAGTAATATAATCGAGTTCGTGGTGTTATGGGTAAAGATTTTCTTCAAAAATTTTCGGAATCCGGGCACGTAGGCCTGAGGGTTGTTTTATCGATTCTTCGAGCGGAATTGGAAATTGTTGTAAATTGAATTATAATGAGTATTAGAGCATATATTTATGGATTCGCACATTCATTGACTATTTTGGAGCTATGGGCATCAGCTGGAGTTGTTGGAAAAGCTTTGGAGCCGGTTATGGCGTTTCGAAGCGAGGTAAGTGCCTTGTTTAACCTTGTAAGAAAGAATTTACCCCATAGGTAATTTTAATTAATAATTATTGCTAATTGTGGGGGCTACGTATGCACGAGGTGACGAGAGTCCGTGCGTAGCTACTAATATTACTAAGTCCGAGGTAGTTTAGGACTCAAATCATGAATTTCTTGTGATAATTGTATCCTTTATTTAATTAAAGTATTAGAATTATACTATAAATTGTTAGAGAAAATAGTAAGAGACTGAAATTTCACATATTTGAACTCTTGCGCAAAATATTTGACTGTTAAAGGAAATTGTACATCCTTATGTGTTAATCTTATAATATCTTATCATTCCGGTGATTCATAAGAAAATGACCTCCTTTCTTGTGGAGCGGGCCGAACGCCTCGGCAGTATAGATGCATCTATGGATCGCGCCGCACGTCCCTCGGCAGTGTACACGACACTCTGGATCGGGCCGTACGATTTCGGCAGAAATCGTGCCTAATAATAACAATTACATGATACTTTGATATTTTAAATTGCAGATTCTGAAGCTAATTGATAAATTATAAATTATTGAATTTAATGAATTAATTATTTCTACTTGTTAAGAAAATTATTATTGTTCACCTAAAAATTATGTTTAATTAAATATTTCTATTGTAATAATATTGACCCATAATGAGTGTCAAAGTCGACCTCTCGTCACTACTTTTTTGAGATTAGGCTTGATACTTACTGGGTACATGTTATTTACGTACTCATACTACACTTGCTGCACATTTTTATACAGGTACATATATGTCTAGCGGCCTTGTGGGCGCAGAGGTGTGGTTAATGCGGGGACTTAGGTGAGCTGCATTCTATATTACGATCTGCAGCCAGCAGAGTCTCCTTCAGAGTTATTTATATTTTTCCTGTCCAAATTGTATTCCGGACATATGTTGTATTTTATTTTACTCCCTGATAAATGCTCATGCACTTGTGACACCGGATTTTGGGAGTGGTTATGGGTTGTTTAGTATTTTAGTTGAGAAAATATTTATCACTTACTCTGTAAGTTCTATCTTTTACTATTTAATTGGAGGAAATTATGATTTAAAATTATTAAAAAGAGTAATTAAGTTAATTAATTATGGTTGGCTTGCCTGACATCGGTGTTAGGTGCCATCACGACGTTTAATGAATTTTGGGTCGTGACATTTCCGACGTAACTCTCATCAACTAGCACTAGTTTGAGGTAAACTAGCACTAGTTTGATGTCAACCTTTAGGAGTAATTCATCAAATTGGTTAAATCTAAAATAATAACATACTCTTTATTTAATACGATCCCACTATACATATCGATATACATAGAGATTCACCTACTACATTTCAGTCATCCAGCGATCCTGATCTATTTGAAAATTGCTAGAATTTATATATATATATATATATATATATATATATATATATATATATATATATATATATATATATATATATATATATATATATATATATATATATATATATAACCGTAGAGAGATATTTATTGGAATCGATGAAAAACGAAAATAAAAAAAATTAATGTCAATTCATTTTGAATACATTTTGTCTTCTACTATTTCATTCTCATTTCTCTAGTTTGAATTTTTACGGTAATCGATTTTGCTCTATTTCCGATTTCTGTCAACACCAGTGATCTTTTTATGAAAAACAATTTATGTACTCTAAGATTTGTTTTAACTCGAAAATAATTTTACTTTTATGATGAATTGAAAAATAATATAATTAAAATATTTTTCAATTAATTAATTCAAATAATTAATTATTCATTCTTAATATTTAAAAGAAATAATTAGTTTTTATTTATTCAAATTCTTAAGATTAGCGCATACCAAATTCAAAATATTTAATTATAATTATAGTTTTATTCAATAATTTTTTTTAAATTGTAAAAAATTGAATGGGGTAGAAAATCATCCATGCTAGACGTGTTCCAAAACAAAAAAGGAAAGCAAAAGAGAAATCTTTGTAAATCTCAAAGAACTAAGAATCATTGTATACCAGAAATAAAATTCAAGATTCGAATGCCCTCTTAGAAATCATAATTACTTTTTGTAGTTAAGAAAGCCATTTATATGTAGCTAAATGTATCATTAATTAAAAATATAAAAAAAAATCCACAAATTATCTTGTTCTAATAATTGATAAATTTTGTGTTTATTATTGATTTGTGCTCAATATTTCGCATAAGAATAATAGTTTTTTGAAACTCAAAATGTAATATCGAATATTATTAGTGTCATAGTCTTGTATTTTTAAAATATGTTAATATTTAAAAATTCATATAAATCAAAACGTAAAAAACTTATTAGAAAATGGATCACATCCGTATTATTCAAGAATTGGGTTTCATACAGCATTGATAAATATTTCATGGGAGATAATGAGTATTTATCGATGAGGTATTAGAAGTTGTTTCTATCCCAATTGTATAGGGTAAAATATGATATGACGCGTGGCTGACTAAAAGGAGGACACGTGGAATTTAAGATGGAATAACCAAGGACCGAACGCAGTTACTGTGCTTGTCACCGGAACGGATAACGTTCATAAAAGTGTATTAAATGCTCTGCACCCAGTAGCATTTACTAAGGAATATTCTACAGCATTAAGAGCGACGGTCCGTTACAAAGAATTTTGCATTTACGCTCAGCATTATATCTTTATCAATGCCCTTATAATTGACATTAAAGGAGGGCACGATCCTAGGACTTTCTTCCTTAGACATAGCTATAAATAGTGAGCTCAGTTATCATTGTAAGGGATACGAAATTTCTGGCAAGAACATATATTATATTCAATACAAAGCTTTATACGATTTCACTCTCTTGCTTTTGATCTCATCATTGCTGTGTTCGGAAACCGTGTTCACGGAATCACTATCTTTGGTATTTCATCTACATTTCAAATCTAAGTACTGTGTATTTCTTCGATTATTATATTATTTCAGAATTAAATTAGTTCACTTGTCTAGAAACTACGTATAAATTCAATTGTACCATTTTACGGATAAGCAGTTTGACACCCTCCGTGGGGCCTAAACAGCCGTGCAATTAAATTGATCCTTGCCTCTTTTACTAACGTGTTTTGATTATTTTTGTCTTAGAAAAAATCGCAAAAAATGGCAGATAACACTGTTAACGATGACACAACCCCGAAATTCGAGGGGATCAGCCTCATTTTGAGGACTCAATCAGTGACACCCGCAATGAGGGGAATAACGCCACGCTGGTGCATGACAGACGGTACCCTCGACAGGTTTAGGAAAGAACTCCCGATGATGCTGACAAGGAGCCGGTAGCAGATATCGTGAGGATCCTGCAAGAGCAATAGTTAATCATTCTAGGCCATCTCATGCGGCAGGATCAGGTTATGACAGAACTAAAGCAGGCGCTATCAGGTGCTTCGAATAATGCGAACAGGCGCGATCCGATTCCTCCCGTTATTCCCGCAGACCAAACAACACAGAGAATCGATAACAACACTCCCAGGGGTAAAGTCAGCTCCGATGGTGCTGGGGGGAGCAGATCAGGTCTTAACAACGAGAACGATTCATTCAAAGACGAGCTTTTACGGTTCATGAGGGAAGTAAACGCCCGCATGGATCAAATCCTGGACCACCAGTATTAGAAGGCCCGAACTCGAAGAAGTATGTTCAATTACCGTACAAGCCAAGTGCGGCACCAGTTCTAATCTCGAAGCATTTCAAAATGCCTGAAGTTCCAAAGTATGATGGAACTTCAGACCCACAGGAATATATTACCACCTACACAACGGCAGTGAAAGGAAATGATCTATCTCCTCACAAAATTGAATCTGTGTTGCTAAAGAAATTCAGCGAAACTCTCACGAAGGGAGCCCTAACATGGATTATTTCATTAAAGCTCATGCCGGGGCCAGAAAGGTGCAAGCCCGAAAGGCCGACATATTTAGAATCGCACAAGGAGAATCAGGATTTTTACTAGAGTTTGTTACACAATTCCAGAAAGAAAGAATGGTGCTCTCGGTCATTCCGGATGCATGGGCAGCTGAAGCATTCACCAAAAGATTGAATCCGAGAGGTTCAGACGCTTCCCGGAAGTTGGAGGAGAGCCTGCTTGAGTTTCAAGCAACAGCCTGGGCAGATGTTCACAACCGGTACGAGTCGAAGATAAGTATCGAAGATGACAAGGTCGGTTCTACATCATGGGCAAATAAAGAGAGAAGAACAGAGGAAAACCAAAGGATGACTACGACGCGGATAGGCAGACTTCGAGGGGTCGGTGTTCACCCTACCAGCGTACCGAATGTCGTGGCAGAAATTTCCGAGCAGCAAACAAGTTCACCGTTGACGGAGGGACTGATCATGGTCAAAGCAATAGATCACTTCAAGATAAACAAACGTCGGGACTTCAGAGCTGCGAACGCCGTGTAGCTATACCTCAAGTCTCCTCTAATAGCTGAATCCGAGCAAATCTACAGTACGCCGCTGGGACCAACTCCGGTATCTGCACAAGAAGTTCAGAGTGTAGTATAGGTACAACCGACCCCATGTACTCTGTAAATGCCGAGCCTAACCTCGACAAAGTAGTGATAAGGCTAAGGCAGGTGTCACGACCCAAATTATCCCTCCGTAAGGGGTCGTGATGGCACCTAGTCTTTACGACTAGGTAAGCCTAATATTGCGAAAAATATAAAGAAAACACAACATTTTAGAGATAAACAGCATATTATAAATAGCCAAGAGTAGCACCACTCGACATATACAAAATAGTTTTCCCAAGACCCGGAATATCACTAAGTCACAAGCTGCTATAATCTATGTAGCTCTATACAAAAGTCTGAAGATAATAAGAAAAGTCTAAGGCTCGGTCGAGTAGTGACAAGGTCAGGTCAAGGCCCAATCTGAGTAAATATAATAAATTAAATAGTAAAAGATATAAGTAGAATTTACGATAACACAGTTAAAGAAATTTTCGAAAATTTAACAGTTAAGGGAGCCCTCGGCTTAAAACAAGGTAATCACAGTGGGAAATCTCTCGGGATACCGTCCCGTAGTTTCAAATGAATATGCAGTACAGGGGGATCTCCCGGAATACGTCCATAGTCCCAAAGTAAATATGCAGTGCTGGGGGATCTCCCGGAATACGTCCGTAGTCCCAAAGTATATATGCAGTACATGGGGATCTCTCGAAATACGTCCATAGTCCCAAAGTAAATATGCAGTATAGGGGGATCTCCCGGAATACGTCCGTAGTCCTAATTTAAATATGCAGTACAGGGGGATCTCCCGGAATACGTCTGTAGTCCCAATTTAAATATGCAACGCAAGACGAAATGACAGGTATGGCATTGAGTTATACAGTTTATACTGGACACAGATAAGGCAAATAAGGACTTAACTAAACATGACGCACAGAATGTCAATTAGGCAGTTAAAACACGTAAGCATGCTTTTCTAGTCTAAACTACACAATTAAACATATTAGTACAACTTAATAAGAGAAGCAATTTATGATTTAAAAAGGTTAAACAAGATTTTTGCAATAATAGCCCGTGTACATACTCGTCACCTCACGTACACGGCGTCCACACACCAAATAATATCAAGATATCCTAAGGGGGAAGTCCCCAACACAAGGTTAGGCAAGTCACTTACCTCGAACCGCTCAAATAAACTCGATATCACGTTCTTGCCACGAGTATCCGACTCCAAATGGTCCGAATCTATTCAAAACAGTACAATACCATCAATACGCGCTAATGGAATGAATCTCACAAGAAAAACTACAAAAATTAGGCCAAAACTCGAAAGTGGCTCAAACTCGGCCCCCGAGCCCACGTCTTGAAACCCGACAAAATTCACAAAACTAGAAGCCTCATTCACTCACAAGTCTAACCATATCAAATTTACTAAAATTCGACACCAAATGGTCCTCCAATCCACAATTCAAACTTCCAAATCCCTAGCCTCCAACTTCCAATTTCCACCTTAAATACACATTAACTAGGTGGGAAAATATATGGCAAGGCAAGATTATTGATCAAAAATAAGCACAAGGAACTTACCTCAAGAAATGCCTCGAAATTACTCTCAAATTACCCTAACCCGAGTTTGCAAGACCAAAAATGATAAAAATCGCGAAGCCCTTCGGTTTTAATCACTGCCCAGGTATTTCCGCACCTGCGGAACCTGGGCTTGCACCTACAGGTGCGCTTGTGCGGAAAACAAGCACATCTGTGTAACTCACTTACCCCCTCTGCCTTCGCACCTGCGACGAAAGGGCCGCACCTGCGCGCTCGCGCCTACGGACATCCCTTTCGCTTCTGCGCATCTTGCGCATTTGCGAATAGTCTTGCGCATTTACGTGCATCGCAGATGCGGAACTCCCTCGCACCTGCTACCCCAGGCCAACTCTCGACTTCTCGCATCTGTGCTTCCATCTTCGCATGTGTGGCTCACGCACCTGCGGTCTATTTTCTGCAGGTGCGAAACACCAGAACCAGCAAAGGCACCAGATTTTCCTAAGTCCAAATTTTTTCCCGTTAAGCATCCGAAACACACCCGAGGCCCCCGATACCTCGACCAAATATACCAACCAATCCTAAAACACCATACGAACTTAGTCGAGCTTTCAAATCCCATCAAACAACGCTAAAATCATGAATCACCCTCCAATTCAAACTTAAAGAACTTAAAACTTCAAAATTCTACAACCGATGTCGAAACTTATCAAATCACGTCTGATTGACCTCAAATTTTGCGCACAAGTCATAATCAACATTACGGACCTACTCCAACTTTCGGAATCGGAAAACAACCCCGATATCAAAAATTCCACTACCGGCCCAAAACTCCAAAAATTCGACTTTCGCCATTTCAAGCCTAAATGAGCTACGAACCTCCAAAACACAATCCAGACACACTCCTAAACCCAAAATCACCTAACGGAGCTAACGAAACGGATGGAATTCCATTCCGGAGTCATCTTCATACAATTTCGACTACGGTCCAAATCCTAAGGCTTAAGCTCTCATTTAGGGACTAAGTGTCCCAAAACACTCCGAAACTCAAAACCAATCATCCCGACAAGTCACAATAGCAGAAAAAGATTTGGGGAAAGCAGTTAATAGGGGATCGGGGCTATTACTCTCAAAAAGACCGGCCAGGTCGTTACAGCAGCTCTCTTATATTAACCTGTACGCAACAATAATAATAATAACAAGAGTAGAGGTAAGACAGTTAAATCATATCAATAACTGAGTCAATTCAGCAATCATAGCCAATTGTTTCTTTTATCATTCCGTTGCGGCATGAAACCCATCCCAACAATATAATCCTTCAAATTAATTTTCGTTGCGACGTGCAACCCGCTCCAACAATATATACTTAAAATAAAATTTGTTGTGGCGTGCAACCCTGTAATGACCCTGCCAGTCATTTTAAAAGTTGTAGCCCAGTTTCCCCATTTACTGCTCATTCTGTACTTTTTAACTATTATGTGACTTGCCAGGATAGTCAGTTCGCATCCGGAGAGATTTCGGAATGAATTGAGACACTTAGTCTCAAGGTTGAAAGCTTAAATTGAAAAGGTTGACCGGATGTTAACTTATGTGAAAATGAATCCGTAATAGAATTTTGATGATTCCAATAGCTCCGTATGATTATTTTGGACTTAGGAGCGTGTTCGGAAAATTATTTGGAAGTCCGTAGTGGAATTAGGCTTGAAATGGCGAAAGTTGAATATTTGGGAAGTTTGACCGGGGAGTTGACTTTTTGATATCGGGGTTAGAATCCAGTTTTGAAAATTTTCATAGCTCTGTTATGTCATTTATGACTTGTGTGAAAAATCTGATGTCAATTGGAATTGATTTGATAAGTTTTGGCATCGAATGTAGAAGTTGGAATTTTTAAGTTTCATTAAGATTGAATCTATGTGTGATTCATGTTTTTAGTGTTGTTTGATGTGATTTGAGGACTCGACTAAGTTCATATGATGTTTTAGGACTTGCTGGTATATTTGGTTGAGGTCCCGGGAGCCTCGGGTGAGTTTCGGATGGTTAACGGATCAAATTCGGACTTAGAACAAAATTGGAAACATGCTGCCATCTAATTTAATCGCACCTGCTTCAATTGGCTCACAGGTTAACAAGGGCCATCGCAGAAGTGGCCAAGGCTAGGGTTGTGGCAAGTTGGTATCAAAGCTCTAGTTGGAGCCGCAAGAGGCCGGGGCAGAGGCCGAGGAAGACCACGTAGTGCAGCCAGAGCACTTGCACGAACTGCTGCAGAGGAACCACCAGTTGCTCCACTTGGAGAATAGGCACCTGAGACACATGTTACTACTCTTGCACTTCAGGAGACTCTTGCCTAGTTCTTGAGCATGTTTGGCACTCTAGCTCAGGCAGGGTTGATTCCACTTGCTCCTGCCACATCTCAGGCCGGGGGAGGAGCACAGACTCCCGCCTCCTGTAACCCAGAGCCACGGGCCCAAGTTGACCATGCTCAAGAGGTTATACCAATGCAGCCAGTTGTCCCAGTTCGGCCCGAGGCTAGGGCAACAGTTTCAGATGGGGAGCAACTGAGGCTTAAGAGGTACAAGAAGTTTAGCGGTTTAGCTTCAGAGGATGCTCAGGGTTGTCTTGAGGAGTGTCACTGTATCCTCCGTACTATGGGTATTATGGATTCCAGTGGGGTTTCTTTCATGGCATTTCATCTTAGAGGAGAGGCCTACCTGTGGTGGCGGGCATATGAGTTGGATAGTCCGGCTGAGGCAGCTTCACTCACTTGGACTCAATTTTCATATATGTTCTTGAGAGAGTATGTTCCTCAGAGTCTTAGAGAGGCATGGCGCGCAGAGTTTGAGCAGTTGCGCCAGGTTTCTATGACCGTGTCAGAGTATACAGTCTGATTAAGTGATTTGGCTAGACATGCACCAACCTTAGTAGATAATGTTTGAGAGAGGGTTCACCGATTTATTGAGGGGCTCCACCCTAGTATCAGATTCAGTATGGCCCGAGAGCTAGAGATGGGCATCACATACCAACAGATGGTGTCAATTTCTAGGAGATTGGAAGGTTTGAGGATTTGGGAGAGGGGAGAGAGGGAAGCTAAGAGACCCCAAGATTCTGGCACATATAATAATTCTCGTGCCCCAGCTGCAGCCCGTCATGGTAGAGGCTATGTGAGTCATCCTATTCATTCAGCACTTCCAGCTTCTAGCGGTATTCTAGCTACTCCCAAACCTCAGGTTCCATATTATGCAACGCCAGTGTCTACTGTACCTCCTGTACGGGGTGCTATCAACGAGCAGTCCAATCGATCAGGCTCGAGCCAGTCCTAATAGCCACGTCCTCCGAGGGTTTATTTTTAGTATGGTGACACTCGTCATATAATGAGGTATTATCCCAGATTTAGGAAGGGTGCACCTCCATAGATTTCTCAGGCCCTACCCATTCCATAGGGCCCTCAAGCTTCTCATGCCATGATTACTGCACCAGTTGCTACTCCACCTGCATAGCGAGCTAGAGGTGGAGGTCGAACAGGTAGAGGTCACCCTAAAGGGGGAGGCCAGGCCAGATATTATGCCCTTCCTACTAGGACAGAGGTCGTTGCATCCGATTCTGTTATCATATGTATTATTCTGGTCTGTCATAGAGATGCATCAGTCTTATTTGATCCAAGCTCCACTTATTCTTATGTGTCATCTTATTTTGCCCCATATTTGGGCGTATCCTGTGATTCTTTGAGTTCTTCTGTTCATATATCTACACCCGTGGGTGAATCTATTATTATGGACCGCGTGTATCAGTCGTGTTTAATTGTTATCAGTGGTTTTGAGACCAGAGCTGATTTATTATTTCTCTGTATGGTGGATTTCGATATTATTTTGGACATGGACTGGTTGTTGCCCTATCACGCTATCCTTGATTGTTACGCCAAGACGGTGACGTTGGCTATGCCAGGTCTACCATGGCTAGAGTGGAGAGGTACCTTGGATCATGTTCCTAGCAGGGTCGTTTCATTTCTTAAGGCTCAACGAATGGTTGAGAAGGGGTGTGATGCGTATCTGTCTATGTGAGAGATATTAGTGTTGATACTCCTATCGTGGAGTCAGTCCCTGTAGTAAGGGATTTTCCTGATATATTTCCAGCGGATCTTCCGGGTATGCCACCAGACAGAGATATTGACTTTGGTATTTATTTGTTACCGGTCACCCAGCCCATTTCTATTCCACCATATCGCATGGCCCCAACAGAATTGAAGGAATTAAAGGAGTAGTTACAGGAGCTGCTTGATAAGGGTTTTGTTCGGCCCAGTGTATCGCCTTGAGGTGCTCCTGTCTTATTTGTGAAGAAGAAGGATGGTTCAATGCGGATGTGTATTGATTACTGCCAGTTGAACAAGGTTATAGTGAAGAACATGTATGCATTGCCACGTATTGATGACCTATTTGATCTGCTTCAGGGTGCTAGAGTGTTCTAGTTTGCGTGAGTTGATTCTTCAGGAAGCTCACAGTTCATGGTACTCCATTCATCCAGGTGCCGCGAAGATGTATCAGGATTTGAGGCAGCACTATTGGTGGAGGTGAATGAAGAAATATATAGTTGGGTTTGTAGCTCGGTGTTTAAATTGTGAACAGGTAAAGTACGAGGATCAAAGACCAGGAGGATTACTTCAGAGACTTAAAATTCCGGAGTGGAAATGGGAGCGTATTATCATGGACTTCGTAGTTGGGCTCCCACGGACCTTGAGAAAATTTGATGCTATTTGGGTGATAGTAGATTAGTTGACCAAATCTGCGCATTTTATTCCAGTTGGTACTACTTATTTTTCGGAGCGGTTGGCGGGGATTTATATTCGCGAGATTGTTCGCCTACACGGTGTGCCGATATCCATCATTTCAGATCGGGGTACGCAGTTTACATCACAGTTTTGGAGATCAGTGCAGCAAGAATTGGGAACACAGGTTCAGTTGAGTACCAACATTTCACCCTCAGACGGACGGACAGTCCGAGCGCACTATTCAGATATTGGAGGATATGCTGCGCGCTTGTGTCATTGATTTTGGGGGCTCTTGGGATCAATTTCTGTCACTCGCGGAGTTTGCTTACAATAATAGCTACCAGTCAAGCATTCAGATGGCTCCATATGAAGCTTTATATGGGAGATGGTGTCGGCCTCCGGTGGGTTGGTTTGAGCCAGGTGAGGTTAGAATATTGGGTACTGACTTAGTTCAGGATGCTTTAGAGAAGGTCAAAGTAATTCACGAACGGCTTCGCACGGCACAGTCTAGACAAAATTGTTATGCCGACAGGAAGGTTCGTGATGTTGTTCACATGGTTGGGGAGAAGGTTCTGCTCAAGATTTCACCCATGAAAGGTGTGTTCAGGTTCGGGAGGAAGGGCAAGTTGAGCCCTCGGTATATTGAGCCTTTTAATATACTTAAGAAAATTGGAGAGGTGGCTTATGAACTTGCTTTGCCACCTAGTCTATCAGGTGATCATCTAGTGTTTCATGTATCCATACCCCAAAAGTATGTCGGAGATCCGTCTCATATTCTGGATTTCAGTACAGTGCAGCTGTACGGTAGTTTGACTTATAATGTGGAGCCGGTGGCTATTTTAGACCGGCAAGTTCGAAAGCTGAGGTCAAAGAACATAGCATCAGTGAAGGTATAGTGGAGAGGTTAGACAGTTAGAGAAGCTACTTAGGAGACTGAGCAGGAGATGCGGAGCAAATATCCACACTTATTTGAGACTCCAGATATTGTTCTATACCCGTTCGAGGACGAACGTTTGTTTAAGAGGGGGAGAATGTAATGACCCAGTCAGTTTTTTTGAATATTATAACCCCATTCCCCTATTTACTGCTCAATTTATACTTTATAGTTGTTTTATGACTTACCGGATTAGTTGGTTCGGGTCAGGAAAGAATTCGAAATGAAATGAGATACTTAGTCTCATAATTGAAAATTTAAGTTAGAAAAGTTGACTAGATATGGACCTATGTGTAAAAGACCTCGGATTTGAATTTTGATAATTCCAACAGCTCCGTATGGTGATTTTGGACTTAGGAGCGTGTCCGGAAAATTGTTTGGAGGTCCGTAGTGGAATTAGGCTTGAAATGCCGAAAGTTAATTTTTGGGAAGTTTGACCGGGGGTTGACTTTTTGATATCGGGGTCGGAATCCGATTCTGAAAATTGAAATACCTCTGTTATGTCATTTATGACTTATGTGCAAAATTTGAGGTCAATCGGACGTGAATTGATAGGTTCCGGAGTCCTTTGTAGAAATTAGAAATTTCAAAATTCATTAGGCTTGAATTGGGGTGTAATTCATGGTTTTAGCATTGTTTGAGGTGATTTGAGGTTTGATTAAGTTTGTAATATATTTTAGGACTTGTTGGTATATTTGGTTGACATCCCGGGGGCCTCGGGTAAGTTTCGGATGGTTAACGGATCAAATTCGGACTTAAAACCACTGCTGGAAATTTTGCTTCTGGTATTTTCGCACCTGCGGAGGTTTGATCGCAGGTGCGAAGCCGCATGTGCGCACCAGCAATCGGAGAAGCGAGCTTTCTGCAGAAGCGGAGCTAGCCTCGCAAATGCGAGCCCGCAGAAGCGTCTCTTAGCTCGCAGAAGCGGCTCCAGTGGAGGCTTGGCGAAACCGCAGAAGCGGTTGAATTCTCGCACATGTGAGACCGCAGAAGCAGCTAAGTGAGTCGCAGGTGCGGAACCCCTGGACAATATTCATTTTGAAGGGGTTCCGAGTTTTGCCATTTTTGTACCTTCAAGCACGGTTTTTGGGGCGATTTTGAGAGAGAATTCGAGGGAAACTTGAGGTAAGTCCCTTGTGATCATTTCTATTCCATAATATTGAATTATCATCGAATAATCCGACTAGATTACAAGTTTTTGAGGTGTAAATCGGGGGTTTGAACTTAGGGAGTTGGAAATAAGATTTGATGATTTGGAGGTCGAGTTGATGTCAGATTTTGGTAAAATTAGTATGGTTAGACTCGTGGTTGAATGTGCTTTTGGATTTTGTAACTTTACGGGTTCCGAGACGTGGGCCCCACGAGCGATTTTTGAGCTAAAATTCGGATTTTTATGGAAAATTAGCATTTTCTTATGGAATTAATTACAATGAATTTTATTGATTGAAACGAATTATTTATGGCTAGATTCGAGGCATTTGGAGGCCAATTCACGAGGAAAGGACATTGCAGAATAAGAATTTCACGGCTTGAGGTAAGTAACCATTTTAAATCTGGTCCTGAGGGTATGAAACCCCGAATTTTGTGTCACATGATTATTTTGGAGGTAACACACATGCTAGGTGACGGGCGTATGGGCGTGCACCGAGGGGATTGTGACTTGGTCCTTCCCGTGGAAACTGTATAGTTGAATAATTTATTGTTAGTTATATGCTCTCTATGTGTTGAAGAAATTTGATTGTAAGACATGTTAGAAATTATGTTTAGGCTATATGTTGGTACTGTTGGGACCCACAGAGGTCGTGTACATGTTAAATTATCTGCTAAATTGTTGTTTGGTACTCAGTCATAATTTACTTGTTTATTTGAGCTCAGTCTCTATTGTTCATTATTGATGCATCATATCATTGTTGTTTGGGCTGATTTCATGATTATTGAGAGCCTGAGAGACTGGAGAGATTTATGACTGAGTGAGGCCGAGGGCCTGATTGTGAGATATTGATACTATAACACGTGAGTTGTTCGTACAGCACGTGAGTTGGCCATGCGGATGCAGATATTGATACTATAGCATGTGAGTTGTCCGTGCAGCATGTGAGTTGGCCGTGCAGATCCAGATATTGATACTATGGCACATGAGTTGTCTGTGCAGCACGTGATTTGGCTGTGCAGATTATAGCGCTTGGACTGTAGGAGCCCCTCGGAAGTCTGTACACCCCCAGTGAGCGCGGGTACCCATTGTGTGTGAGTGCTGAGGGCTGAGAGCCGAGTGGTTGAGCTGTTGTGACGAGTTGAGTAATTGTTTCCCTGAGAGGCTGTACTTGCTTTACATTTTTTGTTGCACTTAGTTGTTATCTATCATTGTTGTGAAATTCTCTGAAAGATTTTATATCCGAATTACATGAACTTGAACTGTATAAAACTGATTTGACTTAAACTTATAGAATTGAAAGCATGTTTACTCTATGTTGGAATTACTGAAATAAACTGTATCTGTGTAGCTCGTCACTATCTTTAGTTCCTTATTTATTATTGTTACTTGCTGAGTTGGTTGTACTCCTACTATACTCTGTACTTCGTGTGCAGATTCAGATGATTCCGGATATAGTGGGTGTTGATTCTTTTGCACAATTGATTTTCCGGAGATTCAGAGGTAGCTGCCATGTTTCGCAGACCTTATCTCTCCTACCATATCCTTTTGTTATTATATTTGGTCTCAGATTATTATTAAAGACCAAATTTTTTCCAGACTTGTAATATATAGATGCTCATGTACTCAGTGACACTAGGTTTTGGGAGTGTTGTATCGGAAATTGCTAGATTTTTGGTATTGTATTAAACATTATATTTCCAAACTTAAAGTAAATCATGGGTTATTGATGTTGTCGGCTTGCTTAGTACTGAGATAGGCGCCATCATGATAGGTTGGGATTTTGGGTCGTGACACCAACTCCTCCCATCCTCAAGGTGAGTAAACCCTACTAATTTGGTGTTTCATTCCATCAATTCCACCCTAAAACTAACACAATCTACACATAAAATACTTAGATCTTCAAGAAATTTCTTCAAAAACTCAATGGAGGGTTTTGTAAGATTTCTTCCAAAAAGGTAATCCCACACCCTTAGACTTACATGTACGGATTTATTATGGAAATATGAGTATGAATTAAGTATTGTACCTCATGGTATGGTGATTGGAAGCCATAAATTCTTAAGTTAAATGAATACCCATTGTAGAGATTTGTAAAATGAATTAATTGATAAGATTTGTGGGTTGGGAGTAAAATATTGGGCATGCATGTGCTAAAGGAAGTTGTGGATGGACTAGAGACGATTGCGAGATGAATCATTTGTTTAGAAGGTGGTTGTTAGATAAAGAAATTCCATTGAAGGAGCTTGTAGAGATTTATGCACTCTAGGTGTTTGATAAAATGCCTAAATGGCCTAAACTATGGAAATCTAGCTTATATTGGTGCAATTGTGTTGCATTATTGTAGATTGAAGCTGCATAGTGTAGTTGATCGTTGTAGTATTATTTAGGAGCAGATTTTGGATTTGAGTCGTCTGAAGGTCATTTCACGCATGAATGTTATTTTGGAATATCGACCTAACTCCATTAAGGTAAGTATCTTCCCTAACCTTGTGTAGGGGAATTACCCCTTAGGCATTGAGTCTTATATAAAAATTGTGTGATTGAAAATCATGTACGCGAGGTAACGAGTACGTACTTGGTTTATATGTGCAAATTATATCGATTAAAATTCATAGACACCCTTATGTATTAAATTAGAAAATTATTATAACTTATTAAATCCCTTATTTGTCATGCCTTATTCCTTGTTTGCCGAGGTTGTTTTAGTATGATAATTTGGTGTGATTGTCACTTGACTTTTATGTGAACTCTGTGTTTGTTTGAGTTGCCATTTTTATGAAAAATACTTTCATTATTGATTTTACCTACAGATAATTTAAATGGAAAATTTAGTTAATACAATGAATAAATTTATTTATTTCCTGAAGTTGTGATTTAAAAGAGGCGTTGTTCCTTGATGAATTACTTTTTAGTTCACGTTGTTGAAAATTTGGTATTGAATTATAAAGGTCGTGAATCATATTGAGGTAAAGTGCCAAATTGTGAAATATTATTCGGTTGAGTTGTTCACTCACGAATATTTTGTTAAGATGTTGCGCACATTATGATCGAGTCGTGGGCTCCTTATTGTGAAAAAATAATGTATTGTTGATTTCTATGGCAAGTTATAATATTTGAGCACTTAATGTGCAATTTGTGACATGTTGTAATATTTGAGCACTTGATGTGTAATTTGTGATATGTTGTAAGATCTGAGCACTTGATACGAAATTTGTGATATGTTGTAATATTTGAGCACTTGATGTGCAATTTATGATATATTGTGATATGTGAGCACTTGAGGTGCAAGTTGTATTATGTTGTGATATTTGGGCACTTGAGGTGCGATTTGTGAAATATTGTGATATTGATACGCATGCGGTGATATAAGGTCAGGGTGTTGAAACACATGCAGTGAGATAAGAGTGGCTTGAAACGCGTGGCTAGTAGGGGAACTACTAGAAGTCATGCGGTGTGATAAGGGTGGCTAAAACGCGGGATATTATTTCAGGAAAAATAATTTCTTTAAAATTAAATGTGAAGGCTCCCACGGTGATATAAAGAAATGAGATATTGTGAATTTACTTATGATTTGGGACTACGAGGCGGTACCTCGAGAGTGCCCTATTGATATTTATTTATTTATGGTCTTGTCCTTGGGTGATTTTGTTTCATTTAATATGTAAATTCTTGTCTTCTTCCGTGATGTACTAGTTGACTTTATTATTATGTGTTTTATGCTACTAGTTGTATTATGTTGGCTTTGGCTTTTTAGCACGAGACTTTGAAGTCTGAAGAAGTGTATTTCTGGTTTTCTTACTGATTTTCGATGATTGAGTTGTTTTAAATAAAAGAAATCATTATTATCTTTTAAATTAAGTAAGTTTAAATCCAATTCAGTAGTTTATCTGATTCATTAATTTAAGTGCAATATTATTTTCTTCACCCAAATAATTTCTAAAATAAATTCATCTCTTGGTTGATTTCTTACTTGATTTAAAAATTATAAACTCACTTTAGTGAAAATAAATTGATCATGTGGATCTTATATACATGGATATTATTGGCAAGTGAGTTGTCCGTACAGTTATGATAGAAATATGGGCACGAGGTGTCGTGGAAATATAGAAGTGGGTCGAGACCCGTATTTTTATGATTTTGAAATGAGGTGTCACAAAGTGACTTTTATTTGACAGAATTATATTCAAAATATTATTTCAAAGAATTATATTCAAAATATATTTATTTGAAAGAATTATATTAGAAAGATATTTATTTGAAGGAAGTATATTCGAATTATATTTATTGGTAAAGATTATATTCCAAAGATTATTAGTTGAAAAATTTTTAGGTGAAAGATTTATAATTGAAGGACTTGATTAAATGGTTGTACTTGTATTTATTATTTGTTGAGCAATATTTATGGTGTTCTTGTTGTCCCGCTGTTTATATCACTGGTTGATTATTGTTGCTATCACTGCTATTTATTTTCTATCATTTTTATATGCTATATTGCACAGGTTATTAGACTAGTGAGTGCCTTGACTGTTGTCACACCCCATTTCTACCCGCAAAATAATATTATGTGGATTAAAGGATTTTTCTAATTAAAGTGACAAAATTGAGTAGGGATTATTTTATTTACATAGTCGCCACTTAGAATTTATTTTGTTGGTGTTCCAAGTCACCTTTTATTTGAATCCCTAGTCAAAGAAGATTTGACTCTATTATTATTGGTCTGCGAAAATAAAGTCCGGATAAAGAATTTTTTTGACCGGGGAGAAGGTGTAAGGCATTCCCCGAGTCCCGTGGTTCTAGCACAGTCATTTTTATTAACTAAAATTGGCTTGAATTAATTTTGGATAAAGTGTATTTTATTAGCCTTGAATTACTATCGTCAAATGCCACTTCAAAATTAATAATTAAATTTTATTAATTTTGCCTTGGAGCGTGTAAGCACACAAGGTCTTTATTTAATTACATGTACTAAACCAAGATACGTGTCGGTACACATGGTTTAAATGCAATTAATCACCGAAGAGCATAATTTATAAAACAAAGGTCAAGGAGCGAGAATGCACACACAACCATTTTTTATTAATTACATGGACCAAGGATCGTGTATGAGCACATGATCAATATCTGGAACACACCTAAATTGCCTAGCGTTTGATTATTTTATTAGAAGTGATTGAGTTACTAAATTATCTATTCAAAAGGCAAGGATATGACATTATAATTATCTAACTAAATATGATACCAAACGTAAACAAACTCGTGTTTGTTGTTATTTCATGGTGTTTGACCCGTTGAATGATTGGTTGAAGAAAATAGGCCAGCTTTGTTATTAAAAGAAAATGGACAAACTCTTAAATTTTATTGGTATTGGGCTGCTGCAATTTTTGTATACAAAATGGGCCAGCTGAAATGAATTAATTTAGCCCAATTAGCTATATAAAGAAAATGGGCAGCTATGTTGTTAAAGAAAAATGGGCCAGCTTGTTTTGAGAACAAGAATAGACTAGCAGGTTAACCCATTTGGCCCAATCATATTAATTTAAATTAACACTGTGGCCCAATAGCTTAACAACTAACCAAAAGCCCATTATACATCATACACGGTTGTCACATTACTTATGAGATAAATTTTGCTTTTCTTTAAACGAAACTAAAAGAAATTAGAAAAAAAATAGTAAAATCAAGAACAACATTTAAAAAAAGTAATTAAGTAAAGAAATATGAAAATTAGGAACAACAAGCATTCGGATAACGAAAAATTAACTACAACAAAAACCTTATGACTAAAACAGTAAAGTAATAAGAAATAGACCTTTATGCAATCTTCTAAAACTTTACAGTGAAAAGAATGGAAAAATATAAACTAAACAAAATTCTTTGTTTATTAGCCTACTCCAAGGTCTTTGTATAACTTTTATATTTTTAAGTGAAATTCTACCATTACCCAGGAAATACTATTTGAAAACTAACATAGGGAAAGCTATTAAGCTAAAGAAAAAATAAAAAAAAGGAATTAAACAAAGTCATGGATTTAATACTTAAATCACCAGATTCGATTTCAAGGTTACACTTTGACATTCGTCCATATTAAAGATGCACATATAATCTAAATATGCTCCTCTTTTCATCATCTGTTATTAATGAAAAAGAGCCTGCATTACAAATATTTAGAAGGTTACCTGAAGAGCTGAAAATAAATACAACAGGGGAGGAATTGAAGCTCAGCAATAGAAAGCAACAGAGAACAACAACAAAATCAGCAGAAATCCCGCAGCAAATCGTGTTTAAACAGCTCGAAAACTCTAGAGAAGAAACCCAGAACTAACTCTAAAGAAAGACTTCTACTTTTCTAAAAGTTTGCACTCTAAGATTCACTCACAAAGTGCAAAAAATTTTAGCTTACTAAAGTATTCAGCTGCTGATTTTTTGTTCAACCATATGTGTGTTCAAGCAACTCTCAAGATCTCTGTATGTGTAAGATAGAGTCTGTGAAGTGAGGAAATAAAAGCCCCTTAAATAGGCAAATAAAGTCCCTTTTTTGTGATAGATTTTGGTTCACCAAAAATCTGTCCAAAAGACTGACTTTGTGTGCTAGACACTGTTCAAAATCTGTCCCAAAGGTGAAAGGACTGCCTGAAAATCTGCCGTGTCAGAAGCAAGGAAAAATAATGTCATTTCAGCCACCCTACTAGTAAAAGTAGGCTACTATTACCTTATTTATTTGATAAAATAACCTAAACTTCAGATTTTAACCATCAATAACAAACTACTTTCTCAACACATATCAAACTTGAACAACTATGAACTGACAAAGCATAAACGAGACTAAAAACGTAATTGAACTAAGTATTCAAATCAACTTGATTGTAATGACTTCGATTTGTGCAAACTAATTACTAAACAAACAACTAAATTCACAAACTAATGCTCAAAACAGAATGAGCATCGTTAACAATTAGACAACGACTGACAATAATTAAATAATCGACTAACTAAGTGAACGATTTAACTAATACACTAAAGATCATATTTAAATCAATAACAAATCTAACAAACCACTAAACTAAATAGAGATAACTAATTAAATAAACCTAACTTGAAACTCTAATTAACAAGAAACAACCAGAACATAAAAATCAAAAATCAGAGACTAATCTACTAATATAAAAAATCAGAAATTAATTAAAGAGATGACGATTATACATAACAATTATGCTTGAAACTGGGCGAGCCACAAGAAAACTCTAGGGATGCCAAGAGGCGGTTGTCCGACTCCGAAACACACGTTTCTTTCGGGTAGATGCTAAGAACGAAATAAATTTTAGCATCTCTCCAAAAGAAACAAGTATATTTGAGTCGAACAATAGCTAAAATAGGGGCTCGGGGCATTTTAGTAGTGGTGAGGCAGTGTGAGCGGGTAGCGGGGTAGTGGGCGTTTGGGGTGGAAATTAACATGAAAATATATATCTCGTGGAGGTCTATTCGCTTATGTATGTGTCGTGGGGTGGAGATGCCATGAATAGTACGAATTTGGGCGAAATAGGTGGTGGCTAAGGTTCCTAGATCTAAAATCTGTAGAGTTTGAGGGGGTTTTGGTTTGGATATTTGGAAAGAGGAGAGTAAGAGGATGAGATGGTAAAATTTTGGGGCGGATTGGAGGCGGGCCGCCGCCGGTGGGCGATTTCCGACGGCGGAGCAGGGCGGCGGTGGGTGGAAGCGGTAGAGAGAGAGAGAGAGAGAGAGAGAGAGAGAGAGAGAGAGAGAGAGAGAGAGAGAGAGAGAGAGAGAGAGAGAGAGATAGGGGTCTTAGAGAGATAGAGAGTAATAAGGGAAATGGGGCATATTGTTTGGGATTTTAGGCTTTAAATACCTAGGGTGGGGGATAGATAAGGGCCGTTGGATCAAAAAGGGATCAATGGTTGAGATTAAGTCTTGAATTCAATAAGTGAAACGACGTAGTTTCAAGGCAAAACTATGTCGTTTTGAGCTCTTTCATGGCCAGCCACTTAATGGAACCGGGTAAGACCGAATTAGGCTCAAAATGTGGGCCTGATTTGTGCATAGATCATTTGAAATAGGCATTAATCTAATCCCTTAAAATCCCCCTTTAACAAACTAGACTAATTAAATCCAAATAACACCAAGTAAAAAGAAGAAAAAAACAATGTGACAAAAAAGGGCATTTACAGCTGCCCCTTTTTGCTCGAGAACATGAAGAGTTTTGGCGCAAAGAAAAGGAATGCCATGGCGAACTTGCTCATATATCACTCCAATGGAAGCATTTTTTGAAAGATGTGACCGAACCCTGCTTCTGAGGTTGCCTACATATCATTGGCTATAAAGGAATCAAGTCAGTATAGTTCTGGGAAAATTTGGTAGCTGGGACTACCAGACACTAGATTTAAGACTGTTGCTGCTGTTGTTATTGTTATTGTTGTTGCTGTTATTGTTACTTGCTGCTTAGATCAAAAGGAAAAGAGAAGAGAACTACATATGTCTGCAAACTAAAAGTTACAAAATTCCTAATCTATGTGTCTTGTGGAGTCAAATCTTGATTCTTGACCTGCTTGCTTGTGTTGACCTTAGATTGGATCTTGATTCTCTTTGAGGAAAAGATTATGGCTCATTCTCGATTGCTTGCTTTCCGGATCAGAATTCTAGAAAATAAAACAACAAGCTTTAATCGTCACTTGTGCTATGCGGCGGGGCCTGCAAAGCCATCAAAGACGAACAAAACGAATAAATTTTTCTACCCCAGTTTGGCACTAGGAAACTTTTGTGAGTTAGAGAAAGCTATAAAGTATATAATTTGTTGAAATGAAGACAACGGGAGTAGTATAAACAAACTATGTGAGGATATGCAACCACGAGGGAAAGTAACTTCTGTTACCAAAGGATATGGAATTAGAGGATGGTACTCTATATTACTGAAAGGGAACGTAACCAGGGGTTGACACCCTGTATTATAAAGAGGGAACGTAACCAGGGGTCGGGGACCCTGTATCACCAGGAAGGAATATAACCAGGGGTTGGTACCCTGTATTACCAAAAGGAATGTAACTAGGGGTTGGTACCCTATATTACCGAAAGGAGTGTAACCAGGGGTCGGTACCCTGTATTACCGAAAGGAATGTAACCAAGGATTGGTACCATGTATTACCGAAAGGAGTGTAACCAGGGGTTGGTACCCTGTATTACAGAAATGAGTGTAACTAGGGGTTGGCACCTGTATTACTGGAAGGAGTGTAACCAGGGATTGGTACCCTGTATTACTGAAAGGAGTGTAACTAGGGGCTGGCACCCTGTATTACTAAAAAGAGCGTAACCAGGGGTTGGTATCCTGTATTATAGAAAAAGGTGTAACCAGGGGTTGGTACCCTGTATTACATAAAGGAATGTAACCAGGGGTTGGCACCCTGTATTAGTGAAAGGAGTGTAACCAGGGGTTGGTACCCTGTATTACAGAAAGGATTGTAACCAGGGGCTGGCACCCTATATTACTGAAAGGAGCGTAACCAGGGGTTGGTACCCTGTATTACAGAAAAGAGTGTAAGCAGGGGTTGGCACCCTGTATTACTTAAAAAAGTGTAACCAGGGGTTGGCACCCTATATTACTGAGAAGAAATATAACCAGGGGTTGGTACCCTGTATTACCGAAAGGAGTGTAACCAGAGGTTGGTACCCTGTATTATAGAAAGGAGTGTAATCAAGGGTTGGCACCCTGTATTAATAAAAGGAGTGTAACTAGGAGTTGGTACCCTGTATTACAGAAAGGAGTGTAACCAGGGGTTGGTACCCTGTATTACAGAAAGGAGTGTAACCAGGGGTTGGTATCCTGTATTACAGAAAAGAGTGTAGCCAGGGGCTGGCGCCCTACATTATTGGAAAGATGCTGAATCCCCTAGGCGAAATCGTTCTACCTGGGTTGAGCTACTATAAAAAAACCTGAGCGAAGAGTACTTCTACCCGGAACTATGAGTTGGATCCCCCTAGGCGAAAAGGGTTCTACCTGGGTTAAGCTACAATAAACAAGCTTGGGCGAAGAGCACTTCCCCCCGAAACTATGTGCTGAATCCCCCTAGGTGAAAAGGTTCTACCTGGGTTAAGCTACGTATAACAACCTGAGCGAACAATACTTCTACCCGGAAACATGAGCTAGATCCCCCTAGGCGAAAGGTTTCTACCTAAGTTAAGCTATGTAAAACATCTTGATCGAAGAGTACTTCTACCCAAAACTATGAGTTGGAACCCCTTAGGCGAAAAGGTTCTACCTGGTTTAAGCTACGAAAATGGAAGGTATGAACAGTAGTGATGCATGCTACAAATAAAGGAAAGTGGGGATTTTGAGGAAACTTACCTTTGGTGACATTCGTCCTCGCCATTCTGTAGTTCTTTGATCCTGCTTTAAACAAAGAAACATTTGTGAGTTTTTAAAGTGGTGGTCGGTTTGTGGCCTTGATGCCCTGAGTAGTTTGAATTCACCGCTCTGCTGTCGAAGAACGGATTTTGTCAGTGTGGTACCGAGGTGCCCAGATACTCTGTATCGCTTTCTGGAGACATTATCTTCCTGACGTTGCCCCTGGTTGTTTCATACCCGGATGTCCATGGTACCGCTAATCCTTGTCCCAAAGGCAAGGCAATTTTCCTTTAAAATCAAACTTAGTTGTCTTGCACCCAGAACCAATTTGTGTCTGTTGTGCTTATCAACTTTTCCCATTAAGCAAGTCTTGCTTAGGCGACCTTTTCAGTTTCTTTGAGATATATTGTCCGCCTTATCAAAAGAGATCACAGATGAATTCCTGCCTTCGTCAATGCCATATATGCTCCAAATTGTGCTCGGTATTACGGGAAAACTGTAGCTAGTTTTGCAGCCATTTTTGCTTTGCTTTTGATGCAAGATTAGATCGAAAGAGAATCAAAGAAAATGTATGGAAAAGAATAGAAGAGCAATTGGAAGTGAAAAAGGAATTGTGTCTAAATAAAGGTGTCCCTTTCGGGGAGAGAAATAAGGAGACTTATCTGGAGATATGTGCCGACTTCAATGAATTATGACATGCATTTTGGACTGGACGCCTGATCCGTCTGAGTTGTCTAATTCTCAAAATACCTCGCAAATGTTCATCTTGAAACTGTCTTGGTTGTGCTCATGCCGGAACATCGAAGACCATCATTCGGCTAGTAGCGCCCTTTGCGGGTTTTCGGTAACCGACCTCTCTCATTTATCTAATCACTGTCGCCTTATGGTTCCCATCTATTTTTCACCAATAAGACTCTTTCATTTCTCTGCTTACTGTCTCCTTACAGTGCCCATACGGGTTTTCATCGATAAGACTCTCATTTCTTTTTTTTTTCTTTTTTTTTAATAAGATATGACATGCGAAAGGTTGCCCAATGCCCCTGGCATGGGGACTTCAAGTATTTTCAAAGATCGATCAGAAGTTCTTAATAGGGAAAAGGCGAAAAGAACCTTGAACTGAATTACAACTTTTGGAACCGTTTCTACAGAAAAAACCGTAAGATAAAGCAAACTTCTGCCCCAGTTTTGGAGTATTGGGAATATGGATTTTTGTTGTGATGGGACCGAACCCAGGGTTAGGCTACCTATGTATCCTTTCGGAATTGGGTCGGACGTAGTTCAATGACTCAGAAAATTTGTTGTTTGACTTTTTTTTGTTTCTTTTCTTTCTTTCTTTTTTCTTTTTTTTTGCTTTTGTAAGTGCACAGGTTCCAAAAATTGGAAAACCAGGAAGACAAATATAGCTTAAAAGGGGTAACAAAAGGGTGACACTTATTTGGAATAGCGAGCAATGGTAGCCTTCGTTATCTCGATTTAAGAAAATCATGCGTGAAAGTTCAACAGTGGGTATATATCAGACATAATATCTTTTGACTACATCTGCATTAATAGTCATGTCTAGTACCTATCCTTCTTCATCTACCAAGTGCAAGGCCCCTTTTGGTAATACTTTCTTGATAATGTAGGGTCCTTTCCAGTTTGGGGCGAACTTTCCTTTAGCTTCTACTTGGTGTGGAAGAATGCGTTTAAGAACGAGTTGGCCTACCTCGAAGTGCCTTGGATGCACTTTCTTGTTGTAAGCACGTGCCATTCTTTGCTGGTATAACTGGCCAAAGCACACTTCTGCTAGCCGTTTTTCATCAATCAGCATCAGTTGTTCTAATCGGTCTTTACCCATTCTATATCTTCAATCTCCGACTCCACAATGATCCAAAGAGAGAGAATTTTGACTTCAGCTGGTATTACAGCTTCCGTTCTATATACCAACAGATAAGGAGTTGCACCAACAGATGTGCGAGCAGTAGTGCGGTATCCCAAAAGAGCAAAAGGCAACTTTTCATGCAATTGTCTGGAACCTTGGATCATTTTCCTAAGAATCTTCTTGATGTTCTTGTTCGCCGCTTCAACAGCTCCATTGGCTTTTGGCCAGTAAGGGGTAGAATGGCGATGCATAATTTTTAATTGCTCGCATAACTCCTTCATCAAATGACTATTGAGATTGACTGCATTGTTAGTGATAATGGTCTTTGGGATACCAAAGCGGTAGATGATGTTGGAATGAACAAAGTCTACCACTGCTTTCTTGGTGACTGCTTTGAAAGTGACGGCATCCACCCACTCGGTGAAGTAATCAATTGCAACCAAAATGAATCTATGCCTATTTGAAGCCTCTGGCTCGATTGGCCCAATAACATCCATTCCCTAAGAAACGAAAGGCCAAGGAGAGGACATGGGATGCAACTCCGAAGGTGGCAAGTGAATCAAGTCACCATGAATCTGGCATTGGTGATACTTGCGAACAAAATTGAAGCAATCTCGCTCCATTGTAATCCAATAATACCCTGCCCGCAGAATCTTCTTCGCCAAAACATATCCATTCATGTGAGGTCTGCATACCCCCGAATGCACTTCACTCATGATCCGCTCAGCTTCTGTGGCATCTTCGCATCTCAACAAGTTCAAATCTGGGGTCCTTTTGTACAAAATTTCCCCATTCAGGAAGAAACCGCTGGCGAGTTGCCTTATAGTTCTTTTTTGATCTCCCTTGGCATGCTCTGGGTATTCTCTTATTTTTAGGAATCGTTTTATGTCATGATACCATGGTTCACTATCTGGTTCTGTTTCAATTGTATTGCAGTAACCGTGTTGATTCCGAACTTGGATTTCTTGTGGATCGATATGAGTGTTTCCCGGATAAGGGAGCATCGAGGCTAAACTAGCCAAAGCATCGACTAGCTTGTTATGAAACCTGGGAATGTACCTGAACTCGATGGATTTGAATATTTTTCTCAAATCTTGTACACATTGTCTGTATGGAATAAGCTTGATATCTCGAGTCTCTCATTCGCCTTGGGCTTGTCGGATAAGCAAATCAGAATCTCCCATAACCAATAGTTCATGCACATCCATACCAAGGGCCATTTTCAAACCCATGATACATGCTTCGTATTCTGCCGTATTATTGGTACAGAAGAACCGAAGTCAGGCCGTTGCAGGGTAATACTGTCCAATAGGTGAGATGAGGATTGCCCCGATCCCAACTCCTTTGATATTGATAGTTCCATCAAAATACATTTTCCATACAGGGTTGTCGTCTGGAACTACTTCCTCTATTGAGTTGACCTCTTTGTCTGGGAAGTATGTGGTAAGTGGCCTGTACTCATCATCAACTGGATTCTCTGCCAAATGATTGGCCAAAGCCTGTGCTTTCATCGCGGTGCGAGTGATATAGACGATGTCGAACTCTTTGAGTAGGATTTTCCATTTTGCGAGCAAGTGGGAATTGGCTTTTGGAAGATATACTTCAGAGGATCCATTCTAGATGTGAGGTAAGTAGTATAGGACAAAAGATAATGTCTCAACTTCTGAGCAACCCAAGTCAAGGCACAACATGTCCTTTCTAAAAGGGTGTACTTAACCTCACAATTGGTGAACTTCTTTCTCAAATAATATATTGCTTGTTCCTTTTTTCCTGTTGCATCATGTTGCCCCAGAATACATCCAAAGGAATTATCCATCACCGATAGATATAAAAACAAAGGACTACCAAGTTCAGGTGGGACTAGTACATGGGGTTTTGACAGATAATCTTTGATCCTGTCAAAAGCATTTTGGCAATCGTCCGTCCACTTGATAGCAGCATCATTTTTCAGCAACTTAAAGATGGGCTCGCATGTGGTTGTGAGCTGAGCAATGAACCTACTGATGTAGTTCAACCTCTCGAGAAAACTCATGACTTCCTTTTTGTTCTTTGGAGGTGGCAGATCTCAAATGGACTTTATCTTAGATGGATTCAATTCGATGCCTCTCCGACTGACTATAAAACCGAGGAGTTTCCTGGATGGAACCCCAAATTCACACTTGGCTGGATTAAGCTTAAGGTCATACCTTCGAATCTGTTCAAAGAACTTTTTCAAATCGCGCTCGTGATCAGCCTGTGTCTTTGATTTTATGATGACATCATTGACATATACTTCAAGCTCTTTGTGCATCATGTCATAGAAAATGGTAGTCATGGCTCTCATGTAAGTTGCCCCTGCATTCTAAAAATCGAATGGCATGACCCTGTAACAATAAGTACCCCATGGGGTGGTAAAAGCGGTCTTTTCTACGTCATCCTCATCCATTAGAATCTGGTGGTACCCAGCATGGCAATCCACGAACGTCTGTCTCATGCTTTGCACAATTATGTACAAGAATGTGGATGTTTGGCAAAGAAACATTATCCTTCGGACTTGCTTTGTTCAGGTCTCTGTAGTCAACACAGACTCTTGTTTTTCCATCTTTCTTTGGCACAAGCAAAACATTTGCCACCCAGGTGGTGTATCATACGGCTCTAACAACATTGGCACTCAATTGCTTTATTATTTCCTCTTTAATTTTATCACTCATGTCTGTTTTAAATTTTTGTTGCTTCTGTTGGACTGGTGGAAAATCAGGATACGTGGGAAGCTTATGAACAACTAAATTGGTGCTTAAACCCGGCATATCATCATAAGACCAAGAAAACACATCTCTATACTCAAATAAAAGTTGAATTAAGGCATCTCTAGTTTTTTGTTCAGTGTGAATGCTTATCTTTGTTTCTCTAACTTCTTCATGACCTCCGATATTAATTGGCTCAGTTTCATTGAGGTTGGGCCTAGGCTAATTTTCAAATTGTTCCAACTCTCTTTTTATTTCATCAAAAACCTTATCTTCATCATATTCGACCTCTTGATGCATTATTTTGAAATTAGATAGCTTTTTGAGATCTGGGCATGAATTCCGCATGCATGTCATGTTATTAAAGCCGACATTAACAAAACTGAAATGGAAATAAAATGGCAGGAATTAGGAAAAGGAAAAGATACAAAATTTAATAATACGAAACTGAACTGCATTTCATTGAATTTGAAAGGATAGAAGGGTTAACATCAAAATAACACAATCATACTAAGATGTTTGGATTACAACCTTGAAAGTAACCCAAAGTACAAAAGAAAGAAGCTGCAAAAGTCAACTACCAAGACTCCTTCCTTGTGGGGAGAGGAGTTGCTTCCCAGTTATTGAGCATGGTGTCTGGGCCAGTTAATTGCATATCGGCACGACTAGTGCCTTCACCAGCCTGGATCATATTCACTTCAGAAAATATCTGGCTGAGGCCATGGCAAATTTCATCAATGTTTGCATGCGCCGAGGAATTTTGACCCTCTTTGAATCGTGGCTTGACAAAAGTGTAGAAAATGTGAGGGATAGGTTGCTGCAAGACTCACCCATGCTTTTTGTGATGCTTGGATTTGTCTTCGTCTGCTTGTGTTGGCATGAAGCCTAAACCAAAAGTACCCCTGTTACTGACCGGAGAAATGGGTTCTGAAATTCCTTGCATTGATGTCCCCAAGCCTTTTCCTGGCTCATAACCTTGTCTCATCATAAGTGCTGCCACCATTACAGATGTGGCGGAGAGACGAGGATGCAGGATGGGCTTTCCTTCCTCAACATGGTCCACAGCAACCACTTTGAAATCCTGATAGACAATAGACTCACATCCTTCCTTGGCCTCAATACATGGGATTAACGGGTCTTTATAAATGGATGACTTGTCTTCTCCGTGAACAATAATTTCTTGCCTGTCGTGCTCAAATTTGAGTATCTGATGCAAGGTGGATGGCACAGCTCGGGCCGTATGGATCCATGGTCTTCCAAGAATAAAGTTATAAGAAGTTTCCATGTCCACTACTTGGAATACAATTTCAAAATCAACAGGCCTAATCGCCATGGTGAGGTTGATCTCCCCGATGGTATCTCTCGCTAAGCCATCAAAAGCCCGGATGCGAACATTGCTAGGTTGGATTCTGTCCGTGTTGATCTTCATGCTTGGTAAGGTAGAGAGAGGGAATACATCTACACTCGAGCCTCCATCAACCATGACTCGCTTTACATAATGCCCTTCACATTTGACAACCAGGTGCAAAGCTTTATTGTGCCCGGCTCCCTCCTCGGGAAGTTCATCATCAGCAAAGAAGATTATGTTCACGTCAAAAAATCTGTTGGTCATCTTCTCTAACTAATTCACGGTGGTCTTCTCTGATACATATGCCTCGTTCAGGATTTTGATTAGTACATGGGCATGTTCTTCTGAGTGTATGAGCAAAGATAACAGAGAGATTTGGGCAGGAGTCTTTCTCAACTGGTCAATAATTGAGTAATCCTAAACTTTCATCTTTTTCAAAAGCTCCTCCGCCTCTTCTTCCGTGACCGGTTTCTTTATTGGCATTTGTCTTTCTCTAATTTGCTTGGCCTTCCTCAGCTCCTCTGGAGAGTAACACCTCCCTGATCGAGTCAAACCTCCAGTTTCCCCTGCTTCTTCTATGATTTCCTTGCCTTTGTAGGTTACTATAGTTTTATTGTAGTTCCAAGGAATGGTTTTCATGTTTGTCACACAGGGTTGTACAATAGATTTGATTATGATCGGCTCTATTATACCCTTTGTACCGCCCTGATTCTGCTTTGTGATAGGGTGACCTCCAAGGACATACAACTTTGGCTTGGAATATTGGAGCGAACTTCCAACCTCGAGATTTTTGGAACAAATAAAGTTGCCTTCCCTGAGCTCTGGGCGCCTTTCACAATCAATGGTACATCTCGTCTTGGACTTACTTCCAGTCCTGTTCCTTCTTGAATCATTCCCACTGTAATTTCTGCTCGGCTAACCGGCTTGTATTCTTGATCTCGGCCAATCATTCCCATAAAATGAGCATCGTTGTGTGCTGGAAGCTGGTTGTTTGTAATATTAGGAGGGTCTTCACCATTTGTTACCACAATCAACTTTTCCGCGATGAGTCTTTCTATGGCTCTTTTCAGAGTTCAACAGTCATCAGTGCTATGCCCTGGGGCACCTGAATGATATTCACATCTAGCATTTGCTTGAAATCCATGTGAATCGGGATGCATATGGTGGGAGCAATAGGTCCAATCACGCCCATATGTTTTAGCTTCTGGAATATACTAGAGTATGATTCAGCCAATGGAGTGAATTTTTCCACCGGCCTCTACTCTCGTCCATAATCCTGTCTGGGACGAGCATTGTAGGGTGCCCAAAAATTTTGCTGCTGAGGTCGGGGGATCCTTGGAACTGGTGCCCATACTTGTTGATTGGGAGGCCGAGCATATGATTGAGCATTAAACATTGTATATTATGGTGGGCCCATAGAGTATTGAGTAATTGGCGGGGGATAACAATGTTGAGGGTAGCTGGATTTCCCCTGTTGAACTTGCGCATAAGGGTGCGATGCCCCTCTTTGAACTTCCTTAGATCCGGAAGTAATCATGGAGCCTTCATCTCTCTTCTTTCTATTTGCCAAACTTCTCGACCCATTTTGGATAGCTTGGGTGGTGGCTTTGAGAGAAGCTTGACTTACAATTCTGCCAGTCTTGAGGCCATTTTCGACCATCTCTCCTATTTTGATCGCTTCCGCAAAATGTCTACCCATTGCGGACATCATGTTCTGAAAGTAATCAGGCTCCTGAGCCTCCAGAAAAATAGTGATTAACTCATGGTTATCCATGAGTGGCTTAACTCTGGCCACTTGCTCCCTCCACTTGATTGCATACTTCCTAAAGCTTTCAGTCGGCCTTTTCTTCATATTGGATAGGGAATTGCGATCCGGCGCAATATCAATCTTGTATTGAAATTATTTGATGAAGGCCTGGGCCATGTCATCCCATACATGCCAGTGAGAGATATCTTGGTCAATGAACCATTCGGAGGGTACCCCACAAGACTTTCTCCAAAATAAGCCATCAGCAATTTTTCTTTTCCCCCTACACCCCTCTGTTGGTTGCAGTACCTTTTCAAATAGGCGATAGGGTCGCCGTGTCCATCATACTTCTCAAATTTTGGGGTCTTGAACCCTAGTGGCAAATGGATGTGAGGGAACATGCATAAATCACTGAACGAAACACTTTTGTGACCACCTAGTCCATGTATGTTCTTTATGTTCTGTTCAAGACTTTTCATTTTCCTGGCCATCTCATCCGGCTCAACCATCTTGGCAGGCTTTTCATTTTCCACTGGTGACTCGTACTGAGGAGTTTGATTATATGGAGCCGAGACCTCGAAAGCCATATTTGGAAAGTAGTATTGGGCATCATAAACATGAGATGGTAGCTCGTTGATTGGCCTCTTCACAGGAGGTGGAGGCAGGATTGTGTATACCGGTGCGCCAGACACGACTAGAGGAGTGTTCCTGATTGGTGCGACTGGAGGTCGCACATTAGAGGTACCAGGAACAACGTGGAGGCTGTAGTTTGGCACATACCCTGGTGGTAGAAAGTGGTTGCTCGTTGAATGGAGCATTGGTTGAGTAGCCAGGGGTACGATGGAAGTTCTCTCTAAGGGACCCTGGGGTGGAGGCTGACCAGACACCTAAGCTTGATATACATCATACAATTGCTGTCTCAATTTTCTTATTTCCTCCGACTCTTGTTCAACTGACTGACCCTGGGGGTCATCACTGATCAGCTCGATCTCATTATCGTTGGCCATTACTACTATTCCTTTAGATCTGGTGAAGTAATGATGTGTTGCCAGTTTCACCACAAACCAACCACCTTAAGCTTACTATATAAGAGATAGCAAATGTGTTAGGGTTAAGTATTTTATAGATATGAATCACACGTAATGTGCCATGCTCTTATCATTGTCACTATTTCTAACATGCTTTTGGAGGCTTCATGTTTCATTCTGGCTTATGAGGTTGCTTCTTATTGACGCTCTTATCTTCTTCTCTCCTTTTTTCTTTTCACTCACACCTCATTTTGATCCCTCATCTTATAATAATTGAAAAGTATTTTGATCGAACCTTTTGTGGGTTGCCTACATATCATGTCGCCGCATGAATCAGATCATTACGTAGTTTAGGAGGAAATAATAACATTTTTTTTTAATTATTATTATTCAAATTGACTCTAAAGACATAAGTATGAATGCAAATGCGACAAATATAAAATTAAAAATGCGACAAATGAAAAATGAAACTAAAAACTAATTGACTGCACTAAAACTTTAATCTTCAATGGCATTCTTGCTTAAACTGATATCATCAATGATCTGCATCCCTTGGCCTCCACTCTCCCCCCAAAATCTCGTACAAATTCTGAAACACTGCTGGCAACTGTGGAACGAGGGCACGTGCCTGTTGACCAACTTTCTCATTGTTTAGATGACGATGATCATCATGAATATATGTTGCTTTCTCTGGCAATTGAAGTACTTGCTCTCTGGCTTGCCCCATATTCATGTGACAATTCTGCAACCATATCTGGGTAGTGTTGAGGGCGTTGCCCATCTAAGTCTCGCGTCCCTCATATTCTTCAATACGGCGGTTTAGCACATCTCTCTCAATCATTCACTGACGCCGCTCTATCTCAAAATTTGCATGTTGATGACCTCACTTATGCCTTTTTATTTTTTCCAATTGTGCATGAAACTGACCCTTTGAGTGTATCCAATGGGCCCTTTCTCTTTCAAACTGCTCTCTCTGCTGATCAAACTCCAATTGTTATTGGTGCGCATCCTCTTCAATGATACTCAAGTCTTTTTGCAACTTATGCATTTCAGCAATTTTATTCGCCTCAACTCTTCTGACTAAACCAATAGTGCTTGCCAGTTCTTCTTCTAAGAGGACTGCCTTATTTTTAGCATGCTTTAGATCTTTATCCATGACCCGTAAGGCAGATTGATAATATTTCTCAATATTTAAACGAATCTGAGCGACTCTGGCTTGCAGTTGGACTTGTTGTTTGGATATGGTCATCTGGGCATGCTCCAATTCCTCTTTTAGCCTTTCTATAGCTCTTTGATCATTTCTCCTCCTGTTGGACCCTTCATGCCTATCTCTAAGCGATGAAGGGTCATGAAACCAGGTAATATATTCAGGGATCACCTCTCTACGATCTCGTTCTTCTACCATATCATTCAACTCCCAAACTTTACTTGCATCCCAAATTTTCATAATTTATTCTTCGTCATGAGGTTGATCTATACCAAAATCATAACAGAACTTGCTCATATCTCGTATTGGTGGCACCTCCTGTAGTCGTGCAAATTGGCGCATTACCCGAAGTGGAGCATAGGCCTAAACACCATCCAATCCTATGAGTACCAAATAAGAATGGTATGCAGACTCACAAATGACCTCTTTAGAGGAGAACCAATCGTAGTTCCAAGTGATCCGTTTGGCAGACAGAGTAAGAAGTAGTTCTTTCCAAGCGCCAATCCCCTCTGGTAAGTTACATTCGTCAATTCTTTTCTGGTAATCATAAGTATGATTGGGCCATAGCTCACTAAAATCAGTGATCGTATGATGATGATAGAAATGCTCCAAAAACCATATCTGTAATAAAATGTTGCAACCATCAAAGTTTCGCGCGCCCATTTTACATCTAGTTAAAGCACGAAAAATGCAAGAAAGAATCATAGGGACCAAAGTATAATCATCCCCTTCTGAGGTCAGAGCCTCAACTACACCTGCCAAGCGGATGTCAATGCGTCCCTCCCTTTCCGGGAAAACAACACGCCCCAAAAAAGTAACCATAAATGCAAACCTTCTATGTACCTTCCATGTTTCCTTATCTTCCTTTGATTTCAATTTTCTCACATTCCTTTTGAAATTGCATTCTAGGCCATACAACTAAAACAAAAAGCCCAACTTAACCCACTTGTCTACCCAGACACGGGGTTAGGCTTTAATCAAACATATTATTGACACACAAAAATTTCGATTTCTCGGGTTTTGACTCTATAAAAGAATAAAAATAAATAAATAAATAAATAAAAGCTAAACTGTGGGACTATAAAAAAAATATTTTTGGATTTAGTATTTTTTTTTTTTGGATTTCTAATGAAAGAATTGTAAAGAGGGAATTAAGGAAAAGGATTTTTTTTAAAAAAAAAAATTGGGGCCGGAACCGATGTGGTTTGGCTACGTATCTCACATCCGGTGAGAATCAGACCCGCATAGTTCGGTTAAAATCGACTATGTTCTTCTTCTTTTTTTCTTTTTTTTTTATGAAAATTAATCTTTAAAAACGATATGCACTAGACCGCATCATTTTTTCTCTGTTCGTTCAACTGATTTATGCTAAAGTCGGTCGACATGCAAGCCTCCAAAATAATGCAACAAGCAGCACATAACATGATATAATGGTCTCAACAAAACCTGTCCTAAAATAGAACTTGACCCCTATGTCGAGCGCTGCTAAGTCAAATGCACATGATGCAAATAAAACGTAGCCTACTAGGGATATTCATTGCTTGTGGCTTGTTCTTCTAAGTTTGTAAATCCTAATGGAGATGGTATCTAGACCTGGCTTACCCGGGCGGACAATCCGAGCCGAGGAGCGTCAAGCGTCACCAGTAGTAGAACAACACTGGCTAGCTAACGGCTCTCCCGCCTAAGCATGTGTGACTAAATCCTTCACCAGAAGCTGGTAGGCTAACTGGATTTATCTCAAGACAGAAATTTTGTGATGCTGGTAGGCAAACACAACATAACTAACTATAAGAAGACTCAGAGGGGTGCGAGAGAGGATACAATTTATATGTACAGTTCAACAATATCAAAACGGAAAAAGTGGACAAGTAACACATTAGACCCAAATAAATCACAATATATACAAAAATTAATAAAGCCAAATAAAGTCAATGTACAAGTTCGAATTTTTGAGACTCTCCAGCAGTATCGCCAGAGCTGTCACACCCCCTTTCTACCCGCAAAATAATATTATGTGGATTAAAAGGTTTTTCCAATTAAAGTGACAAAATTGAGTAGGGATTATTTTATTTACAGAGTCGCCACTTAGAATTGATTTTGTTGGTGTTCCAAGTCACCTTTTATTTGAATCCCTAGTCAAAGGAAGATTTGACTCTATTATTATTGGTATGCGAAAATAAAGTCCGGGTAAAGAATTCTATTGACCGGGGAGAAGGTGTAAGGCATTCCCCGAGTCCCGTGGTTCTAGCACGGTCACTTTTATTGACTAAAATTGGCTTGAATTAATTTTGAATAAAGTGTATTTTATTAGCCTTGAATGCCACTTAAAAATTAATAATTAAATTTTATTAATTTTGCCATGGAGCGTGTAAGCACACAAGGTCTTTATTTAATTACATGTACTAAACTAAGATACGTGTCGGTACACATGGTTTAAATACGATTAATCACCGAAGAGCATAATTTATAAAACAAAGATCAAGGAGCGAGAATGCACACGCGAACATTTTTTATTAATTACATGGACCAAGGATCATGTATGAGCACATGATCAATATTTGGAACACACCTAAATTGCCTAGCATTTGATTATTTTATTAGAAGTGATTGAGTTACTAAATTATCTATTCAAAAGGTAAGGATATGACATTGTAATTATCTAACTAAATATGATATCAAACGTAGACAAACTCGTATTTGTTGTTATTTCATGGTGTTGGACTAGTTGAATGATTGGAAAATAGGCCAGCTTTGTTATTAAATTAAAATGGGCAAACTCTTGAATTTTATTGGTATTGGGCTGCTGCAATTTTTTTGTACAAAATGGGCCAGCTAAAATAAATCTATTTGGCCCAATTAGCTATATAAAGAAAATGGGCAGCTATGTTGTTAAAGAAAAATGGGTCAGCTTGTTTTGAGAACAAGAATAGACTAGCAGGTTAACCCATTTGGCCCAATCATATTAATTTAAATTAACACTGTGGCCCAATAGCTTAACAACTAACCAAAAACCTATTATGCATCATACACTGTTGTCACATAACTTATGAGATAATTTTTGCTTTTCTTTAAACGAAACTAAAAGAAATTAGAAAAAAAATAGTAAAATCAAGAACAACATTTAAAAAAAGTAATTAAGTAAAGAAATATGAAAATTAGGAACAACAAGCATTCAAATAATGAAAAACTAACCACAACAAAAACCTTATGACTAAAACAGTAAAGTAATAAGAAATAGACCTTTATGCAATCTTCTAAAACTTTACAATGAAAAAATGGAAAAAACTTAAACCAAACAATTTTTTTGTTTATTAGCCTACTCCAAGGTCTTTATATAACTTTTATATTTTTAAGTGAAATACTGCCATTACCCAGGAAACACTACTTGAAAACTAACATAGGAAAAGCTATTAAGCTAAAGAAGAAAAAAAGAATTAAACAAAGTCATGGATTTAATACTTAAACCACCAGATTCGATTTCAAGGTTACACTTTGACATCCGTCCATATTGAAGATGCATATATAATCTAAATATGCTCAACTTTTCATCATCTGTTATTAAAGAAAAAGAGCCTGCATTACAAATATTTAGAAGGTTACCTGAAGAGCTGAAAATAAATACAACAGGGGAGGAATTGAAGCTCAGCAACAGAAAGCAACAGAGAACAACAGCAAAATCAGCAGAAATCCAGCAGCAAATCATGTTTAAACAGCCCGAAAACTCTAAAGAAGAAACACCCAGAACTAACTCTAAAGAAAGACTTCTACTTTTCTAAAAGTTTGCACTCTAAGATTCACTCATAAATTGCAAAAAATTTCAGCTTACTAAAGTATTGAGCTGCTGATTTTTTGTTCAACCATATGTGTGTTCAAGAACCTCTCAAGATCTATGTATGTGTAAGATAGAGTCTGTGAAGTGAGGAAATTGCAGCCCCTTAAATAGGCAAATAAAGTTCCTTTTTGGGGACAGATTTTGGTTCATCATAAATCTATTCAAAAGACTGACTTTGTATGCTAAACACTATTCAAGATCTGTCCCAAAGGTGAAAGGACAGTCTGAAAATCTGTTGTGTCATAAGTAAGGATAAAAAATGTCATTTCAGCCACCCTACTAGTAAAAGTAGGCTATTATTACCCTATTTTGTGATAAAATAACCTAAACTTCAGATTTTAACCATCAACAACAAACTTCTTGCTCAAAACAAATCAAACTTGAACAACTATGAACTGACAAAGCATAAACGAGACTAAAAACGTAATTGAACTAAGTATTCAAACCAACTTGATTGGAATAAATTCGATTTATGCAAACTAATTACTAAACAAACAACTAAATTCATAAACTAATGCTCAAAACAGAACGAGCATCGTTAACAATTGGACAACGACTAACAATAACTAAATAATCGACTAACTAAGTGAACGATTTAACTAATACACTAAAGATCATGTTTAAATCAATAACAAATCTAACAAACCACTAAACTAAATAGAGATAACTAATTAAATAAACCTAACTAGAAAATCTAATTAACAAAAAACAACCAAAACAGAAAAATCAAAAATAAAAAACTAATCTACTAATATAAAAAATTAAAAATTAATTAAAGAGATGACAATTATACATAACAAAGATACTTGAAACTGGACGAGCCACGTGAAAACTCCAGGGATGCCAAGAGGCAGTTGTCCGACTCCGAAACACATGTTTCTTAAGAATGAAATGAGTTTCACCATCTCGCCAAAAGAAACAAGTGTCTTTGAGTCGAACAATAGCTAAAATAGGGGCTCGAGGCATTTTGGTAGTGGTGAGGCAGTGTGAGCGGGCGGCGAGCAGCGAGCAGCGCGCAGCGGGGTAGTGGGGCATTTAGGGTGGAAATTAACATCAAAATATACGTCTCGTGGAGGTCTATTTGCTTATGTATGTGTCGTGGGGTGGATATGCCATGAATAGTACGAATTTGGGCAAAATGGGTGGTGGGTAAGGTTCCTAGATCTAAAATCCGTAGAGTTTGAGGGGGTTTTGGAGGTTTTGGTTTAGATATTTGGAAAGAGGAGAGTAAGAGGATGAGATGGTAAAATTTTGGGGCGGATTGGAGGCGGGCCGCCGCCGATGGGCGATTTCCGGTGGTGGAGCAGAGCGGTGGTGGGTGGAAGCGGTAGAGAGGAGAAAGAGAAGAGAGAGAGAGGGGGAAGAAGAAAGAGGGAGAGTAATATGGGAAATGGGGCAATTGTTTTGGGATTTTAGGCTTTAGATACCTAGGGTGGGGGGTAGATAAGGGCCGTTGGATCAAAAAGGGATCAATGGTTGAGATTAAGTCTTGAATTCAATAAGTGAAACGACGTAGTTTCAAGGCAAAACTACATCGTTTTGAGCTCTTTCTTGGCCAGCCACTTAATGGACCGGGTAAGACCGAATTGGGCTCAAAATTTGGGCATGATTTGTGCATAGCTCATTTGAAATAGGCATTAATCCAATCCCTTAAAATCCCCCTTTAACAAACTAGACTAATTAAATCCAAATAACACCAAGTAAAAAGAAGAAAAAAAATATGACAAAAAATGGGCATTTACAATTGTACCTCATCACTACTCCACCGAGGTTAATCTTGATACTTACTAGGTATCGACTGTGGTGTACTTATACTACACTTCTACATATTTTTATGCAGAGTCAGGTATTGAAGATATCAGACTTGGACAGAGTTAGAGTGTGATCGCAAGGACTTAAGGTAGAGCTACTTGGTCGTCGCAGTCACTTGGAGTCTTTCCATTTTATTGTTCTATCAACTCTATTTTGAAAAGTATTATATATTTGATCCTTGAAATCATTGCATGCATTCAGTTAGCATTCATGACTCAGTATTACCAGTCTTGGGAAGGTGTTATAATTATTTTCGCTATTAGTTTCGATTATCTATTTAAAAAATGGCTTGAATTGTTATTATGATCGGCTTACTTAATCTTAGAGACTAAGTGTATCACGACGCATGTGGTGGGATTTTGGGTCATGATAAGTTGGTATCAGAGCTCTAGATTCATAGGTTCTACGAGTCACAAACGAGTTTAGTAGTGTCTTGCGGATCGGTACAGAGATGTCTGTACTTATCTTCGAGAGGCTACAGATCTAGTAGGAAAATTTTCAATTCTTTCATTCCTTATCATGCGACATTTATTCAGCTTGAAGCATATATCTATCAGTTTTGGTCTAAGATGTATTTATGTGGTATTGAAAGGTTCGCCGAAACTTGTATATGATTAAAAGCTGAGATTTGTATGGGATGATGCTGGGACTTGCGGTATTCCCGCGTCCTTAATAATTCTACATTTCAGTATCAACGGGGACATGGAAATAATTTTAAAATACTCGGAATGCTCCAGTAGGTTCATTTAATGCACCACTGACACATGGTTCCTATAATGGTTATTCAAGTTATCCGACACAGACTCATTATGAGCAGCCAAACCGCAGATGGGTTGTTATGAGTGTGGAGATACTAGGCACATCATGAGAAATTATCCCAGACTTGAGAGAAACCTATTTCATCATATCACTCAGGCCACAAACTCCATTACAGTTACTACTCTACCTACACTACCAGTTAGGGGTGGACGACAGGCCGGTAGAGGGCGCCCAAGAGGTGGAGGCCCGGCTCGGCCCATTGATATATTTGCTATGGTATGGTTGAGGTCGCAACCCAAGATGGTGTCATTACAAGTACGATCTCGAGTTATTATAAAGTAACAATTTCATTAACTTGATTCGGTTCTGAGTATCAAGGCAAGTCCACCTTATATGCCCCACTCATGAGTGAGCTTCGTAATCCTGAAATCTACTTATCTGAATACTCCTGTTGGGAGATTATATGGAGATAGTTATGTCTATCATTATGTGTTGGTCACTAGAAATAGCTGTGAAAGTGGCTTTTGTTAATCATTTCGGTGAGTTTGATGTAATTTCCAGATAATTGATTTCAATTGTGAATTATATGCTCTAACGGTATGAGGGTTCATTATGTGTTGTGATTTTATTCAATTGTGAATATTACTTGTGATTCAGAACTGAGGACAAGATCCTCGCATTTTAATATGATTTGATATGTTTAAACCGGTCTACGAGCCGCGATGGAAGTTATATAAGGACGAGATCCTTGTGATAAAAATTTATGTGTTTAAATTCTCCCTTGTGAAATTAAATGTGTACTATAGTACTTATAGGGAGTCATGCCCGTTAGGCTTATTTGAAAATTCTTGTATGAAGTTCTCTTTGCATAATTTGTCAAATTCATGTTATAATTATTGAGTTTTAACCTACGAGGTGAGTGCCCAAGTGGCGTTAAATGTGACTCGTCAATTCGGGTAAATAATTATGAAGACTTCATGCCTCGTGTCTCGTTGTTAGTAAAGTGGAGGTTTGAAATGAGATTTTTGTTAATATGAGGTTAATTGGCCATGTTGTAATCGATTATGAACAACTATTAAGACCAGAGATGTGGTTATGAGCATACATAGGATGTGTTTCATGTCGAGATATCATTTTGATAATACAGTGCTTGTAATGTTGAGATTAGTGTTATTGATATATGCATTGTGGTGCTTTGTTGGATTGTGGATGGGTTATTAGGAGTTGTTTTGGTATTACTCTATGTAACGACCCAACCGGTCGTTTTGAGATCTAGCGCATCGTTCAGCAGTTTGAGGCCATGAGCAACTTCATTTCGGGTATTATGACTTGTACGCGTAGTCAGAATTGAGATTCAGGGAGTTTAGAGTTGATTTAAAAAAATTCTCATTTCGGAAGCTTTAAGTTAGAAGAATTGACTAAGGTTAGATTTTTAGTAAACGATCTCGGAATCGGGATTTGAAGGTTCCAACAGGTTCCTATGATGATTTCGAACTTGGGCATATGTCCGGATCGGGTTTTGGATGACCCGGGAGCGTTTAAGGCGCCTATTGTGGAAGTTGACATTTTGGAAGAATTTCATAAATTTGCGTTGAAGTGCATTTCAATGTTATCAACGTCCGTTTGGGATTCTAGGTCTGTGAATAGCTCCATATGGTGATTCTGGAATTGGGAGCACGTCCGGAAGTGGATTCGGAGATCTGTAGGTCATTTTGGAGTCATTTGGCTAAAGCTAGAAATTTGAAGGTTTTTGAGAAGTTTGATCGGAGGTAGACTTTTTGATATCGGGGTCAGAATCCGATTCCGGAAGTTAGAGTAGGTCTGTAATGTCAAATGTGACTTGTGTGCAATATTTGAGGACAATCGGGCGTGATTTGATAGGTTTCGGCATCGATTGTAGAAGTTGAAGTTTCAAAGCTCATTAAGTTTGAATTGGGGTGCAATTCATTATTTCGATATTATTTGATATGATTTGAAGGCTCGACTAAGTTCGTAATGTATTTTGGAACATGTTGGCATAACTGGTTGAGGTCCCAAGGGCCTCGGGTGTGTCTCGGATCGAGTTCGGACATATATTGGACTTGGAGGAATTGCTGGTTTTTGGGCAACTGGTTTCCTCTTCCACGATCGCGAAGAAAGGGCAGCGACCGCGAAAGGCTAAGTGTGCGTCGGGGCTATCGCGAATGCGCTGTGTTAATGGGGCTGGCCCGTTTGGTGAAGGTTGTTCTATGCGATCGCATAGAGGTGTTCGCGATCGTGAAAGTAGGGGACTGAGCAATGCGATCGTGTTCTGGGCATCGCGTTCGCGCAAGGGAAGCTTTTAGGAAGCTGTTGATTTGGCCTTCGCTATCGCGAGTGGATTTTCGAGATTGTGAAGGGGAAAGACCTGGGCAGTGTTCTTTTAAAAATCGAGGTTTTGGCGCATTTGCATTTCATTTCCTTCATGGGAGCCGGTATTGGAGTGATTTTGGAGCTCCACCTTCATCATCTACATCAAGGTAAGTCATTCCCACCTATTCCAAGCTAAATACAAGGTTTAAATACGGATTTAGATATGAAAATTAGTAGAAATTTGAGATTTTGAAGAAAGACCTAGAACTTGGTATTTTGGATTTTTGCCACGAAATTTGGGTATGAAATTGGGAATAAATCATATATTTGAGTTCATAAGGCTATGGGCCCGAGGGTGATTTTATCGACTTTTCGAACAGAGTTGGGAATTATTGTAAATAGGATTATAATGAGTATTAGAGTATACATTTATGGATTTGCTTACTTATTGACTAGTTTTGGAGCGTTGGCCATCGATTTGAGTAGATTGAATGGCTTGGGAGCCGGTTATGAAACATCGGAGCGAGGTAAGTCTTGTTTCTAACCTTGTAAGAGGGAATTAACCCCATAGGTGAATTAAATAAATGTTTGTACCTAATTGTGGGGGCTACGTGCATACGAGGTGACGAGAGTCCGTACGTAGCTACTATTATACTATTGTTCGGGTAGTTTAGGACATGTATCATGCTATACTTGGAATGTTTGTGCCCCTACTTGCTAATATAATCACTTAGTCATGATAGAAATTAATAAAAGAATTGTATAAGGTTAAATTCACATACTTGAAGGTTTGTTTGAGATACTTGACTGTAAATGAGAAACTTGTGTTTTCTTGAAATAATTGTTATTGTGGATCGGGCCGAGCACCTCGGTAGTAAATAGATGCATCTATGATTCGCGCCATTCGACCCTCTGGCAGTGCACAGTTTAAATATTTGTTGGATCGGACCGTCCGACCTCGGCATGATTTGCGCATGACTTAATTGTTTGATTTGGAAATTGTAATAATTGATATTGCCTCTCGGCCTGAGATAAATTGTTAAATAATGAAAAATCAATTTGGACAGTTCTTAATTATAAAAGAACTGCTTACTTACTTCAGAATAATGGGCTTGCAACCGTATTAATTAATCCATGTCTAATTTAATGATATTATTCTATTTACTTATAGACCATAGTAAGTGTCGAAGTCGGCCTCTCGTCACTACTTCTTCGGGGTTAGGCGGGATACTTACTGGGTACGCATTGATTTACGTACTCATACTACACTTTCTGTACATTTTTGTGTAGGTACACATATGTTTAGAGGCCTTGTGGGCGCAGAGGCGCGATTATGACGGGGACTCAAGTGAGCTGATTTCTATACGACGAATCGCAGCCAGCAGAGTCTCCTTCAGAGTATTATATTTTCTTCCTGTCCAAGTTCTATTCTGTACAGTTATTGTATTTTATTTTAAATTTCTAAAAAAGGTTCATGCACTTGTGTCACCGGGTTCTGGGATGATTATGGGATGTTCACTAATGGAATTGGAAAACATTGTTATTTATTCTGTAAATTCATCTTTTACTAGATAAATTGAAGTAAATTTACGATTTCAAAAATATTAAAATAAGGATTTAATTAAGTATTTATTGTTGGCTTGCCTGACAGTGGAGTCCTGCGCCATCACGACCTTTATGGATTTTGGATAGTGACACTATGGCAGGTGGATAGGCCCAATTACAGGGGAGACTCTGCCGAAATTTCTGAAAAATTTGGGAATTAGAAAAATTTGGGAGATTGAGATATGCGAAAGAAGAGATAAGTTATGTTATGTGTTGAGGGAAAACTCTACTTCTCAATTGAGGACGAATGATCCTAAGTGGGAGAGAATATAAAACCCCGAAAGTTTTTGAAGTACTTAAGCACTATTAAAAAAGTTGATGTGTACGTAGGCACGAGTTTCCATAGCCATTTGAGACTAATATATGTGAAAAATCGGATTGTTTTTGAAAATATTTGGAGTGTAAGAAATTTCGTCTTAAAGTTTACAATTATGGATAAAAGAAATAATCTCAATTGAGATGGTGTTGTCGGGCTTATGTCGAATGCGGTAATGTGGGATCAACCGTGAGTATATGTGTAAAAGTAAAATCATCAATTTGGTAACCTCAGAATAATTCTTAGCACGTTCGAGGGCGAACGTTTGTTTAAGAGGTGGAGAATGTAACGACCCGACTTGTCGTTTTAAGAATTAGTATCCCTTTTAGCGTCTTAAGACCTTGAGAAGCTTTGTAATGTGTATTATGACTGGCGCGCGCGGTCGAATTTGGTTTTCGGATGATTCGAGATTTAATTGAAAGAACAATATATTCTTATTTTGGAAGCTTAAATGAAAAGAGTTGACCGAAGTTTGACTTTTGTACAAACGACCGCGGAATGGAACTTGGATGGTTCCAATAGTTTCATATGGTGATTTCGGACTTAGGCGTATGTCCGAAATTTGGAGTTGGAAGCTCGTAGAACAATTTAGCACATTTTGGCGAAATTAGAAAGTTGATGTGTTCTAATTATATTATTTTGTGTGCGGACAAGGACTAAGGATATCAATAGGATGTGATAATAAAGTGTACGAGGCATATTATAAGTGATGTGGGGTCTAAGGAAAGTACTGAGTCTAAGCCAAGTTGGAAACTTTCATAATAGACACACACACACACACACACACACACACACACACACACACACACACACACACACACACACACACACACACACACACACACACACACATATATATATATATATATATATATATATATATATATATATATATAGTTATGTGATAGAAAACCTATCAAATGAAAGATCTTCGAGTCAAGTTTCTAAACCATTCGTCATTTGGACACTTCTACAAGAAGTTATGACCAAATTACCAAACGCTGGAAGATTTTGTACTACCTCGCCATCCCACGCACCGCCCGGCGCGCTGCGTCTGTGGGAAATTCCAGAACGCTCCGAAATTTCATTTCTAGACACTTTTTGCATAGCCGCCCCGTGCCCCACGCGACACGGCTGTACAAATTCTGGGTTTTTTTGTTTTATAAACCGACCCTATTTTGATATAAGACATTTGGGGGTTATTTTCCCCACTTCATTTGGGCGGATTTTGTACATCTTCTCCACTCTCTCAAGACCTCCAACTCCTCCTATCTTCAAGGTGAGTAAAATCTACTAATTTTGTATTTCATTCCATCAATTCCACCCTAAACCTAACTCAATCTACACATAAAATATTTAGATCTTCAAGAAATTTCTTCAAGAACTCAAAGGAGGGTTTTGCAAGATTTCTTCCAAAAAGGTAATCCCACACCCTTAGACTTACATGTACGGATTTATTATGGGAATAAGAGTCTGAATTAAGTATTATACCTCATGGTATGGTGATTGGAAGCCATAAATTCTCAAGTTAAATGAATACCCATTGTAGAGATTGTAAAATGAATTAATTGATAAGATTTGTGGGTTGGGAGTGAATTGTTGGGCATGCATGTTCTAAACGAAGATGTGAAAGGACTAGAGACAATTGTGAGATGAATCATTTGTGTGGAAGGTGGTTGTTAGGTGAAGAAATTCCATTGAAGGAGGTTGTAGAAATATATGCACTCTAGGTATTTGATCAAATGCCTAAATGGCCTAAACTATGGAAATCTTGCTAATATTGATGCAATTGTGTTGGATTATTGTAGATTGAAGCTGCGTAGTGTAGTGGATCGTTGTAGTATCATTAAGGGGCGGATTTTGGATTTGAGTCGTTCGAAGGTCTTTTCGCGCATGAATGCTATTTTGGAATATCAGCCTAACTCCACTAAGGTAAGTATCTTGTCTAATCTTGTGTGGGGGAATTACCCCTTAGGCATTGAGTCTTATGTGAAAATTGTATGATTGAAAACCATGTACGTGAGGTGCCAAGTACGTACTTGGTTTATATGTGCAAATTATATCGGTTAAAATTCGTAGACACCCTTATGTATTAAATTGAAAATTTATTGTAACTTATTAAATCCCTTATTTGTCATGCCTCATTCCTTGTTTGCCGAGGTTGTTTTTATATGATAATTTGGTGTGATTTCCACTTGACTTTTATGTGAACTGTAGAGTTTGTTTGAGTTTCCATTTTTATGGAAAACATTTTCATTATTGATTTTACCTACAGATAATTTAAATGGAAAATTTAGTTAATACGATGAATAAATCTATTTATTTCCTGAAGTTGTGATTTAAAAGAGGTGGTGTTCCTTGATAAATTACTTTTCAGTTCACGCTGTTGAAAATTTGGTATTGAATTATAAAAGCCGTAAATCATATTGAGGTAAAGTGCTAAATTATGAAATATTATTTGGTTGAGTTGATCACTCCCGAATATTTTGTTAAGATGTTGTGCACATTATGATCGAGTTGTGGGCTCCTTATTGTGAAAAGTAATGTATTGTTGATTTCTGCGGCAAATTGTAATAATTGAGCATTTGATGTGTAATTTGTGATATGTTGTAATATTGGAGCACTTGATGTGCAATTTATGATATGTTGTAAGATTTGAGCACTTGATGTGCAATTCGTGATATGTTGTAATATTTGAGCACTTGATGTGCAATTTGTGATATGTTGTGAGATGTGAGCACTTGAGGTGCAAGTTGTATTATGTTCTGATATTTGGGCACTTGAGGTGCGATTTGTAAAATATTGTGATATTGATATGCATGCGGTGATATAAGGTCAGGGTGTTGAAACGCATGCGGTGAGATAAGGGTGGCTTGAAATACGTGGCTAGCAGGGGAACTACTAGAAGTCATGCGGTGTGATAAGGGTGGCTAAAACGCGGAATGCTATTTCGGGAAAAATAATTTCTTTATAATTAAATGTGAAGGCTCCCGCGGTAATATAAGAAAATAAAATATTGTGAATTTATTTATGATTTGGGATTGCGAGGCGGTACCTCGGGAGTTCCCTGTTGATATTTCTTTATTTATGTTCTTGTCTTTGGTGATTTTGTTTCATTTAATATGTAAATTCTTGTATTCTTACGTGATGTACTAGTTGACTTTATTATTATGTGTTTTGTGCTCCTAGTTGTATTGTGTTGGTTTGACATTTTAGCACGAGACTCTGAAGAAGTATATTTCTGGTTTTTCTTACTGATTTTCGATGATTGAGTTGATTAAATAAAAGAAATTATTATTATATTTTAAATTAAATAGTTTTACATCCAAATCAGTAGTTTATCTAATGCTTTAATTTAAGTGCAATATTATTTTCTTCACCCAAATGATTTCTAAAATAAATTCATTTCTATGTTGATTTCTTACTTGATTTAAAAATTGTAAACTCACTTTAGTGGAAATAAATTAATCATGTGGATCTTATATATATTTATATTATTGGCACATGAGTTGTCTGTGCAGTTGTGATAAAAATATGGGTACAAGGTTTCGTAAAAATATTGAAGTGGGCTGAGACCCGTATTTTTAAGATTTTGAAATGAGGTGTCACAAGGTGACTTTTATTTGAAAGAATTATATTCAAAACATCATTTCAAAGAATTATTTTTGAAAGATTTTTATTTGAAAGAATTATATTTGAAAGATATTTATTTAAAGAGAGTATATTCGAAATATATTTATTGGTAATGTAACGACCCGACCAGTCGTTTTCCTTTTTAGAACCCCGTTCCCCTAAATAAGACTCCCTGTATATGCTTTTACTGTTTTATGACACTCGGGGACGATTAGCTCGAGATTTGGAAGGGTTCGGGTTGAAATCAGAACACTTGGTTCCTTAAGTGGGCCTTAAAATGCTAAGTTTGACTCCGTTCAATATTTTGAGTAAACAACATCGGAATCAGGATTTGATAGTTCCAATAGGTTCGTATGGTAAGTTCGGACTAGAGCGTATGCTTGGACCGTATTGTGGATGAACCGGGAGTGTTTTGGCACCTAATATTGAAAGTTGGTTCTTTGAAGGTTCTTGAAGATCTTTAAATTTGGTTTAGAGTAGATTTTTGTGTTATCGAGGTCCGAATGGAATTCCGAGACCACAGTTAGTTCCGTAATGTCATTTAAGACTTGCACGCAAAATTTGGTGTCAATCCGAGTAGTGTAAGTATGTTTCGGCGCTTTGGGACTAAATTGAAGAACTTAAAGTTTATATTTTTTATCCAATTGGTTTGGGGTGTGATCCTTAATTCTAATGTCATTTTGAGCATTCTGAGTGTTCGATCGGGTCTGTTTTATGTTTTCAATCTTGTCGGTATGTTCGGACGGGGCCTCGGGGGACGCCAGGTATCGATCGGATGAGGCTCGGACCAAGTTGAAACATGGGAGCAACAGCTGAAGTTCCCAGGTGCTGGTGTAATCGCACCTGCTCTTGGTCAGCCGCAGGTGCGAGCCAGGAGCCACATAAGCGAGTAAGCCAAGGCTGCCCAGGATTTGCAGGATCGAAGAGTTTGGCGCACCTGCAAACGCGCAGGTGCGATGACTGTGACCGCAGAAGCGACTGTGTTCGCAAGCGCGAAAGAGTCGGTCGCAGGAGCGATTGCGGATGAGCGGCCCTGGCTCCACAGGTGCGATGGGCGAGTGGCCAGGCCGGTTCCACAGAAGCGGACTTTTGACCGCAAAAGCGGTCCCGCAGAAGCGGAAGTCCCTCCGCATGCGCAGAAACCGCTGAAGGCAGAATCCTTCATTTAATGCGGGACTTAGTCATGTTGGCTCATTTATTCCATTGTTGAGTGTTTCTTGGAGCTCTTAGAGAATGAGTTTTTTTATCTAACACCTTGAGATAAGTAATTCCTACCAAATATGAATCAAATACATAACTTATGGGTAGATTATAACATGTAAATTAGTGGAAATCATGGGTTTAGGAGAAAACCGTAGGTTTGTGATAAAAATGAGATTTAATCATGAAATCCGTTATGGAATCTAGTAAAAATCATATATTTGAGTTCATGAGGTTATGGGTAACAACTTTCTTTGAAATTTTTGGAATTCGGGTACGTGGGCCCGGGGTAAATTTTAAGAATCTTACATTTAGGGTTGGGTAACCTCTTTAATTGTTGGAATACGAACTTTTGAGCGTGTATTGATTAGTTTATATACTAGTTGATTAGTTTTGGGTTGCTTCGGCACCGAATTGAGGGTGTGAGCACATTCTTGGACCGGGAAGTAAGCCTTGAAACGGGGTAAGTCTCTTTTCTAACCTTGTAAGAGAGAATTAACCCCATAGGTGAACTTAATCATTATGTACTTCTATTAGTGGGGGCTAGGTACATACGAAGTGACGAGAGTCAGTGCGTAGCTACTATTCATGCTTATGTCCGGGTAGATTTAGGCTTACACCATATTTTTGTTGATATCGTTGCTTGTTTATGCGTACTAATTGTTTGGATTAAGGCGGAGGTTGAGGATTTCAATTTTTTTAAAGGTTCCTAGCTGAATTTCTTGCTTTGAAAAAGAATTGAGAAATATTATGATAACTTGAGAAAAATCTAAATTCAACCATTTCGCAAGTATATTCCGCGAGCGGGGTAAATTTCCACTACTCTCATGGGAGCGGGTCGTTCGCCTCGACAGGTTAATTAATGTATCTATGGTTCAGGCCCTTCGACCCTCGGTAGTGCATAGTATATTTATATGTATATATTTGGATCGGGTCATACATCCTCGGCATAATTCATGCGTAAAGATATTGGAACCCCTTTATATTTAATATTGGCCCATGGACTTAAAAGGTGAAAGGATTAGACGAGAGAAATGACTTGGTTCTCACTTGAAATGAAAGGATTATTTACTTATTTTCCTGTTCTAAGTTCTATTATCATTTTATATGTCATGTTTAATTAGAACTTCATAATATTATATTTTTGGCCCATAGTAAGTGTCGAAGTCGACCCCTCGTTACTACTTCTTCGAGGTTAGACTAGATACTTATTGGGTACATGTTGTTTATGTACAAACGCTACACTTCTGCACTTGATGTGCAAGATCTCAGGCAGGTGCATCTGGTTATCAGTCCGGCACGCATGCTTGACTTCTGGTCCAAGACCACGGTGAGATGCCCTTTTGAGCCGTTCAGCAGCAGCCAGAGTCTCTCTTTTGATTTATTTCCTGTCTATTCTATTTCAGATAGTAGAGTAAAGATCTTTTATATATTCTACTAGTAACCCACACACTTGTGACACTAGATCTTGGCACACACTAGTAGACTTGTGATTTTTGTTTTTTTCCTACGGCCATAAATACATTCAGCTGCTTTCGTTTTATTAATTTAAATATGTTCCTTACTAAACCTATTAAATTAAGGAAAGTTATTTACATGGGAAAAACTTAATAAAATAGGAAAATCACTAGATTGTTCACTGTGAGCTTGTCTAACAATGGTGTTGGGCGCCATCACGGCCAAAAATAGAATTGGATCGTGACAGGTAAGGATTATATTCTAAAGATTATTATTTGAAAAACTTTTAGGTGAAAGATTTATAATTGAAGGACTTGATTAAATGGTTTTTCGTGTTATCCTGATGTATAGATCACTGGTTGATTATTGTTTCTATCATTGCTAATTATTTTCTATTATTTTTGTATGCAATATTGCACAGGTTATTAGACTAGTGAGTGTCTTGATTGTACCTCGTCACTACTCCACCGAGGTTAGTCTTGATACTTACTGGGTACCGACTGTGGTGTACTCATACTACACTTCTGTACATTTTTGTGCAGATCCAGGTATTGGAGATATCAGACTTGGACAGAGTTAGAGTGTGATCACTTGGAGTCTTTCCATTTTATTATACTGTCAATGCTATTTTGAACAGTATTGTATAATCGATCCTTGAAATCATTGCATGTATTCAGTTAGAGTTCGTAACTCAGTATTACCAGTCTTGGGAAGGTGTTATAATTATTTTCACTGTTGGTTTCGATTATCTATTTAAAAAAAATGGCTTGAATTGTTATTATGATCGGCTTGCTTAGTCATAGAGACTAAGTGCCATCACGACGCCTGTGGTGAGATTTTGGGTCGTGATAAATATTTAGGATAAGATAGCATTGAGACTACAAGAAATATGTCTTTTACAGTAGCGACTATGGAACTACTGCAAGTACTTCCATTACTGAATGTTACTAGTGGAGACAACATTAGATCGCCACAGAATGTATACATTTTGTGACGACTTTGTCGCTACAAAAACTTAACGTACTCCACACAAGAAAGAGTTCCACCAAACTGATTTTATTTAAGTCGCTACTGAAGAGTAATATATAGTGGCAACGTAATCTCCATAAAAGCAATTAATCATCAGTGGAAATTCTAATAGTGCTACTGTAGAGTGACATTTAGTGGCGACTTAGTTGCCATAAAAATGATTAGTCATCCGTGAAAACTCTAATACCGCTACTGAAGAGTCACATTTAGTGGCGACTTAGTTGCCACAAAAATGATTAGCCATCAGTGGCAAATCTAATAACACTACTGAATAGTGATTTTTAGTGGCGACTGCACCGCCACAATAAACGGCATCAGTGGCAACTCTAATATCGCTACTGAAGAAAGATATTTAGTAGCAACTGAAACTCGCCACTAGAGTTTACTCTAGTATTAATATTAATATTAAACTTATATTAATATATAAGTTTAAGATCATCCAATAGTATTTTATAAACACCAAAAGAATTTCCTAAACCAAATACTAAACACTTCCATTACTAAAAGTTCAGTTACATATATACTACGTAATACTTCATTGTCATTGTACGCAATCACATATAACCAAAAAGCAAAACATTGAGTGCCTTAGCTTCAAGCTGCTCCTTCATTGTCACCACTGTTTAAGAACCTTGTTCCTATTATTAAAGAAAAAATACCAGATCACATTGTTAGAGCTTGAAGACAATATCAAGGTGAAAAGAGATACAGATAAGAACATTAGGCCGAAGAATCGATTTAAGCTCGAGAGTCTCATAATAAACAGAAAAAAAACCTTGCGCAAAGCATTGATAATTTATTTCTAAGACAACAACCAAGCTTCATTTTACTTCACCATAAACCAGATTTACAACAGTATGACACCAAGACTGAGATATTAATCCACAGAAATGCCACCTATCCAATAACTAAACATTTGCACAAGGGTACTACATCGAACCGCAAAAGTTATATGCAACTACTTTGGTGTAGAAAGTAATAACAACAATAACTAAACATTTGCAAGAGAGTACTACATAAAGATTACAGAGATCATCTTTCTGCCAATATAACAGTTCTTAGTATGATTAAAAATCACTAAGTACTTAAATAAATACCTCTTACTATAAAAAAGTCAATTTATCTTTTACTAATCCAAAAAAAATAACTATGTTCAAATCCAAAAAGGCTTATAAAACAAATATATTATCCAGATCTCCAACTTTTATTGCCCAGCTCAGCTCGTCTATTAAAAGTCTAGAATCAAAATTAGACTTTGCTATATATGTCTTCCAAGGTACTGCTCCTTGTATTCCCATTTTCAGAAATAACAAGAACGATTACTCACCTATACATCCACACTCCCCACACAAAAAAAAAAAAAAAAAAGAAGCAAAACTAGCTTTGCAAATTTTGATTACACTGATCAAAATCTCCAACTAACGATGACAATAAATATCTAAAATCCAGAAAATTTCAGCTACAAAACATAGCTAAAATATGAACTTCAGATCGTCCATTTAATCCAAAAAAAAAAAGACACCTCCAGAGACTAATCCTGGCAAGAACATGAGAAGCTATAAAAAGTAGTTTATGGCATTTTCCCTTCTTATTGTCGGCATCCAAACTTATGAAATTCAGTAGATTTGACAGTAATATCATAAAATTGGCTATCATTCGAAACAAGCCCAAATTTCTCATAAAAATATTTGAAAAAAACTCATAATATAAGCTACCATTCTTATAGTTGCACCAGAATATACACTTCTGTAGAATAATATCATAAACAAATCAAAATTTCTCATAAAATAGACACTTCTGCCCAATAATATCATAAAATAGGCTAGCATTTTTATAGTTATATTAGAATATAAACCAAGATATCTCCCAGGTATTTTATCAAACACATTATGTGCCTCATAAAAGAAGGTATTTTATCAAACACATTATGTGCCTCACAAAAGATATGAAGAGAAGAATTGCCAGGAAGGAACAAAAATTCAAGAAAAAAAGAAGAAGAAGAATAGTCAAGAAGAGTAAAGAAACATTAAGAGTAGATCACATGTTGCATTCTAGTCATGATAGCAGCCAGTTATTCTTGAATCCTCTTGGCTACTTCTACACTGATCTGGTTGTCTACTTCCACATTCACGTGCTCAAGTTTCTCTTTCAACTTCCTTTGCAACTCTTGTTCCATGTTACTGTCACGCCCCGAACCTGGGGAGGCGTGGCTGGCACCCAGTGCTGTGCTGGCCCAAGCGAACCACTGTGTAACTCATTTATTTTTCTTCTGTAACTATCATGGGCCAATATGGCCACAACTCATAATGTATAACTATAAGTGAGCAACACTATATCAGTGAACTATTTTTCTTAAAACATGAATACATATAGGCCGTCAAGGCCTCTGACATACTGTACAAAATGAACATCTGTCTACAAAGCCTCTAAGATTATTTGACATCAAATGGGACAGGATACCGGCCTACCCATAAGTCTGTAGCAAAATTCTGACACGATGACTCATAGACTCGGATGCACTCCGAATGAGGTGGAGTCTTACCGATCTTTCGCTGAATGCCAATCTCGTCTATTATGAGGGCTCGTCAAACTGATTATCTATACCTGCAGGCATGAATGCAGCGTCCCCAACAAAAGAACGTCAGTACGAATAATGTACTGAGTATGTAAGGCAGAACTAAAACATAACAATAAGTCAACATTAATTAAGGACATATAAGAATCAACCTGAATCTCTGATGTGTCACCGTAAATATATACTTATTATACTTATATATATACAATGCTTCTCTTTAAGACTATTATCTATATCGTATGATGCATGACTGCCCAACTGATCAGTGGTAACTGCCCGACCGGCCATAGCGCGGTGGTAAATACATGACTGCCCGACCGGTCGTAGCTCGGTGGTAAATGAATATGCATTTCTGCCCAACCGGTGGTAAATAATGTTACATAACTGCCCAACCGGTGGTAACTGCCCGACCGGCCATAGCTCGGTGATAAATATGTAACTGTCCAACCGGTCGTAGCTCGGTGGTAAATATATAATTACCCAATCGGTCGTAGCTCGGTGGTAAATAAATATGCATGTCTGCCCAACCGGTCGTAGCACGGTAGTAAATGCATGAAGATGCATGTATCACTATATTATAAACATTAATATCTTTATCAAATAACTCAATAGGGAACTAGATACATATTTAGACATACTTGAATATCACTTTACGGGAATGAATAACATAGACATCCTTAACTGCTAAGAGTAGAATCACTTATGGAATAGCACTACGTTTACGTATCGTTACTTGAATCATTCCAAAAGAAAAGAAGGGATAACCTTAACATACCTGGAGTAGAGAAAATTCGTGTGATATTTTTTGAGAAGGATTGCACCGTACTCCCTTAGAATCGCAAAATCTCACGCTATATAGTAAAAATGGTCTCTGTACGAAATGTTTTGAAGCAGTACGTTGCTATTGCAATCCATGAATTTTGCTGAAGCTTTTTGACGTGAAAGTGTTAAAGTTATACAATTCAAGAGCTTTGGGATTTTGACGTGAAATGTTAGAATTATACAATTCAAGGATTGGAATTTATGAAAAAAGTGTAGTATAAAGTGATGATTAGGCACCAACCCCTCTTAATTGTGACATTTTGCAAATTTGATTTCAAGAGTCACTCAAGAATCATGTGTTGCTGCCACGTGGGGAAAGTTTAGGCTTATCCAACATTAGCCACTTAATTCATTAATTAATTAGGTAATATCCCGCTATTTGGTAATTAATCAATTACCCGCATAATTAAGAACTATCTCAAATTACTTAAAATACTACCCACTTTTAACACACTTTGTATATACCCTACTATAGTGGTCATGTGGTACCATATAAAATCAATACATATACTATTATTTCATTAAAATATCCGTGTAAATATATATATTCTCAACTTATAATTTTCCTAATCTCATATAAAAAGAAAAAAATTCGTACGCTTAATTCTTAAAATGGTACAAAAGATAACCTTCTTTTCTTGTGAGAAAATAATTTCTATCTTTACAATAAAGAAAATCTCATAAACTTTCTCATATTAGGTATATAATTTATCATATCCGAAAATAGTAATAATGGTAACTATCCAAAATTATACTTATAAAACTTTTACTAAAATACTTCACTTAAAAGAAAATATCACATTAACATAATATCTAACGGTATCAATGTTCTTAAACTTACGGAGTCTTACAATAATATAGTCACAAGTCCTCTATAATCTCATGAATGGTCTTAATCCCTTCTAGCTCATATGGATTACTACGACTAATTCTAATATTAAATTGCGGGATGTAACAGTTACTTTTTAATTCGGCAGCCATTTGTTCACTTTCTTCTTGCAACTTTCGACTCATCTCAGCTTGCATTTCTGCATGCATTTCTTGACGCACAGTTTCCATCACAGAAGACATACTAGCCTCTAAGTTTGCTGCTTGAATGTGAATCTTTTTTGGAGGCTTCTTTCCGTACCCTTTACCGCGAACATAGCATGTTCTCTCATCGAGAACGGAGGATAAAATCTCATCTCTAGTCATGGGATGCTCGTTCTCTTCAGATTGTTGCTGAGCCACTAGTTCCTGTAGTTGGCCCTGTAATTACGCGTATCCATTTATAGTAAAAAATATATAAAAAGATAAGAATGTAGTGATTTAAGAATATTACATGAATTTGTTGGGATTGTGAATCCACCCACACAATTTCTCCATTATCTTTTTTACGTGTATGTTGGATCTCCTAGACTCGATCTGGTGTTTTTTTTCTCCAGTGGCGGGATTTTTCTACAATATAGTTCAATAGGAAAAACATAAATAATCAAATAAATGAATATATAGATAACAAGAAGTATATATGACAGCATGATAATAAATATATTTTCACCATCGATTCCTCTACTTCTACAAAAGATCGTGTACCACAAACATGCTTAGTTATCTGCTTTTCCATATTCTTTCTATTTCTCTCGCTTACAACCTGCACTAAGTCAACAGATTATTAAACCATTATTCAAAGAGTAGTGAACCAAACACTATTATAGTCACGACCCAAAACTCTAACCTGTCGTGATGGCGCCTATCGATGGTACTAGGCACGCCGACCTTTCAAAATACTTTAATATTTCATAAAAAGGATAATTCAAAGCTTTTTCATACTAGAAAGTTTTACAAAAAAACGGAGTTAAATTCAAAATAAAATGCAGAAAGATAGCCCCAAACATCGGGGTGTCACCAAGTCATGAACGTCTAGATATCTAGTCAAATAAACACAGTGTCCAGGTATCAATACAGGAAAGAAATAAAACATAGAAGGAGAGACAAGGTATGCGAACGCCGGCAGCTACCTCGTAGTCTCTGGTACTCGATCGCGCACGAACTCAATGACCTATGTGATCAAATACACCTGGATCTGCACATGAAGTGCAGGATGTAGCATGAATACAACCAACTCAGCAAGTAACAGAAATAAATATGGAAATGAGAAGCAGTGACGAGCTATACAATTATAGTTCATTTTCAATAATTCCAGCAAAGAATAGACATGCTTTCGCATCTGACAGTTTAAGTCCAATCAGTTTTATACAGTTAAAGTTCAGGTAATTCAGATATAAAATCTTTCAAAAATTTCACAACAATGACAGATAGCAACTAAGTGTATCAACAAATGAAAAGGCAAGTACAACCTCTCAGGGCAACAGTCACTCAACTCGTCACAACAGCTCAAATCACTCGGCTCTCAGCCCTCAGTACTCACACTCAATAGGTACCTACGCTCACTGGGGGTGTTTAGACTCCGGAGGGGATTCTTTTAGCCCAAGCGCTATATCCGCACAGACAACTCACGTGCTACAGTATCAATATATGGAACCACACGGACAACTCACGTGTTGCACGGACAACTCACGCTCCATAGCATCAATACCTCACAGACAGACCCTCGGCCTCACTCATTCATCAACCTCTCTAGTCTCCCGGGCTCTCGGAAACCACAAAGATCGGCCCAAACAAAGATAACATAGTGTATCAACAAGAATCAAGAAGAGACTGAGATATGATACGCAAGTAAAATCATGACTGAGTAGAAGACAATAATTAGCAAGTAATTCAACAAGTACGCGACCTATGCGGGCCCGAACAGTACCATCCCATAGCCTAAGCATGATTTCTAACATGATTTGCAGTCAAATTTCTATAACACAGGGAGAGCATGTAGCTAGCAACAAGTTATTCAACTTTACAGTTTCACGGAATGGGCCAAGTCCCAATTCCTACGGTGCACTCCCACACGCCCATTGTCGTGCCCTTTTATTTCTCGCGAAAGTCGGGCTTTGACGTCGTGACAACTCTTCCTAAAGGAAGGGTGTTAAAAAAAGAGAGAGTCTCCACCTAACGGGTTTGAGGTGCGTTAGGGCACCTATTTGCAAGTAACTCTTCTTTAACCAATCTACGTCACCAAAAGATCGGGTAAGGGCTCAAATTACCTCGAGGAGAAGGTGTTAGGCACTCCTCGAGGTCCACAACTGTGGGTCCCGACTGAACTCGAATTATATGAATTAGTCCAAATAAAGAGAAAAGACAAAGTTGGGCAAATAAACAAAATAATTGATTTTTAAACAAGGTCGGGGGGGGGGTCCTAAATTTTTTAGCCTAAAGGATCACCCCGTGCAACATAAATAATACTTTGTAACTCTCTCGAGGTGGGGTGTTACTCGTATTATTCAGCGGATACAGACTATCATCTCCTGCTAACCGATTACTACCTTTAAGTTGTTTTCCTAAAGCGTACTAATTGATTCTAAATCGTGCCTTATGCGTGCACTAGCCATCCCATACCTATAGTCCAGGAGGCGTTTGGAGCTCTATCTTGGATGGTTCTAAACTTAACTTAGGTGGCTCAAAAATGAGAAAACTAGGCGACATACAACATAAATTGGACTCTCATGTATAAACAAATAAGGGCTCAAGTTAGCCTCCACACTTAGGCAACAAATGTACGCAAACAAGTTACGCATTTGACAGTTGAAGATTTTAGACAAATTAAAGTTATTGAATACCTATAGACATGATCTCTATGTGATTCTGGATTCAAGCGTGCAAGCAGTTTCAGAGCAAGATGCCATTTTAGATACAATTTCTAAGTGAAAACATAGTCTGCCTGCTGATTATAGGTTATAAACGATCGAACCTATAGACATGATATCTAGGTGATTTACGCGGTAATTAGCAATGATAATTGTAGGAGAATATTCAGAACTGCTTAGTTGGATCCTATTGGCATGCTTTCTAATAGTGACAATGACACAGTGTTGAAACTTCAACATTAGCGCTTAAAGAAAACGAGCAAGAAAATCAATAATTAAGATTGATATTAGATCCTACAAGCATGATTTCTATAGTCATAAGGCTGAGTTTAGATCCTATAGGCATAATTTCTATAATCAATAATTAAGACCTATAGGCAGGATTTTTAAATTGCAGATTAGGTAGCATGTAAATTAACAGAATCCTATAGCGCTTAATGAGTATGTTGTAATGCACATTGAGACATTGGTCATTTAATTTCCTATAGGCATGGTTTCTAGCATGTGGAAGCAAAATATGTCAAACAAATTAAATACCTATAGGCAGGTTATCTAACACAGTAGCAGAACATATTTGAGCAAAGTAAACACCTATAGGCAGGTCATCTAACACACACAATAGCAGAACATATTTGAGCAAAGTAAAATACCTATAGGCAGGATTTCTACCCGTTTCAATGCAAATATTAAGATAAACCCCCTTTTTCCAATTTTATTGATACCCCAATTATTATTACAACATTATTACAGACCCAATTAATGGCATAAATTACAGAGTAAAATAACTATAGTGAGCCTACAGCAGGCCCAAAGATATACCTAGCTAGGCCAGGCCTTCATTCTCAAGTCCCCATAGTTCACAACAGTCTAGAAGTTATATCTTCATTTACATAAGGCAGCCAGAAACCAATTGATTCAGCCAATAGGTGAAAAATAGGGTCGAGCAATTAGAACCATGACCCTAGTATGTCAGAGTTCCCAAGGGCTTCAAAAATCCAGGGCAGTGCTCACACTAGGGAAGTTGATAGAGGAAAATCAGAGAATTACTAGGGACCAAGTCCTAGTATGTCAGAGTTCACAAGGGTCTTAATTGGACCCCGAACAGTGCTCACACTAGGGAGGTCAAATGATAGAACCTAAGTAGCCTTGGCTTACAGCCGGCTAAGAATAAGAACTCAAAAGAGACCAGGCAGTAAGGGAATAGACTAAGGTCAAGGGACATCACTGAGGGATACAAGCTGATTCAAGTTGAGCACATGTAACAAGTAGTAAAACATGCTTTGTTTTTGAGAACAGACTTAACAAAGTTTCAGAAAAACAAGTTCAACACATAATGCATATACTAACTAGACAGGTTTGCAAGATTGATGTGCACATACTCATAGTAAGAAAAAGGTTCAGATTATGCTAAGTGTAAATGCTAGTGTCCCAAGAAGGGATCATATCAATTGGCAACAGAACATAACAGAATGAGAACAAATTAAGGCAACTATTGGGAAGTCCAGACATGGTAGAAGCATACAAGATCAAACATGCTATATGTTATCACAACAAGTTCAAAAACAGACTTATGCTAGACACTAAGTGAATACATTTATGCTTAGTAATCTAATCCATAAAAGGGGATACGAAAGCAAGTTCAAGTAATAGGGTCAATAGCAAATTTAAACACTAAAAAGATGGCTAAAGTGCAAAGGTTCTAAACATCAGTAACACAGGCTAGGCAGACTTAAAAAAAAGAAATCAATTAGCTCAAATCAGGTCTAAGCATGTCTCAAACTACAAACGTAATGGAATTAAGAATAGAAAAGCCTAAAATTGAAGTAAGATAGTCATAATTGCACACGAGAACAGCCCAAAAACACATTAAACCACATTCTTCAGAAGTGAAAACATATGCTGATGACAGGTAAATAGGAATGAAATGACAAAGGCTTGGTAACTCACCAGTTAATGCAAAAAAAAAAAGGGAAGTCCACAACGTTATGAATATCAGTAAGGAGCAAGAATCCAGAATTTCTGGCCTTGGCTTTCAGTCGGCTAAAAACCAAAATATATAACGAAATGATAAAGAAATAACAAAGTAGAAATTTAAATCTAGTGAGATTATATCGATTCCAAAGTCTCTTTCAAAAGGGGGAGGGGGAGGGGTTTGAGGGGTTTATATAGTATAGAAATCGAACACACAAACAAGGAAATATAATCAATCAGACATAAAAATAAGGAAAGAAGAGCATGCAGAATCAATTAGAACCAATTTAGGAGAAAATCAGGCCAAACCCTAGTTTGTTTTAGGAAAAATAAATATCAACGAAATATACACAGAAACGATAACATAGGATGAATATAGACATAAATAGTACTAAAAGTCAGAGAATCGAACCAATTTTGGTCTGATTTGAAGAAATCTGAAAACCCTAGTTTTAGGGTAAGTAAGAACCAACAGAATGTAAACAAATATTTGGACTCATAGTAGCATAGGATGAACATAGACGTAATAACATTCAAAAATCAGGTATTTGAACTGATTTTGGTTCGATTTTGATGAGATCTGCTTGCCATGTTTAGGCAAGCACTATAGGAGAGTAGCCAGTACCAGAAGGTGGTCGAGTATGGTAAGTAATAACCATGGAATCCCATATTAGGTGGGATTAGGAGAAGCTTTAGGGGGGGCGGCTTGGGTTCTTGAGAGAGGGAGAAGGGGTTGAGAGGATATGGGGGCGGCGGACTGTGAGAAATAGGGATTAGGGTTGGGTGTTTGGGATAATTAAAAGAGAGGGTGTGATATGGGCCGTTGATCTCAGAGATCAACAGTCACGATTAAAAGGGGGTTGGGTCGAATTTATTTGGACGGGTCGCGACCGGGTTGTGGGATTGGGTTATTGGTTTTGGGCTGGGGTTATTGGGCTAGTGTATTAGATGTTTTGGGCCATTATTTTGTCCGAAAATAGGTTTAAAAGTGGGGCTAGTTTTTAAATACCAAATATTTTAGCAAATATAATTTATAAAAATAATTAATGAGTAAAGAAATATTATTTGTGTACTAAAATGATTAAAAATAATAACGTAACATTATAAAAATATAAAAAATTATTTTTTGCATAAATAATGTAGTTATACATGAATATGGGCTATTATTGCAAAAATATGCAATTAGCCAAAAAATGCAAATGAATTATAAAAAATGCAGTAAAATATTTAAAAGCACACATGTTGGTGTAAATGATAAGTTTGGATGATTAAATCATCATAAAAATAATTTAAAGGATAATTATTGGATATTTATACAATAAAATACAGAAAGAAATTAATTTAAAGCCTTTAAAAGAATTACGGAAAATTATGAAAAGAACTTGTATAGGTTTATAAACTAAATGATAATGCAAATATACTATTTTGAAAGTATATATATATATATATATATATATATATATATATATATATATATATTATTTGAAAAATATATGAGGGAAAAATTGGGTATCAACAGCTGCCCCTCTTTACCCGGGAATGATGAAAGAGTTATCGGGTAAAGAAAGGATGACCGATTTTGACGAATGGGGTGATTTGGAAAAATATAGGAGGAACTCCGGTTTCTGAGTTGCCTACATATCCCTGGTTTTACGGGAATCAGGCTGTGTGTAGTTCTGGATCCAACAGTGGAATAAGCCTATGAAGTTGTTATAGGAACGAACAAGCTCTTCTGGATAGGACGATATCAGAATTGTGAATGGATGTACCTTGGAATGGTTATGGATATTTGAATGGTTATCATATGGTAATGGGTAACGGACGGTGGTTGGTTATGTTTGAAATAATTGCAGGATGTAAACGTTGAACAGAAATCAGAGCGAAGATTGCTCCTGTTAGGAGAACAGTTACTTCCTAGATTACCTGCAAAACTTAAAACACAATGCATGCAAGTATATATGGATTATTGCGAGAATTTAAACATGATGCAAATTCCCTTTGGACCATGAAAGTTGTCTTTGGACATTGCGGATGATGTTTTCAGACCATGATGTCCTGGGCCATGAATCGCGTGATAAGGGATTCATAGGCCATGAAATGATGTTCTCGGGCCATGAAAATGGTGTCTCTGAACCATGACACCTTTGAATAATGATGTGCGATATTGAGAGATCCTCAGGCCATGGAATGGTGTCTTCCGGCTATGAGGATGATGCCTTCGGACAAAATGGCAGTATTTTAGCCCAAGAGATGCAAAGACATGACGTTTGGTTATGCGAAGCAAAACAAGACAGAGCTTAGTCTTGTGTAAGATCGGGGGCAGAGCTTAGCCTTATACGACTAGGGAGGCAATGCTTAGTCTCATGCGAAATGGGAGACAATGTTTAGTCTCATGCAAGGAGGAAGCAGGGCTTAGCCTTATGCAAGATGGGAGATAATGCTTAGTCTCATGCAAGAGGAGGCAGGGCTTAGCCTCATGCAAGTGGGAGACAATGCTTAGTCTCGTGCAGGCGAAGGTAATGCTTAGCCTTATGCAATTGAGGAGGCAGGGCTTAGTCTCATGCAAGCGGGAGACAATGCTTAGTCTCATGCAGGGGAAGGCAGTGCTTAGCCTTATGCAATTGAGGAGGCAGGGTTTAGCCTCATGCAAAATAGAGACAATGCTTAATCTCATGCAGGGGAAGGCAGTGCTTAGCCTTATGCAATTGAGGGGGCAGGGCTTAACCTCATGCAAAGGTGGAGACAATGCTTAGTCTCATGCAGGGGAAGGCAGTGCTTAGCCTTATGCAATTGAGGAGGCGAGGCTTAACCTCATGCAAAGGTGGAGACAATGCTTAGTCTCATGCAGGGGAAGGCAGTGCTTAGCCTTATGCAATTGAGAAGGCAGAGCTTAACCTCATGCAAAGGTGAAGACAATGCTTAGTCTCATGCAGGGGAAGGAAGTGCTTAGCCTTATGCAATTGAGGAGGCAGTGCTTAGCCTCATGCAAGCGGGAGACAATGCTTAGTCTCATGCAGGGGAAGGCAGTGCTTAGCCTTATGCAATTGAGGAGGCAGGGCTTAGCCTCATGCAAAATAGAGACAATGCTTAGTCTCATGCAGGGGAAGGCAATGCTTAGCCTTATGCAATTAAGGAGGCAGGGCTTAGCCTCATGCAAAATAAAGACAATGCTTAGTCACATGAAATGAAAAGATAATAAGTAGTAGCAAAGTATTTCTTAGCTGGAAATGTGTTTGCGCTTGGCAGCTTTGTCGTTATGAAGATAGTGATCCTGAGGTGTGCCCAAATTTGAGAATATTTCTTATTCATGCATCCAAAGGACAATCGTGAGTTTTACGGGGAAAGGTTGATTCATACCTCCGCCTGCCTGCTTTGCTTTGCTCTGTATCGAAGTCCTTCTTGAGTTACCACGGGTAGCATCTGGTTGTTTAATAAAATTAAAGTTTTCGAAAATGTGCGTGCATATGATGAATGTAGTTATTTAAAATACATTATTATTTGTAATATCGGATAAATTAGATGAACCAATGACTGTGACACTTTTAGAGACATTGCGACTTCCTTAGAATTTTGAGGGTCCTCCTCAAAATTCTGCCCCAGTTTACTTAGGCGATTCTCTGACCGTTCTACATATGGTGACGTTGGCTAGACTTGCTCCGGAATTTTAAGGGTCCTCCTCAAAATTCTGCCCTAGTTTTTGGTTGTGGGGAAAATGAAAATTTTATTGAATTGTGACCGAACCCACAGGGCTGCCTACGTATCCCCTCTTAAATGGGAATCAGGTCGAGCGTAGTTCAATTACATCAGATGAAGAAATGCGAACATTCTAAACATAATATCTCTTGACTGCGTCTGAATTGATAGGCTTTGGCCAAACCTCTCCGTCCATTTCTGCGAGTATGAGTGCTCCTCCTGTTAGTACTCGGTGAACCATGTAGGGCCCTTGACAATTGGGCGAAAATTTCCCTTTGGCTTCATCTTGATGCGGGAAGATCCGTTTTAGTACCAGCTGCCCCGGTGCGAACTGTCTAGGTTTGACCCTTTTGTTGAAAGCTCTGGACATCCTATTCTGATAGCGGCTTCTTATCCATTCTGCATCACTGAGTTCAGCTTCTTGTATAATTCTTAAAGAAGGAATTTCAACCTCAGCAGGAATGACAGCTTCGGTACCGTAGACCAGCAAATAGGGAGTTGCCCCGGTTGATGTGCGGACTGTGGTACGGTACCCCAATAAGGCAAATGGTAACTTCTCATGCCATTGCTTGTGGTTATCTACCATCTTCCTCAGTATGTTCTCTATATTCTTGTTTGCGGCCTCCACGACTCCATTCATTTGAGGCATGTATGCTGTGGAATTCTTGTGCTTGATTTTGAAGGTTTCGCACATAGACTTCATTAGGTCACTGTTGAGATTGGTGGCATTGTCGGTGATGATGGACTCTGGAACCCCGAATCGGCAAACAATACGATCTCTGACAAAATCTGCGACGACTTTCTTGGTTATAGCTTTGTAGGATGCAGCTTCGACCCATTTTGTGAAGTAGTCTATGGCCACTAAAATGAACATGTGCCCATTTGAAGCGGAGGGCTCGATTGGTCCAATGACATCCATTCCCCAAGCGGCAAAAGGCCAAGGTGCACTTGTTTCATTGAGCTTATTTGGCAGTACCTGTATCATATCTGCATGTATTTGGCACTGATGACATTTTTGGATATACCTGATGCAGTCTGTTTCCATAGTCATCCAAAAATAACCTGCCCTCAGTATATTCTTGGCTAAAACGAAACCATTCATGTGTGGTCCGCAAGTTCCAGAGTGTATCTCTTCAAGCAGTTTGGAAGCTTCCTTGGCGTCAACACACCGTAATAACCCTAGGTCTGGAGTCCTTCTGTATAGAGTTCCTCCACTTTAGAAGAAATGGTTGGATAATCTTCGGAGCATGCATTTCTGGGCATGATTTGCATGCTCCGGGTATTCCCCTTTTTCCAAGTATTCCTTGATATCATGGAACCACAGATTTTCGTCTGCTTCTTCTTCAACATGAGCGTAGTAAGCTGGCTGATTATGAATCTTTACTTGAATGGGGTCAATGAAATTCTTATCCGGATGCTATATCATGGAGGACAAAGTGGCCAATGCATCTGCGAACTCATTCTGGATTCTCGGGACATGTCTGAACTCTATCTTTGTGAACCTCTTCATCATCTCTTGCACATGATATAGATATGGTAATATTTTGGTATTTTTTGTAGCCTATTCTCCTTGCACCTGATGTACCAGAAGATCTGAATCACCAATTACTAGTAATTCCTGGATATTCATGTCAACGGCCAAATTGAGCCCCAATATGCAAGCCTTATATTCTGCCATATTATTGGTGCATGAAAATCTAAGTTTTGCGGATACCGGATAATGTTGACATGTCTCTGATACCAAAATGGCTCCAATACCCACTCCTTTGAAATTTGCGGCTTCATCGAAAAACATTCTCCACCTGTCGTAGGCTTCGGCGATATCTTCTCCTACGAATGATACTTCTTCATCAAGAAAATACGTTTTTAGTGGTTCGTATTCTCCTCCTACAGGATTTTCCGCAAGATGATCTGATAATGCTTGTCCCTTAACCGCCTTCTGAGTCACATAGACGATGTCAAATTCACTCAATAATATCTGCCATTTTGCTAGTTTCCCTGTAGGCATGGGTTTCTGGAAGATGTACTTCAAAGGACCAATCCTTTATATGAGATACGTGGTATAGGCACAGAAGTAGTGCCTCAGTTTCTGGGCTATCCAGGTCAAAGCACAACATGTGCGTTCCAGTAGAGATTATCGTGCTTCGTAGGGTGTGAACTTCTTACTCAGATAATATATGGCATGTTTGTTCCTTCCCGTCTTGTCGTGTTGTCCCAAGACACAACCGAAAACCCCATCTAGTACGGAGAGATAGAGTAGCAGCGGTCTACCAGGCTTTGGCGGGACCAGGACTAGCGGTATGGACAAATATTCTTTGATTTTGTCAAAAGCTTTCGGGTAGTCTTCAGTCCAACTGGTTGCGGCATCCTTCTTTAACATTTTGAAAATCGGCTCACATATTACAGTTGGTTGTGCTATTAAGCGGCTGATATAATTGAGACGTCCCAAGAAGCTCATCACGTCTTTCTTGTTCTTTGGAGGAGGCAGATCCTGGATAGCTTTGACCTTTGATGGGTCTAGCTCAATTCCTCGGTGGCTGATGATGAATCCTAATAACTTTCCTGCGGGGACCCCGAAGGCACATTTTGCGGGATTCAATTTCAAATTGTACCTCCGAAGCCGATCAAAGAATTTCCTCAAGTCTGCTATGTGATATGTACTCTTCTTGGATTTGATGATGACATCATCCACATATACCTTTATCTCCTTGTGTATCATGTCGTGGAAAATAGTTGTCATGGCCCTCATATAAGTGGCCCAACATTCTTCAGACCAAATGACATCATCTTATAGCAGTACACCCCCCACGGTGTAATAAAAGCTATCTTTTCGGCATCCTCTTCATCCATCCAGATCTGATGATATCCCGCAAAGCAATCCACAAAGGATTGGAATTCATGCTTGGCGTAGTTGTCGATCAGTATGTGTATGTTGGGTAATGGGAAATCATCTTTGGGACTTGCTTTGTTTAGGTCCCAATAATCTACGCATACTCTGACTTTCCCATCCTTCTTCAGAACTGGCACAATGTTAGCCAATCAAGTTGGATATTCAACCACTCTGAGAACCTTAGCTTTGATCTCCTTGGTGACTTCTTCTTTGATTTTCAAACTCATATTTGGCTTGAACTTTCTGAGCTTCTGCTTTACCGGCGGACACATTGGGTTGGTAGGTAGTTTATGAGCCACTATGGATGCTCAAACCGGTCATATCATCATAGGACCATGCAAAGATATCCTCATATTCCTTCAGGAAACGAGTGTATTCTTCTTTCTCTGATGGTGACAGGTGAATGCTTACACGTGTTTCCTTGACTGTTTTGGTGTCTCCTAGATTAACTGTTTCAATCTCCTCCAAATTGGACTTAGGCTTGTTTTCAAAGTTTTTCACTTCTCTGACAATTTCCTCAGGTATTATACACCCTTCTTCTATTTCTTCCGAGTCACTATCTTTATGTTGCATTGTCTCATTACATGTCACAGTCTTAAGTTCATCGGGATAGGTAATAATGTTGTAGAGAAAAACGTAAAGAATGATAATAAATACTAAAAATAACAATGCATTAGGTAAATCATGAAAACGTCAAACAGGTACGGCTCGATGACCCGAGAAATTATTTCAAAACAAAACATTCTTAAAACAAAATACTGAAAATGTCTTAAATGCTCATAAAACTACTTTTAAAATAAATGATGCTAATTGCCAGGCTACCCAGGAACTCGACGGGCCCTTGATGGTGCAGCAGTCCAGTTCTTGAGAACAGCTCCCTTCTCCACAATCTGAATGAGGAATTCCTCCTCCTCCTCCTCAACTATCGCACTGCAATCCATGTCTTCATCATCCAGAAACAGATTCCTTATACCAGCTAGAAATTCATTTTCTTCGGACTCCCACATCATGTCAGCTTGATGAAATGACTGGCTCAAATATGGTACTAGTTGCTCTAGAGGGTAATAAGGACCACGCCATGGTGGCGATCAATTCTGATACTCGTGTCAGGTGTATTCATACCCAAGCCAAAAAGTTATGCCGTGATGCTTTAGCTGTATTGGTTTGGTGATCCCCTAGAGATTCTTACCGAGACCTTTGCCAGGCTCACACCCTGTCCATGTCAATATACCTTCTATCTTATTGCTCCACCATTTGTCCTTTTCAATTACGTTGATGCGCTCGATGTGATGGTATGTTTCTCCACCCAACTTCTTTCTATTCTCGATGACCGGAACAATTTGATTGGTGTAAATAGGGTTACTCCCGTCTCCATGAATGATCACCTCTTGATGTTTCCATTCGAACTTCACAGCCTGATGTAGAGTAGATACTACAGCCCCAGCGGTATGTATCCAAGGTCGTCCCAACAATAGGTTGTAGGTAGCAGATATGTTCAACACTTGAAACTCAACATCAAACCAAGTTGGGCCCGTCTGTAGGCTGAGGTTGGTTTCCCCAATTGTGTCCCTTTGAGACCCATCAAATGCTTTCACATTTATAATTCCTGCCTATATCTCGTGTAGGCCTTTACCCAATCTTTTTAGAGTAGTTAGTGGACATATGTTAAGACTTGAACCCCCATCTATCAGGACTCTGGCGATGAACTTATCCTCAAACTGCACTGTGATATATAGTGCCCTGTTGTGACTTAGTCCTTCCGGTGGTAGCTCGTCTTCATGAAAAGTGATCTTGTGGCTTTCCAAAACTTGTCCTACCATATTGGACATCTCCCTACTGGTAATGTTATTGGGTACATAGGCTTCGTTCAACACCTTCATCAGGGCATTCCTAAGTGCCTCAGAGTTTTGCAGCAGTGATAAAATGGATATCTGAGCAGGGGTTTTGTTCAAATGACCAACCACAGAATACTCCCTTGCTTGCACCTTTCTCCAAAGATCATCCAGGCTGATTTCAATGATGGGCTGCCTGGAAGCGGCTTATTTACTTGTTCCCCCCAAATGCTCGGGCGTGTAAACCCTACCAGTTCTAGTCATACCTTGTGCTCCACCAGTTTCTTTCTTTTCCCCCTTTTCTTTCCTTCTTACTTCCGCAACATAATCCCATAGTATAGCATTAAGCTTATAACACGGTGTAGATGCTACCATCACGGTGAAGGGTGTTGTTACTTCAACCCCAAACGGAGTTGGTGCAACTACCTCAACTTTAATCGATTCCTGAGTTTGTACCATGATAGGTGTGAGAGTGACTGGAGATGTTTCAGGATTATCCCCTTCTCGAATGAGTCTAATTGACCCCTCCGAGTCCCATTCTTCATCAGTTTCTATCACATTTACCCCCTCGCCCCTGTGATCCGGGAGGGGATTATTGCAGACGTTAGGTACAGTCTCCTTTGCCTGTATAACTTTGGTATCAATCAGTGTCTTGATCTTATCCTTTAGAGTGCGGCATTCATCAATAGTGTCACCCTTCATGCCCGAATAGTGGGCACATGTCTTATTCAGGTTGACCCATTAAGAGGAATTTTCCATGGCGACAGTAGGAATGGGAGTGACATAACCGACAGCTTTCAATCTCTCATACAACTAGTCAATAGGTTCGGCAATAAGAGTGTATTGTCTGGGCGGCCTACGGTCGAAATTTGGCCTGGGTTTTTGGTAGTTTTGGCGGGCCGGTGGTGAGTGGTAATATGCTGGTTGAGTGTTGTAAGTGTGGTAGGCTGTAGCGGGTTGTTGATATCTAGGAGGTGAAGGCTGATATGTGGGTGGAGGTGTTTGGTATGTGAAAGGAGACTTTGGACCTTGGGCTACCATCACAGTCCCTACTTCCTTCTTTTTAGATATACCCCCGACTGCAAGGCTTTGTTCGTAGCCTGGAGTACCTCGAAATTTGTTACCATCCCGGTTTTGATTCCCTCTTCTATTCTTTCTCCCAATTTGATGATGTCGGAGAATTTATTGTTTTCAATAACCATCAATCTCTCATAATATTGCCGATCCTGGGCCGGACAAAGAACTTGTTCATTTGTTATTCTTCCAATGCTGGCCTTACTTTTGTAGCCTCTGATCTCCATCGAGTAGCATACTCGCGATAAGTTTCTATCGGTTTCTTCTTAAGATTCTGGATATAGAAGACGTCTAGTGCATTCTCTATGTTGAATCTGAACTGATCCATGAAATCTGATGCCATGCTTACCCAATTAATCCACTTCTTTGGATTTTGACTGATGTATCAGGATAGGGCATCTCCGGTGAGGCTCCTCATGAATAGCTTCATGCGGATTCTTTCATATTTACCAACCCCTATGAGCTTCTCGCAATACGTCCTTAGATGTACCTTTGGATCACTTGTTCCGTCGAACATTTCGAACATAGGAGGTTTGTAACCCTCTGGCAATTCTACGTCCGGTTGAATGCATAAATCCACATAGTTCAAACCTTTGATGCCTTTACCACCTTCGACACCTTGGACTCGACTCGTAAGCTTCTTAAGTTCCTCCGCCATGTTTTTGATGAGCAGGTCCTTCTCGGCGGATTCGGGTATGTATAGGGTCTGTTGTGGGGTGTGGGGTAAGATTTCCACATATATGGGATTACTTTGGTGGACTCTGGGAATCTGGGCGTAATGGTGGTCATTGGTTGAGTTTTACGGGTCAGGAGTAAGATGTGGTGGATTCTGAGGAGTGTGGTAGGTAGTAGTTTGTGGGTACTGGGTTGGATGATGTTGGTGCTGTGGAGAAGTTGGTACTGGTGGAGGATTAGGATTTTAGGGAAGTGTGGCGTATTGATGAGGTGCGGGAGGATTTTGGTGGTGCTGGTTTTGTGTGTTTTGAGGAGGTATTGGGTTTTTGGTGTTTTGTTGGTTGATGTCGGGAACATTCAGGGTGAGGGAAAGGTTTGCCCAGTTACGGACCTATTCAAGTTCCCCTTATAACTCCAGTATCTTTTGCTCTAATTGCAAAACCAAGTCATTCTGTGCTGGAGTACTCCGACCATCCGAAGTCTCAACATTCTCTACATGTGTAGCGTTGTCTTTCCTGATACCGCTCAGATCATCCATCTTAGCCTTTCCTTTTTTCTTAGGATCACTTGGAGGGGGAGATGGTGGAGGACCTCTAGATCTGGTATGATATGTCGATGATGCCAATCTGCACAAACCAACCTTAGGGGATGGGAATAAACAAAGAAAAGAAAAAATAAAAGGTAAACAAGTCAGTAAGGAGTATTAAAAGGATATTTACGATATTTAAACACGTATTGCAGAATTATAAATTCGCGTCCTAATTTGGGGACCTCATCGTGCCCGAGGTAGGCCTAGCGACATATAGCTTTGGAGAAAACTCAATGCCGATAACTGCGTCATTTCAGTAATATTATAAATAGACCAAATCTCTACTAAAATGACAATAATTATAAATAGTCACTAGTGTCATTTGCCTTATTACAATCAAATTCTAAAATGAATCTAGAAAACATCATTCCTAATCTACTTGGTCCTAGAGGGACCTTCTCCAAGCTTGGCCTTCTTAGCCCCGTCAATCAGATTCCCCAGGTCGCACATGTCCAACAGCAGATACGCCCTTGCTAGATGTCCTCCTTCATTGCCCTCTGCGTTCTGACAATCCGAGACCCTTTTCCTCATCTTTCCCTCAAGTTCCATCAAACCCTGCTCCAAATACTCCAACATTTCTATTGATTTAGTAGCTATTTCTCTCCATTCATTGATTGCTTCTATGTCCACTTTATGTTATTCCAAATGCCTGGCCTCGGATTTAAAGACCCTTTTGCGCAACCTCATGTATTTGACTTGTGCTTCAGCAGCGTAGTCTATGACCTTATTTCTCAAATCAACCCCTGGCTTGACCTCTCCTTCTATGTCATCGACCAACCATGATAGGTATAATTACACATGACCGACATAATACCTTTCTGGCTCGATGTTATCTTTCTCCACAATAATCTTTTGATGCCACATATGTTGTGCCTCGAACTTGAATGGAATGGCATTCCCTTGGAAGTCTACTTTGTAATGAACCATTTTGGAAACTGGTGGTATAACCTTTTTTCTCCCAGCTTGCCTCATGACTCTGATAAAAGCATAAAGATAGATTCCCCTTAATCCGACTAGCACTAGATGAGGAAGATCTCTCGACCTGATGATGAATTCACTGCTAGGGAACCACTCGAACATCCAATGTACCTTGTCATCAGTCAAATTGTTAATGAAATATACCTAGCTCACAGCGTTTTCCGGTTGTGCAAACCTATCTGGGATACAAGTCATTCTCTTCGGATGGTAAAAGCTATGTGGTCGTTCCATGGTTGTCGCGGAAATTCTTGATGGTATTATCCTCTCTGAAGGTGTTCCAACAACCATATTTGTAGCAATAGATTGCAACCCTCGAAATGCCTATATCTCTTTTTGCAACGGTCTAAGGCTCGGTACATCTCAGCCACGATCATTGGGACAATAGTGTAAGTTTGCCCCTCAATTCCTTCCATTAGAATCTTAGTGATCATAGCTAGGCGAGTGTGGATTCTTTCTCTTTGTATCGGGAATATCAGCATCCCCAGAAAATAGACAATGAAAACAAAAACTCGGCGGCGAGTCCAACCCAAAGAAGAGATGGCAAATTCATCATGGTAAAGATGATATGACTTGTTGTGACCATAACGCTCGTAAAGGAAGTCGAACGGTATGAAAGATTTCTTCAGACAGACTAACTCATCATTTTTTCTGAAACCCATCATTTTTAGGAAACCTCGAGAAGTACGGTTTTCTGGTACCAACAAGTCAGGGCTATCCCATGGGAGCCCAGCGAAGCCTCCTATTTCCTCTAGAAGAGGAGTCATTTCTATATCACCAAAACGGAAGACGGACCTCTTCTCATCCCAGAACATGGTGGCAGCCTCAATTAACACATTGTTCGGCTGAATATCTAATAAAGAAGGTAAATTCTCGAGAACTCTTTTCACATGGTTTTTGTCACTTGGCAAGAGATTTTTCCACCAATCTAGCAACAAAGGTGGGATACTTCGAACCATGCTAAACTTGGGGACTTCGTGCCTCATTTCTGCAAAATAAATAAAGTTAGCCATTTCCCCCTCCGGATTCGACTATTTACACATTAATGATTAGCATATCGGCATGTTTTCTCCAAATAATGCACGTATCATGATTGTACCCATTGGGATTTAAGGAAATCCCAGCGGGCTTTGGACAAGGCTTGCCTTAGAGAGTTATTATGTGGATAGCGTTTTAACCCATACTAGGTTTAGACATGATGCATGCACAGTTAATATTAGAGTGGGGGTTTCTAGAAGAGTCTAGACCGGTACCCTCAAGTGGACAACTTGAGAGGGGAAGGCACGGAACCGTCGATTGTACCGCTGATCGACTAATTTTACCGCAAATAAGCCTTTCCAAATTTAAAAGGGTGATTTAGAAAGAGCGCGGACACTCATCAAGCGCCGCTATGGTATTAATTACGCACGAGTGGAATATTATATGGAGCATGCTTTATCTAAAGATAAAACAACACGTTGTCAAGTATTTTGCATGATGAAGACAATAAATGCAGTATTAAATGGAGCGTAAAGACATAAAAAGAAAGGAAAACAAGGAAGAAGTTAGTTCGCGCAATGTAAAAGAATTGCAATAAAGCAAGCGAGGGGGTAGGGGTAGGGAGAGGCATGATGTAGAAAATTTAAAAATAATTCGGAGCAAGTGAACATGACTAGAAAATAAAGGAAAACGCACATTGTAACCAAATTAAGCAAAGATTTGCATATTAATATAAATTCAAAATAGAGGGAAATAGGGGAAAAGGTGTGCATGTAGTCATAAAAAGGGAAAATGGAAGCGGGATGTTCATGTAACGATAAAGAACAAGGAACACATTCATCAAAGAAGACTAATTCATATAGATCATGTTTTCTATGGTAAGAGCCTAAAAATGTCCCCAGCAGAGTCGCCATGCTGTCGCGCCCCTTTCTTTCTCGCGAAAGTCGGGCTTCGACGTCGTGACAACTCTTCCTAAAGGAAGGGTGTTTTAAAAAAAAAGAGTCGCCACCTAACGGGTTTGAGGTGCATTAGGGCACCTATTTGCAGGTAACACTGGTTTAACCAGTCTGCGTCACCAAAGATACGGTAAGGGCTCAAATTACCTTGAGGAGAAGGTGTTAGGCACTCCTCGAGGTCCACAACTGTGGGTCCCAGCATGTCACGACCCTAAAATCTCACCACAAGTGTCGTGATGGCACTTAGTCTCTAAAACTAACTAAGCCGATTATAATCATAATTCAAGCCATTTTTTTTATAAAGATATAATTTAATACACGTGTCGAAACCAAAAGTGGAAATAATTTTAAAAACCTCCCAAGACTGGTAGTACTGAGTCACGAACTCTAACTGAATATATGAAATGATTGCAAGTATCGAATACTCAATACTATTTGAATAATAAATAACAGTACAATCAAATGGAAAGACTCCAAGGAACTGCGACGACCAAGCAGCTCTACCTTGAATCCTTGCGATCCCACTCTAACTTTGTCCGAGTCCGATATCTCCAATACCTAGCTCTGCACAAAAATAAACAGAAGTGTAGTATGAGTACACCACTGTCGGTACCTAGTAAGTATCAAGACTAACCTCAGTGGAGTAGAGACAAGGTACAGTCAAGACACTCACTAATCTAATAACCTGTGCAATATGATATACAAAATAATAGAAAACAAATAGCAGTGATAGCAACATAAATCAACTAGTGATTTAAACAGCAAGGCAACAGGAATACCGTAAAATATTACACAAATGAATAATAAACACAGGTACAACCAATTAATCAAGTTCTTTCAATATACATCTTTTATCTATAAGTTTTTCAATAAAAGTCTGTAGAATATAATCCTTTTCAATAAATATATATTTCGAATATACTTCGTTCAAATAAATATCCTTTCATTATAATTCTTTCAAATAAATATCTTTTGAAAATAATTCTTTCAAATAAATATCTTTCAAATATAATTCTTTCAAGTAAATATCTTTCAAATATACTTCTTTCAAGTAACTATCTTTTTAATATAATTCTTTCAATAAATATCCTTCTAATATAATTCTTTCAAGTAAATATCCTTCAAATATAATTCTTTCAAGTAAATATCCTTCAAATATAATTCTTTCAAGTAAATATCTTTCAAATATACTTCGTTCAAGTAATTATCTTTCAAATATAATTCTTTCAAATAAAAGTCACCTTGTAACACCTCATTTAACTTTCCTGGCGTGAGAAATATATTCAACATATCATATCAAATGGCACGGCAATACCTTCGTGCACTTGCTCATTCTCACCCAATACATATATGTAGATCAAATCAATTGGCACGGTAACACCCTTCGTATATTTATATCTTTCTCACCGTGCATATATATAACAGTACCAACTAGGTGGGAGAAATGCCAATAACAATAAAAGAAATAAAGTGGAGGCACACAGGAAGCAACAACGACTACAAGTCACATAGAAAATAAAGATGCACAATAACATCTCAAGATAAAGGCATGAATGTATACACAACAAAACGATATCACAATATAATGTATGTCTCTCGTCCTCTCCTGCACGGAAACACCCTTCGTGCCATGAGTGTATGATAATAAAAAAATAATTGCACGGCATCACCCTTCGTGCTTTTACTCTCATCCTCAACTGATAATATAAATGAAACGGCATGGCATCACCCTTCGTTCTTTTACTCTCATCCTCACCTGATAATATAAATGAAACGGCACGACATCACCCTTCGTGCTTTTACATTCTCAATGGCTCGGCATCACCCTTCGTGCTTTACACTCTCCCTCACATGATAATATAATTCAAATGGCACGGCATCACCCTTCGTGCTTTACACTCTTCCTCACCAAGCACATGTATATTATTAACAAGCAAGATAGGAAGCATAAATAATGTCAAGGAGGGTGTTGAATCCACACACAATACAACAATTCATATCACAATTTTTCACTGACCACAATCAAGTTCCAAATATGTAGCAAAATCAATAAATTTCTCAACAAATAGCCCAAGGCTCCACACAACGTATATAAAACCTCAAAACAATCAACAGAGGTAAAAAATACTCAGTATAGGGAAACGCCTTCATTAATCCAAATTCTTGATAATTATATTAAATCCTCAATTTAAACTTTTTTAATAAACTTTTGCATATAAGGATTCTATCATGAATTTAATTCCAAGAAAAATATCAAATCAACAAACACACGTAATTCACATAAAATCCAAATGACAATAACACCAAGTTATTAAATAAAATACAAACTTGACAAATAAGGAATGAGGCGTGATAATTCAAGGATTTACTAATGCCAACAATTATATAATTTAATACATAAGAATGCCTAAAACTTTAAACCAATAAAATTTGTATATATAAGCCTTAGTACGTACTCGTCACTTCGCGTACACGGCTTTCAAATCACACAATTTCCACATAAGACTCAATGCCTAAGGGGTAATTCCCCCACTCGAGGTTAGGCAAGATACTTACCTTTTTGAAGTTATGCCGATATTTCAATATTGCCTTCTTGCTTGAATTGACCTCTGAACGGCTCAAATCTATCCAAATTAATTGTACCACTTCATTAAAATTCATCGAAAATAATTCCGGATAATAAAACACCATCTTAAAATTTATTCTAAAAAGTCAACAAAAGTCAATGCGGGACCCGCCTCTCGGAACCTGACATAAGTTTCATGAAATCCGAACAGCCATTCCGATACGAGTTCAACCATACCAATTTTATCGAATTTCAATAACAAATCGACCTCCAAATCTTAAATTTAAACCAAGAGGGTTTTCTAAATTTTTCAACCCAATTCACTAATTTAGTGATAAAAACAATAGTAGATTCATGTAATTTAACTAAAATCAAGTTAGGAATTCTTACCCCAACTTTTTCCTTGAAACACTCTCAAAATATCACCTCACCCGAGCTTCCTTGGTCCAAAAATGGAAGAATGACACGAATTTGAACTTTATTCTGCTGCCCAGGGATTTGTTCTTCGCGTTCGCGACCCTTCCCTCGCGTTCGCGATGAACAAATTCTCCAAAAACCATTTTCAAACTCTTCTCAGATAGCCTCTAGTATAATGGGCATAACGTTTTGTACAAAACTCCAAATGACAAATAGTTTAACTTTCTGGAAACTAAATTCAAAGGACTATAAGTTTTATCTGTTAATCATTTCCTCAATCCTTATAGATTGCGAGATATAAGCTTCCAAAGTCATCCCTGTGCAACAGAGATTTCCAAACTCTTCCCAGATAGCCTGTAGTGTATCCACCATAACCTTTGGTACACAACTCCAAATGACAAATGCTTTACCTTTCTGAATACTAGACACAAAGGGCTACAACTTTCATTTTTGGATCATCTCCAAATTCCTTATAGATTGCGCGATATGAGCCTCCAAAATCAGACTAATGCAACAGATATTTCCTTCTTCGCGAATGCGAAGAACAAAATCCCAGAGGTCAAATCCTTCTTCGCGAACGCGAGAGGCTCCTCGCGAACGCGAAGAACAACACCAGATATCAGCAAATTAGCATCCAAAGTAGCCCAAAATGATCTGAAACACACCCGAGGTCCTCAGGACCTCAACCAAACATACCAAAGCGTCCCATAACATCATATGAACTTAGTCGAACCTTCAAATCACCTTCAACAACACCAAAAATTTGAATTACACACGGATTCAAGCCTAATGAACTTAGAAATTTCCGAATTCCACAAATGATGTTGAAACCTCCCATACCACGTCCGAATGACCTCAAATTTTGCACACAAGTCAGAAATGGCACAACGAAGCTATTCCAATTTCTAGAATCGGATTCCGACCCCGATATCAAAAAGTCAACCCCCCGGTCAAACTTCCCAAAAATTCATCTTTCGCCATTTCAAGCCTAATTCCACTACAGACCTCCAAATAATTTTTCGGACACGCTCCTAAGTCCATAATCTCCATACGAAGCTATTGACATCATCAAAATTCCATTCCATAGCAGTTTGCTCAAAAGTCAACTCTCCGGTCCACTCTTTACATTTAAGCTTCTAAATAGGGATTGTTCTTTTAATTTAATTCTGAATCTTCAGTAATTCAACTCGACCACACCCGCGGGTCATAATACATATTGCAAAACTTCTCGAGACCTTAAGTCACTGAACGAGGCATTAATTCTTAAAACGATAAGTCAGGTCGTTATACGGCCGATCTCGAATTATATGAATTAGTCCAAATAAAGAGAAAAGACAAAGTTGGGAAAATAAACAAAATAATTGATTTTAAAACAAGGTGGGGTGTCCTAAATTTTTTAGCCTAAAGGATCACCCTGTACAACATAAATAATACTTCGTAACTCCCTCGAGGTGGGGTGTTACTCGTATTATTCAGCGGGCACAGACTATCATCTCCTGCTACCCGATTACTATCTTTAAGTTGTTTACCTAAAGCATATTAATTGATTCTAAATCGTGCCTTATGCGTGCACTACCCGTCCCATACTTATAGTCCATGAGGCGTTTGGACCTCTATCTTGGATGGTTCTAGACTTAACTTAGGTGGCTCAAAAATGAGAAAACTAGGCGACATACAAAACAAATTGGACTCTCATGTATAAACAAATAAGGGCTCAAGTTAGCCTCCACACTTAGGCAACAAATGTACGTAAACAAGTTAGGCATTTGACAGTTGCAGATTTTAGACAAATTAAAGTTATTGAATTCTGTAGACATGATCTCTATGTGATTCTGGATTCAAGCTTGCAGACAGTTTCAGAGCAAGATACCATTTTAGATACAATTTCTAAGCGACTACACAGTCTTCCTGCTGATTATAGGTTAAAAACGATCGAACCTATAGACATGATATCTAGGTGATTTACACGGTAATTAGCAATGATAATTGCAGAAGAATATTCAGAACTGCTTAGTTGGATCCTATTGGCATGCTTCCTAATAGTGACAATGACACAGTGTTGAAAGTTCAACATTAGCACTTAAAGGAAACGAGCAAGAAAATCAATAATTAAGACTGATATTAGATCCTACAAGCATGATTTCTATAGTCACAATTAAGGCTGATTTTAGATCCTATAGGCATGATTTCTATAATCAATAATTAAGACCTATAGGCAAGATTTTTAAATTGCAGATTAGGTAGCATGTAAATTAACAGAATCCTATAGCGCCTAATGAGTATGCTGTAATGCACATTGAGACATTGGTCATTTAATTTCGTATAAACATGGTTTCTAGTATGTGGAAGCAAAATATGTCAAACAAATTAAATACCTATAGGCAGGTTATCTAACACACACAGTTGCAGAAAATATTTGAGCAAAGTAAACACCTATAGGCAGGTCATCTAACACACACAATAGCAGAACATATTTGAGCAAAGTAAAACACCTATAGGCAGGATTTCTACTAGTTTCAATGCAAGTATTAAGATAAACCCCCTTTTTCCCAATTTTACTAATACCCCAATTATTATTACAACATTATTACAGACCCAATGAATGGCATAAATTACAGAGTAAAATAAATATAGTGAGCCTACAATAGGCCCAACGATATACCCAGCCAGGCCAGGCCTTCATTCTCAAGTCCCCATAGTTCACAACAGTCTAGAAGTTATATCTTTATTTACATAAGGCAGCCAGAAACCAATTGATTCAGCCAGTTGGTGAAAAACAGAGTCGAGCAATTAGAACCATGACCCTAGTATGTCAGAGTTCCCAATGGCTTCAAAAACCCAGGGCAGTGCTCACACTAGGGAAGTTGATAGAGGAAAATCAGAGAATGACTAGGGACCAAGTCCTAGTGTGTCAGAGTTCACAAGGGTCTCAATTGGACCCCGAGCAGTGCTCACACTAGGGAGGTCAAATGATAGAACCTAAGTAGCCTTGGCTTTCAGCCGACTAAGAATAAGAACTCAAAAGAGACCAGGCAGTAAGGGAATAGACTAAGGTTAAGGGACAGCACTGAGGGATACAAGCAGATTCAAGTTGAGCACATGGAACAAGTAGTAAAACATTCTTAGGTTTTGAGAACAGACTTAACAAAGTTTCAGAAAAACAAGTTCAACACATAATGCATATACTAACAAGACAGGTTTGTAAGATTGATGTGCACAAACTCATAGTAAGAAAAAGGTTCAGATTATGCTAAGTGTAGATGCTAGTGTCCCAAGAAGGGATCATATCAATTGGCAACAGAACTTAACAGAATGAGAACAAATTAAGGCAACTATTGGGAAGTCCAGACATGGTAGAAGCATACAGGATCAAACATGCTATATGTCATCACAGCAAGTTCACAAACAGACTTATGCTAGACACTTAGTGAATATATTTATGCTTAGTCATCTAATCCATAAAAAGGGATACGAAAGCATGTTCAAGTAACAGGGTCAATAGCAAATTTAAACACTAAAGAGATGGCTAAAGTGCAAAGGTTTTAAACATCAGTAACACATAGGCTAGGCAGACTTAAAAAAAAGAAATCAATTAGCTCAAATCAGGTCTAAGCATGTCTCAAACTATAAACGTAATGGAATTAAGGTTAGAAAAGCCTAAAATTAAAGTAAGACAGTCAGAATTGCACACGAGAACAGCCCAGAAATGCATTAAACCACATTCGTTAGAAGTGAAAACATATGCTGATGACAGGTAAATAGGAATAAAATGACAAAGGTTTGGTAACTCACCAGTTAATGCAAAAACAAAAAGAATGAAAGTCCACAGCGTTATGAATATCAGCAAGAAGCAAGAACCCAGAATTTTTGGCCTTGGCTTTCAGCCGGCTAAAAACCAAAATATAGAACGAAATGATAAAGAAATAATAGAGTAGAACTTTAAATCTAGTGAGATTATATCGATTCCAAAGTCTCTTTCAAAAGGGGGAGGGGGAGGGGTTTATATAGTGTAGAAATCGATAAGAACCAACAGAATATAAACAAATATTTGGACTCACAGTAGCATAGGATGAACATAGACGGAATAACATTCAAAAATTAGGGATTTGAACTAATTTTGGTTCGATTTTGATGAGATCTGCTTGCCATGTTTAGGCAAGCACTATTGGAGAGTAGCCAGTACTAGAAGGGGGTCGAGTATGGTAAGTAATAGCCATAAAATCCCATATTAGGTGGGATTAGGAGAAGATTTAGGAGGCGGCGGCTAGGGTTCTTGGGAGAGGAAGAAGGGAGTGAGAAATGGGGATTAGGGTCGGGTGTTTGGAATAATTAAAAGAGAGGGTGTGATATGGGCCGTTGATCTCAGATATCAACGGCCGCGATTAAAAGGGGGTTGGGTTGGATTTATTTGGATGGGTCGCGATCGGGTTGTGAGATTGGGTTATTGGTTTTGGGTTGGGGTTATTGGGCTAGTGTATTAGGTGTTTTGGGCCATTATTTAGTCTGAAAATAGGTTTAAAAGTGGGGTTAGTTTTTAAATACACAACATTTTAGCAAAAATAATTTATAAAAGTAATTAATGAATAAAAAAATATTATTTGTGTACTAAAATATAAAAAGTAATTTTTTGCATAAATAATGTAATTATACATGAATATGGGCTATTATTGCAAAAATATGCAATTAGCCAAAAAAATGCAAATATAATTATAAAAAATGCAGTAAAATATTTAAAAATATACATGTTAGTATAAATGATAAGTTTGGATGATTAAATCATCATAAAAATAATTTGAAGGATAATTATTGGATATTTATACAATAAAATGCAGAAAGAAATTGATTTAAAGCCTTTAAATAAATTAAAGAAAATTATGAAAAAAACTTGTATAGGTTTATAAACTAAATGATAATGCAAATATACTATTTTGAAAAATATATATATATATATATATATATATATATATATATATATATATATATATATATATATATATATATATATATATTATAAAATATTAGAAAAGAAACGCCCACACACCTTTCACCTAGCATGTGCGTCACCTCCAAAATACTAACGTAATCAAATAATCCGGGGTTTCATACTCTCAAGACCAGATTTAAAATTGTTACTTACCTCAAACCGCGTAAAATCCTACTCCGCAATGCCTTTTCCCCTCGAATCAATCTCCAAACACCCCGAATCTAGCCACAAGCAGTACGATATAATTAATATAGGCTAAAAGAATCAATTCCACAAGAAAAATATGAAATTGTAAGCCAAAATCCGAAATAGGCTCAACCCAGCCCACGTCTCGAAATCCGACAAAAGTCACAAAATACGAACACCCATCCCCTCGCGAGTGCAACCATACAAGAATTTCTCGAATCCAACCTCAAATCACCTTCCAAAACTCAAAATTTTAGCCTATGAAGTTTCTACCATTTTTTCCCAAATTTACAACTTAAATCCCTAATTAGATGATGAAAATAGTAATAGATTCATGAAATATAGTCCAATCCGAGTTAGAATCAATTACCCCAACAATCTTCTCGAAGAAACCTCGAAATATCGCCTCACACCGAGCTCTCAAAGTCCCAAAATCGAAATGGGAATCAAACCCTCGAAATTCCATTTTCTGCCCAGTTCTTCCGCATCTGCGGACATACTGTCGCACCTGCGACGCCGCACTTGCAGAATTTCCCTCGCAGATGCGGAAATGACTTAAGAGTCTGGGTCCGCATCTACGAGGAAGAGGTCACACCTGCGTGTGCGCACCTGCGGACAAGGGTCCGTTTCTGCGGTCTCCCCCTCCCCCCTCCCCCCCACCAGCTCACTCTCCGCATCTGCGGAGCTTCAAGCGCATCTGCGGGCTCACAGATGCGGAAATTCTCTCACACCTATGACCCCTGGCCATCTCCTCCATTCCCGCTTCTGCACTCCTTCACCCGCACGTGCGAGTGCGCACCTGCAGTCTCCCCACCGCAGGTGCGAAACCATGAGATATCAGAAACCTTCAGCCATTTGCCTAAGTCCAAATTCAAACCGTTAAGCATCCGAAATACTCCGAGGCTCCCGGGACCTCAATCAAATATACCAACAAGTCCTAAAACACCATATGAACTTAGTCGAGCCCTCAAAACACGTCAAACAACAATAAAAATACGGATCACCCTCCAATCCAAACTTAATGAACTTCGAAATTTTCAAATTCTACAAACGATACCGAATCATATCAAACCACGTCCGATTGACCTCAAATTTTTCACACAAGTCTTATTCAACATTATGGACCTACTCCAACTTTCGGAATTGAAATCTGACCCCGATATCAAAAAGTCAACCCCCCGGTCAAACTTTCCAAAAATTTGACTTTCGCCATTTCAAGCCTAATTAGCTACAGACCTCAGATTCACAGTCCGAACACGCTCCTAAGTCCAAAATCACCCAACGGATCTACCGAAACCAACAAAACTCTATTCCGGGGTCGTCTTCACATAATTTCGACTACAGTCAAAATCCTAAGACGTAAGCTTTCATTTTAGGGACTAAGTGTCCCAAAATACTCTGAAACCAAAAATAAAACTACCCGGCAAGTCACATAAGTAGAAACAGATACGGAAAAATCAATAACTAGGGGATCGGGGCTAATACACTCAAAACGACTGGCCGAGTCATTACAATTATTAAGTTACCTTAAATTCAGATCTTCCAAAATACTCTACTAGGTATTTTTAGTCCTCAAGCTCAACATCTTCAGGTCGATGAGATAATATATTTCCATCAGCAACTTGGCGAGAGTAGTGCATGCTCAATCGAGCTTTCCATGCTCTAAAAAGCCTTTGCATATTACTGATGACAAAGTCTTGCAACACATGCGCTCGCACACCGCCAAGAACTTCAAACTTATCCTGAACATATATAAATATAATATTATATTGATTTTAACTACAATAATAAATCATGTAATTTGAAGTCAACACAATATTGCAAAAAAACTTGTTACCTTAACCTTTAACCACATTGTTTCTCCATATTTTGAAATAATCTTTTTCTAATTCCCATCCCGGAATGAGATAGTTCTCCTCATGATTAAACCACAGTAATTAATAATATCTCTTTCCCCATCACCTACTTCTCTATCAATGTCATCCAATAAAGCAATTGAAAAAAAAATACTTTTCTTCCTCCAATTATAAGCATTTTTTGGAAAATCACGTTTTTGCCTTTTTCCCTTCCCATAACTAATATTTTCCAAGCCTTGTAATTGTATAAGTGCTTCATAGCCTGTTAAAGGATTAGGTGCAAGCCCATTTTCTACCTTCCTATCAAATTTCCTCCTATTTCAGCGCCATGGATGATCTATTGGGAGAAAGCGATGATGGCTCATATAAAATAACTTATTACGTAAAGAAACTGATTTTGTGTCTTTGTGGCAAGAAGGGCATGCAAGCTTGCCTTTCGTTGACCATCCTAAAAGGTTTCCATACGCAGGAAAGTCATTAATCGTCCACATGATAGTTGCACGCATCTTAAAATTAGATTTTGAGTATGTATCACAAGTTTTCACTCTATCCCATAATTTTTTTAACTATTCAATCATTGGTTGTAAGTATACATCTATATCATTACCTGTATACTTGGGTCCTGGAATAAGAAGTGTCATCATAAAATACAAATCTTTCATGCAATCCCATGGTGGCAAATTATATGTAGTTAGTATGACTGACCAAATACTATGATTGGCACTCATGTTACCAAAAGGTTGGAACCCGTCACTTGCTAAACCTAATCAAATATTTCTTAATTCAGCTGAAAAGGTGGGATGTCGTTCATTAAAGGATTTCAGATGGATGTCTCAAAACACCATCATCAATATTTTTCTCCTTGTGCCACCTCATTTTTTTTGCTGTCTCTTTTGCCATGTACAATCTCTGAAGCCTTGGTTTGATTGGAAAATATTGCAATATTTTACAAGCTACTTTCTTCCCTTTTTGTTTGCCTGACTTCCATCTAGTCTTACCACACTTAGGACATGATTGAGTATTGGCATAATCGCGCTAATATAAAATACAATCATTCCGACATGCATCTATTTTGTTGTACCCCAAGCCTAGGTCACGAAGAAATTTCTTCGCTTCATAGAAAGAATTTGGTATAAATTACCCCTCCGAAGAACTTCTTTCAAAAAGCTCAATAATTCATCCATCGATTTGTTGCTCCAATGGTTAAGGCACTTCAAGTGAAGTAGTTTAACAACAAAAGACAACTTTGAGACTTTACTACAATCGGGATAAAGTTCTATCTGAGCATCTTCTAATAATTTGTAGAACTTTGTTGAATGTATATTTGGCTCTTCATTGTCCTCTGAAAAAATATTATTATCCGCCAAATTAGTGTATCCACAAGCATCGTGAATCATTTCCGTAATATTATCATCTTCAATGCTATCATCTCCTACTTCATCATTGCGCGCCACATTAGAATTTTTAACTCTAACTAACACTTCTCCATGCAAGTCCCACACTTTATAAGAATCCCAGAAACCCTTCCTCAATAAGTCTCCTCTTACATCGGTCCTTATCTTGAACACAGTGTTCATACACCCTTTACAAGGACATCGAATCACAGTGCTCACCCTTGATTGGTTAAATGCCCAACTAAGAAAGTTGTCTACTCCATCTTTGTATCTTTGGTCTCCTCTATTCCTAAGATTCAACCAACTTTTATCCATTCCTATTTTTTAGGATAAAAAGCAATCAATTAACTAACTAAAAGTGAAGTGCAACAACAACCAACATATGAACAAGAACATAACTTGAAAAGATGAACAAATCAAATCACCCATAAAAATTAGCATTGCAGCAACAACTTTTTTCTATTAAGAGTAAGATCTCAATAGAAATAGTGCATCAAACAAAAATACAGTAATACTATACTAGTGAAAGAGGGAAATATTTACTGTCGAACATGGTCACTTTTCCATAAAGTATCTCAATTCCATAGAATCCAATAAATGTAGATATCTAATAATGAAATTAGGCCATTTCTGTACCACATACTTTTAAAATGAGAAACTAAAGTTTTATAAATTACAAAATACCAAGCACTAAGATAGTACTCAATACATAAAGGGTATTCTCCCATATGTTAATACAAATTCTCATCCATTCAAATAATGCGATAGACTAGTTATGTAATTTCTATTACTTTTTATGTTGTTTATCTTTATAACAATCAGTGAGCAAATCCTTATAACTTACAAGAACGAATAAATTCGCCAAATATCACACGACTAAGAGAGAGTCAACCACATCTAAAAGAATAATTCCCTCTGATCTCTAACCTTAAAGAAAAGAAAAAAATGGGAGGAGACGTTATAGTTTATTGTGAGCAGAAATTTAAAATCACCTAAAAGTCTGGACCATAAAAATATGTTTAGCAAAAGTATCTTACTACCTGACTTTTGTAACTTAGAGCTTCAAGATTATAAATATTGAGTTGGCACCACTGCGAAACTCAATATAGTTCATGCTTTCATCATATGTGTTTTCCTCAAAACAACAGCCAAAGGAAAAAAAAAAGAATAAGTCCAAAGACTACTCCTGTTCTATCCTTCAGTTTTGTTAATTTTAGCTGCAACTTCACTTTATCGTAGAAGTAAGAAATTTATTATAATAATACAAACCCAAAAAATAAAAACAAAAAGAACAAAACGAAAAATAAATTCAATTGCAATGAACGCAATAAAGACTCTTGTCGATTACTATATCAACACAAGCTCAAATAACCTTCACTCGCACTACACAAAATATTATTAGGTAAATATTTACGATAATTTCGGGTTCCATAGAAAAATATCAAGAACAATGAAGACCAATAACACCTAACATCACATTTCACGATTTTGAATGGAATACCAAACATGCAATCATCAAAAGGTCTAAGACTTTAGAAAGAAGTTTTCAACTTACCTAGTGAAAGAGCAGTCGACACTGAGAAAGGGCTTTAGGCGATGGTTGTTCAAGAAAAATTACTTATGATTCCTGTATATTTTTAAATGGGTCAGAGAAATTAAAGATGAAATTGTAGAAATAATCATTCTTGCTAGCTGCATGTACCACCCAAAAGAATTTAGGATTCAAACACATACCTAATTTGAGAATATAATTTCTTATTAGGGCTTTGGGTATCGATTTACATTTATGATTTAAGGATAGTATCAAGAGATTTGAGGGAATTGGATGGATAATGTTAAATAAGAGTGGGAGAAAACCCCTTTTGTTGAGAGAGAGTGAGAGGATGAAGTTGCATATTCTCGGTAAACTAGTCTTTTATTTGCTTTCTTGCTTCTTTTTATTTATGTAATTTTAAGTGAATTTTTTTTTTAAATTATAATAGCGACCTAGTCGCTCCAAAAGACCTACAAGGGCGATATTTTTAAGTCGCTCCTAAAACATTGGAGCTAAATTTTTGTTAATAGCGGGAACAAAAAATTCAGGATTTAGTGGCACATATTAGAAGCGACCTAAGAAGGTCGCTACTAAAAATTTATTTTCTATAGAGACTTTTAGAGTCTGCACAATAAATGTGATATTTGTAGAAATAAATAAAGTCGCCACTAAATATTGCCACTAAAAGACAGATTTCTTGTAGTGAGGAAAGAGTCAGTCAAGGTCGACCAAGAAGCAGTGAGATTCGTGGTCGAGATGTCAACAATGGTCGAGGTCGAGCACCGTTGACAGAGCCGTAACGGCTCGTTTTTGAAATAGGATATTAAAGAGAATATTCTAGTGAATATTCTCTGGACTTGTACTATTAGGATTTGTTAGAGACATGTGTCATATAAATAGAAAAAGAGGCATGGTGTAGGGCATGTGATATTCATTCTTAAAACACACACTTTGAAAAAAGATTCTCTCTCTCTCTCTCTCTCTAACTATAATACAAACAACACTTTCTTAACCAAGATTCTTATCTATATTATTCCATACTTTTCACCAGATCCGAGGATAATTCGAATAATCAAGGATTTGCCTATCATTCAACATTGTCAAGAGAAGTAACACTTAGCTCCTCCTTTATTGGGTGAATCACTCATTTTATTTACTCAAATGTCATTTATTATTTTTTGTTGCTATTTAATGCTCTATCTTTATTTACGCTGCTTAAAATGATTGTCATACACCATCAGTATATCTCTATCCGGTTTGTTCAACATTAGTTACGTTTTCGGAACTCAAACTAGAAAATATTATTGTTAACTAGATTTAACCCCTTAATACATAAATTTAATTACTTGAGTCAAGAGTTATACTTTTTGGTCAAATAATTTGGCGCTGTCTGTGGATACCATAAGAGACCTCACATCTCCGCTGTCGCAACCCGTTTTCTCGCGAAAGCGGCTTTCGACTTCGTGACAACTCCTTTTGGAATGGGATATAGAGTGCTAAAGTATAAGAGTCGTCACCTAATGATTTTTAAGGTGCGTTAGGGCACCTATTTATAACTAACTCTGTTTGACTAGTCAACGCCACCAAAGATCGGATAAGGGCTCAAATTACCTCAAATAGAAGGTGTTAGGCACTCTTCGAGGTCTACAACTGTGGGTCCCAGTCGAACTAAATATTATGTGGATTACATTTTAAACTAGGTGATCAAATAAACAAAGGGAATTCAGAAATCAAAGAATTTTATTACAACATGATTAGTACAAGTCTTAGTACGAATATAGGGATACAATTACTTAGATATAATAACCACACATAAAGAAGAAAACAAATTTAATAACCTGGACGGTCGTTTTGAGAATTTAAATTCTGCCCGGTGGCATAAGACCCTAAAAAACTTCATATTATGTGTATTGACTTGCGTGCATGATTGAATTCAGTTATCGGATGATTCGGAGTAATTTGGGATACTTAATCCCTAATACGGAAGCTTAAGTCTTAGGATTTTGACCTTAGTCGAAACTATGTGAAGACGACTTCGGAATAGAGTTATGTCGGTTCCGTTAGCTCCATTGAGTAATTTTGGACTTAGGAGTGTATCCGGATTGTGAATTTGAGAGTTGTAGCTGATTTAGGCTTGAAATGGCAAAAGTTAAATTTTTGAGATTTTGATCAGAAGTGGACTTTTTGATATCGGGGTCGAGCTGGGAGCTGGTGATCATTTTCCTCTTCGCGTTCGCGTGTTTCCCTACGCGTTCGCGTAGGATTCCGTCTCTTCTTCTCCGTATTTGTTGGCATGTCTTCGTGTTCGCAAAGCACTTCCTGGCAGCCTTAATATTTCTTCTTTGCGAACGCATCCCTTTCTCCGCGTTCGCGATGCACAAAACACCTGGGCAGAATATAAAGACCTCTATTTCGAGGGTTTTCCATTTTCACCAATTTTGGAGTTCTAGAGCTCGATTTTGAGCGATTCCTTGTGGGTTTTTCAAGCAAATCGATTGGGTAAGTGTTCTTCACCTAGAATTTATTTATTTCCATGATTCTATCTTTATTTTTATCATTTAATTTGTGTTTTGAGTTGAGGAAAATGGTGGTGTTTGAAGAAAAATTTCAAAATGAAAAATCACGATTTGAGGGACGCAATGGTATCTGAATTTGATAATTTTTGTATGGTAAGACTCGTGAGTGAATGAGTATTCGTATTTTGTGAGTTTTACCCAATTCCGAGACGTGGGCCCAGGTCGACATTTTGGGGCGGATTTCGGGATTTTTGTTAAAGTATTGATTTTATTAATTAGATGACTCTATTATGGTTGTATTCATGATATGCAATTGTGTTAGGCTAGATTTGGGCTATTCGGAGTCGGATAATTGAGAAAAGGGCATTCTTGTGGACTGGTTGAGCTTGGTTTGAGGTAAGTATCTTGCCTAACCTTGTGTGGAGGATTCTTCCCTTAGGATTGAATCTTCTATGTTGATTGTAGTCCATGCACGCGAGGTGACGAGTGCGTGCTCGTAGATAAAATGCTCAAATGAGCCGAAACTGTGAATATCTTTATATTCACTGAGTATGAAGTTCTTCTTGATATGATTAAGTTCCTATTTACTAGTTTCACCTCTATATGCTTTAATTAGAATTAATTGCTTTCAGGAGTCAATCTTATTGCCTATTTGACTCTTATTTGACTTAACTGAAGATTTTACCTCCTCTATTGTCATGCTATCTTTTCATAACTACTTATCTTTATTTAAAATTATTATTATATCATCTTATAACTTGTTCAGTCTTAATTGAGGTTATGATTATCTTTTTGCTGCTTATCCTTAATTAAATTGTTGAAAATCCTTAGTAATTCCTCAACCTTAAAAGAAGTTTTAGATATCTTATATCTTAGTCGACTTATTTTATTTGGAATTATTTGACTCGTGTTAGTTTCCCTGTTGTTGAAATGTATATTGTGGGATCGTTGATACACATTAGTTTCCCTTTGTTGAGTTGTTCCCTTTACGCCTAGCATTCTTTATTGTGGTTATTCCTTGTGAATTGCCTCTACCGATTCTTTGTGAATTAAAGTTCTAGAGTTTATTTACTTGTCGTACTTTGTATTATTGTCATTGTTGTTGTGGTACTTGTTGTGGTGATGCACGAGGTTTCTGCCATGCGGTTGTTATTATTGTGATGCACGAGGTTTCTGCCGTGCGGTTGTTATTATGAGGTTGCACGAGGTTTCTGCCGTGCTGTTGTTACCATTGATATTTGCACATGCGGCGTGAGAAGGCGGGATATGTATATATAAATGTGGGTTGAGCATGTGGCGAGACAAGGTTGGAACATTATTATGCACGTGTGACAAGACAAGGCGGGCATTTATGTTACTATTGCACACGTGGCGAGATAAGATGGGCTGTGTCAGGGATTGATTTGTGATGATTTATGGCTTGGGGGCATTCTTGTTGTTGATATTTGTGTAGTGGTATACGTACCTGTGTGAGCTTTATCTTGTGAAAGCTGTGAGAAAATATTCTACGTGTTGTCCGTTCTTCTTCTTCCTTATGCTTATTTGCTGGTATGGACTATGTTAGGACACTTGCACAAGCATACACGTAGTTAAGCACTCTTATCGGATAAGAGGTGTTCTTGATATTGTTGAGCATACATGTTCACCCTTGTTTACTTGCCTTCTATGTGAGAATGGATCTATTGGCACGTGAGTCGTCAGTGCGGTTATGAGGTGTTATGAGGGCACAGGATGCCAAGTGTTAGGGTTCAGGTATTGAGACCCGTGAGTTGTGAATTGTCCGAGGTTCGGTACCTCGTGGAGTTGTTGGCTAAAACCTGATGTAAAAGCGGTTGTAGTTGCTGAGTTATTACTTGTCCTTGCTGTATTTGTGATTTCGGATTTAGGTTGTGTTCCATTCACTTTGTCTGCATCATTTTCATGATATTTCGGTGATACTTGTTGTTTCTTTCTTTAATGCCATTACTGTATTGTGAGCCATATTGCATAGTCCTTATGTAGACATTATACTCATGTTGTTCATATACTGTACCCGTTTAGTTTATTAGACAAGTGGGTGTCTTGACTATTCCTCATCACTACTCCACCGAGGTTAGTCTTGATACTTTCTGGGCACCGTTGTGGTATGCTCATGCTACTCTTCTACACATTCTTTTGTGCAGATCCAGGTATTTGTTTGTTAGCTAGCTGTGTGGACTGTTATTGCGGAAACTCAAGGTAAACCTGTTACTGCGTTCGCAGGCTTTGGAGTCACCTTCAAGTTTTCATTTTGCACTGTTTATTCTTATTTCTCGACAGTTGTATTTAGAACTTTTCTAGCAAACACTCTGTAGAGCTTATGACTTGTACTACCGGTTTTGGAAATTTTAAGAGATTTCTATTTAACTTGTTATATGTTATTTAAATAGTGTTGTTTCAATTAATGTTAGGCTTACCTAGTCCCTAAGACTAGGTTCCATCACGATACCAAACGGAGGAAAACTTGGGTCGTGACAAGTTGGTATCAGAGCTCTACGAGTCATGAGCGAGTTTAGTAGAGTCTTGCAGATCGGTACGGAGACGTCTGTACTTATCTTTAAGAGGCTACAGAACTATTAGGACAATTTCACTTCTTTCATTCCTATCATGCGAGCTTATTGATCTCGAAGTTTGAACTTTTATCACTCCATTCTCTCACAGATGGTGAGGACACGAGTTGCAGTTGTTGATAACGATACCCCCGGAGCAAAGGTCGCTAGGGGCAGAGGCAGAGGTCGACGAGAAGTTCGTGTCGCAGCTAGAGCACCTACCAGAGCAGCGGTTGAGGAGTCGCCAGTAGTTCTAGTTAGGGGGCAGTTACCAAAGACGCCTGTTGTTACCCCCGGACTTCAGGAGACCTTAGCACAGTTCTTGAGCATATTTGGTACATTGGCTCAGGCGGGGTTGATTCCGGTTGCACCAGCTACTTCACAGACCGGGGGAGGAATCCAGACTCCCGCCGCCCACACCCCAGAGCAGCGAGTCCATGTTGGTCAGGTTCCAGGTGTCATGGCGACACAGCCTGTGGTTCCAGTTCAGCTCGTGGTTAGGGCAACAGCATCCGAGGAAGAGCATCTTAGACTTGCAAGGTTCAAGAAATATGACCCTCCTACATTCAGTGGTTTGGCTTCAAAGAGTGGACAGGGTTTTCTGGAGGAGTGTCACCGCATTCTTTGTACTATGGGTATTGTGGAGACTAGCGGGGTTGCTTTTACTACGTTCCAGCTTAGGGCAGCGGCTTATCAGTGGTGGCGGGCATATGAGTTGGGTAGCCCAGCCGATTTAGCTTCACTTACATGGGTTCAGTTTTCAGAGATGTTCCTGAGAGTGTTTGTACCTCAGTCCCTTCGAGATGCATGGCGCACAGAGTTTGAGCAGCTGCGCTAGGGAACTATGTTAGTGTCAGAGTATGCCGTGAGATTCAGTGATTTGGCCAGGCATGCACCTGCTTTGGTCGCCACAGTTAGAGAGCGTGTCCGTAGATTCATTGAGGGACTCGGGCATGATATTCGGTTCAGCATGGCTCGGAAGTTAGAGTCAGATGTTTTATTTCAGCAGGTGGTAGGGATCGCTCGCCATGTAGAGGGCATGTGGGATCAGGAGAGAGAGGACATGCGGGGCCATGAGAGAGAATACAGGCGAGATCAGGACAGAGAGGACAGGGAGGTGAGGAGGCCTCGAAGACCAGAGAGATCTACTGGTCCTTATTTTGGAGGCAGGGTACGACATGGTAGAGGTTTTGTGGATCAGCCAGTTCAGTTTGCACTTCAAGCTTCGCATAGTGTTTCGGGTGCTCATGGGTCTCAGAGTACATGTACCGCGCAGTTCCCACAGCCATGTCAGCAGAGAGGTTGCTTTGAGTGTGGAGATACCAGCCATAGGGTGAGAGATTATCCTAGACTCCGGACAAGTGTGTCACAGCGGAGTATTCAGGTGAGTAGAGGGTGCCCAAGAGGGGAAGGCCCGGCCTGTTGATGTGTTTCATATAGTAGGTTTGTGGCCACTACGCCAGATGATGTCATACATGTATGCTTTTGATTTGTTACAAATGGCACTATTCGTATTTTGATTTGGCTCTGCTTATCGGGGCGAGTTCCCCTATTTGTTGTTCCACCTATGGGTGAGTTCATGACTCAGTATTCTGTATATGTGTTTACCCTGTTGGGAGATTCTATTAGTGATAGCCGTGGATGTCATTGTTTTAATTCATTTTTGAAAGCTACGAGACTAGAAGTGAGTTCATGTTATCCATTATGGTAGGTTTGAGGTGATTCCTGAGTAATTTGGTTACGATTTATGATTTGATACTCTACCGGGGTGAGAGTTTAGTAAGTGTTGTGATTTTATTGGCAGAATTGAGTTAGTGGAAGATTTCCATGGGTATGATGTGTATTCGACTTGTGATTCAGAGGTGAGGGTGAGACCCTCGCGATTCCATGTTATTTGATATGTTTGAGCCGGGCTGCGTGCCGCGATGGAGGTTATACCAAGAGGAGATCCTTATGATTTGTTCATGTACTTTGAGTTTTTCCTTTTAAATTGATTCGTAGTATGGTACTGTTAGAGAATTGTGCCTGTCGAATTGTGCTTCTTAAGTTTTGGCTTGCGGGGTGTGTGCCCGATGGTGTTAGTTATGACTTGTTGATTCGGGTGTATAGTTATGAGGTCTTCGTGTTTCTTGCATCATTATCAGCATTGTGGAGGTTTGAAATGGGTTGCTAACGGATATGGGTCTAATTGCCAGTGCTGGTTTTGATTTCGGGCAGCTATTGTGATCAGAAATGTTATTATGGGCCTATATGTGGTGTGTCTTGTTGTGTGGTCGTACCTTGTGGGGGTAGGCATGAGTTGTTACAGCTGGTTGAGACTGATATCGGTTTTGGATTTAGAATTGGGTCTTTTGAAGATAAATGAAAGGTGAGAAAAAAAATTTTACTCTAAAGCTTATCGGTGTTGGCAGAAATGATAAATTACAGTTGAGATGGTGTCGTCAGGCTTATGTGGATTGGGGTGACGTGGGGTCACCCACGGGTGTGTGTTGGGTATGTACATTCAGTGATTTCAAGACTTCGAGGCGATGCTTAGCACGTTCGAGGACGAACGTTTGTTTAAGAAGGGAAGGATGTAACGACCCGGCCAGTCGTTTTGAGAATTTAAGTTACGTCCGACGGCATAAGGCCCTGAGCAACTTCATATTATGTGTATTGACTTGCGTGTGTGATTGAATTCAGTTACTAGATGATTCAGAGTGATTTGGGACACTTAATTCCTAAAACGGAAGCTTAAGTCTTAGAATTTTGATCTTGGTTGGAACTATGTGAAAACGACTCTGGAATGGAGTTCTGTCGGTTCCGTTAGCTCCGTTGGGTGATTTTGGACTTAGGAGTGTGTCCGGGCTGTGAATTTGAGGTCTGTAGCTGATTTAGGCTTGAAATGGCAAAAGTTAAATTTTTTAGATTTTGACCGGAAGTGGACTTTATGATATCAGGGTCCAAATGTGATTCCAAGAATTGGAACAGCTCCGTTATGTTAATTGGGACTTGCCTGCAAAATTTGACGTCATTCCGGGTTGGTTTGATAGGTTTCGGCGTGAGTTTTAGAAGTTGGAAGTTTTGAAAGTTCATAAGTTTTATTTGTGGTGCGATTTGTATTTTAGGCGTTGTTTGATGTAACTTGAGACCTCGAGCGAGTTCGTGTTAGCTTACGAAACTTGTTTGTGTGTTTAGACGGGGTCCCGGGGGCCTCGGGTGTGTTTCGGATGGGCTACGGGTCATTTCCTTCTATTTTTGAACTGCTGTTTTCTGTCATCTGGTTTCCTTAATCGCGTTCGCGTCCCTTCCTTCGCGTTCGCGAAGAGTAATTTTAGAGGAGGGAATATTTCTTCTTCACATTCGCGAGCTTCTATCCGCGATCGCGTAAGTCTGCCCTTCTCTTCTTCGCGTTCGCAGCCCTACCTTCACGTTCGCGTAGTGGAAACTAGGAGCTGGGAGCTGGTGATCATTTTCCTCTACGCGTTCGCGTGTTTCCCTACGCGTTCGCATAGGATTCCGTCTCTTCTTCTCTGCATTCGCGGGCATGTGTTCGTGTTCGCGAAGCACTTCCTGGCAGCCTTAATATTTCTTCTTCGCGAACGAGTCCCTTTCTCCGCGTTCGCGATGCACAAAACACCTGGACAGAATATAAAGTCCTCTATTTCGAGGGTTTTCCATTTTCACCATTTTTTGAGTTCTAGAGCTCGGTTTTGAGCGATTCCTTGTGGGTTTTTCAAGCAAATCGATTGGGTAAGTGTTCTTCACCTAGAATTTATTTATTTCCATGATTCTATCTTTATTTTTATCATTTAATTTGTGTTTTGAGTTGAGGAAAATGGGGGTTTTTGAAGAAAAATTTCAAAATGAAAAATCACGATTTGAGGGACGAAATGGTATCGGAATTTGATGACTTTTGTATGGTTAGACTCATGAGTGAATGAGTGTTCGTATTTTGTAACAGTTACCCGATTTCGAGACGTGGGCCCGAGTCGACTTTTTAGGGCGGATTTCGGGATTTTTGTTAGAGTATTGATTTTATTAATTAGATGAGTCTATTATGGTTGTATTCATGATATGCAATTGTGTTTGGCTAGATTTGGGCCATTCGGAGTCGGATAATTGAGAAAGGGGCATTCTTACGGACTTGTTGATCTTGGTTTGAGTTAAGTATCTTGCCTAACCTTGTGTGGGGAATTTTTCCCTTAGGATTGAGGCTTCTATGTTGATTGTAGTCCATGCACGCGAGGTGACGAATGCATGCTCGGACTTATTTATGAAAAGTTGGCCTTTTAGGATTCTTAGGTCCTTATATTCATTGAGTATGAAGTTGTTCTTGATATGATTAAGTTCTTATTTACTAGTTTCACCTCTACGTGCTTTAATTAGAACTAATTGCTTTCAGGAGTCACTCTTATTGCCTATTTGACTCTTATTTGACTTAACTGAAGATTTTACCTCCTCTATTGTCATGCTATTTTTTCATAACTGCTTATCTTTATTTGAAATTATTATTATATCATCTTATAATTTGTTCAGTCTTAATTGAGGTTATGATTATCTTTCCGCCGCTTATCTTTAATTAAATTGTTGAAAACCATTAGTAATGCCTCAACCTTAAAAAAAGTTTTAGATATCATATATCTTAGTCGACTTGTTATATTTGGAAATATTTGACTCGCGTTAGTTTCCCTATTGTTGAAATGTATATTGTGGGATCGTTAATACACATTAGCTTCCCTTTGTTGAGTTGTTCCCTTTATGCCTAGCATTCTTTATTGTGGTTATTCCTTGTGAATTGGCTCTACCATTTCTTTGTGAATTAAAATTCTTCAGTTGATTTACTTGTCGTACTTTGTACTATTGTCATTGTTGATGTGGTACTTATTGTGGTGATGCACGAGATTTCTGCCGTGCGGTTGTTATTATTGTGATGCACGAGGTTTCTGCCGTGCGGTTGTTATTATGGGGTTGCACGAGGTTTCTGCCGTGCTGTTATTACCATTGATATTTGCACATGCGGCATGACAAGGCGGGATATGTATATATATGTACATGCGGCGTGACAAGGCGGGATATGTATATATATTTATGGGTTGCGCATGTGGCGAGACAAGGTGGGAACATTATTATGCACATGTGGCGAGACAAGGCGGGCATTTATGTTACTATTGCACACGTGGCGAGACAAGGTGGGCTGTGTCAGGGATTGATTTGTGATGATTTATGGCCTGGGGGCATTCTTGTTGTTGATATTTGTGTAGTGGTATACGTACTTGTGTGAGCTTTATCTTGTGAAAGCTGTGAGAAAATATTCTACATGTTGTCCGTTCTTCTTCTTCCTTATGCTTATTTGCTGGTATGGACTATGTTAGGACACTTGCACAAGCATACACATAGTTAAGCACTCTTATCGGATAAGAGGTGTTCTTGATATTATTGAGCATAGATGCTCACCCTTGTTTACTTGCCTTCTATGTGAGAATGGCTCTATTGGCACGTGAGTCGTCAGTGCGGTTATGAGGTGTTATGAGGGCACAGGATGCCAAGTGTTAGGGTACAGGTATTGAGACCCGTGATTTGTGAATTGTCTGAGGTTCGGTACCTCGTGGAGTTGTTGGCTAAAACCTTATGTAAAAGCGGTTGTAGTTGCTGAGTTATTACTTGTCCTTGCTGTATTTGTGATTCCGGATTTAGGTTGTGTTCCATTCACTTTGTCTGCACCATTTTCATGATATTTCGCTAATACTTGTTGTTTCTTTCTTTAATGTCATTACTGTATTGTGAGCCATATTGCATGGTCCTTATGTAGACATTATACTCATGTTGTTCATATATTGTACCCGTTTAGTTTATTAGACCAGTGGGTGTCTTGACTGTTTCTCGTCACTACTCCACCGAGGTTAGTCTTGATACTTACTGGGCACCGCTATGGTGTGCTCATGCTACTCTTCTGCATATTTTTTTGTGCAGATCCAGGTATTTGCTCATTAACTAGTTGTGTGGACTGTTGTTGCGGAGACTCAAGTTAAACCTGTCGCTGCATTCGCAGGCTTCGGAGTCACCTTCAAATTTTTGTTTTGCACTGTTTATTCTTATTTCTGGACAGTTGTATTTAGAAGTTTTCTAGCAAACACTCTGTAGAGCTTATGACTTGTACTACCGGTTTTGGGAATTGTAAGAGTTTTTTATTTAACTTGTTAGATATTATTTAAATAGTGTTGTTTCAATTAATGTTAGGCTTACCTAGTCCCTAAGACTAGGTGCCATCACGATACCAAACGGAGGGAAAATTGGGTCGTGACAACAAGGGGGGGTCCTGAGTTTTTTAGCTTAAAGGATCACCCCGTGCAACATAAATAATACTTCGTAACTCCATTGGAATAGTGAGTTACTCATATTATTCAGCGAGCACAGACTATCATCTCCTGCTTCCCGATTACTATGTTAAAGTGGTTACCTAAAAGCGTTCTAATTCAATTCTAAGTAGTACCCTATGCGTGCACCACCCGTCCCATATCTATGGTCCTGGAGGTATTGGACCTCTATTTGGGTGCTTCTAGACCTCACTTAGGCTGCTCTGAAATGTCAAAACTAGGCGACATACAAAAACATATTGGACTTCACATATAGGCAGTTAAGGTTCAAGTTTGCCTCCACACTTAAGCAACAAATGCACGCAAGACAAACTTTATGTTAAGTAATTTAGAATTAAGAAACTTAAGTCCATATAGACATGATTTCTACGTGACAAGGCATCAGGGCCTGGAAATAGTTTCAGAGGCCAAGCATTGCTCATAGACAGGATTATACGATTTGCATGTTGATTAATGAAATTGCAGATTTTCAGTTATTAAGCCTGCTGTGTCTAGATGACTCGCGCAGTAAGGAATAATGAAAGGACCATTGGGAATATCCCAAAAGTGCATAATAAACCATATTGAGAGGTGCAGTATTTACTCTTATTAAGACGAAAGAGTGTTGTCCTATAGATAGGATCTCTAATGTTTAGCACTTGGAGCTGATTTTATTATTACGCTCAACCCTATAGGCATGTTTTCTATGTGAATAGTGCGATGCTGTAACGAATGAGATGATTAAAATCCTATTGGCATGGTTTCTAGTGAACAGTACGAGATAATAGCAAATAAGGTGATCAAAATTCTATAGGCATAATTTCTAATGAATATGCTGAAATGAATTGAAAGAAAGTTCATTGGCATTTGTTCCTATATGCAAGTTTTCTTGTAACACATAGCAATAAGAATAATTACAGCATTTGAATTCATGTTTGCCAACAAACTGTATGTGTGTGTGTGTGTGTGTGTGTGTGTGTGTGTGTGTTTATCCTAATGACATAGTTTCTACAATGCACATATAAATTGAACGGCACATATAGCAAGTGAATCAATGAGTCCTATAGGCATGTTGTCTACCCCTTTTACACAAATATTAAGAATCTACCCCTTTCCCATTTTTACTAACACCACAATCATTTTTACAAAAGTTATTACAGGCCCAATAATGAGTAAGATACAAAATATTATACAAATAATGACAATAGGCCCACAGTTGGCCCGAACAAAATACCTAGCACTGTCTGGAACTTCAACAGCATACCCAGATTTTCAACAAAGAGCCATGTTCATCAACACAACCCAGAATACATAGAAGAGCTCGAAGCCAAATCACACAATCATATTGCCAATCATCGAATTACTTAAACCAACCAGCTTACATGTTCATGGGACAATAAGAAGAAGGAACTGGAATAATTCAGGTTCCAGTATTAGGAGAAATGATTAGGGACCCAAATCCTAGAGTGTCAGAGTTCACAAGGACCTCAAAAGTACCTCGAGCAGTGCTCACACTAGGGAGGTCAGCAGTAAAAGCCTTGGTAGCCTTGGCTTTCAGCCGGCTAAGAATAAGATGTTAAGAGAGCACAGGTGACAAGTGAAAATGAGTGAACCAAGGTTGAGAGACAAGAACTGAGGGACACAAACATAGTCAAGTTGAGCATATATAGCAGATAATCGAACATGTCACAGGATTTAAGAACAAATTTAGTAAAGATTTAGAAACAAGTTCAATACTTAGCGCATAGGCAGTCACACATTAGCAGAGTTAAGGAAAGAACAAGTTTGCAAGATTGGCAAAAGTTATCATACTTTTGACCCTGAATAAAATGTCAAATACAATAAAAATGCTAAATATAGGCTATCATTGCAAGATAAATAGCCTAAGAATACCAATATAATTATATAAAATAAAGTACAAATATTTGAAAAATATATTATGGATGCAAATAATAATTTTAAAAGGTTAGATCATCACAAGAATAATTTAAAGAAATAATTACTAAATATTTATATCATTTAAATGCAAGAAAATTAATTTAAAAGCTCTAAAATTTATGGAAATTATAGAAAATGCTTGTATAGATTTGTAAACTAAATAATGATGCAAAAAATACTATTTTGAAAGTATATATATATTTTGAAAAAATATGAGGGCAAAATTGGGTATCAACAGCTGCCCCTTTTTATCCGAAAATAATGAAAGAGAATATTTTCACATTTTTCATAATCTCCTACAATTGTTTAAAGTATTAATTTGCATAAATAACATTCTTTATATATTTATTTAACTATTTTATTAAATTATTTCCTTTTTAATCTATTATTTCAAAGCTGGCCCATTTTTTGAGTTATTTTTCGGACCAGACAGAACCAAATCCCTGGTCCAATCCTCAAGCCCAACCCCAAGCAACCCCGCCCAGTCCAAAATCTGATCCAGCTTATTTTTAATCTCAACCGTTGATCAAAAGCGATCAACGGCCCACAACACCCCACTCCCTTTCCTTATACCCCCCAAACCTAACCCTAACCCCATTTTCTAAAGATAGCTGCCTCTATTCCCTATATCACTTATCTCCTCTTCACTAAACCCTAGCCGATTCCCCTTAATTCCTCTCCTAATCCCACTGATAATAAGATTCGACTACTATTCTCTTGCCATATTTGAAACCTTTTGGTACTGGTTGCTTGTTTGTGGTGTTACCTAGGTGCTTGCCTAAACATGGCAAGCAATACCTTCTGAAATCGAACTAAAGTGGTTCGAATCTTTGATTTTGAGCATTATTTCATCTACATACGTCAAATACCATATTATGTGAGTCCGATTTCATTTAGATCTCTGTTGATTTACACTTTCCATAAAAAAACTAGGGTTTACCCCATTTCTCTCCTAAATTGATTTTGAACTGATTTTACATGCTTTATTTCCTTATTTGTTGTTCTATTTACTCCGTTTCCTTGTGCGGTCGTTCAATTTTTACTGCTATATAAACCCCTCCCCATTCCCCTTTGAGACAGATTTGAATCGACATATTCTTCACTAAAATTGGGGGCTTTTGCTATTCTCTTGTTCTATATTCTGTCTTGGCCGGCTGAAAGCCAAGGCCACTAAGACCTTGTTACTCAACCTCCTCTTGGTGCGAGCATTGCTAGGAGTTCTTTTAAAGCTCTTGGGAACTTTGACGTATTGAGATTCTGGATTCTTATGGAATTTTGATTCTTTACTGTTATTCGTTTAACTGGTGAGTTACTGTCTTTTGCAATTTCAATTCTTATATATCTGAAATTCGCATATGTTTTCACTTCTGAGGTTCATAGCTTAATATGTTTTCTGGGTTATTCTTGTTTGCTTTACTTCAATTTTAGGTCTCTTTAACCCTTTAACTTCATAATGTTGCTAGTCGAAACGTGCCTAAGCCTCATTCAAGTAATTTAGATTCTCCTAAGTATGTTCTGAACCACTACTGTGTGTGACCTTTGCCCTAGTTAGCATCTTTTTAGTGTTTAGTTCTGCTAAAAAGGCCAATTCTGTTATTCAAACATGCTTCATCTGCATAATTTGTACTCTCTTTAGTTTAACTAGTCGATTGCGTTCAAAACCTGAGTGTTTGCATTTTCTATATGGCACAAGTTTCTCTTCCTATTATATTATGAATTTCTGTAATGGTATCTTGCCTATCTAGCATGTTTTAATCCTGTATCAAGATCTTTGTTTTTATCAACTATGGCTAGTTCTCTGTTAATATGCCCTTTAGCACGTTTTTGGCTCCCTTGATTCACCAGTAATTGTCATAACCTGCTTCCCTATCATGTTTAAATTAACACGACTATTTTGTAACAGTAGGACCTATACTTAGCATAATTTGGACCTTTTAGGTTTTTACTTATTTGGTATGATGAATCTGTCCTTCTGTATAGAATCCCTCCACTTTGAAAGAAGTGGTTGGCTAACCTTCGGAGTGTGGGTTTCTGAGTATGAGTTGCGTGCTCCGGATATTCTCCTTTTGCCAAGTATTCTTTGATGTCATGGAACCATGGATTTCCATCACTTTCTTCTTCAACATGAGCACAATAAGCTGGTTGCTTATGAATTCCTATTGGGATAGGGTCGGTGAAATTCTTGTCTGTGTGTTGTATCATGGAAGATAGAGTGGCCAATGCATTTGCGAACACATTCTGAATCCTCGGAACATGTTTGAATTGTATAATTCGTAAACCTCTTGATCAGCTCTTGCACACAGTACAGATATGGTAATATCTTAGTGTTCTTCGTGGCCCACTCTCCTGAAACCTGATGTACCAAGAGATCGGAATCTCCAATCACCAGCAACTCCTGAACATTCATGTCAATGGCCAACCTGAGTCCCAAGATGCAAGCCTCATATTCTACCATATTGTTGGTACATGGAAACCTGAGTTTTGCGGATACAGGATAGTGTTGGCCGGTGTTTGATATTAAGACAGCTCCAATGCCTATTCTTTGAAGTTTGCGGCTCCGTTGAAGAATATCCTCCAACCATCATATGCTTCAATGATGTCTTCTCCCACAAGTGATACTTCCTCGTCAGGAAAATACATTTTCGATGGTTCGTATTCTCCGTCTACACAATTTTCTGCCAAATGATCTGGCAATGCTTGCCCTTTGACTACCTTCCGAGTTACATAGATGTCGAACTCACTCAGCAATATTTGCCATATCGTCAACTTTCCGGTAGGCATGGGTTTCTGGAAGATGTATTTCAATGGGTCCATTCTTGATATGAGATATGTGGTATAAGCACAGAAGTAATACCTCAACTTTTGAGATATCCATGTCAAAGCACAGCAGGTGCGCTCCAGCAAAGAGTACCGTGCTTCATAGGGTGTGAATTGTTTACTCATATAATATATGGATTGCTCCTTTCTTCCCGTCTCATCGTGGTGTCCCAGAACACAACCAAAAGCCCCATCTAGTACAGACAAATAAAGCAGCAAAGGTCTCCTTGGTTCCGGTGGGACCAGAACAGGTGGTTTAGATAAATACTCCTTGATTTTGTCGAAGGCTTTCTGGCATTCTTTAGTCCAGCTCGTTGCGGCATCTTTCTTCAACATCTTGAAAATCGGCTCACATATCATAGTTGATTATGCTATGAAACGGCTGATATAGTTGATACGCCCTAAGAAACTCATCACATCTTTCTTATTCTTTGGAGGTGGTAAGTCCTGGATAGCTTTGACCTTTGACGGGTTCAATTCAATCCCACGGCGGATGACGATGAATCCTAGCAATTTTTTGGTAGGGACTCTGAAGGCACACTTTGCAGGATTCAGTTTCAGATGGTACCTTCGAAGTCGATTAAATAATTTTCTCAAGTCTACTATATGATCTATTCTTCTCCTGGATTTGATGATGACGTCATCCACGTACACCTCTATTTTCCTGTGTATCATGTCATGGAAAATGGTAGTCATGGCTCTCATGTAAGTGAATCCAGCATTCTTTAGGCCAAACGACATCATTTTATAGCAGTACATCCCCCATGGTGTAATAAAGGCTATCTTTTTAGCATCCTCTTCATCCATCCAGATCTGATGATACCCCGCGAAGCAATCCATAAAAGATTGGAGTTCATGCTTGGCACAGTTGTCAATTAGTATGTGTATATTGGGCAATGAGAAATCATCTTTGGGACTTGCTCTGTTTAGATCTCGATAATCAACACATACTTTGACCTTCCCATCCTTCTTCAGAACCGGCACAATTTTGGCTAACCAAGTCGGATATTCAACCACTTTGAGAACTTTGGCTTTGATTTGCTTAGTGACTTTCTCTTTTATCTTCAAACTCATATCTGGCTTGAATTTTCTGAGCTTCTGTTTCACTGGTGGACGCATGGGATCGGTGGGTAACTTGTGAGCCACTATGGATGTGCTCAGACCAGCCATATCATCGTAAGACCATGCAAAGATGTCTTCATACTCCTTTAGGAACTGGATGTACTCTTCCTTCTCTGACGGTGATAGGTGAATGCTTATACGGGTTTCCTTGACTATTTCGGAATACCCTAAGTTAACCGTCTCGGTCTCGTCCAAATTAGACTTGGGCTTGTTTTCAAAAAATTTCACTTCTCTGATAATTTCCTCAGGTATTACATCCTCTTCCAGATCCTCTGAATTACTATCCTTATGTTGCGTTGTCTTATTACATGCCACAGTCGTAGGTTCATCGGGATAGGTAATAATAATGTTGTAGATAAAAAATGTAAAGAATAATAATAAACACTAACAATAACAATGCATTAAATAAATCTTGAAAATGTCAAACAAGTACGGCTCGATGACTCGAGCAATTATTTCAAAACAAAATACGTTCAGAACAAAATACTGAAAATGTCTTAGATGCTCATAAAATTGCTTTAAAAATAATTGATGCTAATTGCCAATCTACCCAGGAACTCGACGGGCCCGGCATGGTGTAGCAGTCCAGTTCTTGAGAACAACTCCTTTCTCCATGGTCTGAATAGTAAGGTCTTCCTCCTCCTCCTCCTCCTCCTCCTCCTCCTCCTCAACTATCACACTGCAGTCCATGTCTTCATCATCCAAAAATAGCTTCCTTATGCCAGCTAGAGCTTCATCTTCTTCAGACCCCCACATCATGTTGGCTTGATGCTGGTGTAAATGTGGTACCGGTTGTTCCAGCGGATAATAAGGACCATGCCATGGTGGCGACCAATCCTGATACTCTTGCCAAGTGTATTCATACCCAAGACCAAAAGTTGTACCATGACGCTTCAACTGTACCGGTTTGGTGGTCACTTGGAGATTCTTGCCGAGACCCTTGTCAGGCTCGTACCCGGTCCATAGCAATATACTTTCTATCTTGTTGCTCCACCATTTGTCCTTTTCAATTGCATTGACGCGCTCAATGCGATGGTATGTTTCTCTACCTAGCTTCCTCTCGATGAATGGAATAGTCTGATTGGTATATATGGGATTACTCCCGTTTCCATGGATGATCACTTCCTAATGATTCCATTCAAACTTCACAACCTGATGCAGAGTAGAAGCTACGGCCCCAGCGGCATGTATCCAGGTTTGTCCCAATAGTAGATTGTAGGTAGCAGATATATCCAGCACTTGAAACTCAACATCAAACCAGGTTGGGCCCATTTGTAGGCTGAGGTTAATTTCTCCAATTGTGGCCCTCTGAGATCCATCAAACGCCTTCACATTCATACTTCCTACTCATATCTCGTGCAGACCTTTACCCAACCTCTTCAGAGTAGTCAGCGGACATATGATAAGACTTGAACCCCTATGTATCAGGACCCTGGCGATGAATTTGTCCTCAAATTGCACTGTAATAAGTAGTGCCATGTTGTGACTAAGTCCTTCCGGTGGCAGCTCGTCTTCATGAAAAGTAATTTTGTGGCTTTCCAACATATGCCCGACCATGTTGGACATTTCCCCACTGGTGATGTTGGTGGGTACATAGGCTCCACTCAGCACCTTCATCAGGGCATTCTTATGTGTCTCTGAATTTTGCAGCAATGATAAAATGGATATCTGAGCATGAGTTTTGTTCAAATGGTCAACCACAGAGTATTCTCTTGCTTGCACCTACCTCCAAAGGTCATCAAGGACGATCTCGACGACAAGTGGCTTAGACACAGCGTCTTTGCTTTTTCCTCCCAAATGCTCGGGTGTATAAACCTTATCGGCTCTAGTCATGCCTTGTGCTGCACATGTTTCTTCCATTTTCTCTTTTTCTTTCCTTCTTTCCTCCGCAACATAATCCCATGGTATAGCTTTAGACTGGTAAGATTGAGTAGGTGCTACCATCATAGTGAAGGGTGTGGTTACCTCAACTTCAAATGGCATTGGTGTGGCTACTTCAACTTCAATTGGTGCCTGAGTTTGCACTACAATGGGTATAAGGGTGACTGGAGATGTTATAGGATCACCCCCCCCCCTCCCCTCCCGAATGAGTCCAATTGACCCTTCCGGATCCCATTCTTCATCGGTCTCTATCACATTTACTCCCTCATCGCTGTGATCTGGGAGAGGATTGTTACGAACATTAGGTGCAGTCTCCTTTGCTTGTATGACTTTAGTGTCAATTAATGTCTGGATCTTGTCCTTCAGAGTGCGAAATTCCTCAATGGTGTGACCCTTCATGCCTGAGTGATAGGCACATGTCTTTTTTGGGTTAATCCATCGAGAAGAGTTTTCCATAGCAACAGTGGGAATGGGAGTGACATAACCGGTAGCCTTTAGTCTCTCGTAGAGTTGGTCTATGGGTTGAGCAATCTGAGTGTATTGTCTGGGTGGTCTGCGGTCAAAATTTGGCCTTGGTTTTTCATAATTCTGGCGGGCTGATGGTGGTGAGTGGTAATATGCGGGTTGGGTGTTATAAGTGTGGTAGGTGGCAGTAGGTTGTTGGCATCTGGGGGTGAAGGCTGGTATGCGGGTGGAGGTGTTTGGTATGTGAGAAGAGACTTCAGACTTTGGGCTACCATTACTGCACCCACTTCTTTCTTCTTAGAGATACCTCCCGACTGCAAAGCTTTATTTGTGGCCTGGAGTGCTTCAAAATTTGTCACCATTCCGCTTTTGATCCCTTCTTCTATTCTCTCTCCCAGCTTGATGATGTTAGAGAACTTATGGTTTTCAATAACCATCAACCTTTCATAGTATTGCGGGTCTTGAGCTCTGACGAAGAACTTATTCATCTGTTCTTCTTCAAGTACCGGTCTTACCTTCGCAGCTTCATACCTCCATCGAGTAGCATACTCGCAAAAGGTTTCCGTTGGTTTCTTCTTGAGATTTTGAATATAGAAAATGTCTGGTGCATTTTCTGTGTTGAACCTGAATCGATCCATGAAATCTGATGTCATGCTCACCCAATTAACCCACTTCTTTGGGTTCTGACTGATGTACCAAGACAAAGCATCTCCAGTGAGGCTCCTCATGAACAACTTCATACATATTCATTCATCTTTGCCAACTCCTACCAACTTGTCACAATATGTTCTTAGATGCACTTTTGTATCACCATTTCCGTCGAACATTTCGAACTTGGGAGGTTTGTAACCCTCCGGTATTTCTACATCCAGTTGTATGCATAGGTCCTCATAATTCAAAGCCTCAATGCCCTTTCCAACTTCGACACTCTGAACTCTGCCAGTGAATTGCTTGAGTTCTTCTGCCATGTCCTTAATGAGCAGGTCCTTCTCGGTGGACTCCGGTAGATAGGGCTTGTTGTGGGGTATGGGGTAACGTTTCCACATATATGGGATTACTTTGGTGGACTCCGGGAATCTGGGCATAATGGTGGTCATTGGTTGAGTTTTGTGGATCAAGAGTAGGCTGTGGTGCATTATGAGAGGTGTGATATGTGGTTGTTTGTGGGTATTGAGTTGGATGGTGATGGTGTTGTTGAGGAGTAAGTACCGGTGGAGGGTTGTGGTTCTGAGGAGGTGTGGCATATTGATATGGTGCGGGAGGATTTGGCGGTGGGTTTTGATTTTGTGTGTTTTGGGGAGGTGTTGGGTTTTGGGCATTTTGTGTTTTGTTGGTTGATATCAGGGATGTTTAGGGTGAGGGAAAGGTTTGCCAAGTTCCGGACCTGGTCAAGTTCCCCTTGTAACTCCAATATTTTCTGTTCCGGACGTAGGAAAAATTCATTCTATGCTGGAGTACTCTGCCGTCCGAAGTTTCAACGTTCTCTACATTGTCCTTTCTGATACCGCTTAAATCGTCCATTTTTCCTTTCCCTTTCCTTTTGCCTTTAGGATCACTTGGTGGAAGAAGAGGTGGAGGACCTCTGGATCTAGTATGATATGCGGATGATGCCAGTATGTACGAACCAACCTTGGGGAATGGGAATAATCAAAAGAAAGAAAAGTAAAAGGTAACCAAGTCAGTAAGGGTTATTGAAAGAATGTTTGCAATATTGAACATGCTTTGCAAAATCATGTAACAAATTCGCGTCCTAATTTGGGGGACCTCGTTGTGCCCGAGGTAGGCCTAAATGACACATAGACTTGAAGAAAATTGATGCCAATAATTGTGTTATTTCATTAATGCGAAAATGAATCAAATCCTTACTAAAATGACAATAATAAGAAAGTTACAAATGGCATTTGCCTTATTAAAGTCGAAATCTAAAACTAAGCTAAAAAGTAGTAAAGAACATCATTTCCTAATCTACTTGGTCCCAGAAGGACCTTCCTCGTGCTTGGCTCTCTTGACTCCATCAATCAGATTCCCCAGGTCGCGCATATCCAACAATAGGTAAGCCTTTGCTAGATGCCCCCCTCCATTGCCATCCGTGTTCTGACAATCTGAAAGCCTCTTTCTCATCTTTCCCTCAAGCTCCATCAACCCTTGCTCTAAATATTCTAATCTTTCTGTTGATTTAGTGGCGGTTTCCCTCCATTCGTTGATTGCTTCCATATCCACTTTGTGTTGTTCTATATGCCTAGCTTCAGACTCGGAGACCCTTTTGCGTAACCTCCTATACTTGACTTGTGCTTTAGCAGCGTCATCTATGATCCTATTTTTCAGATTAATTCCCGGCTTGACGTCTCCTTCTATATCTTCTACTAACCATGATGGGTAGAAGTACACACGGCCTGCATGATACCTATCTGGCTCAATAGTATCCTTTTCCGTAATGACCTTCTGATTCCACATATGTTGTGCCTCAAACTTGAATGGAATAACATCCCCTTTAAAATCTACTTTGTACTGGATCATGTTGGAAACCCGAGGTATAACCTATTTTCTTCCAGCTTGTCTTATTACCCTTATAGGAGCATAAGGATAGATTCTCCTCAACCCGATCAGTACTAGGTGAGTAGTCTCTCTTGACCTGATGATGAACTCACTACTAGGAAACCATTCAAACATCCAATGTACCTGCTAGTCCGTCAGACAGCTGAAGAAACACACCCAGCTCACTGCATTTCCAGGTTGTGCAAACCTGTCTGGGATAAATGTCATTCCCTTTGGGTGATGGTAAGATATGTAGTCATTCAATGGTCGATGCAAAAGCTCTTGGCAATATTCTCCTCTTTGAAAATGCTCTAATAACCAAACTTGCAGTAACAGATTACAACCCTCAAAGTGCCCGAACCCCTGCTTGCATCGATCTAGAGCGCAGTACATCTCGGCTAGGATCATTGGGATGATGGTATAAGTCTGTCCCTCGATGCCTTCCATCAAAGTCCTGGCGACCATGGCTAAACGGGTATGAATCCTTCCCTCTTTCATTGGAAACATCGACAACCCCAAGAAGCAGACAATGAACACATAAACCCGACGGTGCGTCCAACCCAAGGAAGTAATGGCAAGTTCATCATGATGAAGGCGATATGACTTATTGTGCCCATAACACTTATAAAGGAGTTCAAATGGGATGTATGACTTCTTCAAACAAAGCAACTCATCATTTTTCTTGAAACCCAACATTTTCAGAAAACAGCAAGGGGTGCGATTCTCTGGCACTAATAACCCTGGACTATCCCACGGCAGCTTAGCGAAACCTCTTATTTCTTCTAAGAGAGGAGTCATTTCTATGTCACAGCGGAAGACGGCCCTTTTATCATCCCAAAACATAGTAGCAGCCTCAATCAATGCTCTATTCGGTCGGATTTCTAACAAGGACGGCAAATTACCAAGGACCCTTCTCACATGATTCTTATCGCTAGGCACGAGATTTTTCCACCAATCAAGTAGCAGAGGTGGGATGTTTTGGACCATGCCGAACCTGGGGACTTCGTGCTTCATTTTCTGCAAACAAATAAAGTTAGCCCTTTCCCTCTCCAGATTTGACTATTTATACACTAATGATCAACATATTGGCATATTTTCTCCAAGTAATGCACATAACGTGACGGTGTCCATTGGGATTGTGGAAATCCCATCGGACTTTGGACAAGGCTTATCTTAGCGGGCTATCACGTTAGCAACGTTCTAACCCGTACTAGGTTTAACATGATGCATGTACATTTAATGTTGGAGTGAGGTTTCTAGAATGGCCTAGATGGGTACTCCCAAGTGGACAACTTGAGAGGGAAAGGCACGGGACCGTCGACTGCACCGTTGATCGACTAGTCTACCGCAAATAAGCCTTTCTGATTTAAAAGGGTAATTTTGGAAGAGCGTGGATACTCATCAAGAACCGCTATGTTGATAATTGGCACGAGTGGAGTATGATGTGGAGCATGCTTTATGTAGAGATAATAACACATTGCCAAGTATTTGCATGATAAATATATAAAAAGCGGTAAATAAAGTATTAAGGTAAAACATGAAAAACATATAAGAAAGACAAAGGCAGAAGTTAATCCGTGGAATATATGCGATAATGTAATAAAGCAAACAAGGGAGTAGGGACGGGAGAGGCATGATATATCTAATGAAGAGCAGTTAGAGCAACTAATGGAAAATAGGGAAAGGGGTGTGCATGTTATAACAAATTTAAGTAAATAAATGTGGAGAAGGGAAGGGATGTGCATGTTATAACGGGTTTAAACAAGAAAAGGTGAACGGGAAAGGGATGTGCATGCAATAGCAAAATTTAACAAATAAAGATGGAAAAGGAATGTGCGTTTTATAACAAAGAAAACTAATCCACATAGGCCAAGTTCATTATGGTAAGAGCCTAAGTGTAAATCCCCAGCAGAGTCGTCATGCTGTCGTGACCCGTTTTCTCGCGAAAGCGGATATCGACGTCGTGACAACTCCTTTTGGAATGGGATATAGAGTGCTAAAGGAGAAAAGTCGCCACCTAATGATTTTTAAGGTGCATTAGGGCACCTATTTGCAAATAACTCTGTTTGACTAGTCAACGCCACTAAAGATCGGGTAAGGGCTCAAACTACTTCAAAGAGAAGGTATTAGGTACTCTTTGATGTCCACAACTGTGGGCCCCAGCCGAATTTAAGATTATGTGGATTACATTTTAAACTAGGTGATCAAATAAACAAAGGGAATTCAGAAATCAAAGAATTTTATTACAACATGATTAGTACAAGTCTTAGTACGAATATAGGGATACAATTACTTAGATATAATAACCACACATAAAGAAGAAAAAAATGGGGTCCTAAGTTTTTTAGCTTAAAGGATCACCCCATGCAACATAAATAATACTTCGTAACTCCCTTGGAATAGGGAATTACTCATATTATTCAGCGGGCACAGACTATCATCTTCTGCTACCCGATTACTATGTTAAAGTGGTTATCTAAAAGCGTTCTAATTCAATTCTAAGTCGTACCCTATGCGTGCACTACCCGTCCCATACCTATAGTCCAGGAGGTATTAGACCTCTATTTGGGTGCTTCTAGACCTCACTTAGGCTGCTCTGAAATGTCAAAACTAGGCGATATACAAAAATACATTGGACTTCACATATAGGCAGTTAAGGTTCAAGTTTGCCTCCACACTTAGGCAACAAATGCACGCAAGACAAACTTCATGTTAAGCAATTTGGAATTAAGAAACTTAAATCCCTATATACATGATTTCTACGTGACAAGGCATCAGGGCTTGCAAACAGTTTCAGAGGCCAGGCATTGCTCATAGACAGGATTATACGATTTGCATGCTGATTAATGAAATTGCAGATTTCCGGTTATTAAGCATGTTGTGTCTAGATGAATCGTGCAGTAAGGAATAATGAAAGGACCATTGGGAAGATCCCATAAGTGCTTAATAAATCATATCGAGAGGTGCAGCATTTACTCTTATTAAGACGAAACATTGTTGTCCTATAGACAGGATCTTTAATGCTTAGCACTTGGAGCTGATTTTATCATTACATTCAACCCTATAGACATGTTTTCTAGGTGAACAGTGCGATGCAGTAATGAATGAGATGATTAAAATCCTATAGGCATGGTTTCTAGTGAACAGTACGAGATAATAGCAAATGAGGTGATCAAAATTCTATAGGCATAATTTCTAATGAATATGCTGAAATGAATTGAAAGAAAGTTCATTGGCATTTGTTCCTATAGGCAAGTTTTCTTGTAACACATAGCAGTAAGAATAATTACAGCATTTGAATTCATGTTTGCCAACAAACTGTATGTGTGTGTGTGTGTGTGTGTGTGTGTGTGTGTTTATCCTAATGACATAGTTTCTACAATGCACATATAAATTAAACGGCACATATAGCAAGTGAATTAATGAGTCCTATAGGCATGTTGTCTACCCCTTTTACACAAACATTAAGAATCTACCCCTTCCCCATTCTTACTAACACCCCAATCATTTTTACAAAAGTTATTACAGGCCCAATAATAAGTAAGATACAAAATATTATACAAATAATGACAATAGGCCCATAGCTGGCCCGAACAAAAAAACCTAGCACTGTCTGGAACTTCAACAGCATACCCAGATTTTCAACAAAGAGCCATGTTCATCAACACAACCCAGAATCCATAGAAGAGCTCGAAGCCAAATCACACAATCATATTGCCAAGCATCGAATTACTTAAACTAACCAGCTTACATGTTCATGGGATATAATTGAGGTTCCAATATTAGGAGAAATGATTAGGGACCCAAATCCTAGTGTGTCAGAGTTCACAAGGGCCTCAAAAGGACCCCGAGCAGTGCTCACACTAGGGAGGTCAGCAGTAAAAGCCTTGGTAGCCTTGGCTTTCAGCCGGCTAAGAATAAAAAGTTGAGAGCACAGGTGACAAGTGAAGGAGAGTGAACCAAAGTTGAGAGACAAGAATTAAGGGATACATACATAGTCAAGTTGAGCATATAAAGAAGATAATCGAACAGGTCACAAGATTTAAGAACAAACTTAAAAAAGATTTAGAAACAAGTTCAACACTTAGCGCATAGGCAGTCACACATTAGCAGAGTTAAGGAAAGAACAAGTTTGCAAGAAAAGAACAAGTTTGCAAGATTGGCACATATTCATAATACCAAATAAGTGAAAACCTAAAAGGTCCAAATTATGCTAAGTATAGGTCCTAGTGTTACAAAATAGTCGTGTTAATTTAAACATGATAGGGAAGCAGGTTATGACAATTACTGGTGAATCAAGGGAGCCAAGAAAACATGCTAAACAACATATTAACAGAGAACTAGTCATGGTTGATAAAAAAAAATATCTTGATACAGGATTAAAACATGCTACATAGGCAAGATACTATTATAGAAATTCAGAATAGAATAGGAAGAGAAACTTGTGCCATATAGTAAATGCAAACACTCAGGTTTTGAACACAATCGACTAGTTAAACTAAAGAGAGTACAAATTATGAAGATGGAGCATGTTCGAATAACAGAATTGGCATTTTTAGCAGAACTAAACACTAAAAAGATGCTAACTAGGGCAAAGGTCATACACAGTAGTGATTCAGAACATATTGACTTAGGAGAATCTAAATTACTTGAATCATGCTTAGGCACGTTTCGACTAGCAACATTATGAAGTTAAAGGGTTAAAGAGACCTAAAACTGAAGTAAAGCAAACAAGAATAACCCAGAAAACACATTAAGCTATGAACCTCAGAAGTGAAAACATATGCGAATTTTAGATATATAAGAATTGAAATTGCAAAAGACAGTAACTCACCAGTTAAACGAATAACAGTAAAGAATCAAAATTCCACAAGAATCCAGAATCTCAATACGTCAAAGTTCCCAAGAGCTTCGAAAGAACTCCTGGAAATGCTCGCACCAAGAGGAGGTTGAGTAACAAGGTCTTAGTGGCCTTGGCTTTCAGCCGGCCAAGACAGAATATAGAACAAGAGAATAGCAAAAGCCCCCAATTTTAGTGAAGAATATGTCGATTCAAATCTGTCTCAAAGGGGAATGGGGAGGGGTTTATATAGCAGTAAAAATTGAACGACCGCACAAGGAAACGGAGTAAATAGAACAACAAATAAGGAAATAAAGCATGTAAAATCAATTCAAAATCAATTTAGGAGAGAAATCGGGTAAACCCTAGTTTTTTAGGGAAAGTGTAAATCAACAGAGATCTAAATGAAATCGGACTTACATAATATGGTATTGAACGTATGTAGATGAAATAATGCCCAAATCAAAGATTCGAACCACTTTGGTTCGATTTCAGAAGGTATTGCTTGCCATGTTTAGGCAAGCACCTAGGTAACACCACAAACGGACAACCAATACCAAAAGGTTTCAAATATGGCAAGAGAATAGTAGTCTAATCCCATTATTAGTGGGATTAAGAGAGGGATTAAGGGAAGGCAGTTAGGGTTTAGTGAAGAGGAGATCAGTGATAGAGGGAATAGAGGCGGCTATCTTTAGGAAATGGGGTTAGGGTTAGGTTTTGGGGGTATAAGGAAAGGGAGTGGGGTGTTGTGGGTCGTTGATCGCTTTTGATCAACGGTTGAGATTAAAAATGAGTTGGGTCGGATTTTGGACTAGGCAGGGTTGCTTGGGGTTGGGCTTGAGGATTGGGCCAGGGATTTGGGTCTGTCTGGTCTGAAAAATAACTCAAAAATTGGGCTAGCTTTTAAATAAGAGATTAAAAAGAAAATAATTTAATAAAATAGTTAAATAAATATATAAAGAATGCTATTTATGAAAATTAATACTTTAAACAATGGTAGGAGATTATAAAAAATGTAAAAATATCATTTTGACCCTGAATAAAATGACAAATGCAATAAAAATGTGAAATATAGGCTATTATTGCAAGATAAATAGCCTAAGAATACCAATATAATTATATAAAATAAAGTAAAAATATTTGAAACATGTATTATGGATGCAAATAATAATTTTAAAAGGTTAGATCATCACAAGAATAATTTAAAGGAATAATTACTAAATATTTATATAATTTAAATGCAAGAAAATTAATTTAAAAGCTCTAAAATTTATGGAAAATTATAGAAAATGCTTGTATAGATTTATAAACTAAATAATGATGCAAAAAATGCTATTTTGAAAGTATATATATATTTTGAAAAACTATGAGGGCAAAATTGGTTATCAACATCCGCGACCCAATAGGGAGCGGCATCAACCATATGTCAGAGCGGCTGTTGTGCCCTTTTCCCGCCACGGAGAAGGCCTGCCTAGATCAAGGACAAGGACTCACCAGAACGAAAAAGGTATGCCTCATTTGTTATCCACTCACAACTTTTGTGTGTCACCTACAGAGATGGTCTATGCCTTGGAGAACCTCGGACCAAAGGTTAAGTGGCCTCAAAAGATGAGGTCAGACCCGAGTGCTAGAAAATAGGACACCCTTTGCGAGTTCCACCTAGAACGAGGGCACAAAACCGAAGATTGTATCACCTTAATGCAGGAAGTCGTAAACATGTTGCGACAAGTACACCTCAAAGAATTGTTGAGCGACCGGGGGAGGACCAACTTTGCCAGAGGACGTGAACAACATCAAGGGCCGACCAAATCGCCCTCACCGACCCGTATCATTCACATGATCATCGGTGGCGGCAACGATGCTTCCATCAATAGCGTGAAGTTCACCACTACCCACAAGCTCAAACGGTCGATCACCCACGAGCGGTATGACGAACTCGAAGAAAGTATCATCTTCGATAAGTCAGATACTAATAGTTTGGTTTTCCCTCACTATGATGCCTTTGTTATTACTTTAGGAATTTTGGGCACTGATATGCGACGCATTATGGTACACGATGGGAGCGACGCGTGCATTATTCATCCTCGAGTACTTGCACAAATGAAACTCGAAGATAAGATAGTGCCATGTTGTATCACGTTAACTGATTTTAACAATGCAGTCGAGCAAACATCTGGCGAAATAACACTCCCCGTCCTAGCTGGTGGCGTCACTCTGGAGACCATGTTCAACATCATGGACTAAGACGCAGCATACAATGCCATAATAGGATGATCATGGATACACACCAAGAGGGCCGTCCTTTCCAGTTTATACCAGGTCATCAAATTCCCGACTCTATGGGGAATATTTAACATATGAGGGGAACAATGCACATCCCGGGAATGCTACCGTATCGCCCTAGACTGCACAGTCACTCAACAAACTAAGGACAAAGAAAAAGGGGCATAACAATCGATAGGGTTGAGGTCGATATGTGACGATAGCAAGGACGTTATCAGGGACCCTGATACGATCAAAGCTGCGGGATTGACCATAGAGGACCTTGACCCCGTTTAACTAGATACTAACGATCACAGCAAGAAAGCTTATATAGGCTGTAAGCCGGGAATTAACCAGTAAAACTATATACCATGTTGGTATAGTTATATGCCATATTTGGTATCATATGGTAGTTTGAATATTTTTTTTGTTGTTTTAGCTGCATTTTTAAGTGAATTCTATTATGGAATTATTTATATGAACATGATTTGCAGTGCTGGGATTTTTTTGTGCCGATGGATATAGATTATGTGTATTATGTAATAGTTTTTATAGTTAAAGGCAATTGTTGGAACGATCCCATACAACTATATTCCCTGTTAGTATACGGAATAAGCAAGTTGCTTTGCGAATATTTAGTTTGCAATATGAGCATGTAATTTTCTCATACTTTTATTGTATCCTTTAATGTTTTGGTACAGTAGTATAATCGCAGATAATTGTAGCAATATTCTAGAGCAATCATATACTCTGTTGGTATACATGTATACCATATTGGTATCATATGGTACTAGAAGTCTTTTTTGCTACTTATACTTTTATTGCATTTTCCAATCTTTTATTACCATTTCTATTCTAACTAGTATATATAAATATTTGGTGGCTGTAGATTGTATTTTCTTGCTCCATAACTGGTTGTGTTATTGCTAATGGTAGAGTGTGTACTGATATTTGTAGGGAATGAGATCAAGTTTTGCATGGCAATCACGTGTTGATTCTTAGAATCTGATTATGTAATTTATGGCATTCAGCAGCAGTCAGTGTGATATTCAGTGAATTAGATCAAGTGGCAACTGATATTATTTCAGTTTAATAATTGAATTAAAAAATGAGAAAAAAATAAGAGGTATATCCTAATAACAACAACAACAACTACAACCCAGTATAATCCCACTAGTGGGGTCTGGGGAGGGTAGTTTTTACGCAGACCTTACCTCTACCCTGGGGTAGAGAGGCTGTTTCCGATAGACCCTCGGCTCCCTCCCTCCAAGAACTCCCCACCTTGCTCTTGGGGTGACTCGAACTCACAACCTCTTGGTTGGAAGTGGAGGGTGCTCACCACTAGAGCAACCCACTCTTGTCAAGATTTATACTTCAAAAACTAAATGAAAATTGCGAACACATATTTACTATATCAGTTATTTTTTCTTATTGTATAAAAAAAGAATAATAAAAAATAGTAAAAACAGTAAATGAAATTAGATTATGAATAGAAAAAGAATATAAAAAAAATAAGTTAAATGAAATTAGAAAGGAGCCAAAATTAGAAAAGGAACAAGAAATAAAAAAGCAAAAAAAAAAAAAAGTCATCATTAATAATAATAATAATAATAATAATAATAATAATAATAATAATAATAATAATAATAATAATAATAATAATAATAATAATAATAATATGATTTGGGCAAAAAATAAATGATCTGAAAAGAACTATTAAGATATTAAACCAACAAATTATGATAATAATAATAATAATAATAATAATAATAATAATAATAATAATAATAATAATAATAATAATAATAATAATAATAATAATAATAATAATAATAATATGTACAAAAATAAATAAATAGAAAAAGAAAAAAAATAAGAAGAAAACGAGAAAAAAGAAAAGGAGAAAAGAAGGAAAAAAGACAAGTTGAGAAATAAAAAAGAAAAGGAGACCAGACCAAAAAACAAAAGGAGAAAAAAATAATACGTAGGAAAGATAATTAGTTTGATGGGTAGAAAAGTAAATTGATAGATAAGGGTAAATAGTTCTATTTTTGTGGGTAATTGTGTCATTCACCCTCAAAATTTTGAGGAGCTATAGACGGTCATTTTCGGTTCGTTACATGCATGTTGGTCAACTATGATTCTATGAACACCGGCTCCTCTTCATATTAGTTAGATGTTCTCATCTAGTATTTATATAATGTATTTTAATGACATGGGGCGAATTAAGAAATCATTTCCTTAACTTTACTTTCTTGCCAAATCTCAAAACATCCTTTATCCCTGTCACTCATAAGAATACTCGATATGTCTCCACTATGAACATAACAAATTCAGCTTATATGCATGTATGAACAAGAGTATTTGATATATGTTTTCAAGTTTAAGTATACCAAATCTGAAATGTGGCTGTAGTTGATTATGTTTACCCATATGATGATTTCACAATGCATTTTGTATACTATACTTTTGGCTATATGCCTATGTTGAGAAATGGTTATGTAATTCTTTTCCTTAGGAAGTCTTAGCATATTTATTACTCCTAAGCTCACACTAGATTCATGTTTTCATTGCGTACTTGTATTAGACTGATGAAAGATATAGTTAATTAAGTTTATGATTGAGAATTAGCTTAATGAAATGTATTGATATATATTGTTTAAGTTGGGTGAGCCTTCAAACAATCAAAGTGGGTGCAGGTCATGACTTCTAAGTTCGGGTCGTTACAGCAAAGCATTAACAAGCAAAGAAACAAACTAAAACAACAACAACTATAAACCCAATAGAATCCCACAAATGGGTAAAAGGAGGATAGTGTGTACGCAGATAGATTTTCGGCTCAAGAAAGATAAAAAGAAACAATAAAAACGAGCAATATCAACATCAAAGGCCAGAAAGATAATAGCAACAATCTAAAGGCCGGAAAATTAGATGCAAGAAGCAAAAGCAGTAAACAGTAACAACAGCAAGATACTAGGAAATCGAAGTGGAAGATAGTAGGAAAATAACATATAATACTAGCAATTTAAGGGCAAGAACACTACCAGACTAACCCTAGTACCCCAGTAAGGAACAGAATTATGCTGGACTACCTACTATCCTTCTATTCTAATTCTCAACCCTCTTGTCAAGGGACATGTCCTCGGTAAACTGAAACCGCACCGACAGAAAGAAACTAAAAATAATAATTGATGTATTCTTTGCCTTATTTATTTATTTTCCAGAATCATGATAAGTATTTTGCGTATATTTAACCGCAAAAATTAAGTGATATTGACTTTGTAATGTGAGCCAATCTCTGAATAACATGGCCAGATCATGTTCTGTTTTGAATACCTTAAACATTGCAGCTATTTCAGTTGAAAATCTATTAAAAAATTCATAGCTACATAGAAGTTTGCAGATGTCAATATTATTATAATCAAGGCATATTCCGCGTTGCAAGTGATAACCATGTTCAATTAAAAAATTTAAATTAAAAAAAACAGCAGATTTTCTGCAATAACAGAAACATAGAACCAAACCAAACACACCAAAACCTGAAAATTTGAGGAAAATGGAGTGGGAATGGAGCTATGTAGTTTGGTCTACAATTATCTTAGTACCAACTCTAATCATAGTATTCTCCAAAAGAAGGTCTTGTTCTTACAATTTGCCTCCAGGACCACCTGGATTGCCTATTTTTGGCAACATGTTTAATCTTGGAACATTACCATATCAAACAATAGCAAGTTTTAAACACAAATATGGTCCTATTGTATGGTTCAATATTGGCTCAGTTAAAACCATGTCAATTTTGTCAGCCAAAACAGCTGCTGAGTTTTTCAAGAATCATGATTTCGCTTTTGCTGAGCGAAAAATTATGGACACCATGTTGGTACATGATTACAACAAAGGGTCCTTAGCTATAGCCCCATATGGCACGTATTGGCGCGTGCTAAGACGGATATGTACTGTGGAAATGTTTGTTAACAAAAGGATCAATGCAACAGTACATATCAGGCAAAAATGTGTCGATGATATGCTTCAATGGATTGAAGAAGAGGCGAATGTTGTGGAAATTAAAGGAAGTGGGATTGAGGTAACGCGTTTTGTGTTTCTTTCAACGTTTAATATGCTAGGGAATTTGATGTTTTCGCGCGATTTAGTACATCCAGGGTCCAAAAAGGCCTCCGAGTTCTTTACTGCCATGATGAGGATTATGGAATGGTCGGGTAATCCGAATGTCTCAGACATTTTTCCATGTCTTAGGAGGTTTGATTTACAAGGCTTAAAGAAGAAGATGCATCGCGAAATGGGAAAAGCTCTGGAAATCGCCTCTACATTCGTCAAGGAACGAATAAAGGAGCGAGAAGATGGTGGCGAAAAGAAGAAAGATTTTTTGGATGTGTTGCTTGATTTTGAGGGTAGTGGAAAAGATGAACCAGCTAAGTTAACAGAACATCAGATCAACATATTCATATTGGTATGTTTTAGTGTTTGCTGCACTTTTCCTATTTTTTATTTATACAATCCCCTAAAGTTTTCACAGATTATCAGTTCAATTAGCAGTGGCGGATCTGGAATTTTAAGGTCGTGGGTGCTCCTTTACTTTAACATAAAGTTGCTACCAACCACATACCAGAAGTGTACAACTATTCGAACGCAATAGAGGAAAAAATTAATAAAAAAACTACGGTTAATATTAACATTATCAAAAATGACTTCTAGTCACAAGTAGGAATCGATCTCACGCCTCTAACTTCAGACACATCTTTACTTCAATCTCAACACCACAGCACTCATTAATCTTTTTGGTTCCTGGGTGCTTGCTACCATCTTATATCAATTTTCTTATATTTTTTATATAACTATACATAGTTTATGGGGAGGTCAATAGGTGCTAAAGCACCTAAAATTAGTGCATAAATTCGCCATTGGCTGCCTACATCACATCCCTTGGGATGCAGCATTTCCCCGGATACTACATGAATGCGGGATGCTTTGAGCATCAGACTGTCCTTTTTTTTCGTTCCGATAATTGAATACCATTATATGTACATATAATATGCACTTCTCTATTTCATTGGTCTAATTTGACTCTTGTAGCCAAATGTAACAATTTAGATCATAGGACCTTGAAATAAGTATGCTAGTGTACTCTTGGTTACTTGAGATAAATCTTGATTAGATACAAAATGCAGGAAATGTTTTTAGCCGGTTCAGAGACGACTAGTAGCAGCGTGGAATGGACATTGACTGAACTCCTATGCCACCCTGAAGCAATGGCCAAAGTAAAAGCAGAGATCTCTGAGATAGTAGGAAAGAACAGGAAGTTAGAAGAAAGCGACATTGACAATCTTCCTTATATGCAAGCTGTGATCAAAGAAGCGCTACGATTACATCCTCCTCTTCCTTTCTTAGTGCCAAGAAGAGCAATACATGACACCAAATTCATGGGATATGACATACCAGAAAACACTCAAGTGTTCGTTAACGTTTGGTCAATTGGAAGAGATCCTGAATATTGGGACGACCCTATGGATTTCAAGCCCGAGAGGTTTCTTAACTCGAAGATTGATTTCAAGGGACAATGTTTTGAGTTTTTACCATTTGGTGCTGGTAGAAGGATGTGTGTAGGACTTCCTTTAGGTAATCGCATGTTACACCTTGTTTTGGGCTCATTGCTTCATGAATTTGATTGGGAACTTCCTGAAACTATCACTCCTAAATCAATGGATATGAAGGAGAGAATGGGAATGACAGTGAGAAAATTCCAACCTTTGAAAGCAGTACCAAGAAAAACATCTGCTTAAATTGGACTTTGTTGTGAATTTGCTTGTAATAAAAAGCTGAGGTATTAGTTCCCCTAAAATATTTATCCTTTTCAATTATCTTAAGGTAAGAGTTGGAAACTATGTTGCGCGGACTTTTCAAAATGTTGCTGCACTCGTGTCGGATCCACCAAAAATACAATAATTATGAAGGATGCGACACGCACACCGAGACATTTTCGGAGAGTGCGAGCAACATAGGTTGGAATATTTACAGCCTTAGGAGGCTTCAGGAATAATGTATAACAACGTTTTCTTTATTGCTTTATTTTCACTTCTCTTAAGTCGAGGGTCTTTCGGAAACAGCCTCTCTACCCTCATAAGATATGGGTAAGGTCTGCGTACACTTTACCCTCCCCAGACCCCACTTATGAGATTTCACTGGATTTGTTGTTGTTGTAGTATTATAACGACGTCTTCTCTTTTACATAAGGAAAACATCTGTTTAACAGCCCAAATGCAAGGCCTAAATGGACAAGTGATTGGCCACATTCTGATTTTTCAGTCCTTGCTAATGATCATGAAAGGAGAAAAAAATGGTGCTATTTAACAATGTAAGCTTGACATCCTATTTAGCTGAGATTATAGCAATTACAGCTTCATTAACAACAATCCATACAACAAACTTGATAGTTCTGGTCAAATATCATGATGAAACATAAGACAACACTGTCAAATATAAATTAGACTTAGTTATCAAGGCTAAAACCTCTATCTGCAGCATAATCTACAAAACTGTAAAGTGGAATGACTTTATCACCATACTTCGCCAAACCATCTAACTCTCTCTTAGCCTGTGCTCTAAGATCCTCAGCAATTTTCTTAGCCTTCTCAATGCCGTAAAGACTAACATAGCTTTTGCCTTTCTTTTTCTTCCCCTCACTTTTGTCCTCGGTCTCCTTTGCTTCCAATATATCGTCAACAACCCGATATAAGACACCAACTGCTCGACCGTATCTTCTCAGATGTTGGATCTCCTCATCCGAAGCACCAGCCAAGAGACCCCCACAAACGGCAGAGCACTCACCCATTTCACCATATTTCTTTTCTTGGACAGAGTCAACAGCATTTGGTCCACCCTCAAGGTCAAGGAATTGACCGGCAGCCATGCCAGTGGACCCCACAGCTCGAGCAATCTCTGTAATGACCCTGAGGACTCGATCCTCGGGAACGAGATCACTTGGAGTGTGAGACACAATATGCTGGAACCCAAGAGGGAACAAAGCATCCCCGGCCAATATTGCCATATCTACACCAAAAACTGTGTGGTTTGCAGGCAGCCCTCGTCGAGTTGGGTCATCATCCATGCAAGGCAGATCATCATGAATCAATGAAGCAGCATGAACCTAATAGAAACATATCAAGGTCAATATAAGATATACATGTGTCAAATGTAAGCATCAATACAGCAGCATATCTCAAAGCTCAATCGGAGGATCAACACACAAAAATATTAGAGCTAGAAATTGGCATAATATCATATACAACTAAGATTTCATTGTGCGCATATTGCATAAAACAAAACATCAGTTGCAAAACATGATGTTTAAGTAGCTTAACCAACTTACCGTTGCATGTTCTGTTGCCTCGAGAATTTGGGTCAAGTTTTATCTTGAATTTATAAGCACAGCTTTTTTTTCTTTGATAAGTAAAATTAAATCTCATAACCTGAATGCAGAAAGATTGTGCAGAAATAGTTACAAAAAGATTACGAAAAATCAGCTCCTTCTACTCTACAAGGCAGATGAAGCTCATCACTCATGTTGCTCATTTTGCACCAAAAAGCCAAATAAGACATACATCTGAACTTAATCTAATAATATTTCAACCTTTAAGAGAGTGGCCAAGCAGTCAAAGACATGAAGTAACAACCTTCGAGACCAAAGTACGAATCCCAATAGAGGCGTCACAAGGTGAATTCTTTCCATCTGCCTAAGTTTTGGTGGGCCGAGTTACCCTGATATTTTGTGTTGATAGAGTTTAGCTAATGCCCTGTGGATTAGTTGAGGCACGTGCAAACTGGTCTGATCACCACCGTTATCAAAAAACAAAAAGTCAAAAAACGTTTCCAGTTCTGCTTTTAAGAACTTTCTTTCCTCCAACAAGATAAGCATAAATAATATAATCTGAATTGGTTAGGGTGAGAAAGCTCAGGCATTATATCCTAATACAATTTGACTACTGCAGTTCAAAGACCAGAAGGCAATAGTATCAGGTGGTTCACTTATTGGTTCAAGCATTTGTCCGTGGAGACAGCAAAGAGAACAAATTCCAGTTATTCAATGCAGCTGCCAAGGATATAATGTTCCTTAATAATAATGATTAAAGGTTAATCCTACAATGTGGGTGCTTTTGTTTATTATTCTACAGAAGATCCATAACTTTTAAGTAATGTTATCACCTTTCTACCTAGGCTACGACAAGTGATGCAAGCATAGCAAAGTCTTAAGAAACATAAGAAGGCCAACAAGTGTGTGTCCTTTATCACCCAAAAGAATTAAATGATGAATACAAACAGAAAATGAAGAACAAACCATCTCTAAGGCGCAGGCAGTGGGAAAGGCAGCAAGGCGATTTCCACCAAAAAGCTCACAAGCGGCAACACACATGATAGGTGGGGACCTTTTAGCACCCTTAGCCAGAACGGAGTAGCGCATGGCCTCATAAATCTGATTTGGGTACTTAACTGGGACCGCCTCATCAAGCTTCTGGTTGATATCACGAATTAGAGTTGTCCAATAATTCTTAAGATCAAACTGGATGGACTCAGACGCTGTCGAAACGGAAGAAGAGCACCGGATTGTTTTCTGCATAACCATGTGGCTCCTAGGAAGACAGAGATGAGGTGAACAACTCATCACCATAGAGAATATCATAATTTATCTCCGTTTTCCTCGCTTTCCACTTAAACCACCTGTTACTAAGTAAGGAGCATAACTGAATGATCAGATTGACTGCAACATAGATGGAAATCTATCCGCTGACATGAATGACTTGAGACAAACAATAAAATGCAAAAATCAAAAAAGACAATGTACCAAACAAGCTTACAAACTTCACCATCAAAAATCAGAAATACAAATATACTGGAGTGAAATCCTTCTTCACTGATAGCTTCCTCCTAATATTCATAGTCTTTCTTAGATTTTTTTTTTTCTTTTTTGTGTATGATGGCGGTGTTAGTTCCAACTTGTGCGCACCTCAACTATTTCACCGGTACCTACTACCTCCCACCAGCAGTCTTCCTTAGATATTTTGAAGTTCTTTCTTCTTTTTTTATAATCTTGTTGTCCGAGGCAGTTTGTGCGCACCTCGACTAATTCCACGGGATACATACTATCTCCCACAAACAACAACAACAGATATCAGGTAACTCTATCCATCAAGACTTGGACAGATAGGAAGGAATCAAGGCTTGGACAGGTAACTCCTCCGCTAGGATTTGAACCTGAGACCTCATGGTTCTCAACTCACTTCATTGATAACTAGGCCACATCCTTGGGCGGATATTTTTTAAGTTAATTAGGAATTTTGTGTGGGTTAACTAACAAGCTTTCTCCCCAGAACATAATACATCCAAAATGCAAACTACCGCAGCCTAAATTACATTTTATTAGTTTAGTAACGTCTTACGACAAGGACTACCATAAATTCCAGCTCGGTCACTCATAACTTCAGATTATAAACATTAGTCAAACGAGGGAAAAAGAGATTTCAAAAACTTGATTAATAAGCAATAAATGTCAGGATTGCTACAAAAAAAATATTGAAAAGGGTTTCTTGTCTTGGGAAAGATGCAAAAGTGCTACCTAACACCGACGGGCAATTCGATTCGCCGTTGAATCTTCTATCCGGCGCCGGAGAAATCGGCTACCTACTCTCTCACTTCTCAGTAGTTCCTTTTTGGGGTCTGTATTCCGGGATCTTAGATTGGGTTTGACGGTTGGGCTAAAGTTAACGGATTACTTCAGATTCGATAAAGGTAAATAATCCTCACATCCCAAATTGATATTGCTACGTTCTTATTTATATAGGCAAAAAATATAAAATTGATTGGTGAGCGAAATTAATTATATTTGCTAGTTAAGAGCGTATAAATTATATATATTTTTATATAATACATATATGTGAAAAATATATTTATTTTTTATCGGTTATTTTTTTTTAAGAGTTGTAAAAATATATAATACATATATTTCTTTTATATATCACACTTTTCTTTTTAATTTTGTCCAAAAAAAAATATATTTGTATATATTTAAAAGCAATTTAACCCTTTAATAGATAATTTATAGCCAAATAAATCTTAAATTCCGTTCCCAATCAAATAATTTTATATTACTTGGGAAGGATGGAACATAATGTTATAACACTAGGTAAAATATGGTAAAAAATTGCCCGCGTCCGATATTTATGGCTCAATAAATACATGACATATGTGTTCAGTCTTATTATTGAATCATAGTAAATTAATACTATATATTTTTACCTTAATTTATAATTTAATTTAGTGTAAATAGCAAATGCATATAAGATTTTACCAAGATCGAAATCTAGTATAATACTAGCTTGTTTTGTCAAGCTATTAGCAAAGCACTCTCTTTTTTCTAAAGCACCTTCTCTTAATATTTCAAAAAAATGTTTTTGAGTAATAAATGAAAATTCAGTTCCATAGTGAAATTAAAGCCAAGATATTTACGGTCGCCTTCCTTTAGGTGATCACGTTTTGCACATTGTTTTTGGATCATTGCAAATTGGTCCTGCTGCTACTGCTAGTGTCACTCCAAAACTGTGCGGATTATATCACGTCAGTAGTGACAGTGACGGCAAAATAGATAAAAGAAAATAGTTATCTATCCATATTATTTATTAAAAAATGAGTTGGATAATGAACTTATTAAAAACGGGTCAACTATGGATAAGAATCATATTATCCACTTCGAAAATGGATAACCAGTGAATAACTAATGAGTTTAATTTTTATATTCTTAAAGCCTCAAATTAGGAGTTACTCAAGTTTTGGATACTAGGAATCTCCCAAAAATGATCATATTCAAGAAATCTTGGATAATATAGATATTCATATTATCCTCTGGTTAACCCATTTTTTATCCGTATTAAATATGGATCGGATCGCATAATTTACTTATCTTTTACCCGCCCATATCCGATCCGATCCGACCGTTTGTCACCCCTACATGTGAAATCAGCTACCTACTCTTGGGAAGGTACGTGTAAAATGTAGGGGTACTCTTAATTGAATGCGTTTAAATATAATGACATAAATAATAAAAATTTATTTAGTCGACCACAACTTATTTGGAAGTAACACTTAATTATAATAGACACTTTGTCATCTATTGGTTGCTAGAAGCACAAAGCTCCAGAATCCAGACCAGCCCATTATCTATGCAACGACATTTGAACTCGTTAAATTATTCTATTCTGTTTAAGCAACTAATCCAAATAGGTGTACGGCCCTTAAACTTGGATTCAGTTTCTATTTTGACATTTTAATTAAACCCATTATCTATTAAATACTTCAACCTAAATTAATGTATGCCTATTAAACACAAAAGCTGACATGGCAAGAGAGTTGTATTTCACCCCTCTTACGCGCGTGAATTTAGTGGGTTTGAGATAATATTTTTTTTTTTGTTTAAATCAAAAATTGACTTTTTTAAAAGCAGAAGAAGAACGACAATAAATTTTATTGCCGGAATTAATAAATTTTATTGCTGGAATAAATTTTATCAAGGTTTTAATATTTACACACCAACCACGAAATCAGTAATAGACAGAAAACGAACGAATCTCCGATACCACAACGATGGAAGACCAGAACAGATGGGTAGCACATTTCAGATGAAGCTGCCAAGGACATTCAATCCTATATCAGCGAAAGGTATGGACAGAATTTTGCATCAAAAAATGCGTGTAAATAATTCAAGAAGGTAAAGAATGCTCAAGAGGCCCATGAAGCTTAGATCTACTTGGCCTTTTAGTACACACCTTATGTGGATTCAACTTCCAATGCAACATCCAAAGATGAATCCAATTAAACTTCTTCATCAGGTATACATAATTTCAGCAACTAATCTTCCTAATACTGCCTAAGAATTACTGATTTCAGTTGCGGGCAGAAAGGTTTGAACACAGTTGAGTCCAGTATAATATTGTCGTCCCGTCCCTCTGGTCAAAATAACCTATTTTAGGTAGGCAGTGAATGTCAGATGACACCTCATTTTTAACAGATCTAAGCTTCACTGAAGTAGTAAATAATCAAAGGCTCAAGAGGCCCATGAAGCTGATATCCGAAAGCTACCTCCAATGCTTGCTAGGGTGCGGACGATGATGCACTTAGGCTGGTGGGATTCCATAGAATGAAAAAAGGAAAGGGAGTGGTTGGGAAGAAGATGACAGTGGGAGGGGGTGTTTAGAATAAATCTTTTTTGTTTTCAAAACTTCTTTTTGACTATTTGGGCCCAAATGCCACGTATCTCCCTCTTATTTGTCATTTTTGCTAAGTCATTCATGTGTGAATTACACGCACCTTATTATTTTTACTGGTTATGAGTAAAGTGTTCAATAGATCACTTTATATAATGTTAAAGTGTTCAATAGGAAAAATGCTAAATTAAAATATCAAAATGAAAACTAGAGTCAAGTTTAAGGAGCCGTACACCTATTTGGCCTAATTTTTTTCACCGTTGAAGCACACTTTTGGCTTCAACAGTTTGCATTTATTTCACTGTATAATTGAGTTATTGGGATAACCCATGTTTAGAACCAAAAGTGACTTTCCTTTTCTTTTGTTAATACTCTTTTGGCAGTCAGCAACACAGCTCCTCTCTTTAAGATCAAAACTCACCAAATACAAGGTTATCATTTCCATACATTTTTTAGAGTAAGTACATATCTATTTTAAAGTAAGTATCCTCTACATACATTGAACTTAGGATAGATGATCTAGAGAGATGATTTGAGCAGGCGAATCTAGAATCTAGAGTTGGTAGGGTCTGACCAGAGGCACACATACATGTAGGGAGAGGGGTTACCGGCACACAGCTTCGACAAAATTCTATATATACTTATAAATGTCTTTAAGAAATATTCAAATATTAATAAAGGTCACCGTATCAATATTTATGAACAATAATAAATTTATATTGAGTATAACGATGCTCCCGAGACCATTGAATCCCGGGTCCGCCTCGGTTCCGACCGAACGTACTATAAAGCACGGTAACTACATCCTTCATATCATAAAGTACACTTTGAGACTCGACCAATATATGTTCACGAGATCCAAAATGCTGCAGTATACAGTCTCACTCACTGTCTATTCCTCTATTAGTACCTGAAACTTCACCCCTTAGGAAACTAACACCAGAACTATAGCATTAAATCTCATTGAGAAAGCAATAACATAAAAACAGTCCAGTTCTAAGCTAAAACTTAAGCATCTGGTAACTTGTAAGATAACAGTTCATAGCCACAAACTAACTAGATGCAGATGCAGTTGACTCGGGGTGTCAATACTCAATAAATTGTTAAGCCTACACTCCGAGTCTTAACATTGTATTAATACAAAAGAATTTTCACGAAGGGGAATCAAAATATGAAAAAGTTAACCCACGAAGATACCGAGTGTCAAATATACTATTTTTTTTAAAAAGGCACTATAGTGCACAAAGCATCTCGCATTCACGCAGGGTGCAGGAAAGGGCCGCACCCCAAGGGGTGTGATGTAGACAGCCAACCCTAACGCAAACATTAGTGGTTGCTTCTACGGCTCGAACCCTTAATCTTTAGGACACACAGACACAACTTTACCTAGCGACACAATGTAAATTCCAGCGAAGGGGTGTACCGACATCCCTTGAATACATGTGGCTACATTCACTTACACAAAGTGGCTAAACTTGCATTTATTTGTCAACTAGCAAAGTTCAGCAGTATATATAAATCAATAGAACAGCAGAAGTCTTATGCCAACCCGAGGGAATGAACAGTTTGTGTTAGCAGAGGATACCTTAGGCAACAGGAAGAAAGAACTAAAGAAACAAAGAATATACAAACCTCACTACAAACTCAATCAAGCAACAATAAAAGCGTGATTAGTGATTCCGATTAGTCATTTATGTGTATTAATCACGATACATGTGGTATGCACTCGGATTATTATCCTTGTGGAGAAAATACTCACTACTAGCTCTACCACAAGATGACCCCATTAACGGTTTTGCACCAATTTCTCTACCAAATCTTGACAGGTAATTTAGACCCATGAGAAGTTCTACGACCGCTGCTTCAGTTCTTATTTGGTTTGCAAAGTAAAGGGTCTGCACAAGAAGCACATTAGCCCCATAAACCAGTCTTTGTTTCTCAAAGTTTCGTTCCGAATGCCACCTTATCGTGTTATGAGCAAGCGGCGACAACCATTCTAATATCCTTCCCAATGCCAAACTCCACTCCGCTGCAAGTGCAGCATCATAAACGGATGAAGTCAATGATTTGGCAAATACCTTTAACCGACCCCTCAGAGAGTTTTTGACGCTACCGGGCAGCATATTGTATAGGTCATCTCTTGCATCAAGACCAATCAAGTGTGGTGCTGAGGACAGTTTCTCTATAAGTATGATGATATTTGCATACTTGAGTGTCAAAGCAGCATAGCCCAGAGAATCTTGAGGAGCAATTAACAGCTTACGCTTGAAATTGAATAGAGAAGTTTTTGCAAAAATTATGCCATTGGAGGAGGCAGGAACAGGATTCGTGTCTTCAAACTTGTCGTTATCTTTTTGGAAACTGTCATCTGACTTTGAAAGATCGCTGTTAGAAGGCATGCAACTCTCAAGTATTACAGGTGACTCAGTGCCACTGTTTATGCATCCTTTAAAAGGTCCAACATTCGTGAATCGCCTGGATCTCAGTTGTGATGGCTTTCCACAAAAGACAGAGGACTGACGAGCAAGAGATTTTCTATTAGTTGATCTATCTTTATTTCCACTTAGCCCAAGGCTTGAAAATGATCTGCCTAAGGAACCTAAATAGGATTCCGACGTGTTATTTTCAGACGGATAAACAGAGGACAGAGTAAGCGCAGAGATGGACCGGCTGCGATCAAGATAACCATTATCGATGACCTCAAAATGCTTGCTACCTCCAGCAACTCCTGTTTGATTTGTCCCAAATAGGTACTTAACCCTCATGATTATAGTAAAAATAGATCGAAGCAAAAGCCGGACAGTATAGTCATAAGTTCTAACCCAAGGAGACATTTCTCTTAGATTCTTCACTTCCTCTCTTTGCCATATAACTTTTTGCCTAAACTCAAGCAATTTCATCTGACCTGAACTAGCACCGGTCTGCATCCGCCTCAAAGTTTGCTCAAGCTCGGTAAGAACTTCAAGCTCCTGATACAATTGAGTCGTGGCTGCAACAAATCTCTCCATTTTCTTAACCTTCCGGTCCATTTTCTTCAGCCTATATCGCCATGCACACCCATTGAGTTCAATTTCAACTGGATCTTCGAAAATTCGTTCAAGATTGTGATAAACTGGATCATCACATCTCTTACCAAGCGTAGCCACTGATTTCAACAGACATCCCAAATTGTCAATTATCTCAGCAATAGCAAGATCCATAAGATATTCATCATCTTCAGCAACAAGCTTCTGAATACCAAGTGAACATGAGATTTCTTCTCTTAACTTGTCGATTCGCCTGTCGCTTAAACATTGCCACAAGTTAACCACCTTAGACATGAAACCTGCAATTTCAAATGCCAGAATTCCTATCACATGCTTCCTCTCAGTCTCTGAAACCGAGCTCTTTCGCGAAGTTCTCCACAAATTAAACAACGATTCTGTCACCGTTTCAACTCCCATCATTCCCCAGTACAAATACAGAACTAGATTATAATCTCAAGAAATTCATCTACCTGCTGAAAAAAGATGAAAGAACATTAACCACCACGACAATGACCAGACAACTAATTTGAAGAACACTGCTTAAACCCCAAGTATGTGTATTCGCTACGATTATTTGACTAATAGATTTCATTTAATTAATCTAAAGGGGGGAATATACACTCTTTATTTTAAGAAAAACTCACAACTTTAGCAATTTATATTCAGGAAAAAAGGAAAAGAAGAACAACAAATATTCCTTTCTTTCTGATTTTCCATCAGTATTAGAACAACAAGTTTCCAACTAATAGTTAAAATCCCTATTTCGTTCTCTATATTGATCTAAAAGATGTTTGAAACCCTTAAAGATGCAATTTTTATTAATGGAAATAACTAAAGTCTAATAAAAACTACTTTCACTAACATTTTCCACCAATTATTTTTACAAAACTTAAACCATTGAATAAAGCACAAGGCTTTGCCTACTTTGGCTCATCTACTTCCTTTCAAGTTTTAAACAAACTAAAAGAAAAAACTAAAATTAACAGAAATAAATCTAACTCAATATAAATTCATAAATTTAACTACAAAACAACCCCACTATATAGCAATTTGCAGGTTTCATAAGCTCAAAACCTCAAGAAAACAAATACAGAACCCAACATCCAAAATTGACAAAACACACCCAAGAAAATACAAAAGATATCATAAATGGTATCTTTAGATTTAAAAAAGGGTTCTTTAGATTTTCATTATAAAGAAACAAACATAAAAACCATCAAAAATTGCTTTTGGAAAATCAAGATTCATTTTGAGCCATCTTCTTCAAACAATAAATAAATGAATGAATTCTTTGTGACAAGCTGAAGATTAACTATAGTCCCAAGAAATAAAGAATCCATTTTTAGCCATTTTCAGAAAATGAACAGCAAAAAAACAAAACAAAATCTTTATAATGCAGCTAAAAAAGCAACAAAAATTCATAATAAAGAAAGTTGAAACTCACCCTTTAATTGGAAAATGAGAATGGGCTGAAAACTCTGAAGAAACATTGATTCTTTGAGAGAGAGAGAAGAGAAGAGAATGAGAGAGAAACAAAGGTGTGGGGTGAAGGTTTGTAACGTACGCACTACCAGCGCAAAATAGGAAGGACCGTAACAGAAAAGGAGAGAGACGTAGAGTAGTGCTACTTTACACTTAAGAGTAGGGCAGTATAGAACACTAATAAAAGGATTGAGGCTAAAGTTCGCCGTAAGAACCGAGGTAATATAATTTGGATTTAGCTGAGTTTTATGCTTTTTGATTATTCACTTTTACGAGATGCCGCTGTAATTTTCTTGTTTGGCTGTCTATTGGGGGAATTTCATTTAGCATATCCTCGTGGGCTGGTTTTTGATAATATACAAGGGTTCGTTTGGTACGAGAGATAAAGCATAATTAATTTTGGGATAAAATTAGGGGTCGTTTGGTTGAAAAGAAGTTATCACAAGATTAGTTATTCTGAGATTAGTTATTCCATCTTTTTGTGGGATAAAAAAATACTACAATCTCGGGTTAACTAATCACGGGATTAATTATATCGTAATTTTCTCCCAACCAAACATGAGATAAACTCTTCTTAAATTTAATTTCGGGATTAATTATTCTTTATCCCTCATACCAAACGACCCCTTATAGTATAAATAGTCTCGGGATTAGTTATCTCGGGATTGTAGTGACTTTTATCCTTATGGAAGGATGGGACAACTAATCTCAAGATAACTAATCTCGTGATAACTAATTATGGGATAAATTGTTTCCCAACCAAACGCCCCCTAAGAATAAAAGATAATAATTATTGGGGTGTGATGGGTGATAAGTATTTCTTTATCGTTAATTGGAAGTCTTGAGCTCGAGCTTCGAAATTAAAGTCATTTTTAGTCGAAAGTACTTTACCCTCAAAGTGAGACTTCATGAGCTCCAAAGCGGACATTAAACCTCGGTTGAGAGAGAAAAATTTAAGTAAATGAACTGAATAAAAATTCCAGTAGCAGTAGTGTTTTTCTCATGTTCATTATTTTTAAATTTGTATTACTATTTGATGTTGCTTTTGTTTTAGTTTTTATATTATTTTGATGTTGTTATTGTTTCTTTGAACTTTCATCACCTTATTTCATTCTCTATTATATTGTGATTATGCATGCTTTCTTTGAGACGAAGGTATATCGAAAATAGTATTTTTACATGCACAATGTGGAATTATACTCAATAACCTATGTTATTGTTGATGTTGGACTGAATAAAAATTTATGGGCTGTTTGACAATAAATATTTCTTTGTAATTTCAGAGATACTAAGCATATGATGTGTCTAACAATGTTCCTATTACTTCCTTTTTAAAATTTTCCCCCCATTGTTGTTGATTGTGATGATTTGCTTAGTTGGCTGTTCTAGTAATGTGTCTCTTCAAGTTCACATTGAGATTAGTTATGGTTTATATAATAGTTACGTTACAAAACTTGATCAAACATGTGAAGATCGTGTGTCTATTAGGAAGACATCAAGATATGTCATGTCTTAAATCATTGATTTGTCCAACACAAAACTCCTTTTAATCTGTTTAATTAATTAGACATGCCTAGCCCACTTTCAAAAGAATAATAGTTTTACGTATTTAAACAAAAGAATAATAGTTTTACGTATTTAAAAATTGTCTGGTTTCTGCAATGAATGGAAGGAGGAAAATAGAAGGATTATAAACATACTTTGTAGTGCGATTCTTTTATAAACTTAACATTTTAAATATTATTGATATTGTTTACCCTTAAAATCGGATAACAATTGAATTTGTTAGTGGTTTAAAGGATATGCGGATTAACTTGATACTGAACGATAAATTAGATTGCAATTGGAATAAATAACGATAAATTAACTGCAAACCACACGAATTGGGTAATTTCAGCCTAGAAAAGCTAACCACCCTTGAGTCGAATGTAGTTTTATTGACACCAAGATAACAAAGAAATAAGAATTTAGAGGATAACGGTAACGCATTGCTTATGAGTGTATGTTACTATGTCTTTCATGAATTGCGAGGCCCCCTTTATATATTAGGGGAACCTACTTTTAAGGTATTATTCTATTATTCCATAAAAGGTAAAAAGATCCTTAATTTGTTGACCGTTGGTCCCTTTTTGGTATGTTTCGTGATTTTTGCCGTAATGCCCGGTTAGTTACGGGAATTTGGGACCTTTGTCGGATAAGCTGGCAATATATTCCTTGAGACCGTTATGACCGGGACCGGTTATGACCTCGATAAGCTCGAGTGCAAGTCTGGTGGTTTCGATGGCTAATTCGGTAAGGCAGGAACTGATCTTCGAGATTTTATCACCATCTCTCGATCCCAAATTGTCGTGTTGGATGTTCGGTCAAATCCTGAGTTCGATTTTACCCGTATACAGATAGTCCCCTCATTTTTCGGAGAGTAAATGACGAGAAACGATGTGAGCTCCCGATTTCCTCTTCGATAAATCATGATGTAAGCGATAAAAACAGCTGAAACATCCCATCGGTCCAGTCTTCTAGGCATTAAATATGTGTCAGTTAATGGTCGGCCACTCCAAGACGTGAACCGTCATTTGAAAAACTATAAATACCCTCTCATCTATTCATTTGAACTTTACATTCAAACTCTTTGTTCTTGTGTTTTAAGAAACTTCATCACTCTCACTTTCTAGTTTTCTGGCTTACATTCAAACTTTTTCCCTTTTGGTTTTCTGAAAACTTCCGTAAAAGTTGCTCATTTGCCAACCATACCCTCTTTTACATTAACATCCTCTTTTCTCCACTTTTTTTACTATTTAAAAGCAATGGCAAAGACTTCAAAATATGTTCCCCAAAAAGAAACTCCCTCTGCTTCGCGACCGGTTGTTGAGAAAACTATTTCGTCTGCCGCTGCCGAGGAACCGACACCGGAACCTCCTTTGCAAATGTTTGTCCCTACGGGGTTCCCAATAGGAGCTGATTTCAAGGTCGAGAAAACCTCCTCGGTACCAGGCCGGTGTGAGCCGGTCTCGAGATATATGCTCCGTCACCGATAGTGTCCTTGCCAAGGTCAAGGAAGACTGTAACTGGGCTGATAAGCACGTAGTAATCCTTACGCCCGAGGAAGCGATCACTACCCATGTGGAGGGTTTTTTAAGTGTTTACACTTACCCCTTCACGCTGAGCCCCTTAGATCCGGTCATCATCGCCTTCTGTAAGAGGTACGAGGTGACCCTCGGTCAGATTCATCCTTCGTTCTGGAGGATATTAATTCTCCTCCGCTTCTTCGTGAGCAAGATCGAGGGGTAACTCTCTGCTTTCCTAAGTGAATTTTTAATTTACACGTAGATTATTTCGCAAATGACTTAACATTTCTTTTCTTGTTTGTAGGCTTCGGTGCTTCATCACGAGGCTTTTTTGAGGTACCGAGATTACCTAAAACAACTCGAAGCTGGAGTTCGAGAGCTTACTGAAAAGAGACACAACTTTAAACTTCTAAGAGAGCAACTCGAAAGGGAGACTAAGAACCTCTGTGCCGAGCTGGAAGTGGCCCGGAAGGATCATGCTGACTTGGTCGATCAGGTAAAAGTTTTCGAAGTATGTGATGATGAACTTGATTCGGTGACTGATGGTCAAAACCCGCAGGTCCAGCAAAAACTCGATTGGATTGCTCAGCTCCGAGCTGAAATGGATATAGTCAAAGCTGAGACCGATGAATGGAGAGGCAAAATGGATCATTTGGCCTCGGAAAAAGAGGTTGTTCGGGCCGAAATCCAGCTAATAGCGGCAAAGGAAAAGGCCGAGGTCAGACAAAAAAGGTTGAGGAGCTTCAATCTCGGCTCGGTTCGGCAGTCGAGATCGAGATAATCTGGTCAAGGAGCTTAAAATGGCCAAGTCAGAGGTCGTCGTGGCCAAGTCCGAAGCTGCTAAAATGGTGGCAGTACAAGGTCGATGCCGAAGCTGCTCAAGACCAATCAAAAAATATAGTCGAGCATATGAAATGGCAATCTCGAAGACAGGCCCTCAAGAAAGTTCACACTCGGGGTTTTGACTTATCGGCCGAGATCAAAAATGCGAAGGTGGTTGAAGCCGAGGCCAGGAAGCTGGCCTATCCCGAGGAGGAGGATTCCAAGGACTCAAGCGGGTCCGAGGATGGAGAAGACCCCCAGATCCCAGTGACTAGGAGGGCTTCGGCCAAGATCAAGCCGCTTCTATTTGATTTTATTTCTTTTTGTACTTAGTACTTTGTGTTAAGGCCGCTCGGCCTTTGTAAAGACATACTTCATAAATACAAACTTTCTATTTCTTTTTGATAATTCTCGAGTTCTTCCTTTGCTTTTCCTTTTTATATTTTGCAAATATTGGAATGCCTTGGCATTAAATAGTCATGTTCGGAGTTCCGAACAAGCTTTGCCTTCAATTTCATTATCTCTTAAGGCATCTCGGGATACGGTATGTCCGGAAACTTTTCCCTGAAATACTTATACTTTTTAGGATATGACTTGCCGAGAGTATGTTTTGCTCAGGTTTTCGTCAAATCTTGTAACCTCGGGTTTTGTTAACCCGGGAATGGCCTTAGCCTTTAGTTCGGGAAATGTCAAATAAGTTTCATGCCCTCGGATTTTTATATCTCGGGATGGCCATAGCCTTTTTATTCGGGCAACACCAAATAAGCTTTGTGCCCTTGGGTTTCGTTAACCAGAATGGCCATAACCTTTTAATTTGGGCAATGCCAAATAAGCTTTGTGCCCTCGGGTTTTATTAACCCGGAACGACCTTAGCCTTTTAATTTAGGGTAATGTTAAATAAGCTTCATGCCCTCGGGTTTCGTTAACTCGGAATGGTCGTAGCCTTTTAATTCGGGCAATGCCAAATACGTTTCGTGCCCTCGGGTTTTGTTAACCCGTAATGGCCTTAGCCTTTTAATTTGGGCAATGCTAAATAAGCTTCATGCCCTCGGGTTTAGTTAACCCGGAATGGCCGTAGTCTTTTAATTTAGGCAATGCCTAAGTGGCAGTCCTCGAGTGAAGCGGTTCTTGGGCTCGATGTCTTCGGGGAACCAAACAAAAAACTTTTTGAGAGGGCAGGAATTTTTATTCAAAAGGCATAGACTTCCTTTCAATTTTGTGCGTAGTGTACAAAGTTAAACCTGTATTTTGTGTCCGGGCTCGGGTGATCTATGTGGGCACAGTTCAATCGACCGTTTGGCCTCTACAGAAAATCTTATTATTGAGCGAGCCTAGACTGTCCGAGCACAAAAATAAAAAATCATTCCCCTCGGATTATGCCCCTTAGTGTTCGGGGTTTGTCGTAGATAAGCCTCGAATACTGCTGACTTCGATTCTAAGTTAGCACAATTTCATTGTTGCCTCGTTAAAAACCTTTCCGAAAAACCCATTTGGGACAAAATCGGATCAAGGGGGAAAAGAGTGCAACACGTGCTTTCAGGACTAAAAAATTGTATTGGGTACCTGCAAGTGTTAATTAAAAGTGTAGCTTAGTAAAAAAAGATGGTCGGGGTTGTAACTTATCAATAATATCGCTTCAAGCGGGTTATGTTCCAGTTATTCGGTAATTGTCCATCGTTCATTATTCCGAGTTTGTATGACCCTTTTTCCAGCGATCTTAATAATCTGATACGGGCCTTCCAGTTCGGTCCCAATTTTCCTTCGTTCGGATTTTGAGTGTTTAACTTGACCTTCCTCAATATCAAGTCCCCGATATTGAAGTGTCAAAGGTTGGCTCTTCGGTTGTAATATCTCTCGATTCGTTATTTCTGGGCTGCCATTCGAATGAGAGTGGCATCACGTCTCTCGTCTAGTAGCTCCAGACTTGTGTTCAGGGTCTCGTTATTTATTTCTTCGGCAGCGTATCGGAACCTGAGACTCGGTTTTCCAACTTCGATAGGTATCATAGCTTCGGTGCCATAAACTAGTGAGAACGGGGTAGCCCCGGTACTTAGATTTCGAAGTCGTACGATATGCCCACAGGACTTCGGGCGGGATTTCCTTCCATTTTTCTTTGGCATCGATCAACATCTTTTTGAGGTTTTGGATTATGGTTTTATTTGTGGATTCTACTTGTTTGTTCCCACTAGAGTGGTAGGGAGTTGATAAGATCCTTTTGATCTTATGTTTTTTGAGAAACTTGCTTACTCTGCTGCCAATAAACTGTTTCCCATTGTCGCACACTATTTCGGCCGGTATTCCGAATCGACATATGATATGGCCCAGATAAAATCGATGACCTCCTTCTCCCTGACCTTCTCATATGCTTGGGCTTCCACCCATTTAGAAAAATAGTCATTCATAAACAAAATAAATTGGACCTTACCGAGTGCTCGTGGAAGCAGGCCAACGATGTCCATCCCCCATTTCATGAATGGCCATGGTGAAAGACCGAATGTAGCAGCTCTACGGCTCGATGAATCATCGGAGTGTGCCTTTGTCATTCATCACATCTTCGTACGAATTCCTTTGCATCTTTTTCCATGTCGACCTAGTAGTAACCGACCCTGATTATTTTTCGGACCAGTGCTTCGGTACCTGAATGATTTCCACATGTGCCTTCGTGAATTTCCCTCAAAATGTATTCGGTATCTCCTGGTCCCAAACATATCGTGATCGTTCCATCGAACGTTCTTCTAACTAAGGTTCCATCCTCGGACAAACTAAACTGGGCTACCTTTGTACGTAGGGCCCTCGATTCCTTTGGATTCGAGGGCAATTTTCTGATTTTTAGATATTCTATGTATTTGTTTCTCCAATCCCATGTTAGGCTCATTGTGTTTATTTCGGCATGGCCCTCTCTGACTACCGATTTTATTAGTTGTACAACTGCCTTTGAATTGAGCTCATTGTCTTCTACCGATAATCCCAAATTAGCAAGGGCATCAGCCTCATTGTTTTGATCTCGAGGCACGTGTTGTAGAGTCCATTCCTTGAATCGGTGTAGTGTTACCTGTTATTTATCTAGGTATCTATGCATTCGTTCTTCTCTTACCTCGAAGTTCCCATTAACTTGGTTTACCACAAGGAGTGAATCGCACCTAGCTTTGATCACTTCCGCCCCCAAACTTTTGGCTAGTTCGAGACCTACAATCATGGCCTCATATTCGGCCTCATTATTAGTCAATCTTATGGTTCTAATAGATTGTCTAACTATATTACCTTTTGGTGGTTTTAACACGATGCCAAGTCCGGACCTCTTCGCGTTCGAGGCCCCATCTGTAAAGAGGTCCCAGATCCCCGAAGAAGTCCCCGAGTTTAATAATAACTCTCTTTCGACTTCGGGTACCAGTGCCGGCATAAAATCGGCCACAAAGTCGGCCAGAATTTGGGATTTAATGGTGGTTCAGGGCCGATATTCAATGTCGTACCCGCTGACCTCAATGGCCCACTTGGCTAACCGTCCCGAGAGTTCGGGTTTATGTATTATATTTCTCAATGGGTAAGTAGTTACAACACGTATGGGGTGGCATTGAAAATACGGTTTCAACTTCCTAGAGGCGCTTAGAAAGGCAAGCGCCAATTTCTCTAGGTAAGGGTATCTAGTTTCGGCCTTATCTAAAATTATGCTAACATAGTAAATTGGGAATTGCGTACCTTTTTCTTCTCGGACCAGGACTCCACTTACCGCTATCTTCAAGACCGCCAAATATAGGTATAGTTGTTCGTGTATCTTCGGTGTGTGGAGCAGCGATGGGCTTGATAGATATTTCTTGAGCTCTTCCAAGGCTCGTTGGCATTCCGGAGTCCATGAGAAATCACTCTTTTTCTTCAATAATGAGAAGAATCGATGACTTTTATCGGAGGACCTCGAGATGAATTGCCCCAGAGCGGCTATGCGCCCGGTTAGCCTCTGCACGACCTTTACGTTATCTACGACTGTTATATCTTCGATGGCTTTGATCTTATCGGGTTTAATCTCGATTCCTCAGTTGGATACCATGAATCCGAGGAATTTACCCGATCCAACTCCGAATGCACATTTCTCCGGGTTCAGCTTCATGTTGTATTTTTTCAATATGTTGAAGGTTTCCTACAAGTGTTTTAAATGGTTCTCTGCTTGCAGGGACTTAACCAACATATCGTTAATGTAAACTTTCATTGATTTTCCTATTTGTTCTTCGAACATCCGGTTTACTAGGCGTTGGTAAGTGGCACCGATATTTTTTAACCCGAATGGCATTACGTTATAGCAATATGTGCCGTATTTAGTGATAAAGGAGGTTTTTTCTTGATCATCCAGGTTCATCCATATTTGGTTGTACTCGGAGTAGGTATCGAAAAAACTAAGGATCTCGTTGCTGGCTGTGGCATCGATCATGCCATCGATGTTGGGTAATGGGAAGGAGTCTTTGGGACATGCTCTATTCAAATCCTTATAGTCTATACACATTCTTAATTTATCCCCTTTCTTGGGAAATACCACTATGTTTGCTAACCAATTCGAGTATTTAACTTCCCGAACAGACCCTATTTTAAGAAGTTTATATACCTCGTCCTTGATGAAAGCATGTTTGACCTCGGACTGGGGCCTCCTCTTCTACTTGACCGGGTGGAACGTTGGATCCAAGCTTAGCTTGTGAGTGGTTATTTCCGGTGGTATCCCTGTCATATTGAGATAGGACCAAGATAAACAATCTTTGTTAGCTATAAGAAATTGAATGAGTTTTTTTCCTGAGCTCGGGGTTTAACCGCGTGCCCAGGTATACAATTCGATCGGGCGAGTGTTCACTTAGTAAGACTTGCTCCAGTTCCTCGACCATTGATTTTGTAACGTCGGACTCATCGGGGGTTAAGAAAGACCTGGCACTCCGTAGTCGTCACCCTCGTCTATTCCCCGCTCCTCCGATTCTCTCGAGGTTGGTATCGGTGATTGCTATTTGGCCCCATTTTTTATCACCGGATCAGTACCCTTAGATACCGAGAGAGTGGATGTCGAGATCGCCTCATCGACAACAAACATCTCCCTTGCGGCCGGTTGTTCCCCGTACACTATTTTGGTTCCTTTGAGCGTCGGGAATTTCAGCACCTGGTGTAATGTAGAGGGTATTGCTCTTATATTATGAATCCATGGCCTTCCAAGCAAAGCGTTGTATCTCATGTCCCCTTCGATTACATAGAACTTGGTTTCCTGAATGGTTCCGGTGACGTTTATCGGTAATGTTATTTCCCCTTTTGTGGTCTCACAGGCCATATTGAACCCATTTAGGATTCGGACTGTAGGTATGATCTGACCTTGTAGGCTGAGTTGTTCCACACCCTCGATCTCATGATGTTGGCCGAGCTACCTGGATCAATCAATACACGTTTAATTTGATATTTATTTATGAGTATCAATATTACCAGTGCATCATTATGGGGATGTACGATTCCCTCTACATCTCTGTCATTGGACGACAAGGTCCCTTCCGGTAGATAATCTCTAGTCCATTTTTCCCTTATGATTAAAAGTTTGGTGCGCTTCAACATCGGTCTCTGAGGAATGTCGACCCCACCGATGATCATGTTTATGACGTGCTGAGGTTCTTCTGGTTCGGTTCGTTTATTCGAATCTCTGTTCATGGTTCTTGGCCCGATCACTGAGGAATTCTCGGAGATGCCCGTTGTTGAATAGTCGGGCTATTTCTTCCCTTAATTGTCGACAGTCTTCCGTTCTGTGCCTGTGAGTGCCATGATATTTGCATATAAGGTTAGGATCCCTTTGGGCTGGATCGGATTGCAAAGGTCAGGGCCATTTGATATCTTTGATGTGTCCGATGGTGGACATGATAGCAGAGGCATCGACGCCTAAATTACACTCTGATAGCCTCGGTGCTTCTTTAGGCCCGATGGGCTTGTCGAAGCTGTTTTTGCCCATGAGTCCTCGGTTGTTCTGTCCTCGGTCATTCCTTCTTTCATTTCTTATAGGGTTTCTCCCGAATCTACTACTTCTCCGATCCCTATAATACGGTTGATACCGATCCCGGTTTGATTTAGGTTTGTGATTGGTATCTCTCTTGACTCGGTCTATGATCCTGACGGGGTTTACGGATCCAGAAGGGGTCCCGAGTTGGTCATACTCAACCCTGATTTTTGATTGATACTGGTTATGGACGTCGGTCCAAGTGATGGCTGGATATTCTACCAAGTTCTGTTTCAACTATTGTGAAGGCAATGAGCTTCGAATGTTGAGTCCTTGGGTGAAAGCCTGAACGGCCCAATCGTCCGCGACCGGGGGCAAATCCATCTATTCTATTTGGAATCGAGAAACGAACTCTCTGAACATCTCGTTATCCCTCTACTTTACTTTGAAAAGGTCTGACTTCCTGGTCTCGACCTTTATAACACCGGCGTGTGCTTTTACGAAGGAATCTGCAAGCATAGCAAACAAGTTAACAGAATTAGGAGAAATGTTGTGGTACCATATCATAGCTCCCTTTGACAGGGCCTCTCCGAATTTTTTCAACAAGACAGACTCGATCTTATCATGTTCCAAGTCGTTCCCTTTGATGGCGCATGTATAAGAGGTTACATGCTCGTTTGGGTTGGTCGTTCCATTGTACTTAGGGATTTCGGGCATGCGAAACTTTTTGGGGATCGGCTTCGGAGCCACGCTCAGGGGAAAAGACCTTTGAATAAATTTCTTGAAATCTAGGCCCTTCAATATCGGGGGTGCTCCTGGGATATGGTCGACCCTGGAATTATATATTTCCACCTTTTTATCATTGGCTTCGATTTTCTTTTCCCCGGTTTCTATCCGTTTCGTCAATTCTTCGAGCAATTTCAGGATTTCGAGGTTAGTCACCGATTCAATCTCACTCGTTTTTTCCGAGATTGGTTTGTTTTATTGGATGGCTTCCCGGGGGAGCTCGAGTTCATTACTGCTCAGTGTTCGACCTTGGTTCTGCAACTGAGCTATCGCCGTCTGTTGAACCTATAGCATTTCGAAGATCATACGCAGGTTGATCCCATCATTTTTGCCGTTGTGAGTGTTTTGGGCAAACAAATGCACTTCCCTGCACACGCTGTTTTCGGGGTCGGTAGGCTGGCTTGTGTCGATGGCCATATGCGAACATGCGTCGATGGGAACCACCACCGGGATTCTACCAAGATCGGCCAGTGTTGCCTCGTTACCGAGCGCTGCATTGTTGTTCCTGTCGTGGTGGCCGGATTTTGTGTCTATGTTTAAAGGGACAAGCTGTGGGTTTGACATTTCGATCCTGACCTGAAATCATAAACACTTCAAAGAATAAGTGTAAAATAGGATGTGTTATGAAGAGTCGTATCAAATTGCCGCTATTATCCTAAGCCCCACGGTGGGCGCCAAACTGTTTATCCTCAAAATCGGATAATAATTAAATTTGTTAGTGGTTTAAAGGATATGCGGATTAATTTGATACTGAACGATAAATTAGATTGCAATGAAATAAAATAACGATAAATTAACTGCAAACCATACAGATGGGTAATTTTGGCCTAGGAAAGCTGACCACCCTTGAGTCGAATATACTTTGATTGACACCAAGATAACAAAGAAATAAGAATTTATAGGATAACGGTAATGTATTGCTTATGAGTGTATGTTACCATGTCTTTCATGAATTGTGAGGCCCCCTTTATATATTAGGGGGATTCTACTTTTAAGGTATTATTCTATTATTCCATAAAAGGTAAAAAGGTCCTTGATTTGTTGACCCTTTTTTGGTATGTTCCGTGATTTTCGCCGTAATGCCCGGTTAGTTACGGAAATTTCGGACCCCTGTCGGATAAGCTGGCAATATATTCCTTGAGACCATTATGACCGGGACCGGTTATGACCTCGATAAGCTCGAGGGCAAATCTGGTGGTTCCGATGGCTAATTCGGTAAGACAGGAACCGATCTTCGGGATTTTATCACCATCTCTCGATCCCAAATTGTCGTGTTGGATGCTCGATCAAATCCTAAGTTCGATTTTACACGTATACAGATATAATAGATAATTATTACATATTTAATATCAAGAAGCGATAAAAGATCACATCCAATTGAATAGATCGCTTTCGTCGCATCATAAAAATTCTTGCACTAGCACTTTGAAGTTTTTGCAGTGTTGAGGGTGGAAGATTTATCGATCTACAACTTACATGAAGCGAGAGAAAGACCAATCGAATTGTCATCAGTATGATGTAAATAGTAATTTTCAAAGTCGAAGGTAGTTTTGTTCATTATTAATAAAATAGTTTTATTTATAATAGTTGGAGATATATTTTGAAATATTTAAAAATATTTTTGAATAAAATAAGCCAAAATACATGTTCATGGTCTCTTAAAGAAAAATGCATTTAAAAATACACATGAGAAAGAGAGAAGAAAGAAGAAATATTGTGGTTAACTTTAGCGAAAAGAATTTTAAAATTAAGTAAACAAGAAGGTACTTCCTATTGACTAATAAACTTCAGATTTTAGTCAAATCAATAACTTTAAGTTGATGAAGCATGTTTAAAGATTAAAAAAAAAAAATACTAAAAGAAGGATTAAAAGTAGCTCAAGACATTATAAAATGACGTCATCCTTGACCTCTATAGAAATATTTGTAAAATTTACGAGTGTTTAGACCAAGTTATAGTATTAATTTACCATAGTTAGGTAATTTAATGAGGCAAAATATGTAACAAATAATCATGATTTACGAAATCTTTTTTGCACAAACAATTATTCTTAGAGATGTTATTTAGAGATTAGCCAATATTTATTTTGTCCTAGAATTTTGAACTAAAACTTTTAACTTCGGAACAAAAATTAAACTAAAAAACATAAATTCGAGATGCACTAACTAATTCCTAAATAGCTGTCCTTCAGAATAGCTGTCTGTAGGGGTGTTCGTCGGTCGGTATGGTACGGTATTTAGACATTTCGGTTCGGTATTCGGTTTCTTAAAATGTTATACCAATACCGTACCTAATTAAGTTCGGTATGGTTCGGTTTCGGTTTATTCGGTTCGGTAACTTCGATGTATTCAGTTTGAATACTAACTAGTGCATAGAGTCATAGACTGTAATATTCTTAATTAAAGTACTCAAAAGTACAAAACTAAAAATATTTGTTGACAAAAGTTTTGTTTAAAACTAGCAAATATCAACCCAGAGAGAGAAAACTGTACATAAAAGAATAATTTTGATCATTAGAAATGTCTTATTACTTGCTTAGAGTTAATTGATGAACTTAGAGAATAAAGAAAAGTAAAATTTTAGATTTTTTATATTTATGTTATAATTAATAATATGTGTATAGTGTAATATAATATATATTTCAGTACGGTATCAGTATTTCGGTATTTCATTTTAAAATGTCAAATACCATATCTAATACTAATTTTTTTTAAATTTAAATCAAATATCATACCGAATACCAAAATATTGAATATCAAATATCAATTTTTTTGATTTCGATATGATAATTCGGTATTTACCAAATTATGCACGGCACTAAGTGTCTGGTGTTATTTCTACGGATATCTTTTGGAATCAAAGTCTACCAATACGTGTAGCTGCTTATTTGCTTTTTTGGTTAGTTTAATAAATTAGCAAATAGCATAATTATTACAAAGAAATAATGTCAAGGAGAAAAAACTACTTTAGAGAACTAGCCTTGTTGGGTCGGCCGTCCTTATCTAAGATTCTGCATATCGCATTCCCTTTATTTTAGGTGAATGTATTTAGAACGGCGGCGAACAGCTTGGCCTTTTGGAATTTCTAATTTCTTCTTGAATAAAAAAAGCAAAAATATACTAGAAGTATAGGGAAAAAATAGTTTCAATTATAAATATGCTATTATAGAGCTGTCAATATGGGCCGGATCGGGCTACCCCAGCCTCATTTATATGGGCTTTAACAATTGACGGGCTGGACTAGACTAGCCTATAATTTTGATGGGCCTTATAATGGTTAGCCCACCCAGCCTTATGTGGGCGCCTATGGGCCGGCCCATCATTTTTTAAAATATAATTTTATATTTTTTCTTTAAGTACTAACCTAGAAAAAGATAAATATTTAAAAGTTAAAACATATCTTATTGGAAAATTTTCGCAAAACTTAATAACTTTTTATTGTATTCCAATATATCACAATAAACTAAAAAGTAAAAGACAAGACTATATTTCATTCACTAAAAGTCATAACTCAAACAAACTATTCAAGAGAACGTCCATGATGCTTATGGTATATCCAACACATCATCTTCATCAAACACTTTTGAATCCGTTTGTGACAAGATTGTCTTAACATTTTTATTTTCATCTACATCTACAATTTATATGCAATATTAATTAGTTAAATATTAAGAATAATTAAATTTTAAAACTAATAATATTCAAATTCACATAAAAAAAATATTACCAGTTTGAGTTTGGAAAAAGTCGTGCAACCAATTTTGAGTAGTAACAAGTGTTTGGACATTTTCATGATAGATGCAACTTCTGTACTTGGTAAGAACACACCAACCAATGCTAAATGTTGATTCTGATGCTACAGTATCATATACTTTTTATATTTTATATATTTTAAATAAATATTTTTATTAGGCCCACGGGCCGGTCCAACCCAGCCTTAGTTGTAACGACCCGATCGCTCGTTTTGAGCTCTAGCGCGTCATTCGGAGGTTTGAGGCCTTGAGTAGTTTCACTTCAGGTATTATGACTTGTACATGTGATCGAAATTGAATTATGAGAAATTTGGAGTTGATTCGGAAGGAAAATTCTAATTTCGGAACTTTAAGTTGGAATAATAGACTATGGTTTGACTTTTGAATAAACGATCTCGGAATCGGAATTTGAAGGTTCCAATAGGTTCGTATGATGATTTTGGACTTGGGCGTATGTTCGGGTTGAGTATCGGGTGGTCCGGAAGTATTTCGGCGCTTAATATGGAAAGTTGGCATTTTGAAGGTTTTAGAATTTCTTAAGTTTGATTTTAAGTAGACTTTGGTGTTATCGATGTCCGTTTGAGGTTCCGAACCTTGGAATAGGTTCGTATCGTGATTTATGACTTATGCATAAAGTTTGGAGTCATTCTGGGGTTTGAGTTCTAGAGCTCCGTTTGAGGTGATTTTCACGGCGTTGTTTTCGTATCAACAAGGGGGTAAATATATGACCTTTATTTTGATGATTATCCATGATTATTTTCGTTGGTTATTATTTTTATCCGTATTTGGATTGTAAAAATTGAGATTTTGAGCCCCAAAGTAGAGAAATGGTAAATCCTTAATTTGAGGGTCGATTTATGTACGAAATTGGATGATTTTCTGGATATACACCATATGAGTTATGGGTAATATTTATTTTCAATAATTTTCGAAATACGGGCACATGTACCCGATGGTTGACTTTATTGACTTTTCGAGCGGAGTTGAAAATTATTATAAATTGATTAATTATAAGCATTTGAGTATATTTTGATTGATTTGCACGTTGTTTGACTAGTTTCGGGACATTTGGCTTTGAGTTAAGGTGTTAGAGAAGCGTTGGAGCTGGTTATGGAACTTCGAAGCGAGGTAATTCCCCTGTCTAACCTTGTGAGAGGGAAACTACCCCTAGGTGATGGAATTGTTATGTGCTATTAGTTGTGGGTGCTATGTACGCACGAGGTTATGAGAGTCCGTACATATCTAAAATATGTTTATGTCCGGGTAGACTTAGGACTTTACCATGTAATATTTGAAATATTTGAATTCATTCTGCTAGCTTAATTAATTAAAATTATAATTGAACATGATTTAGAAATATATACATATATATTAGGCCGAGCTTTATTACCTTGAGTTGTTGGCAAGTTATTTGAGAAACGGTAAAGGTTATACTCACTTTGTGTTCATATACTATACCGTAAGCTCGCGTCTCGTAATTCGATAATTCCTTTCCTTTATTGTGGAGCGGGACGAACACCTCAGCAGGATTATGTACCACACTCTCATGGGAGCAGGTCGTTCGTCTCGGCAGTATAATATATACATTTATGTTTTGCGCCGCTCGACCCTCTTGCACTGTACACGTTATGATGGGATTGGGCCGATCGCCTCGTCAGTATCATGTACTTTCTGAAATCTGGCCGTACGACTTTGACGTAATCGTATGTTATATCGCTAGCAGTCTGAATATTCACGAGATATTTCCTTCCACCGATGTCTTGCATTTTATATGGTATTTCTTATTTATTTGATATTAACACTAGGTATTTTCTGAGCTGTTGAGATAGAATACGAGATGAGGAATTGATATCATTTAAAGAAATTTTTGGAGATTGTGTTAGTTACAGATTTACCTCACTACTACTGTTGTGCTTCTTATCTGTTTATAATTTACCATATTAATTTATTAGACCACTAGTAAGTGTCGATGTCGACCCCTCGTCACTACTTCTCCTGGGTTAGGCTAGATACTTACTGGGTACGCGTTAATTTACGTACTCATGCTGTATTTCTGCACTAAATATGCATGATTCGACAGGTTCATTTGATGGTCATCTTGGCGCATAGGCGCGGCTGCTGAGGAGACTTTATGGTGAGCTGCATTCCAGGCTACGCATCGCAGCCCACAGAGTCTTTATCATACCATTTACTTTATTCTGTCTTATTTACATTCCAGACAGATGTTGTATTATTATTGTTGTACTCCCTAGTAAATGCCCATACACTTGTGACATCGGGTATTAGGATATACTAGTTGATGCTTACGGTTATGTATATTATCGCCGCCTTTCATTTCTCTTATAAACTATAATTTTTATACGTACTCGTGGATTTAAAAGTGTAAATTTCCTTCCTTGTTAAAATTTATGATTTTGAAAATAATAAAATGAGCAGGTAAGTTGATCAATCACCATTGGCTTTCCTGACGACGGCGTTAGACGCCATCACGACCTATGATGGATTTTGGGTCGTGACAGCTTTGTATCAGAGCTCAAGGTTCACTTGGGTCTCACGAGTCATGAGCAAGTCTAGTAGAGTCTTGCGGATTGGTACAGAGTCGTCTGTACTTATTTTCGAAAGGCTACAGGGCTATTAGGAGCACTTTCCTTCTTGATTCCTCTCCGTGCGATTTGATTCCATTGAAGTTTATCCCTTAATTTCCTTCCTACTGAATCTTATGCGACGTGGAGCACTTGTTATCAATTGGGCATCGATGAATTGTAGTGGTACTGCAGACATGGTGCATGATGTATCTCCCTGCATATTCGAGCGAGCTGTTGTCGTCGTCCTGTGGAAGGGTGTTCTGTCGTTTCAAACCTATATTAGTATTGCCTATGGTTTTGAGGCTATTCACGGATTGTTATAGTGTTCATAAGTGGTTATCGCGCAGTGTTGATGTAAATAGTAGGGTGGTTATTTATGGATCGCGGATGCGAATGCCTCGAAAGGAGGATTTCTCAGTTCATGGTTTAGAGGTTCGACATTTAATTCCAGCGGAGGCAAGACAATCGAATTATGGATGTTTAGGCTTTGGTTGATGGAGTAACGAGACTTGATATTTTCGAGCGTGGTGGAGTTCTCATTTGTGATGTGGCGTCGTCGTCCTTGTTTGAACGTATTAAGGTTTGGCAGTGTTATGGCCTTCTTTGATTTGCCTTCGGGGTGGGGTGTTATGAAATAGTGCCTAAGAAGCGATTGTCAGAGATGGCAGTGTGTAGCGGTTTCAGAATCGAATAGGTGTTTCTACTGCTGATGGATCGAGAAAGATGATCTTCGAGGAGGCTTAGAGTTGGTAGTAATTTATTAGTTCAGGTGCTACAGAGATGGATTTTGATTTGAGGTAACATTTGGGTAGTGAAGGAAGGACATGGTGGGATGTGTCTCGCGGTGGTTGAATTGCTAGCAGGTCAAGTATGAAAACAGAGGTCGAGAAGTTGCTTAAAGGAGATGGTTTAACCGAAGTGGGAGTGGCAGAGTAGCATATGGATTATGTGGTAGGATAGCCACATGCCTTGAGAAAAGTTTAGAGCGATTTGGGAATCATGGTGGACAATGGCCAAGTCCATAAATGCCATTTGGGATGATGGCTACTGCACTGAGGAAGGATTGATATGACAGAAAGGAGTTTGCTTGGAATGAAGAGGGGTGTAAAAGCTTGATTATCGTTATGGGATGCAACGTGACTTCGAGTTTAGAATGTATTGTCAGACTTTCAGTTGATGTCTATGGTGTATGAACCGACTTTTACAGCTGGCCAACGAGTATGGGCTTTAGAGGATTTACTGATTTCGTGGTAGTTGTGCCCAGTGCAGTGTCGTTGGAAGATGTCGGTATGGAAATTACATAGGTGGGCTATCTCCTGTGAGTAGGTCAGCAGATGTGTGAGTTTGATGAAGCTTCTACGAAGAATTCTACTTGCTACACAGTAAGAGGTCAAATATGTAATTGTGTCTTATGATTCGGAATGTTCATGAAATGTTTAGTAAAAGATTTTGAGAAATTTGGCTGGGTAAATGTGCGAGATCATGGTAATTAAGAAGGAGGAATCTTTGCGGGTTCTAGATTTATGTAATTGTAGCTTAAAGCTAAGTGGGGGAGCCCACCATCTACGATTGGAGCGCGTGGTTGTCTGCTTGTGCGGTTTCTGGTTATCGGTGCATTTGTGGGTTATTATGACTAAGAAAAATAAAACATCAGGGGTAATTCGAGCGAAGAACTTGATGAATGTGTGCTATACTTCGCCTCATCGATGCATGTGCAGTTTTGGGAAAACTAAGAGTTTATGCTCCTGGTGGATGTGATGTACGATGGAAAGAATTCGGCCGGTTGTTTCTTTTAGAGGGTGTTCGTGTGCTAGTAGTGTGTTGGAGTTTGGTTATACTCGGGACCAGGACAGAGTGGGTGGCTCTCAATAGTGGTTCTAATGGATTCAAGCATGTAAGCGCGGTGTCTAAGGATTTTAGGTCCGTTGTGTGGTTAAAGATCGAGTTTTTGTAGTGGGTATTGAGACAACGTGATCTCGTGATTTGGGTCACTCGGTATGAGTCTTGATAGAGTTTCGTTGTGTTTTTTAATGTAGCTATTATTATTTCTAAGGCAAGTCAAGAGTAAATTGAAAGAAGTTGGGTTGGTTAGTAATGGTTGAATCAGCATGATTGTGGCAATGATCAGTTCCTTCGGCGCTTTAAGTTATACATGTGGTTTGTGGTTGTACGTGCGGGCTTGACAACCACCATAATTTGATTGATTTGGGAGGTATTTGATTCAAATGGCCTTATTGTGTAAATGGATTTTGGAAGAGTTATGGCGCTTTAGACCACGACTTGAGGTTGTATTTTTTGCGGTTATGAGAATTCAGTTGCCTTTTGCAATTGTTCTTCTGAAATAAGTGGAATGAAAGGGGTTCTAGCCAATGACGTGTTTATTCTACTGGTGGTTTAGGGGTTATGATGAAATTCTTGGACTCTCGCGTAGCGACATGATAGGTGCATTGAGCGTTATAGAAATTGGAAGTTGAGGTTCAAGGTTGCGGTTTGGTTTTGATAAGAATGTCACGAGCTCGTAGGAGCGGGGGAGGATTTCAGATATTCAATGTATGCTGGCACTATTGTCGGGCAACCTGAGGATGGTTTATTTTATGGTAGGAGTGTTGGGGTATTGAAATGTGATTGCTTGGCTAGTACTATAGAAATAGCATGGTCAATGGCCATTGATGTTCAGATTTTGCTACCTGGTGCGGAAGGTTGTGGGAGTATATCCTATGGGAAGATCGTATAAGTGTGGCGTGTTAGTCATTTGATTGTTAGGGATAAAAAATCGGGTATGGAGATTCTGGTACTGTCGCAAATGGGAGAGTTTATGCTTGGGAGGCGCTCTATCCCTTTTGTTATGAACTGTGGGAGTTTGTTCCGGATTGGGACGTCTGCTCGTGTGTGTCATGAATGGGGCCATTATGGATCCTTGAAAGGTTGTTGGCCCGGTATGGGATGATCGGAATCGGCTTAGGGTTCGTTGATGGGTCTAATATGGATGTGTGCTCTACATCAGGCCTGATGTATTCATTAAGCATATCATTGCTTATGGAGGAGTCTTCGGGCATTGGATGTTATTCCCGTCGTCAGCTATTCCATGTAATACTCTAATGTGCTATGTGGGTTGTGAGATGACTTGATTATTCGCACAAGTGTTGTGGTCCCGTGTAACTTGTGGTATTATATGAGCAGGATGGCTCTCGAGATGCATGTCATTTATTGCACCATAGTCGTGCTTGGGTTTTGTAGCATATGGAGCTATCCGTCTCCCTAGGGTTGTATTTTTGCACTTGGCATGCTTGTGGTCTATATTCGGGTATTTCGTAGGTGTAAGAATTATGGCTTGATGGGTATTTCCTAATTTATTGTTATGTGTGGATCGGGTGGCACGCCGCCACGGGTATGTTGTTTGGATCGGGTTGCATGCCGCAACGGTATCATGTGTGGATCGGGTTGCACGCCGCAACAGTGAGATGTTGAGTACAGTTCCCTATATCTATTCTTGTGTATTTTGTTTTTCATTCTATGAGAAGGGTTCATAGCATCTGTTTGACCGTTTTATTCGTTACGCGGGCTGGGTAGTTCTTTTCTAGAGTTTGTTCCTCCTTATGCGTCATATTCAAGTTTTGGCTTGTCGGCGCATTGATGGCGTCATATGAGATCTTGGTCAGTGTTTGAGGTGGCTTATTGCCTGAGCAGCTTGTACTGGGTGAGACGAGATTATTGGACCTGAAATCAATGCAATCAAATTTACATAAGGTATATTAAAGAGGAAATATCGTTATTTAGTTCAGAATGAGGTAATGGTCCTTGTCAGGAGGAGAGACTCCATGATTTGTTGATTCGGCAAGTGGTTATGAGTTTCTACACATTTCTTCCGTCGTGGCAGTATTGCGAGAGTTGGAACAGGGTTTATATATGTTATGAGGTGTATTGCGGGCATCAAATTCATGAAATTACAGCTATTGAAATCGGAGGATGTTATTATGGGCAAAAGACTTATGTGGTACATGGTGTGATTTCGACATAGGAGCATGATCATGTTTTGGTACAGTGTGTAGTGATTGATGCGGTGTTCGTATGTTAAAAAAAATCGGGTCTCATGGAGAATTCCGTATATTGGAATTTGGTTCTAAGGCTTATTGACTAAATAAAATGGAGTATCTTCAGTTTGTCTTGAGCTAATGCGCTCAACTGGGTTGTGGTGGCACGGGTAGGTGCATGAGGTGTTAAACAATGATTTTGGACAACTCCAGAACGATTCTTGGAACGTTCAAGGACGAACGTATGTTTAAGTGGGGGAGAATGTAACGACCCGATTGGTTGTTTTGATATCTAGCGTCGTTCGGCGGTTTGAGGTCTTGAGTAGCTTCACTTCAGGTATTATGACTTGTACGTGTGGTCGGAATTGAATTTCGGTAAATTCGGAGTTGATTCAGAAGGAAAATTCTAATTTTGGAACTTTAAGTTGGAAGAATGGACTAAGGTTTGACTTTTGAGTAAACGATCTCGGAATCAGGATTTGAAGGTTCCAATAGGTTTGTATGATGATTTCGAACTTCGGCGTGTCTTCGGGTTGAGTATCGGGTGGTCCGAAAGCATTTCAGCTCTTAATATGGAAAGTTGGCACTTTGAAGGTTTTAGAATTTCTTAAGTTTGATTTGAAGTGGACTTTGGTGTTATCGATGTCCGTTTGAGGTTCCGAGCCTTGGAATAGGTTCGTATCGTGATTTATGACTTGTGTGTAAAGTTTGGCGTCATTCTGGAATGTTTAAGAATGAATCGTACACCTTCATCAAAGTTTGAAAGTTTAAAGAAAGGTTTCAATCGTCGATTCATAGTTTTGATGTTGTTTGATGTGATTTGAGGCCTCGAGCAGGTTCATGTTATGTTTTGGGACTGGTTTGTGTAATTGGACGGGGTCCCGGGGGCCTCGGGTGTTTTTCGGAGGTGTTTGGGTTGTGTCGCGCTCTTATTTGATGTTTCAACGTCATGTTTTTGGGCATAAAGGGTACTATATTGACCAAACGACCTTTGATTTGTGATTGTATTGAACCATTAGATCCGTATCATAATTATGGAGCCATAGCAATAAGAATCGTCGAATTCCGATGTCGTGTAAGAGAGTTATGCCTATTTCTGTGTCAGACAAAATTGCTAGAATCTGGTGCGAAGTTTTGTTATTCGTGAACGCGAAGAAGGATTTCTGGGTTGACCGGTCAACGCGAAAAATTTCTCTTCACTAACGCGAAGTTCTCCCGTGAAGGCGATGAAGAAAAATCATCCGGACAGTGTTTTAAACCGAGAATTTTAGTATTTTGGGCATATCTTGAGTTCTAGAGCTCCGTTTGAGGTGATTTTTGCAATGTTGTTCTCGTCTCAACAATGGGGTAAATATAAGACCTTTATTTTGATGTTTCTCCATGATTATTTCCATTAATTATTATTTTTATCTATATTTGAATTGTAGAAATTGGGATTTTGAGCCTCAAAGTTGAGAAATAGTAAATCCTTGATTTGAGGGTCGATTCATGGACGAAATTGGATGATTTTATGGATATAAACCATATGAGTTAAGAGTAATATTTATTTTTAATAATTTTCGGAATCCGGGCACATGGGCCCGAGGGTTGACTTTATTGACTTTTCCAGCGGAGTTAAAAATTATTATAAATTGATTAATTATAAGCATTGGAGTATATTTTGATTGATTTGCACATTGTTTGACTAGTTTCGGGACATTTGGATTTTAGTTAAGGTGTTAGAGAGGCGTTGGAGCCGGCTATAGAACTTCAGAGTAAAGTAAGTCTCATGTCTAACCTTGTGAGGGGGAAACTACCCCTAGGTGATGTTATTGTTATGTGCTATTAGTTGTGGGTGCTATGTACGCACGAGGTGATGATAGTCCGTACGTAGCTAAAACATGTTTATGTCCGGGTAGATTTAGAACTTTACCATGTAATATTTAAAATATTTGAATTCATTTTGCTGGCTTAATTAATTGAAATTATAATTGAACTTGATTTAGAAATATATACATATATATATTAGGCCGAGCTTTATTACCTTGAGTTGTTGGAAAGTTATTTGAGAAACGGTAAAGGTTATACTCACCTTGTGTTCATATACTGTACCGTAAGCTCGTGTCTCGTAATTCGATAATTCTTTTCCTTTCTTGTGGAGCGGGCTGAACGCCTCAGCAGGATTATGTATCACACTCTCATGGGAGCAGGCCGTTCGCCCCGACAGTATAATAGATGCATTTATGGTTCGTGCCGCTCGAACCTCTGCACTGTACATGTTATGATGGGATCGGGCCGATCGCCTTGGCAGTATCATATTCTTTCTGAAATCTGATTGTACGACTTCGACGTAATCGTGCATTATATCGCTAGCAGTCCAAATATTCACGAGATTTTTCCTTCCACTGATGCCTTGCATTTTATATGATATTTCTTATTTATATGATATTGGCGCTAGGTATTTTCTGAGCTGTTGAGATAGAATACGAGATGAGGAATTAATATCGTTTAAAGAAATTTTTGGAGATTGTGTTAGTTACAGGTTTACTTCACTACTATTGTTGTGCTTCTTATTTATTTATAATTTATTGTATTTGATTTATTAGACCACTAGTAAGTGTCGATGTTGACCCCTCGTCACTACTTCTCCGGAGTTAGGCTAGATACTTATTGGGTACGCGTTGATTTACATACTCATGATGCACTTCTGCACTAAATATGCAGGATCCGACAGATTCGTTTGGTGGTCATCTTGGCGCATAAGCGTAGCTGCTGAGGAAACTTTATGGTGAGTTGCATTCCAGGCTACGCATCGCAGCCCATAGAGTATTCATCGTACCATTTACTATATTCTGTCTTATTTACATTCTAGACAGATGTTGTATTATTATTGTTGTACTCCGTAGTAAATGCTCATGCACTTGGGACGTCAGGTTTTGGGATATACTAGTTGATGCTTACAGTTCTGTATATTATTGTCACGATCCAAAATTCCACCTCAGAAGTCGTGATGGCACTTAGTCTCCTAGATTAAGTAAGCCGATTACAATTTCCTTTCAAGCTATTTTTTTTAAACATATAATTAAATACAAGTGTCGAAACTACAAACTCTCAAGACTGGTAATATTGGGTCACTAAATCTAACTGAATATATGCAATGATCTCAAGGATCGAATATACAATATTGTTCGAATAAGAGTTGACAATACAATTAAATTTAAAGGCTCCAAGGGAATGCGATGACCAAGCAGCCCTACCTTGAATACTTGCGATCACACTCTAACCTCTGTCTGGATCCGATATCTCTAATACCTGGCTCTGCACAAAAATATGCATAAGTGTAGTATGAGTACACCACAGTCGGTACCCAGTATGTATCAAGACTAACCTCGGTAGAGTAGTGACGAGGTACAGTCAAGACACTCACTAGTCAAATAATCTGTGCAATATAGCATACAAATATAATAGAAAGACAAATCGCAGTGATAGCAACAATAATCAACTAGTGATATAAACAGCAAGGCAGCAAGAACACCATAAATATTGCTCAAACGAATAATGAACACTAGCACAACCAATTAATCAAGCCCTTCAAAATATACCTCTTTTATCTATAAGTTTTTTCGAATAAAAATCTTTAGAATATAATCCTTTCAATTAAATATATCTTGAATATACTTCCTTCAAATAAATATCTTACGAATATAATTCTTTCAAATAAATATCTTTCAAATATATTCCTTTCAAGGAAAATCTTTCAAATATAATTCTTTCAAATAAAAGTCACCATATGACACCTCAATTCATAATCATAAAAATTACGGGTCTCAGCCCACTTTCATAATTCCACGGCCCCTCGTGTCCATATTTCTATCACAACCACACGGACAACTCACGTGCCAATAATAAAATCATCATATTTTTCCGGCACCTCGTGCCCATATTTCTTTCATAACCGTACGGACAACTCACGTGCCAATAATAAAATCATCATATTTTTCCGGCACCTCGTGCCCATATTTCGTTCATAACCGCATGGACAACTCACGTGCCAATAATATAAACCGCCCGACAATATCCACAGGCTCACAATTTCAATATGACTCAGAATATTATCAAGTTTACCGAAATAACAAGACATGTTGATAATAGATAAAAATAAACACAAGAAAAATCATAACATCACATAAAATCACTAACACAATAATCCCACATCATCACGTATCATCCCTGACAATAGCCACCCTTATCTCTCCTATAACCTCCCGTATCACTCCATAATAATAGCCACCCTTATTCCTTTGCCCTGACAATATCAATAGCCACCCTTATCGCTCTTATAGCCACCCTTATCGCTCTGTATAATAGCTACCCTTATCACTCCATCCAGACAATATCCCAACACACATAACCACAGTGAAATGCCACCCTTATACCCACATACAACAGTGGAATGCAACCCTTATGTCCTCATAATAATAACTCAATTCACACAACCATTTACACAGAATATTACCACGACAACACAATACAACAATTCATAGGCCACAACTAACTCCAAAGATAGAACAAAATCAATTAATTTCAGAGCAAATAGCCCAAGGCTCCACATAACATATATAAAACCTCAAAAACGACATCAAGGATGGAAAAGTAACTCAGCATAGAACAACGTCTTCTTTAATCTATATTTTTGATAAATATATTAATGCCTCAATTTAAACTTATTTAAATGATTATTTGCAGATAAGGAATCCATATTGAAATTATTTCCAAGAAATGTCAACCCAACTAACCACAAAATTTCACATAAAAATAAAAGTGGCAATAACACCAAGTTATCATATAAAAACAACCTCGGCAAACAAGGAATGAGGTATGACAAATAAAGGATTTAATAAGCTCCAATAATTTTTCCAATCTAATACATAAAGGTGTCTACGAATTTTAACCGGTATAAATTGCACATATAAACCAAGTACGTACTCGTCACCTCGCGTACATAATGTCGACTTAAAATTTCATATTAAAAAGTCAGCCGAAAGTCAATGCAGGCCGCCTCTCGGAATTCGACAGAACTTTCACAAAATCCGAATTCCCATTCCGATACGAGTTCAACCATACCAATTTTATCGAATTCCAATAATAATTCGTCCTCCAAATCTTGAATTTTTATTTTTGAAAAGTTTTACAAAAATCTCAATTTCCTCCATTAAAACTAGTATTAAACGATGAATATAACCATAGATTCATGAAATACAATCACTTTCGGATATAGAATACTTACCCCAACCAAGCTTGTGAAACATCCCTCCAGAATCGCCCTAAACCGAGCTCCAAAAATTCCAAATCAAAAATGACGAAATGACCATTTTTGGTCCTTAACATTCTGTCCAGTTCCCTTCTGCAGACGGATTTTGCGCATTTACGCTGTCGCTTCTGCGAAGTCCACAGTCTAGTTGCACTCTCGCACCTGTAGAAATAATTCCGCTTCTGCGCCATCGCTGGTGCGAGGCCAATGTCCGCTTCTGCGTAAGGTGTCGCTTATGCGACTATTCTGTCGCTTCTGCAAAGTCGCAGAAGTGTGCCATTCTTTCGCTTCTGCGAAACTCTCCCCAGTTAACCTTCCTTGCTTCTGCGATGCAACCCGTGCTTCTGTGAAGTTGCTTCTGCCACCAAGGCTTCGCAGAAGTGAATGCACCAGCAAGCAGATTTCCAACAGCTTCAACAAGTCCAAATTCGATCTGAACCTCGTCCAAAACTCATCCGAGCTACCCGAGACCTTGTCCAAATTTACCAATAAGTACCGTAACACAACACAGACCTACTCGAGTTTTCAAATTACATCAAACAACATCGAAGTTACAAGTTGCTCCTCAAATCGAATTATGAGTTTTCAAATCTTCCAACTTTTATAATTTGTGCCGAAACGTATCAAATCAATCCGGAATGACTTTAAATTTTGCAGACGAGTCATAAATGTTATAATGGAGCTGTTCCGAATTTCCAGAATCACAATCTGACCTCATTATCAACCAGTCGACTTACTGTCGAATTTATGAATTTTTCAAGAACTTCATTTTCCAACTTTTCACCGAAATGTGCTGAATTGTACTACGGACTTCCGAATCCAAATTCGGACATAAGCCTAAATCCAAAGTCACCATACGAAGCTATTGACATCATCAAATTTTTATTCCGGAGTCATTTGCTCAAAAGTCAAACTCCGGACAACTCTTTTCATTTAAGCTTCAAAATAAGAATTGTTCTTTCAATTTAATTCTGAATCTTCTGAAAATCAAACTCGACCACACAGGTGGGCCATAATACATATTATGAAGTTTCTCGGGACCTTAAGTCACTATACGAAATGTAAATTCTCAAAACGACAAGTCAGGTCGTTATATTCTCCCCCTCTTAAAACATACGTTCGTCCTCGAACGTGCCAAGAATTATTCTGAGGACATTAAATTACTGAGTGTACTATTACACACCTACTCTCGGTGAGTCCACATCACCGAAATTTTAGCATGGTCTGACAGCACCATCTTAGTTGAGATTATTTCTTTTATCCACATTTATAAACTTTAAAACCAATTTCTTACACTCCAAACATTTTCAAAAGGTCTGATTTTTTTATTTTTTTTATATCAACACATCGTGTTAGTCTCAATCGGTTGTAGGAATTTCGTGCCTACACACACATTATACGTCTGCCCATAACCACATCTCTGGTCATATAGTTGTTCATAATTAATTCAAGCATCATCAAATAACCTCACATTATCCAAAACCTCATTTCAATTTTTTTACCACACTGACATCAACACACGAGGCTTGAAGACCTCATAATTATTTTTCCGAATTAACGAGTCACATTTAACGCAACCTGGGTTCACCTCGTGGGCTAAAACTCAATAATTACAGCACGAATATGGCTAAATATGCACAGAAATACATAAAAGAATTATCAAATAAGCCTAATAGGCATGACTCCCTATCTGTACTATAATGCAAATGAATTTTTAAAATACAAGGATCTTATCCTGATATTACTTCCACCGCAGCACGTAACCTGGGTTAAAGATATCAAATCACATTAGACCCCGAGGATCTCATCCTCAACTCTGAATCACAAGTACTTTGCACATTGTGCCAGCTGAAATTTTTCATATCTTTTCTTTCTTCTTTTTAATAAATTTCGTGAAACAATTTCACAACACATAATGAACCCCCATACTGATAGGGCATATAATTCATAAAATTGTAATCACTTATCCCAAAATAACATCAAAACCCACTGTAGTGAGTAATAAAAAGTCACTTTTGGACTCATAGTCCTCAATAGTGTACAACACAAAATGATAGACACGGCTATCGCAATAAAATCTCCCATCAGGGGTAAACACATAAGTAGGTTACAGAATTACGAAGCTCACCCATAAGTGGAGCATAATAGGAGGACTCGCCTCGATACTTAGAACCGAATCAGACTAAGGAAAATATTCTTTTATAACAAATCGGGATCGTACCTTTAATGACACCATCTGGTGTAGCGGCCTCAGCCATACCATAGAAATTATATCAACGGGCTGGACCTCCCCCTCTAGGGCGCCATCTACCTACATGTCCTCTACCCCTAACTGGTTGTGCATGTGGGATAGTAACTGGAATAGAGCACGTAGCCTGAGTGTTCTAATGAAATCCACCTCTCCCAAGTATGGGACAATCTCTCATGATATACCTAGTATCGCCACACTCATAACAACCCCTCTGAGGTCGTGGCTGCTCGTACTGAGTCTGTGCCGGATAATTGGAATAACCACTATAAGAACCTCATACTGGTGGTGCACTAAAAGTAATAACTAGAGCACTACGAGTACTCTGAATTGCGGAGTGGGCTGACCGACTGCCCGAGCCTCCGCCATGATGAGTCATATCTGTAGAGTAGAATCCACTAAATCCTCCAGAGTTCCGAGACATTTTGGTCTACTTAGACTCACTTCGAACACGTTCTAACATCCTAGCAATCTCTACTACTTGCTGAAATGGAATGTCAGTCTGCAACTCTCGAGCCATACATATTTTAAAATCATAATTGAGCCCTTCAATGAATCTGCAGACTCAGTCTCTAACTGTAAGATCCAAGATAGGTGCATAGCGGTCTAACTCACCGAATCTGATAGCATATTCTGACACCGTTTTGGTGCCCTGACACAACCATTCAAACTCTGTGCGCCATGCATCCCAGAGAGTCTGGAGAACAAACTCTTTCAAAAATATCTCCGAAAACTGAGCCCAAGTCGGTGGTGTTGCATCGGTTGGTCTACTCTCTTCATAAACTTGCCACCATAGATACGCTGCTCTTGACAGATGAAATATAGTAAAGGCAACTCCGCTTACTTCCACAATACCCATAGTGCGGAGAATATGGTGACACTTTTCTAGAAATCCCTAGGCATCCTCTGTAGCTGTGCCACTAAAAGTAGGTGGGCTATACCTCTTAAATCTCTCAAGTCTCTTTTGTTCTTCTTCTGATGCCTCTGGCCTGACCTCAGGCTGAACCAGAATAATAGGTTATACCAGTACTACACCCGGAACTTGACCAATGTGAAACTGCTGCTCTAGAGTATGAGCGTAGGAGTCTGAACTCCTCCCCCAATTTGTGAAATATTTGGTGAAACGGGGATCAATCCCGCCTGAGTTAATGTACCAAACATGGTTAGGAACTGTGCTAAAGTCTCCTGAAATTCGGGGGTAACAACAAGTGTCTCTGGAGCCTGTCCCCCAACTAGAGCTATTGACGGGTCCTGAAATGTTGCTCTGACAGGTGCTCTAGCTGTAGTACGTGCCCTTCCTCGGCCTCTACCTCGGCCCCGGCCTCTTGCGGCCCTAGCAGAATGCGCGTTTGTCTGCTCAGCTGACCTGGTAGCACGTGTCCTCACCATCTGTGAGAGAATAGAGATACAAAGGCTCAAACTCCAAAATCAACAAATTTCGCACGACAAGAATGAAAGAAGTGGAAATTTCCTAACAGTTCTGTAGCCTCTCGAAGATAAGTACATCGTCTTCATACCTATCCAGAAGACTCTACTAGACTTGTTCATGACTCGTAGAACCTATGAACCTAGAGCTATGATACCAACTTGTCACGACCCAAAATCACACCTCAAGCGTCGTGATGGCACTTAATCTCTTAGACTAGATACGCCAATTTTTTTAAGCAACTATACCACTCGGCATCACTTGCCTAGTGGCTAATATATAAATAAAATCCCAAAATGGGTCCAAAGCTTACAAGATGTCCAAACCAAAATAGAAGTTGCATGAAGCTACTAGCTATTAAAAAGATAGAAAATTTAAAATCTAATGAACTAGCTATTACAACATGATAAGTTGAATGCTTCCTTCTCCTATTAGTGTATGTGAATCAAATTATCATTGGAAAATACCAAGCAACACCTATCAAGCTCTCACCAGGCACCAAGGTATACTATCCATAGTCTAAAATGAATTCCAAACATCTCCACCACAGAGTTGAAGCCAGCATAGTCTTCCAAGTGTAGCTACTATATAATCTCCATATGCAGTGGACTGATTTTGTCCAAGTATTAATCATGTGCTCACTCATCAAAATTAATGTGTAAAAGAGGAGCCTGGCTTTAGGCAGGCTTTGCAAGGCAAAAGCCAGGCTTGAGCTGGCTTTAGGCAGGCTTTGCAGGGCAAAAGCCAGGCTTGAGCTGGCTTTAGGCAGGCTTTGCAGGGCAAAAGCCAGGCATGAGATGGCTTTAGGCCAGCTTTGCAAGGCAAAAGCCAGGAATGAGCTGGCTTTAAGCAGGCTTTGCAAGGCAAAGGCTAGGCTTTGAAATTGTGCCTTTTTGTGATCTTGTAAGCTCAGATCCTTCCCTACTAGAACCTTTAATGTAGACATCATTTTAAACATTGCTAAAACATCCTCAAATTGAGCATGAAAGCATGCTAATACCACTGAGAAATGATTCAACAATCTCCAAAAATACCATATAATGGGTTCAGCATTTTCCTTAGCATTTGGACATATCAAAAGTAGGATAAATTGTACCATCCCACACCTACTTATCGCATTTTTTCTGTACACTATCAAAGCACCCCCAGAATGAGCATGTGACCATGTTAATACCATTAGAAAGTACCTTAATAGCATACTGAATGAGACAAAGAAACATACAGGTTTGTGCGGAGTCCAATCTTGTGAAGCCATCAGTCTGGGTTCTTCTATTTGCTATCCTAACCCTAAGGTTAGGTGATTGAGATTTGTCTAGATTGATCAACCTCCTCCCTACACTAGGCAGTTCAGAGAATGAATGAAACTCAGATGTACCTGCAAAAGAGAACACAATGTTAGCTATAAAATCCGCCACTGAGTTGCCTTCTCTAAACACATGTTGAAAGATCACATTGAAGTTGTCCTTCATCTCTATAATTTTCTTCACATCCTATGCAATTACCCAAGGAGGATCCCATTCCCCTTCTATCATCTTCTTCATCACCAATGAATCAGTCTCCAATATGAAAGGGTGAAGATCATGCTCCACACAATATTCCAACCCTTGAAGAATAGCCTTAGCTTCAGCTACCACATTAGTTGTCACTCCAGGCCTACTGCCCTAGCATACACCACATCACCTTCATCATCCCTCACACAAAAGCCTAGGGAGCTAGGTCTAGGATTGCCCTTTGAAGCTCCATCAGTATTACATTTGTACCAACCAGGAAAAGGAAGCTGCCATGTTACTCTTGTAGTGATTAATATAGGTTTATATCCTTCAAAGTATTGAATCATGTCTGGCCATAACAATAGAATATTAGGGATACAAGCATACCTCACTCTTGCCAGTTGATGCAATGTCCTATTTATCTCATGAATCACCCTATTTGTGGACACTGAACCACCATGTTTACCTGTATTTCTTCTCTTCCAAAGCTCCCAAGTGATGATAGCTGGTACTTCTTGAAATAGTGGCTTTAATTTTGGACAACACTGAGCATACCACCAATGCCTTATAATCTGCTTCAATTGAATCAATTGCACAGAAATCCTAGTATCCCCCATGAACAAGTTCCATACCTTAGAGGCAGTAGGACTTGTGATAAATATATGCTCAATGGATTTCTCTTGGGGCTGCTGACAACACCAACACCTAGACATCACCATTTGCCCTTGCCTCCTCCACATGTCATCGGTGGCTATTTTCTGCCTCCACAATCTCCACAAGAAGAAGGATATCTTGAATGGCAAACCTTTAATCCACATTAACTTGAATTCCTGATTAGGATCATCCATATGCCTTAATATTTGCCAAGCACTGCTAACACTAAACTTGCCTGAAGGAGTTGGCATCCAGTATGGCCTATCCCAATATCCCTCATTTCCTTCATAATGCACATTTAGCCTTATATGTTCTGCAATTTCCTCATTGAAAGTTTGATCTAGTAGCTGATCATCTCATGTTTTTCCTTGTCGCAGTTCTACCACCTCCTGAAGATCTTCATTGATTGAAAAGTCTGCAGGTAATACGTGATAAAGTGCACCCAATCCAGTCCAATTTTCATGCCAAATATTAGTTGTTCCACTCTTCAATTCCCATACGATCTCATATTCTACTTCTTCCCTAGCATTCAGCATTTGTCTCCAAACATGAGACCCTCCCTTAAAATGCACCATTATTGGTAGCTCCTTCTTGCAATACTTATTCCACATGAAATTAGACCACAAAGATTTTGTGGTCCTAAACCTCCACCATAGTTTAGAAAACAGTGCCCTTGAGACATTATGTAAGGACCTAAAACCTAGGCCCCCTTCCTCTTTAGGAAGGCAAAGATTTTTCCATGAAGCCCAGTGTCTGCTTCTCCCTTCTTCCTTTGTGCTCCAAAAGAACCTAGCAAAAGTCTTATGTAGATGCCCCAGGATGCTGTTTGGTGGATCAAGGACTGATAACATGTGAACTGGCATACTTTGCAACACACTAGAGATGAGTGTTGCCTTTCCTCCAAATTACAGCAACTTTCCTTTCCATGAATGCAATTTAGTCTTCACCTTCTTGATAAGATCCTCATAATAGTCCTTCCTCCTTCTAGTGTAAAAAATAGGACACCCTAGATATGTGAAGGGTAATTTACCTCTTACAAATCATGTAATAGCTCCAACTGCCTGAAACAATCCATTAGCAACCTTTGAATGCATGTAGTTTGAACTCTTATCTTTGTTGATCATCTGACCTGATATCTTCTCATAGTTCCCCAACACTACCATAATCTTGCTCAAAGAGGGAGGATGAGCAGATGCAAAGATTATCGTATCATCAGCATATGCTAAGTGGTTTAAAGGATCAGACCACTTAGGCATTCCAAATCCCACAAATGACTTGTCTTCAAAGAGTTTATTCAAAGACCTGGAAAGTACCTCAGCTGATAGAATGAACAATGCTGGAGATAGGGGATCCCCTTGTTTCACACCACTTGTCAACTTACCCTGAGGACTGCCCATTCACCAATACTGAATACCAGTTATTTGACATCAAGTTCCACACCATGTTGATGAAGTATTCAGAAAATCCCATCTTCCTTAGCACATGCAATAAGTACTTCCATGAAACCCTATCGTAGGCCTTAGCCATATCAAGCTTGATCACCACATTAGTTGGCTTTCCCCTTAACCTTATGTCAGTGACAATTTCTTAAGTCAATAAGATGTTCTCAAATATACTCCTACCCTTTACAAATCCGGAGTTATTAGAGATGGCAAAAAACTCTCCAATCTGTCATGTAACACCCTAGACAAGACCTTGTTAATGAAGTTGCTCAAACTAATAGGTCTTAAGTCAGAGAAGGTCTCAACTCTAGGTTTCTTGGGCAGCAACACTAGATTGGTGTGAGTGATGGATTTAGGCAATGCAGCTCCTCCATAGAAGTGTAGCACCATGTTGTGTATATCAACACCAATAACATCCCAGGATGTTTGATAAAACAAGCCAGTGAATCCATCAGGACCACTAGCACTCTCCCCACTAAGCTCAAAAACTGTTGCCCCTTACGTCTTCAATTGGTAGCAATCTGCTAAGTTCCAAATTCTGATCCATAGTGACCATTGAAGGTACATTATTGAGCAAGAAAAATTCAGAAGCATCACCTTCATTTGTGAACTATTTTTGATAGAAGTCCACTGCAGTTGTAGCCAATTGCTCCTGGTCTTCAATCCATACCCCACTGCCACTTTTGGTCCTCTTCAGTTGCAATTTCTTTCTTTTGTCATTGATATGATTGTGAAAGAAACTTGTATTTCTATCTCCTTCAGCAAACCAAGTCATCCCAGCTTTTTTCTTCCAATACTGCTCCTCAATACTCAAGTATTTCTTCAATTCAGATTGAGCCTTTTGAAGCACAATCCTATTCTCAGTTGTAGGCTCTTCTTCAAACAACATCTCCTTTACCCTAACAATGTCCTCCAAAATAGCCAATTGCTTGAAGATATCACCAAATATTTCCCTACTCCATTTTGAGAGTGCTGCCTTCACCCTCTTGATATTCTGCTTGAACATCAAAAACAGATCCCCTATAAAATCAGCTTCCCAATTCTGCCTCACCACATCCATAAATGTAGCATGATTTGTCCAAAAGTTCAAGAATCTGAAAGGCTTGACAAAATTGGTTGTCTCCCCCACATGTCATTAGCAATGGTGCATGATCTGATCCAGTTCTGATTAGATGCTCAACTTAATAGTTGGCAACATGTTCTGAAATGGCAAATTCACAAAAATCCTATCCAATCTCTTGAATATACACTCAGCATTAGATCTCCCATTCCACCATGTGAATGGACTTCCTTTGTACCCTTTCTCAAACAAACCACAAAAGTTTACACAAAATGCAAAATCCTCATATTCAGGAGGGTGTACTGGAAGTCCCCCTATTTTCTCATCTTCATGCAATATCATATTGAAATCCCCTCCTACCAACCATGGTAATTCCATATCACTTTCTAAGTAATATAAGTGATCCCACAAATCCAACCTCTCCATTGTTGAATATTTTGCATAAACAAATATCATCATCATGTGCTGCCCCAGGTCATGGTGAAACACTCTCACAGTCACCTGTTGCTCAGTATCCTCCACTAATTCCCATTCCACCACTGCATCGAAGAACAACCATATTTGCCCATTAATATTTGCATAAGCAGTCTCCATATTCAACCTCCTTTTATATCTATCAATGAGTCCCTTCTTTTGAAAAGGCTCCATCAATGCAACTACACAAAAATTATGCTCCCTATTCATGTTGATCACCCTAGGAAAGGCCTGTTGTGTATTTACAGACCTTATGTTCCATATTAATGTTTTGATCATCATCATTTAGATAGAGAAGCTGCCTTCCTGGGCATTATTCTTGAAGGTTGTGGTGGATCTTTACTCTGATTCTTCTTAGTTTTTTTACCTCCTTTAGCACTAGTTGTGGGTGATAAATCCCCTTCCCTAGCCACTTGTTTGAAGTTTTCTGCAGTTGGTTCATCATCTCCTTCATCCTCCATTAGATTTTGTCTCAATAAGTCTTCATCAATTGGTGTCACATTGTGTGTAACTAAATCATGTAAATGTTGTAGAGGAGTCTTAAGTGAAACATTAAGATGTATCTGCATAATTTGATCAGTGCCAGATTCCATAGGCACTTCCTCTATTTACCCAGATGCTCTTAGAACAATTGCCCGCTCATCAACCTGTTCATACTCCTTGAATTGTAGCTCATAGACACTGCCTAGCCCAGGAGTTACTGTAGCAGTCTGCTCTGAAAGCACTGTTCTAGTGAGATCACCACCCTTCCCATTGCCTGAAATTTGGTATGAACCCACTATATCATCCCTAATCTTCAAATCAACATCTCCATCAAGTTTGTTCTCTGATGTATACACCGGAACACCATCTACATAGGCCAAAATCTCTCCAGTTGCACTAAGGTTGGGGTTTACTGTAGCTGCCTCATCAGGTGAACCCGACTTTAGGCAGCCTAATGCCTGGGGAGCCTGGCTTTAGCCCTGGCATCGCTAGCCTAACGCCTGGTGAGCCTGGATTAAGGCATGGCATCGCCAGTCTATCGCCATGTGAGCTTGGCTTGTTGTCCTTCTTCACCTTGTCTTCTGTTGTCTTAGTTTTGCCTAGCTGATCATCCTTAACCTCTACTGCATCGCTCCATAAGACCTTTATAGAGTTTAACTCATCAAGATCCTCAATCTGCCCAGAATCTTTAAATGTTTGAGATGGAATCTCATGACAAGATTGGTTTGTGGTCACATTGAGTTGTTTTAGCTCCTCTTTGCTAGTCCCAAACCTTCTATGAACCCAGTCGACTGTGGACTGAATCCCAGAAGGAGTAGGACCATCTTTGGAACTGAAGACTGGTTTTCCCCCCACCAAAACCAGTTGGTTGTTCTCATTTATATCACTTTGTTCCCCCTCTAATACTGCAAATTTATTCCTTGCTTTAACCTTGTTTGTCTGATCTTCTTCGACCTCCACCAGTGCAAATTTATTAGTAGTGTGCACCTGCTGTACACCAGCATTCACTGGCACGATTGCATTGCCAGTTTGCCCTTGTACCCGGGTTTTGTTATTTTTGTTGGTTCCCTAATTATCCTCGATTATTTTTGTGGGTTTTGTGCACCTGTTATTTTTGGTGTCGACAACAAATCCTTTCAAGCCATTTTTTTTTGAAACAAATAATTAAATACAAGTGTCAAGACCAAAAGCGGAAACAAACATAACAACCTCCCAAGACTGGTAATACTGAGTCACGAACTCTAACTGAATACATGCAATGATCTCAAGGATCGAATATACAATACTGTTCGAATAAGAGTTGACAGTACAATAAAATGGAAAGGCTCCAAGGGACTATGACGACCAAGCAGCTCTACCTTGAATCATTGCGATCACACTCTAACCTCTGTCCGAATCTGATGTCTCCAATACCTGGCTTTGCACAAAAATATACAAAAGTGTAGTATGAGTACACCACAGTCGGTACCCAGTAAGTATCAAGACTAACCTCGGTGGAGTAGTGACGATGTACAGTCAAGACACTTACTAGTCAAATAACCTGTGCAATATAGCATACGAAAATAATAGAAAGACAAATAGCAGTGATAGCAACAATAATCAACTAGTGATATAAATAGCAAGGCAGCAAGAACACCATAAATATTACTCAAACGAATAATGAACACAAGCACAACCAATTAATCAAGCCCTTCAAAATATACCTCTTTTATCTATAAGTTTTGTCAAATAAAAATCTTTAGAATATAATCCTTTCAAGTAAATATATCTTGAATATACTTCCTTCAAATAAATATCTTACGAATATAATTCTTTCAAATAAATATCTTTCAAATATATTCCTTTCAAGGAAAATCTTTCGAATATAATTCTTTCAAATAAAATTCACCATGTGACACCTCATTTCATAATTATAAAAATTACGGGTCTCATCCCACTTTCATATTTCCACGACCCCTCGTGCCCATATTTCTGTCACAACCGCACGGACAACTCACGTGCCAATAATAAAATCATCATATTTTCCTGGGACCTCGTGCACATATTTCTTTCATAACCGCACGGATAACTCATGTGCCAATAATAAAATCATCATATTTTTCCGGCATCTCGTGCCCATATTTATTTCATAAACGTATGGACAACTCACGTGCCAATATTATAAACCGCCCGACAATAACCACAGGCTCACAATTTCAATATGAATCAAACTATTATCAAGTTTACCGAAACAACAAGGCATGTTTCACAATAGATAAAAATAAATACAAGAAAAATCACAACATCATATAAAATCACCAACACAATAATCCCACATCATTACGTATCATCCCTGACAATAGCCACCCTTATCTCTCCTATATCCACCCGTATCACTCCATAATAATAGCCACCCTTATCCCTCCGCCCTGGCAATATCAATAGCCACCCTTATCGCTCCTATATCTACCCTTATCGCTGCGTATAATAGCCACCCTTATCACTCCGCCCATACAATATCCCAACACACATAATCACAGTGAAATGCCACCCTTATACCCACATAATATCAACAGTGGAATGCCACCCTTATGTCCTTATAATAATAACTCAATTTACACAACCATTTACACGGAATATTACTACGACAACATAATACAACAATTCATAGGCCACAACCAACTCCAAAGATACAACAAAATCAATTAATTTCACAACAAATAGCCAAGGCTCCATACAACGTATAGTGTAAAGACCCGACTTGTCGTTTTGAACATTTATGCTCCTTTCAACTATTTGAAGTCTTGAATAGCTTCATATGATGTATTATGACGTGTGTGAATTGTCAGTTTTGATGTTTCAGGTGTTACGAGATTAGTTCGGAAGAATAAATTTCATGTTGGAAGCTTAAATGAAAAGGATTGACCAGAGTTTGACTTTTGTTCAAATGACTCCGGGATGGAGTTTTGATGGTTCCAATAGTGTCGTATGGTGATTTTGGACTTAGGAGTGTATCCGGATATTTATTTAGAAGTCCGTAGTTGATTTGAGGCTTCGACTAAGTTCATATGATATTTTAGGACTTGTTTGTGTATTTGGTTGAGGTCCCGGGGACCTCGGGTGAGTTTCGGATGGTTAACGGATCAAAATTTGGACTTAGAGGAAATCTAAAAATTTTGCCTTCTGGTGCAATCGCACCTGCAGATATTTTCTCACAGGAGCGAGCTTGGCATCGCAGAAGCGTAAGGTCCATAGAAGTGGACGAAACCTCGCAGAAGCGAGTCTGTAGAAGCGGCATATCCAACGCAGAAGTGGAAAGGGCAGCCTCGTCGCAGAAGCGAGTCCGCAGAAATACCCTAAGCCACAGAAAAGTCGAAGCCCTCGCATCTGCAAGACCACAGAAGTGGCCAAGTGAGTCGCAGATGCGAAAGGCCCTGGATAGAATAAAATCAGAGGGGTTGCGGGATTTTGGCATTTTTGGACATTTCCAACATGGGTTGAGGCAATTTTTCAGAGAGAATTCACGGAAAAACTTGAGGTAAGTCACATGTAATTATTGTTAGTCAATAATATTAAATTATCATCGATTATTCTAACTAGATTACGTGTTTTTGAGGTGTAATTCGAGAAATTGGGCCTAAAGATTTGAAAATAAGATCTGAGATTTGGAGGTCGAGTTGATGTCGGAATTCGGTAAATTTGGTATGGTTGGACTCGTGGTTGAATGAGCATTCATATTTTGTAACTTTTGTCGGGTTCCGAGACATGGTCTCCGCTGACGATTTTTGAGTTGAATTTTGGATTTTATTCAAAAATTAGTATTTTCATTTGGAAATAATTCCTATAAATTGTGTTGATTGTATCTATTTATTTGTGACTAGATTCGAGGCGTTCAGATGTCGAATCGCGAGGAAAAGGCTTATTGGAATAAAGAATTGCACGGTTTGAGGTAAGTAACATTTCTAAACTTGGAGCTGAGGGTATGAATTCCTAAATTACATGTTATATGAATTGTTTGAAGGTGACGCACATGCTAGGTGATGGGCGTGTGGGCGTGCACCATAGAAATTGTGACGTGATTGGTTTCGTGAAATTGTATAGTCAAATAATCTTGGCATTTTTCATGTACTTTCATGTGTTAGAGAAATTGAGCTGAGAATCATGTTAAAAATTATGCCGAGGCTATATGCCTGTATTATTGAGACTCACCGAGGTCGTATTGTTGTTGAATTATTTGTTTAAATTGTAATTTCATACTCAATCATGTTCATTCATTTCATATCATCTCTCAGTCTTTGTTGCTATTTATTGATTCATCATATCATCATTTTAGGCTAGTTTCATGACATTGTGAGCCCGAGAGACTGGAGAGATTGGTGACTGAGTGAGGCCGAGGGTCTGATTGTGATTTGTAAAGATATTTATGAGATCGGGCTGCACACCGCAGTAGGCCATATTGGCTTTATATATGTTATTATTATATGGATCGGGGTTGCACGCCGCAACAAGCCTTTTAGGATAGTGAGTTATCTGTGCAGCATGTTAGTTGTTCATGCGGTTTATAGCGCTTGGGTTGAAAGAGCCCCTCCGGAGTCTGCACACCCCCCTAGTGAACGCGGTTGATTTATATTGAGGGATGGACATTATGTTTGGGATGGTTTTCTCACAGCATAGAGTTGCCTTATTTATTTATATTTGGGATGGACTTCCCAGGGCATGGAGTTTCCTTATTTATTTATAGTTTTTCTGGACATGGATCTTGCCCGAATCATTTATTTTGTTTGGGATGGATCTTCCCTGGGCTGGATTGGCCATATACAATACTGAGTGATTGAGTACTCTGAGAGTGTGAGTACATGAGTTCATCACTGTGTTGTATTGCATTAGACATGCATACTTGATATGCAGGTATAAAGAAGTATTTTTCCTCATGCCATTTGATAATGAAATTTCTTATTTGTCGTTAGAGTTTTTGAGAAAATCACAGATCTCAGTACATGAGTTTTTGAGAAAATCACAGATCTCAGTACATGAGTTCATATTTCGGTGACTTTCGGCAAAATATTTGAGTTTTACTGTTATACATGAAAAGAAAATATTTATTTTTCAAAACTGTATACGGGCTGAGCATGTTATTATTGAGTTATTATTTGTGCTGCTTTAAATTGTATTGTTAAGAGATGTTATTGGTTATTGGTGTGGACTCTGACCTTGGTACAAGCTCGTCACTACTTTCAACCTAAGGTTACGTTTGTTACTTATTGAGTACATGGGGTCGGTTGTACTCATACTACACTTCTGCATCTTGCGTGTAGATTTCTGATGCGGATGTTGCTGCGTACGGCGGGAGCTAGATTTGACAGGTGTACCTGCGTTCCAGTTAGAACAACCTCTTATTCTAGGCAGCTTTAGAATTTTTAAATCTGTTCTTGTATATTTCAGGCAGATTATGTATTGTTAATTCACACCAGTTTTGTAAATTCTAATCGTAGAAGCTCATGATTTGTATTACCAGTCCTTGGGGAGTGTATTAAAATCAGTTAAATATTAATTGAATCGGATTGTTGTTATTTGGTTTACCTAGCGGGTGAGGTTAGGTGCCATCACAACTAGTTGGATTTTGGGTCGTGACATATATGTAACCTCAAAAACGACATCAAGGATGGAAAAGTAACTCAGCATAGGACAACGCCTTCTTTAATCCAAATTTTTGATAAATATATTAATGCCTCAATTTAAACTTATTTAAATAATTATTTGCAGATAAGGAATCCATAATGAAATTATTTCCAAGAAATGTCAACCCAACTAACCACGGAATTTCACATAAAAATCAAAGTGGCAATCATACCAATTTATCATATAAAAACAACCTCGGCAAACAAGGAACGAGGCATGATAAATAAAGGATTTAATAATTCCAATATAATACATAAGGGTGTCTACGAATTTTGACCGGTATAAATTGCACATATAAACCAAGTACGTACTCGTCACCTCGCGTACATAGTTTTCAATCACACAATTTCCACATAAGACTCAATGCCTAAGAAAAAATTTCTCCCCTTAGTTCTCCCCCCCCCCCCACAAAGTTAGGCAAGATACTTACCTTTTTGAAGTTAGGTCGATATTCCAAAAATCTGCCCAAATAAATTATATAATTTTATTAAAATTCATCGGAAATAACTCCGGATAATATAACGTCGACTTAAAATATTACATTAAAAAGTCAACCGAAAGTCAACGCGGGACCCGTTTCTCAGAATTCGACAGAAGTTTAACGAAATTCGAACACCCATTCCGATACGAGTTCAACCATACCAATTTTATCGAATTCTAATAACAATTCGTCCTCCAAATCTTGAATTTTTGTTTTTAAAAAGTTTTACAAAAATCTCAATTTCCTCCATTAAAACTTGAATTAAACGATGAATATAACCATATATTCATGAAATATAATCACTTTCGGATATAAAACACTTACCCCAACCATGCTTGTGAAAAATCCCTCCAGAATCGCCCAAAACCGAGCTCCAAAAATCCCAAATCGAAAATGATGAAATGACTATTTATGGTCCTTAACATTCTGCCCAGTTCCGCTTCTGTGGACGGATTTTGCGCATCTGCTTTGTCGCTTCTGCGAAGTCCACAGTTCATTCGCACTCTCGCACCTGCGGAAATAATTCCGCTTCTGCGCCATCGCAGGTGCGAGCAAGTGTCCGCTTCTGCACAAGGAGGCGCTTATGCGACTATTCTGTCGCTTCTGCGAGGTCGCAGAAGCGTGCCATTCTTTCGCTTCTGCGAAGCTCTCCCCAGCCAGCCTTTCTCGCTTCTACGATGCAACCCTTACTTCTGCGACCAAGGCTTCGTAGAAGCGAATGCACCAGCAAGCAGATTTCCAGCAGCTTCAACAAGTCCAAATTCGATCTGAACCTCGTTCGAAACTCATCCGAACTACCCGAGACCTCGTCTGAATATACCAGTAAGTCCCATAACACAACACGGATCTACTCGGGTTTTCAAATTACATCAAACAACACCAAAATTATAAGTCGCGCTTCGAATCGAATTATGAGTTTTTAAATCTTTCAACTTCTATAATTTGCACCGAAACGTATCAAATCAATCCGGATTGACTTCAAATTTTGCACACGAGTCATAAATGTCATAATGGAACTGTTCTAAATTTTTAGAATTGAAATCCGACCTCATTATGAAACAATCGACTTACGGTCGAATTTATGAATATTTCAAGAACTTCATTTTTCAACTTTTCGCCGAATTGTCCTACCGACTTCCGAATCCGAATCCGGACATACGCCTAAATCCGAAATCACCATACGAAACTATTGACATCATCAAATTTTCATTCCGGAGTCGTTTTCTTAAAAGTCAAATTCCGGTCAACTCTTTTCATTTAAGTTTCAAAATAAGAATTGTTCTTTCAATTTAATTCCGAATCTTCCGAAAATCAAACTCGATCACACACGCGGGTCATAATACATATTATGAAATTGCTCGGGACCTTAAGTCACTGAACATAACGTAAATTCTCAAAACGACAAGTGGGGCCGTTACAATTATCATCGCCTTTCATTTCTCTTATAAACTACAATTTTTGTACTTTCCCGTGGATTTAAAAGTGTAAATTTTCTTCTTTAATAAAATTTATGATTTCGAAAGTAATTAAATTGATCAATCACTGTTGGCTTGCGTGAAGGCAGCGTTAGGTGCCACCACGACTTATAGTGAATTTTGGGTCGTGACATCAGTCAAGCCTCACGGGCCAAATGCTTACTCGAGTCGGGCTTAAAAGCCTCGTTTTTAAATGGGCTCCAAAAATTCTAGCCCAACCCTACTAAATCACGGGTTGGGCTGGGCTAGCCCAATGATCCAAGCCTATATTGATGGCTCTAGTTGCTAATCATCATATCATATCATATCATATCATATCATACTATGTTATACGTATGAAGCTCCAAGTTGAAAGTTAAATTACTTTAATACCCATCAAAATTTAATTGACCAATTTGTCCTACGCTATTGAAAATTATTAAAACTAAGCGATGGTGAACATAGTAAATTGGATCATGTTACTAAATACTAAATTATTGCTACAGAGAATGGAGTCATAAAGAATCTATTATGTCTTTTCATCTCCTACCTTAGCTACCTAAACAATGATCTATTTCGTGTGTAACAATTATGAGTTGCCAAATTAAATTGATAATCAATTCTCTTATATGCAGAAGAAAATAAAGATAGCCCAGTGAATTGTGATCAACAATCAGCTTATATATATATAACACCATCTATTGTTTATTATATCAAACTCTTTTTTTTGTTCAAGATTTGTGCTTGTATCGTCATCGTTTCTCCATAACTTTTCCTTTCCTTTATTTTATTCCTTGGTTTTTACTAGCTTTTTTATTTTTTAGAATGGACATTTGGTAAAAGAAAATCATAAATATTTGATCAAATCTGTATTGAAATATAATTTGTTGCAAAGAGGTATATATGTGTGTAGAAATTAATTTTTATATCTATAAAGGTTTTTATTTCTAGATTAAGGAAAATAATTTTGAAAATGAAGATTTGAGAAGTGGATACTTCTATTTCATTAGTTGTATATTTTAAAACCATCTTTACATATTCTGAAATAACATAAAATCCTGAATATATAATTATTTGTAAATTTATGTGAAGATGGTATTAGAATGTGTGGGAGTTACATGACAAATTTATCATAATTGAACGATTAATGCGCCTAAGATTTTTTTTTTTTATACTTTTTCTTGGCGGTTCGTTTTTTTTTTTAATACAGATCTCTTATTGGTACTTATATTTTGGGACATTATTTTGCTCAACATTATTCTTTGTAGAAATAATGGAGTATTATTGAGTGATTTTGATGCTTTGGAAAACATCATTAAATCTGGAAGATTAGTCAATCGTTATATGATCTTGAAGGAATAATATTAAATTTTATTTGATTCTATTTTTGCTAATGTTATAGGAACTTAAAAATTCATTTCTTATTGATAAATTTTTTTAATAATTCACACAGGGCAATGTGTTAAATTCACGTACACAGAGTGAATTAGAAATTATATAGATGCCAAGAGTTCAAGTCATAACAGATTAATCGAAACGTAAGAATTAAATATACACTAAGAACGTCGTCTAAAGGAAGTATTAGTTGAGCAATGACTGTCACGACCCAATTTCCTATAGGTCGTGATGGCGCCCAACGTCGCCGCTAGGCAAGCCAACAGTGAACTAATCGTGTATCTATTCTTTTAATATTTTTAAAATAGTTAATTTTTAATTATAAGATAAGTAAGAGATGAGAAAATTTAATAAAATAAAATGTAACAAATTGTAAGATCAAGTGTAGTGAAATAAATACTCAAAAATCATTAAGTGTCTACTAGCAAAATTTCAAGATCCGGTGTCACAAGTGTATGAACTACTAATAGAATATACAAAACACTAAACTACTGTCTGAAGTAAAGTAGACAGAAAGTAAATACAAAAGAAAGATTTCGGGTGTTGCAGAACGGGCTCGGAAGGCAGCTCACCGCTAAGTCTCGATGTATCAGGAGTGCGCGCCGGGATGATGTCCAGATGCACCTGCTTCAGATCCTGCACGGCTAGTGCAGAAGTGTAGCATGAGTACATAAACAACATGTACCCAGTAAGTATCTAGTCTAACCTCGAAGAAGTAGTGACGAGGGGTCGACTTCGACACTTACTATAGGCTAACAATAAAATACCAAAATTCTAAATAAGCATGAGTTATGTAAACAATCATAAATCTCCATAACAAGCGATAGATAAATATTTCTTTCACTGATAATAAATCCCAAGTCAATTTCCATCATTTAAATAATTGTAAACTTTCAAGCCAATAAAATCATATCAAAACGATTAGGCTCCAAGTATTATTACACACGATTTATGCCGAGGTCATACGGCCCGATCCAAAATATATATGTATATATTGTGTGCACTGCCGAGGGTCGAACGGCACGAACCATAGATGCATCTATTAACCTGCCTGTTACACCCCATGTTTTTGTACGTGAAAGTGCGTCGTAAGTCAATTGATGTAAACTTGAAAATGAAATCCTCTTTGAAAGTAAATAAGTGATTTAATGATGTTACGTCCCATTTTCGCAAGCCTTTAAGAGTTATCATTCGGGGACAAATGCTTCTAAGGGGACATGTTATTATACCTCGTACTTAAGACGTCAATGTCATTATAGGATTATCTAATATAAGCTCAAAAAGGACGAAATCCTTCTATAAGGATAAGAAAGGTTTACCGAAGTTTTAAGTACGTTGAGATGAATATGAGACTTGTTAATCATGATTTAAATGAGTTTAAAGTCATAATATGACTATATATGATGTTTGGATATAAAATATATAGTTTGGGAAAAATCGGATTAAAGTTACGGAAAAACCGACTAAGGATTTGCCTTGTAACAGAGCTTTTTGAGCAATAATTTTCTTGTGCTATATGGGGTATTTTTGGGACATATTATATACCAAATTTAAGGTCTTGGAATTTAATTTCTAACTCTCTTAACCATTCATTCATATGACGTCCGGATAAAAAGATATAAGCGTCTAAAGCAGGACCAATGCAAAGGTGCCAAGTAGCACCTTTTTGACTTTAAAAAAAATGGGATATTACATCCCTTATCTCGTCTCTTTCTCCATTTTTCCAGAGATCACGACCAAATAACACCCCCTAACATTACCCTTAAGCTCTCTATAAGGGCTTCAAACAAGATTATCATCCCGGGCACGAAATCAAGAAGTGATAACATTAAAACGATCCTTACGACGTAGGTATCGCTATATCGCCTCTCTTTTTTTTTTTTTGTAGTTTGAGTTTTGGAATGTATTTAATAGTTAAAAATATGCCTAATTTCTGTATTTAAGCTTTTAAATATCAAGAAAGGTTGATAAATTTGTTTCCTAATAGTTAGAACTCACGGGACGGTGATCGGAAGCCGTGAGTTCGAGTTATTTGACTTGTAGTGAACTGTTTTGTGGGCTGTTTCGTGTTGCTTTTGGGCTTGTATTTTGCTACTGTTTAATGGAGTTTTGGAGTATAAATAGTGTGGATAAACATCACATAATGGCAAAATGGTAGATTAGTCGTTCTTTGTAACATTTTCGGGGTGTTTGGCGCTACTATAGTTCTCATTTTGGGTATGAAGTGATTGGGGTGTTTTGGATGTTGTAAGCAATATATAACATGGATCTCGACTTGAATCCACTGTAGGAGGTAATTATATTGTGTTCTTTCATGTGCTTAAGGTTATCTTGATATTGATTAAGTTAAATGGATGGACTAGACATGAACTAGTGAATAAAGTTGCCAATTGAGGATAGTTGGAGTTGTGGATTATTTTTTTTGTTATAAATATATGGTATAAGGCTGGAATCATTGATGAATGACTTCATTATCTTGTTAATTATACTATACGGATTCCAATTGGGCTTGTAGCTCGTTAGTTGTGACTTGTTGTTGTTATATGGTGTCTTGTTATTGATAATTATGTATTGTGACTTATTGTTTTTATATGGTGTCTTGTTATTGATAATTATGTATTGATGGATTTCTCTGGTCATTGTTGTTGGTATATGGTATTGGAGGAGTCTCTTGTTACAGGGGAGATGCTGCCCAAATTTACATAAACGAGCTACTAGTTTAAGTTGCAGACTTAGCCTTTACTCAACACTGATTTTTAATCTCCTTATGCTATGGTAGATTGAGTTGAGTTGTTTGAAAAATTACTTGGAAGGTATTAAGGACTCAAGTAAGTTAAGGTATGCTAAGGCTATCCATTCTTTCCTTTTGGCATGATCCATATGATACAAATGAAACGTGCAAATACGGAACTTTCATAAATGACTCTATTCATAGAAGTACTAGGGGTGCCTATGTTCTTAATTTCCCATGTGTCATATTATTATATCTTATGTTCATGGGTATCAGAAAAATACATAAGTTGCTAAAGTTTATCCGTAGGTATATTGATCTTATGACATTTCGAGAAATCTTACTGACTTACTTCATTATGCATTACATTCATTTATACATGTACATTGACCCATGATCAGATGGAATTATATATGCATATATTATATGTATATGGGATATGGGAAAAGGTTATGGCGTTATATACGCACCACCACCTGATCAGCTGGTATACATTGATGATTTCGCCCACAGTGACTGAGATGATATGGGGATGCCCTTAGAGGCTTTATGATGTTATGTACGCATATACCTATGCATGGTATGGCATTTATACGCACATGTATGACATTATAAATTTTTTATGATTCATAGAGCTATTCAGAATTACAGGTTGAGTTCTCTAATCTATGTTTTGTTTCATGTCTTTTATATACTACTGTCATGCCTTACATACTCGGTACTTTATTTGTACTGACGTTCCTTTTGCCTGGGGACGCTGCGTTTCATGCCCACATATCCCGATAGATAGGTTGAGAGTCCTCCTAGTAGGCTATCAGCTCAGCGGAAAGTGTTTGTGCACTCTACTTGCTCTAAAGTTGCCTATTTGGTCAGTATAATTTGAACATGCATTAATTGGTATGGTGGGACCCTGTCCTGACCTTTATGATGTTTATGTACTCATAGAGGCTTGTAGACAGATGTCATGTATATGAATACTTGTATGGCCTTATCGGCCTATGTTTTGAGTATACAAATGATCATGTCGGCCTTATAGGCCCGTATGTCGCATGCATAAGCTTCTATATCATGTTGGGTCTTTCTATGTCGAGTATTCTCTTATGTTTAATTCTAGCTATCTAATAAAGGCCTTTCCAATTTATTTACCCATGATAGTATGATAAGAAGGATATGTTACGTTGGTACTCACTTGAGTTAGGCACCGGGTGCCCGTCGCAGCCCTACGGTTTGGGTCGTGACAAAAGTGGTATTAGAGCAGTTCTGTCCTAGGGAGTTTACAAGCCGTGTCTAGTAGAGTCTTATTTATAGGTGTGTTATGCACCACACTTATAAGCATAAGGCTATAGGGCATTTAAGACTGTCACTCTTTCTTCTTACTCTAGATCGTGTGGTAGAGCTCAGTTGTAAGAATTCAAACTCCTAAATTTTATTTTATTTGTAATACAATGATACTTACATCCAGAAAGACAGTTGGTAAGAGATTGAATGTGGTTGTGGAAGAGTTGAGTCAGAGGAGCTCGATTTCGCATCATGCTTATGATGAGTAAATGTGAGGTCTTCATCTGATCATATGTATACTAAGATGTGTAAGCTTCTTGATAAGGAGCCCTAAGGCAAGAATATATATCCAGCCATATGGTAAAAAAAAATAAGAGAATCAGAAGGTAGATATAAGTTTCGGCAAGTAAAAGAAGCAAGATGAAGAAGGGCACGAGGTATCTAGTTAATGAAGATTATTAGTATTTGCAATTCAGATAGAGAAATACAAGCATTATGAGTTACTTTCAACAGTAATAGAGTTATATACAATTGGCCACACTCATCTTAATTATGCCCCATGGGAGCCAACAGATATAGTTTAAGAGAAGGATAGGATATCAGGATCCAGTTGGGTTTAGAGTAACCCAAAAATAGTGGATGGATTATTATCATTAGCTAACATTTTTTAAGATAGTGCAAATTTGGTAATAGATCTCCTTGTGAGACACCCAGATTTTGAACTCTAGAATAGTACGGTCAGATATAAATACTAGAATTTCAGAAATTTCAGAAGATAGGTAGTGGAATCCTAGAAGGGATAAATATTTACCTAAGTATGACTCCAGCCCCGAGTAAAAGAAAATGAGAATGTTAGGCATTCCGAAGAGCCAGTGAGATGAAGCAAGGGGAGCTAAAAGTGAAAGAACGTTTTGTTAAAGTTTTCAGAATGAAGCATCATGAGTAAAATGTGATATATGGGTGAAAACGGTAAATCAAAATATGACACGATGACGGAGTCTATAGTCAAGTGAAGGAAAAGATAAGAGGAGACATTCCTTGAAACAATAGAAGAGTATAAGCCATAAAGTCATATCCTTCTTTGCAGAAATAAGTTGGTGACTCCAACGTGATTACCAGTAGGAAGCGTTAGACCCCAAAGTAATAGAAATTAGTATGAGCCGGTGAACAAGATAAAATGAATATGAACTAGGGACCAAATGATTTGACAATAGATGGCATCATGAGAATTTTAGAGATCACGTTCCGGCGATAATAGAATGGACAACAAAAAAATAACCTTTAAAGGTCATTCAGGAAGACGCTTCCCTAAAGCGAGCACTGTGAGAAAAGTTAAGCTTAAGGGACTAAGTGTGCCAGTTACACTAGGTGTCACCATTGTACGTAAGAACTTTAGTTATCCTTGGTACAAAAGGGTTACCGCAAGGCGGGTAAGATGCCAGTAAAGATATGAAAAGACGCCAAAGATGAAGAGGTAACTATGGAATAGTAAAGAAAGAATGTGGTAAAAAGGTGAAAGGAATGATATTGCATTTATTCAGATCCTACATATATGATACGACTCCGGAACATTATGTAAGCATTACGCCGGAGAGAGGCAGTAAGGGTTCCGCACCAGATGATACTGATAAATAAGTGGGAATGAACACTTGATACATAAGGAGCTAGTACGAGAGGTAAGTTAAGACAAAGGACATAACCCAAGAGGGGTTACGCAGAAATATTCAAATAGGAGTTGGGGTTGTTAAAGGTACCGTATAAGTGTTACAAAAATAATAGACGGTGCCACTGAGAAGACAGTCAAAAATTTCAGTTCAGAGGCAACCTTACGAGCACAAGGGCACGGAGGTATGTAACTAAGGATAATTATAGGCGAGTAAGAACATCAAAGATTTCTTCGGGTATGCAATGTAATATGCTCGTAGCTTTACATGAGTCAGAGGGTCTCCACTATGTACTACCCTGAAAGACTAGCCGAGGAAATAAGAAAGAAGGCTTCAACCTAAGCATAGTGACATAAAGAAGAAATGGTCTTGTAACAATAGTCTCACTACAATATTGAATACGCTCCATAAGAAAGTGGCACCATCGTGGCTAATGAACGGGAAGTAAAAATCAAAGGTGATATTTGAGATCATATGAGTTACAGGAAATTCTAGTATTTGTGGGCAACAAGATAAGCCAAGTATTCATGCAACAAGTGGAAGAACGACCAGGAAAAGTAATTGCTTACATTTAAAGACAATTGAGAAGGCACGAAAGGAAATTTATGGTGCTAGCAATTTAAAGGAAGATTGCGAGTAGTATAAATAGGTATGGGTAGGTCGCAAGCTAAAGTATGATAGAGCGACAAGGTTTTAGATAGACAAGAGTAAGGTTATGAAAAGGTGAGTGAGAAGGTGACGAGAACAGGTAAGGCCTCGAGATTAAGCCTATCAAAAGAAGAGAGCTGATGGCTTCCATAAGTTATAGAAAGCTCGGTACAGTCTAAAGGAACTCAGAGGAGTCTAAGAATATGAGTAATTAGAAGATATGAAATGCTGCCCTGGTAGTAGAATAAGGGTGTAATGGTGATAGATAAGAGGATGACGTTTAGGCTTTTGATTGAGTAATGATTTTAAGAAAAGGGATTTCATGAATTGCATGAGATTAGAATACCTATATAAGATGAATCACGTCGGGATGCTATGAAATACGGTTATTGAAGTATAGTATCACCCTAGGTGGATCAGGAAAACCACTTCAGATGTTCCCTGATGAGACGTGAGACCTAGTGACAATGTATTACCTAAAAGGTCTCAAGTTATCAGTGGCAGATATAGATCAACATTAAGGTGAATAAACAATAAATGGATAAAAAATTCCAAAGTATAAGAGGAGGTTATAATGTCATTCTTTAGATGAACAGTAATAAGGAAGCATTAAAGGACTTAGATTTATACATATGGGAAAAGTCGTGAGAGAGTAACCTGAAGTTGGGTAGCAAACCTCGGTAATAATAAACCGGAGTAAGTGTTATAGTATGGTATGACCTACCTAGATGCACTAAAGCCATAAGGACAGATAACCAAGGCTAGGAAACAAAATATAGCAATAGTGATACATTCAACAAAGTACCAAGCGAAGAACTTCAGTATACCTATAGATACCCAAAGGAACAGCTTGTCGTAGTCCTGTATATGTTCACATAGCGAGGCCTAGAGATTGGCTAAAAGCTGGAGGAAAATGAGAGAAGAGTCGCATAGGCGCACATAGAAGGACAAAGGCGTACAAAATGCATGATAGAATGTAGCAATAGTTACGAGATTGGAAGAATTCTGACCACGAGTCGTGGCGTGAGAAAGAGGCCTAAAGGGGGAATTCCCTGGCCTATGGATTTATTCATAGAACAGTTGCCTAGATGGCAAATGACAATATTAAAGTATTCATAAGAGCCATAGGTTATGAGAATGGAAAGCGCATCAGTCAACATTCGAGGATAAATGTTCCAAAGGCGGGAATGATGTTACACCTCATATTTTTGTACGTGAAAATATGCCGTAAGTCAATTGATGTAAACTTGAAAATAAAATCCTCTTTGAAAGTAAATAAGTGATTTAATGATATTGTGTCCCATTTTCGCAATCCTTTAAGAGTTATTATCATCTCGGGCACGCAATCATCTAGAGAACACGACCAAATAACACCCCTAACCTTACCCTTAAGCTCTCTACAAAGGCTTCAAATAATATTATCATCTCGGGCACGAAATCAAGATGTGATAACATTAAAACGATCCCTACAACGTAAGTATCACTATATCGCCTCTCATTTTCTTTGTAGTTTGAGTTTTGGAATGTATTTAATAGTTAATAATATGCCTAATTTCTATATTTAAGCTTTTAAACATCAAGAAAGGTTGATAAATTCGTTTCCTAATATTTAGAACTCACAGGACGGTGATCGGAAGCCGTGAGTTCGAGTTATTTGACTTGTAGTGGACTGTTTTGTGGGCTATTTCGTGTTGCGTTTTGGCTTTCTATTTTGCTACTGTTTAATAGAGTTTTGGAGGATAAATGGTATAGAGAAATACCACATAATGGCGAAATGGTGGATTAGTCGTTCTTTGTAACATTTTCGGGGTGTTTGACGCTACTGTAGTTGTCGTTTTGGGTATGAAGTGATTGGGGTGTGTTGGGCGGTTGTAAGCTATATATAACATGGATCTCGACTTGAATCCACTGTAGGAGGGTGTTCTTTTATGTGTTTTAGGTTATCTTGATGTTGATTAAGTTAAATGGATGGACTAGACATGAACTAGTAAATAAAGTTGCCAATTGAGGATAGTTGGAGTTGTGGATTATTTTCTTTGTTATAAAAATATGGTATAAGGCTGGAATCATTGATGAATGACTTCATTATCTTGTTAGTGATACTAGTAAGTTAAATTAAGAAGTCTATAAAGGGTGATATGGGGTATACGGATTAAAATTAGGCTTGTAGCGCGTCGTGAAGTAGTTGTGACTTATTGTTATATATGGTGTCTTGTTATTGATAATTATGTATTGCTGGATTTCTCTGGTCATCGTTGTTGGTATATGGTATTTGAGGAGGCTCTTGTTACAGGGGAGATGCTGCCCAAATTTACATAAACGAGCTCCTAGTTTAAGTTACGGACTTAGCCTTTACTCAGCACTGATTTTGAATCTCCTTATGCTATGGTAGATTGAGTTGAGTTGTTTGAAGAATTACTTGGAAGGTATTAAGGAATCAAGGAAGTTAAGGTATGTTAAGTCTATCCATTTTTTCCTTTTGACATGATCCATATGATACAAATGAAACGTGCAAATGACTTTATTCATAGAAGTACTAGGGGTGCCTATGTTCTTGATTCCCCATGTGTCCTATTATTATATCTTCTGTTCATGGGTATCAGAAAAATACATAAGTTGCTAAAGTTTATCCGTAGGCATACTGATCTTATGACATTCCGAGAAATCTTACTGACTTACTTCATTATGCATTGCATTCATTTATACATGTACATTGGCCCATGACCAGATGGCGTTATATACGCGTATATTATATGTATATGGGATATGGGAAAGGTTTTGGCATTATATACACACCACCACCTGATCAGCTGGTATACGTTGATGATTTCGCCCACAGTGGCTGATATGATATGATGGGATGCCTTCAGAGACTTGATGATGTTATGTACGTATATACCTATGCATGGTATGGCATTTATACGCACATGCATGACATTATAAATTTTTCATGATTCACAGAGCTATTCAGAATTGCAGGTTGAGTTCTCTAAGCTATGTTTTGTTTCATATCCTTTATATACTACTGTCATGCCTTACATACTCGGTACTTTATTTGTACTGACGTCCCTTTTGCCTGGGGACGCTGCGTTTCATACCCGCATGTCCCGATAGATAGGTTGAGAGCCCTCCTAGTAGGCTATCAGCTCAGTGGAATGTGCTTGTGCACTCTACTTGCTCTGAAGTTGCCTATTTGGTCAGTATGATTTGGACATGTATTAATTGGTATGGTGGCACCCTGTCCCGACCTTTATGATGTTTATGTAATCTTAGAGGCTTGTAGACAGATGTCATATATATGGATACTTGTATGGCCTTACCAGCCAATGTTTTAAGTATACAAATAATCATGTCGGCCTTATAGGCCCGTATGTCGCATGAATAAGCTTCTATATCATGTTGGGTCATCCTATGTCGAGTATTATCTTATGTTTAATTTTAGTTATCTCATGACGGCCTTTCCAGTTCATTTACCCATGATAGTATGATAAGAAGTATATGTTACGTTGGTACTCGCTTGAGTTAGGCACCGGGTGACCATCGCGGGCCTACAGTTTGGGTCGTGACACTGCCAAAGCGAATGGCCGGCTCCCATGAGAGTAGAGGAAATTTACCTCACTCACGAAAATACTTGCGACGCGAGTCAACATAGATTTTTCAAAGTTATTATAAAATTCTTCCAATCTTCCCCACACATAGGAAGTTTAAACGGGAGACTTTAAATCTTAAAATCCTTAATCTCAGCTCTAGTTAAGACAAGTAATATGCATGGCCAACATAATAGAGCAAACAAAGTATGGTGTTAGCCTAAGACTACCCGGACATCACATAGAATATAGCTACGCATGGACTCTCGTCACCTAGTGCGTATGTAGCTCCCCACACATATAATTCACAACAAAAATACACCTAAGGGAATGAGTTCCCTCTTACAAAGTTAGGCAAGAGACTAACCTCGTCTCAAATCTCGCTTTCCTATATCAAATTCGCTCTAAAGCCTCAACTCGGTGCTGAAAAATCCGAAACTAGTCAAATGTTGTATAAATAAGCCAATATATGTTCCAAAGTTCATAATTTAACTATTATAATAATTACCCAACCCGAATTGAAAGATTCTTAAAATTTACCCCCGGGCCCACGTGCCCAGATTCCGAAAATATTCGAAGAAAGTTGTTACCCATAACCTCACGAAATCAAATATATAATTTTCACTCAATCCCATAACCATTTTCGTGGGCAAATCACATTTTTATCAACATCTAAGATTATTCATCTAAACCCATGATTTTCATAAATTTACATGTTAAAACCTACCCATAATCTATGTATTTAACTAACCTTGGATAGAAATCACTTACCTCAAAGTGCTGGTTGAAAACCCCTCTCCAAAAGCTCCAAAAGCACCCAATGAATGAAAGAAAATGAGTCAAAATGGTTTAACTCCCGACTTAAATGAACCTCATTGCCTCCAGGACTTTCGCACATGATGTCACTGGGTCGCATCTACGACACCGCTTCTGCAGAGAAAGGTCCGCTTCTGCGGAATTCTGCAGGACCAGCACTGGCCGCTTCTGCGGAATACCGCTTCTCGGTCCCGCTTCAGCGGATGGGCATACGCATCTGCGGCCCCATCACACCTGCGGGCTATTCCTCGCATAAGCGAGGCAGCTTCTGCGCGTGGTTCTCCGCTTCTGCGGCCATAAGCTCGCATCTGCGGGCTCGCACCTGTGTCCATAAGCTCGCTGGTGCTGGCACACCAGATCTGGTGCACCAGCAGCCCTTTTGAGTCCTAATTCGATCCGTGCATCGTCCGGATTGCACCCGAGGCCCCGGAGGCCTCGTCCAAACGTATCAACAAGTTTGTAAACATAAAATGGACTTGCTCGCGCCCTCGGAACAACGATAACAACATTAATTCTAAGAATCATATGCCAAAATCAATAGAATCAACTTATGAACTTCAAGTTCTTCCAATTTACTCTGAACGCGTCGAATCATACTTAAACTACTCGGAATGACTCCAAATTTTGCGTGAAAGTCTTAAATCACTGTACGGAACTATTCCCAGGCTCGGAATCCCAATTGGACCTCGATAATACTAATTCCTACCTCAAACCAAATGTAACTTTAAAACCTTCAATGTACCAACTTCCAATATTAAGCGACGGAACGCTCCCGGGTCACCTAAAACTCGATCCGAACATACGACCAAGTCCAAAATAATCATACGAACCTATTGAAAAAGTCAAATCACAGTTCTGAGGTTGTCTACTCAGAAAGTTGACTCAAGCCAAACTTAGCCTTTTTTAGCCAACCTTAAGGAACCAAGTGTTCCGATTTCAATTCGAACCCTTTCAAATCTCGAACTAATCATCCCTGCAAGTCATAAAACAGTAAAAGCCCATACGAGGAGTCTTATTTAGGGGAACAGGGATCTAGAAAGCAAAACGACTAGTCGGGTCATTACATTCTCTACCTCTTAAACAAAACTTTCATCCTCGAACGGGTCTAGAATCGTACCTGGAGTGCTGAATAGGTGTGGATATCTGCTCTGCATGTCCTCCTCGACCTCCCAAGTCGCCTCGTCGGCTGGTTGGCCCCTCTACTGAAATTTCACCATAGAAATCTTCTTGGACCTCAACTGGCGAATCTGCCTGTCAACAATGGCAACTAGCTCCTCCTCGTAACCCAGGCTCTCATCTAAATTTAACCATGCTAAAATCTAACACATACGATATGTCGGCATGATATCTCTGGAGCATAGGCACATGGAAAACCGGATGAACTCCCGATAGACTGGGAGGTAAAGCAAGCTTATAAGCAACCTCTCCAACTCATCTCAACACCTCAACGTGCCCTTATTTTCGAATCTCATGATTCCCTTCATCGGCGAGACCTTTAAGTGAACCTTCTCACCCACCATAAATGACAAATCACGCATATTCTGATCCGTGTAACTTTTCTATCCGGCTTGTACTGTGCGAAGTCGCTCCTGGATCATAGCCTCACCGGGCTCAAACCATCCGATGGGCGACCGACATTGCCGACCATATAAAACCTTAAATGGAGCCATCTCGATGTTGGACTAATAACTGTTGTTGTAAGCAAACTCGACCAAAGTCAAGAATCGATCCCACTGCACTCCGAAGTCAATCATACATGCTCTGAGCATATCCTCCAAAATCTGAATTGTCCACTCCGACTGCCAGTCGGTCTGCGGATGAAAGGTTGTGTTGAGCTCTACCCGGTCCCCAACTCACTCTGTATTGCCCTCGAAAAATGCGAAGTAAACTGAAGGCCTTTATCTGATATAATGGAGACAGGCATACCGTGCAACCGAACAATCTCCGGAATGTAAAACTGAGCCAGCCTCTCTGAAGAATACGTGGTAACAACTGAAATGAGTGTGCTGACTTGGTCAACCTGTCGACTATGACCCAAACTACATCAAACTTTCGCAAGGTCCGCGGCAACCCAACTACGAAGTCCATAGTAATGCGTTCCAATTTCCACTCAGGTATAGTCATCTGCTAAAGTAGGCCATCTGGCCTCTGATGCTCGTACTTAAACTGCTGGCAATTTAGGCACCTCGCAACATACTCAACTATGTCTTTCTTCATCCGCCGCCACTAATAATGTTGCCTCAGGTCACGATACATCTTCGTAGCACCTGGATGAATAGAATATCGAGAACTGTGTGTCTCCTATAGGATCTTCTCCCTCAAGCCATCAACATTAGGAACACATAGGCAATCCTGGAGTCGCAAAACACCATCATCGCCGATAGTAACTTCCTTGGCACCACCCTGTAGTACCGTCTCTCTAAGAACCAACAAGTCCAGATCATCAAACTAGTGAGCCTTGATCTGCTCGAATAGTGAAGAATGAGTGACGACACATGCAAGAACTCGGTTGGGCTCTGAAATATTGAACCTCACAAGTCTGTTAGCCAAGGACTGAATGTCCAAAGCTAGTGGCCTCTCCTCTACTGAAATGGAGGCCAAACTACCCATACTCTCTGCCTCTCTGCTCAAGGCATCCGCAACTACATTCGCCTTGCCCAGATGATAAAGGATGGTAATATCATAATCTTTTAATAGCTCAAGCCACCTGCGTTACCTCAAATTGAGATCCCTTTACCTGAACAAATGTTGCAAGCTGTAATGATCGGTGTAAATCTCATAGGATACCCCATAAAGATAATGCCTCCAGATCTTAAGAGCATGAACAATCGCGGCCAACTCCAAATCGTACACGGGGTAATTCTTCTCGTGGGGTTTCAGCTGACGCGAAGCATATGCAATAACTCGCCCCTCCTGCATCAATACACAACCTAACCCAACGCCTGAAGCATCGCAGTACACAGTGTACATCCATGAACCGGAAGGCAACACTAACACTGGCACTGAAGTCAATGCGGTCTTGAGCTTCTAAAAGCTCGCCTCGCAATTATCGGACCATCGGAACGGAGCACCCTTCTGGGTCAATCTAGTCAAAGGAGCGGTAATATATGAGAAGCCCTCTACGAATCGGCGATAATAACCTGCTAACCCCAAGAAGCTCCTGATCTCAGTCGTTGTGGTGGGACGGGACCAACTCTAAACTTCCTCGATCTTCGTGGGATCAACCTTAATACCCTCGCATGATACAACATGCCCCAAGAATGCCACAGAATCTAACCAGAACTCACACTTGGAGAACTTAGCATATAGCTTATGTTCTCGCAAGGTCTGAAGTACCACTCTCAAATGTTGCTGGTGCTCCTCCATGCTACGTGAGTAGATCAAAATGTCATTAATGAAGACAATGACAAACGAATCGATATATGTTCTAAACACCCGGTTCATCAAAACCATAAACGCCATCGGTGCATTAGTCAAACCGAAGGACATCACTAGAAATTCATAATGGCCATATCTAGTACGGAAAGCCGTCTTCGGAACATCCGAATTCCAAATCTTCTACTGATGGTATCCCGATCTCAAGTCGAACTTGGAGAACACCCTAGCACCCTGCAACTGGTCAAATAAATCATCAATACATGGCAATGGGTACTTGTTCTTAATGGTAACTTTGTTCAACTGGCGGTAATCAATGCACATACGCATAGTCCCATATTTCCTCTTCACAAATAACACCGGTGCACCCCAAGGTGACACACTCAGTCTGATGAACCCCTTTGCTAGCAACTCCTCAAGTTGTTCCTTTAATTTCATTAATTCTTTCGGAGACATGCGGTATGGTGGAATAGAAATAGGCTAGGTACCTGGAGCCAAATCAATATAGAAATCAATATCATGATCTGGTGGCATACATGGAAGATTAGAAGGAAACATATTGGAGAACTCCCGGACCATAGGCACTGAATCGATCGTCGGAGTCTCTACAGTAGTATCCCAAACATAAGCTAGATAAGCCAAACACCCCTTCTCGACCATGTGTTAAGCCTTCAGAAAGGAGATAACTCGAATAGATGTACTGACAGACGAACCCTTCCACTCCAATCTAGGCAACTCTGGCATCGCCAAGGTAATAGTCTTGGCATGGCAATCAAGGATGGCATGATATAGAGACAACCAATCCATGCCCAGGATGACCTCAAAGTCGGTCATATCGAGCAATGGAAGATCTACTTGGTTCGCATAACCACAGAAAGTAACAATGCAGGATCGATAGATCTGATCCACAACAATAGAATCACCCACTGGTGTGGACACATAAACAGGAGTACCCAAGGACTCACGAGTAACACCCAGGAAATGAGCAAACAGAGATGAAACATACGAATACGTAGACCCTGGATCAAATAGTACCGAAGCATCCCTACCGCAAACAGAAATAATACATGTGATCACGACATCTGAGGCCACTGCATCTTTCCTGGTCGGGAAAGCATAGAATCTAGCTGGAGTACCACCTGACTGACCTCCTCCTGTCTGACCTCCACCTCTAGGACAGCCCCTACCCACCTATCCTCCGCCTCTGGGCGGTCAGACGGCTAGTGCGGCAGCCGGTTCTATAATCATAGGCCGGTTGCCCTGCTGCACCGCCTTGCCCCAAAGTCTGGGACAAAACCTCTTCATGTGGCCAGGATCCCCGCACTCGTAATAACCCCTCGGAACGGCAGACTGATGACCGGAGGTCTAACCCTGATGGCCTAAATACCCACTAGAGGAACCCTGAATAGCTGGTGGCCGATAGGAACTATCTGGCATGGCACTGAAATAGGGCCGCACAGGGGCAACCTGAGGAGGAGGCGGTGCTGGATATGTGGGCCTGCTAGACTGACCCCTTACGAACTGCCCTTGCCGCCAGTAGGGTCACCACTGAACTCTCCAGAATATTGAAACTGCTTATACCTCGTAGCCTGCTCCCGACCACGCTGACCTGCACCCTCGATCCTCCGAGCTATCTCTACAACTAACTCATAAGAAGTCCTCATCTCAACCTCTCGGACCATAGTGGCTTGGCTGGAAAGTAGTAAAATCCACCTCATAGGACTCCAATATTCTCATATTGTGCAGTCTGTCCCTGCACCGATCAATAAAGTCATGGGGGTCCTCGTGTCGCTCACCTCCAAGACAGGAGGTTGTAGCCTGGTCCATCTGTCCAATAGAATATGCGGATTACCGGTCGCAGCCAGTATGGGCCCAAGTATAGCTGCTGTAACTGGCTAAGCTCCGCCCACGGATAGTGCATCCGGGGTCTGATACACAGTGGCTGCATGCCCAGGAGCCTGGGTTGTAGAGGTCTGTGCTCCCCCTCCTGCTTGAGATGTGGCTGGGTCTGCTGGAAATAAACCAGCCTGAGTCATAGTATCCATGAACTGTAGCATATGGCCCATGACCTCCTGGAATCCCGGTGCGGTCATGAAATGCACCGGGTCGGCTTTGCTGTAGGATGCTCAAACTGCTCCTCAATAACAAGATCCTCTACTGGATCCACTTGTGGCATAATCGGAGCAACCCTAGGATGTCCTCGTCCTCTATCACGAGCTGGAGCCCTCCCTCGGCCTCTACCTTGGCCTCTAGGGGGAGCAACTCCTCCGTGGTCTGGAGCATCCGCTGAGCGTGTTCTCACCATCTGTGATAGAATGAGAGAAATATACTTAGTACAACATCAAATGCACGATAGGAAATGAAGAAATAGTAGTTTTCTAACACTCTATAGCCTCTCGAAGATAAGTATGGACGTATCCGCACCGATTCGCAAGACTCTATTTGGCCTGCTCATAACTTGTGAGACCTACGTGAACCTAGTGCTCTGATACCATGTTGTCATGACCCAATTTTCTATATGTCGTGATGGCGCCCAACATCGCCACTAGGCAAGCCAACAGTGAACTAATCGTGTATCTAGTCTTTTAACATTTTTAAAATAGTTAATTTTTAATTATTACAGAAGTAAGAGATGAGAAAATTTAATAAAATAAAATGTAACAAATTGTAAGATCAAGTGTAGTGAAATAAATACTCAAAAATTATTAAGTGTCTACTAGCAAAATTCCAAGACCTGGTGTCACAAGTGTATGAGCTACTAGTAGAATACACAAAATAATAAACTATTGTCTGAAGTAAAGTAGACAGAAAGTAAATACAAAAGAAAGACTTCGGGTGCTGCAGAACGGGCTCGGAAGGCAGCTCACCGCTATGTTTCGATGTATCAGGAGTGCGCGCCGGGATGATGTCCAGACGCACCTGCCTCAGATCCTGCACGGTTAGTGCAGAAGTGTAGCGTGGTACATAAACAACATGTACCCAGTAAGTATCTAGTCTAACCTCGAAGAAATAGTGATGAAGGGTCGACTTCGACAATAACTATAGGCTAACAATAAAATACCGAAATTCTAGATAAGCATGAGTTTTGTAAATAACTATAAATCCTCCATAACAAGCGATAAATACATATTTCTTTCACTAATAATAAATCCCATGTCATTTTTCATCATTTAAATAATTGTAACCTCTCAAGCCAATAAAATTATATCAAGAAGATTAGGCTCCAAGTATTATTACGCACGATTTATGCCGAGGTCGTACGGTCCGATTCAAATATATGTATATACTAGGGGTGTGCATAAAATCCGAAAAACCGAATTCCAAATCGAACCGAATTACTTCGGTATTTCGGTATCGGTATTTCGGTATTTTGGTACTATTTCGATATCTATCTTTCTGTTATTCGGTATTTTGGTTCGATCTTTAGTATTGAGGTTTTGATATTTCGGTATACCGAAATACCGAATTATTTAAATAAACCTTCCCTTACTGCCCGGCCCAAGTTATCAATTCCCATCCCAAAATTTTAACTTTGTTGGCCCTAGCTAGTAGCCCAGCAAGACTAAGCCCAATGCCCAACCTAGATTTAAGTTAATGTTAAATACACTGGTTCACTTCCAATCTTTATCATGTGAAATTTGTGTTGTACTTTATATCTATTCTTAGAGGTGGCTGACTTATGATTCATTAATGTTTGTAAGATCTATGTTTCGCCACTGTTTGGGGGCTTCACTTTGAATATTATTTGTGAATTCTTGTTCATCCCTATTGGTGAACATGATGATGGACGACTTGTGCTTCTTATTATGCGAGCTCTTTCCTCCATGTTATTATACATTACTTTCTTGGTTCCTTCTTCTTGTTAATTTGTTGGATTTATTTTGAGGTTGAGAAAAAGAAAGAAAGACCAATGGCGTGGTTGGGGAATTTGTTTGGAATTGGAGGCAAGGATTGGATGAATCCTATTCTGACATATATTAAAGAGAGAGTCAACAGAATACAGAATTGGTCCCCCTTAATCCTACATTATATGAATATCAAAGAGAGACCCTTATAGTTACAAAAGTTCAGAGCCGCAGATTAGCAAAAACAAGGTAAAAATACACAAAAACTTGTATGATACTGAACAGTACCGAAACCGCACCGAACCAAACAAGAAAATATCGAACCATAATTGATATACTGAATACCGAAGTACCGAACCATACTTCATAAATACCGTACCGAAATATCAAACACACATCCCTACTATATACTGTGTGCACTGCCGAGGGTCGAAGGACACGAACCATAGATGCATCTATTAACCTGCCGAGGTGAACGGCCCGCTCCCATGAGAGTAGAGGAAATTTACCTCGCTCGCAGAAATACTTGCGACGCGAGTAAACATATATTTCTCAAAGTTATTATAAAATTCTTCTATTCTTCCTTACACATAAGAAATTTAAACGGGAGACTTTAAATCTTAAAATCCTTAATCTCAGCTCTAGTTAAGACAAGTAATATGCATGGCCAACATAATAGGGCAAACAAAGTATGGTGTAAGCCTAAGACTATCCGGACATCACATAGAATATAGCTACGTACGGACTCTCGTCACCTAGTGCATACGTAGCTCCCCACACATATAATTCACAACAAAAATATACCTAAGGGGATGTGTTCCCTCTTACAAGGTTAGGCAAGAGACTTATTTCGTCTCAAAGTTCGCTTTCCGGTCTCAAATTCGCTTTAAAGCCTCAACTCGGTGTCGAAAAATTTAAAACTAATCAAATATTGTATAAATAAATCAATATATGTTCCAAAGTTCATAATTTAACTATTAAAGTAATTACCCAACCTGAATTGGAAGATTCTTAAAATTCACCCCAGGCCCACGTACCCGGATTCCGAAAATATTTGAAGAAAGTTGTTACCCATAACCTCACGAACTCAAATATATAATTTTCACTATATCTCATAACCATTTTTGTGGGTAAATCTCATTTTTATCAACACTTAGGGTTATTCATCTAAATCCATGATTTTTACAAATTTACATATTTAAAACCTACCCATAATCTGTGTATTTAACTCACATTGGATAAAAATCACTTACCTCAAAGTGTTGGTTAAAAACTCCTCTCCAAAAGCTCCAAAATCACTCAACGAATGAAAGAAAATGAGTCAAAATGGTTTAACTCCCGACTTAAATGAACCTCACTTCCTCTAGGACTTTCGCACCTGCGGTCACTAGGCCGCATATGCGGCACTGCTTCTGCGAAGAAAGGTCTGCTTCTGCGAAATTCCCCAGGCCTAGTACTGGCCGCTTCTGCGGACAAAATACCGCTTTTGCGGTCCCGCTTCTGCGGATGGCCAGGCACATCTGCGGTCCCGCTTCTGCGGATGGCCAAGCGTATCTGCGGCCCCTTTACACCTGCGGGCTATTTCTCGCAGAAGCGAGGCTACTTCTGCGTGTGGTTCTCCGCTTCTGCGGCCACTGGCCAGATACCCCAAAGCCGCTTTTGTGGCCATAAGCTCGCATCTGCGGGCTCGCACCTGCGGCCATAAGCTCGCAGGTGCGGGCACACCAGATCTGGTGCACCAACAGCCCTTTTGAGTCCTAATTCGATCTGGGCATCGTACGGATTGCACCCGAGGCACGAGGCCTCGTCCAAACGTACCAACAAGTTTGTAAACATAAAATGAACTTACTCGCACCCTCGGAACACAGATAACAATATTAAAACTAAGAATCATACGCCAAAACTAATAGAATCAACTTATGAATTTCAAGTTCTTCCAACTTACTCCGAACGCGCCGAATCATACTTAAACTACTCGGAACGACTCCAAATTTTGTATGCAAGTCTTAAATCACCGTAAGGAACTATTCCCAGGCTCATAATCCCAATTGGACCTCAATAACACTAAATCCTATCTCAAACCAAATTTAAGGAACTTTAAAACCTTCAATGTACCAACTTCCAATATTAAGCGCCGAAACACTCCCTGATCATCTAAAACCCGATCCGAACATACGCCCAAGTCCAAAATCATCATACGAACCTATTGGAACTATCAAATCCCGGTTCCGAGGTCGTTTACTCAAGTCAAACTTAGCCCTTTTTAGCTAACCTTAAGGAACCAAGTGTTCCGATTTCAACCCGAACCCTTCCAAATCCCGAACTAACCATCCCCGCAAGTCATAAAATAGTAAAAAGCACACACGAGGAGTCTTATTAAAAGGAACGGAGATCTAGAAAGTACAACGACCGGTCGGGCCGTTACAATAATTGTGCCCAGTAACATCAAAATTAATCTCATTCAGCATACCAACGTAACTAAATATAGTTATTAAAATATAGTTACTGACGACATCTAATTATTTTTGTATTCAAATTTCATGTTACACGTCCCATATATTTTAATATTATTTACATTATTTTAATAAAATTATACTCATTGATATGAATTACACGTGTAACGCACATTTCGAGAAACACGTATATGGTTAGCAGTCAAATATGAACCTAAAAGATTCAATGAAATCGAATATAATCGTAAGTGTTAGATATCAATGATAATTGAGAATATTGCACTTTTGGTCCATAAGTTATAATTACTTAATTAGTAAATTCTTATTTCAATGCTTATAATATTTAGCTAAACACATTTAACATTCAATTAAATGCAGAAAAGTCTTGATCTCATTATTATCGTGGCTTTATGATGGTGCCAAAAAAAAGTTATTTATTCCACTTCCTCATTTAGGTCGATCAGTATTCCTACCTTTTTATTTAAAAAAGAAATCCAGAGTGGTTAGGTCTAAAATAAGTGAAGCAAAAGGAAAACGTTTGCTGAGAAATGAGAATCGATTTGCTTATTTAGGTAAATGGTAGTTTAAGTTCCATTTTGTTTTTCATTGGGAATGTCAATAATTGAGCAGAAAATGAAGTTATTACTGTATATACAAGGTTAAAATTACTTTTTTATGTATATATAATATTGATGTTGTCTTTTTGTGTTTATTTATTTATATTTTGTATTATTTTGATTAAACAAATTGATTTGCCACTATATACTAAATTTAACTTTTACAATAGGTTGATACTACTAGAGTAAATGCGTGCTTCCCTAAAAAGCAAAAATATCATAGATGGAAGAATCAAGAGCGCAGATTACGTTGCCATTGATCGATTAAAACAACGATGTCTGTTAAGGATAAATTTTATGTATTGTCATTAGTGTTCAAGATTATAATAATCATTTTAACTTTAGTTGTCACTCAAAGCTCGTAATGAACTTAAGCCTGTTTAAAAGGTTGATCCGTTTCCGGACGGGCCCGGACCGGTAGTTAGGGGGGCGGGTGGGTTGGGTTAGGGATTGGTCCGAATAAAAAAAAAATCCGTTAACCGTACCGGTCAAACCCGGTCAAGGAAAATCACAGTTGAATCGGTTAACCGGACCGGGCCGGAACGGTTCAACAGTGATTTTTTTTTTTTATTTTAAAAATATTCATTTGACCGTTGATAACGGTCAACTTCCAATTTGACCGTTGCCCAACGGATATTTTGCAAGAATAGCCCTTTTTGGGCAATTATTTTAAAAAATAACACTTTTAGTAATTACTAATTTAGCCGTTTGAAAAACTATAAATACATCCCCCCCTCCCTCCCCTCCCCCTCCTTCATTTCTTCACTCATCTCTCATTTCTCAAACTCAAATTCTTAATTCAAGTTAAATCATAACCCGTGATTCTAGAGTGCGCTCATATGTTTGGGAACACTTTGAGGTGGTAGAAGAAAATGAAGAAGTTCACAAAATAAAGTGCAAGAACTGTGGTCGAGTCTTAAATCTTCATCGAAAGTGGGAGGGCACAGGCTGTTTAAGGAGGCATATAAAGAGTTGTCTTGAGCGTCCTCCAGAAATTCGTATTTAAGATTTTAAATTGATTTGAGACAATTTGTGTTATTTTAAAATTATTAGACGTATTATGCTTAATGTTTTAGTTTGTTAGATTAATTTGAAGTATTATTATGCAATGAAAATTTGAAATGAAACTATGAAAGCCTTTGAATTTAACACTCCAGAAGATGGCCAAAAAGGTCATATTGATTATGAAGAACTTACTAAGGCAATGCAAAACCTTTGAAGTTCTAGATTTATATTTAATAATTAAATTTTGAATTTATTCTTTTTTCATTAATTTAGTTGTTGTTATATGTAAACTTTAATTTGCAAGTTTGAACTTGCAAATTATAAGTGCAATTTTTTTCCATCTTCATTATATTTTATTATCTAAAATTCTTAATGAAATATTCAAATATAAGAATTTTAAAGTCTTTGCATCCTTTATTCAAACACTCTTTTTATAAGATTATTTTTTTATTTTATATTTTTACTTTAGTTATACAAAATACAAAACAAATAAAAAAAATATATAGGCTCGGCCCGGCCCCTTAGGCCCGAATGCGTTCCGGTTCAATTTTTGACCGGATGGGGCCGGACCCGTTAAGCCCGATTTGTAAAACCCAAAACCCGGCCCGAATTGGTGACAGGCCGGTCACTATTTTTCTCGACCTGGCCCGGTCCGGCCCGGCCCACCCGTTTGTCACCTTTAAATGAACTCGTAATCAAATTAAAACGTACGCTCTCAACGCCGACGAATATTCTTCTAAAGTAGTATTTAATGTGATTTTATATAAAAGGAAAATGTGATATGTACAGGGCCGGCTCCAACCTTATATGGAGTAAGACGTGTGACTTAGGCCCCCAAATTTAGGGGGTCCATTTTTTAAAAATAATAGGTTCATAGGTATTTAAAAAATAATATTGAGTATTTTTAATACAAAACTAGAATTTTTAATATAAAGGAAAGAAAACTTTTTAGATATATAAATAAAAGAATAATTTGACTTACTTAAAAATGTGTAGATAAATAATTTTCATAACTTTTAATTTTTTATTTTTTACTCCATTAAAAAATTTCTCCCTTTCTTAATTTGTCCAAGTCAATCTTTCTTTTTTTTCAATCTCTTCATATTTCAGAAAACCCTACATATTTTTTGTGTTTCTCTTTGATTTTCTTACTCACTTATTTCTCCAAGATTTCATTACTCACTTTCTTTCCCCAAGATTTCACTAGTTCAAGTGTTCATCAATACTTTTAAACTTTCAATAGTTCTATACTTCTATTACTTTGTAAAACCTTATATCTTATAACTTTCTTTTAAAAAAATTATTAGAGAAAATCGATTATAAAAAAAAATTATTAACAACTTTATATCTCAAAAAGTTAGTAGAATAGGTCTCAAATAAAAATATATCTTATAACTTTCATTTAAAAATTTAGGCCTTATATTAAACTTTGGCCTTAGGCCCCGTGTGTGCTTGAGCCACCCCTAGATATGTAACATGTTATTCAACGACAAATTTGTACACATGGAAGGAATTTATTTTCTTACAAACTGCGTAAAATATAATCTATCTATCTATACTGTATTAAAAGTATGAAAACCCTTAACAAAATATTTTTCGTCTTTTCACCCTTTAAAATAGGTTTCACGTTAGGCAAAATAGTAATTTAATTATTTTTTTAATATTTAAGAGTTTGAAATCAACTAAAACATTGACTACTAAATATTTTCCTATTTTAACTATATACGAGTCCTAATTTGCAAGTACAATGTATCTTTAATTTATACAAAGCTTTATCATTATTTTCATATATTAATTAATTAATTAATACTTCTACGTTTATACAAGAAAATTAATTAATTTTTACGCAAGTCAATCTCCTACTCCAATAATTGTCTAACGAAGTACAAACAAGTTATATAAAGAAAACATGTTTCTGTGGGACTCATTCATTAATTAATTAATATCTCTAACTTTTATGCAAGGAAGTTAATTGATTTTTACGCAAGTCAAGATCTTCGATCTGCTCCTAATAATTTTCTGACGAAGTAGAAACGAGTGTTATAAAGAAAAAATGTTTCTGCGAGACTCACTATTTTGCATTGGTTTATAGCAACATATGATCTTTTGCAGTGGCGGATCCAGAATTTTGTACAAGCGAGTTCAATCTTAGAAGTATATAAATTTAGTAGTAAAATAGTAGTTATCAAGTGGGTTCAAATAAAATATTTATGCAAAATTTATACAGCTTTAATCCTAATTTATACATATACACAGTATTAAGTTTTTGTAAAACGGGTTCAGTTGAACCCGCTATCCACCACTTGGGTCCGCCACTGCTCTTTTGCACATTTCAACGAGTGAACCTAAAGCTAAAATTTTATTCATATGATATGATCTATGTGGTATTCATAATCTATAAACTGGAAATTACATTTGCTCAGCAGATTGGGTACTGAATTTGTTGCTGGCCGATTTTTGTTATCCAACTTACGAGAATTATTTTCGATTAATCTACGTCTTTTACTTGCTTGTAGTTGCAAATGGTAGGTTTTTCAGTTGCTTTGAATGCTACATGAGTAGGATTCACGCACCTAAGGTCAAGGTAAGGATATACTTGCAAATAAATTTACTTGATTTCCTATCTATTTTGCAGTTTTGTTTCGTTTATTAGTACCAAAACAGAATTGTGATCTGCAGGTATGATTTTGGATCTATTTAGGTTTCTGATCTATATATTTTTTAATTTTAGCTCTGGATTTTATATGTACAATTGTAGTTAATTTCTCTTGCTTAAAAATATTTCTTTAGATTGATTTTCAAGTCTTCTATATTCTTTTGTTGCGGTAACGTTTCTTCAGGTATGATTCTCCACTAAGTTATTTTTATGTTTATTTTTTCTAAATATTGCTATCCTGTTTTTTCAGAATCTCTATTTAATGAAAAAAAATTATTTCAGGCAATTGCTAAATTATAAGGTTGCTTAAACTAATAAGAACTTTGTTTCTAGTGTTATAAAATTCAACGTGTAAATATCACAATGGGATACAATCTGATCACCCAGGAATTGTCTACATTCATCGCTTTCTGGGGCAAATTTCTTGTGTATTTTTTTCAAATAATTTTTATTGTACTCTTTGATTTTAACTCTAGATACATCACCGTGCAGAAGGTGAATTAAATCTCTTTTCTTAAATAGCATTGTTCCGTCTAATTTTTAAATGGTAAATATTGTTGATTTGTTGTATAGTAAGTTCAAACTCAAATGAGGTGATAGTGATTGGACCAATGAATTTGTTTGCAGCAACATTTAGTTTATTCTATTTTTATTTTTATCTTTTTGTTGCTAACAGACCAAAAGTAGCAGAAATTGAGAAAATTTTAAAAGGACCTTCTTTTTGACATATATATTGTGATGGCTTGACATCTACAAAAACTAAACTCAAGTATTGCCTTCTTTGCGTCATAAATATAATCCTACTTGAATGACATAGAAGTGAAGAGCCTCGATAATTATATAATTTTTTTACTCACTCATGAGAGTCGAGAGTTGACATTTATTATTTTTAATAAATTATACTTTTTAAATTTTTATTTTATAACTCTAATATATTATTTAATAATATTTACTTTTTTTTAACATTTTGTAGTCATTGATATGCGGTAGCAGACAACCCGAATATGAAATATTGATCTTTATATAATTTTAAAAAATATTTCACATTGAATACAATTATCATTTACTTATTTTTCTAATATTTAGGACTTTAATATTAATTGAGATTTTTCATATTAATTCTTTTTAATGTTTTATAGAATTATGCAAAAACTTCAAATATTTAGGACTTTTAAATCAACTAAGATTATCTTATATAAATACTTTCCTTATTTGACTAACTTTATATCCTTTAAAAAGTAAATTAAGCTACAACCATATTATGTGACTACAATTAATATCTTAAACTTTAGCTACACTAATATATTCGAAACTTTGAAATATAACTACTTTTTGGCTTTGGTATATGGCCTTTCAGGATCCAAGTGACAACCAGATTTTTTCCCCAATTATTGGATTAATTTGATTGTCACCATAAGTAAGAACAACAATTGCTGCTTCTTCACTGAGTATTATTTGCAGTTCTTTTTGGTTAAAGACTTGTAAAAGACAAAAAATACTTGATAATCTTGAGGTTGGAGGCATATCTATTGAGCCATAATTTTTGTAACTATTTGTAGCTTTTCGTATTTCTTTGATATTTTTTGCTTCAGGAACAGTAAGCATCATTCAAGTGATAGTTTAGATTCTACTTTTGCAATAAAAAGCTTTTCTTTACTAATTTGTTGAAAACAATTCATAAAGTACATTTTATTGATTAAAGAAATTCGAATAATGTGCATTTTGCTCACGAGAAAAAAGGACTGCTTCTGTTATTAACTAACCCTGTTTAAGCATTTATGCCTTCTAAGAATAAAATCTGACCATAAACGCCAATGTGATGGGGTATTGCCTTAAGAATATGCCTTTCCACAAAAAAAAAAAAAAACATAAAAGCTCTTAAATATTCATGGGTTATGAAGTTAAAGTAATACAATTACAAAACTGGAATAAATTTTGAATTAAATAGATTGACTGAAATGAATGAGATTCTTTTTCTTTTTCTTTTCATCATGAATATAAAAAATTCAACCGAATATATATATATATATATAATCGACGCGGAGTAAAAATTTGTATGTAAAAATTTATTAAAATTGCAAAAATAGTAAATATGAACCCATAATTTTAAAAATATAATAGGTTCAGCTAAAAACCTTAAAATTTAAACTCATAAAGTTTAAATTCTGGATCCGACTCTCTCTATATATATAACAATAAATTATTTTTTATGATGGGCTATCTACCAATAATAGTTGATCAAACTACACCAATTTCAAGTTTGTAACATTTCATACAAGTGATATGTTTATACGACAAAAACTTTGACCTTACTCATTCTTATATATTATGGTTTTCATTAGGTAATCATATCATGGCTAAGAGAATCTCTCATGTAATACTGGACTCAAAACTACATAGCGTAACCAATTCGATTACTACTCAATTAATGAGGAAAAAATAGTTGGGTTGGCCATTTTTTTGGGCCGTCTATTAGAGTTATATTTAAATTGTAATGGCAATATAGCCATTTGTCTGATTGAATTGATATTTTTACCTTTAACTAAAATACTGAACACAACTCCGGCAATCAGTATTGAAGTTCAAAGTCCCGGGAACTCTTTCTAATTTTTGAGCCTTTACTATTGTAAAATCCAGGATTGATTCTTGGAGTTCAAAATAATTAGGTTCCAACCTTCATGAGTGAAATAACGTGAAAAGGATTCACACAATAATTGTTGGGGTTTGAACCTATATAGGTTTCAAACCCAGTAATTGTTGATGGGTTTGAACCTAAAAGAATTATTTCACCTATGATACTTTTTTTGAACTCAAGGATATATCATGTAGTTTCAGCTTGTGGAAGTTAGAACTCCATGATTGTTTCAATAGCTTGACAAGCCATCCTTAAAGGGTTGTTGAAGTCAGCCCCTCCGTAGAAAAATTTCCGTGCCTATAATTAAGTTAACTTACTTAGTAGAGGTATCTTTGAGTGAAACAATGTGAGAAGGATCCAAGCCCTAGTAATTGTTGCTCGGATTTGAACCTGGAAAGGTTTGAACCCCAGTAATCTTTGCTGGGGTTTGAACTTGTGATGGCTTGAACTCAAGTACATTATGTTAGAATTTCACTTACTCTGATGTCTAGCATCGTGTATGTGGGATTACACCTATCAGAAATTTTTGAAATTCCAGTATATTATGGTGGAGTTTGATTTGTAGAATATTTGAAATCCAATACTAATTGCCGGAGTTCTTCCCTATTTTTAGATATAATAGTTTTTAAGTGAGTTTTTTGTTAATATAATTGAAAAGGCATCCAATCTCTAATAGCCTACCCAAAAAGTAACTATTTATCAAATTTACTCATTATTCAACCAATACAAGAAAACGAGTGTCCACAAACAATTAAAGAACCTTCTCAAAAGGAGAGCTTCAACTTTAGTCCTTTTGTATCAAGAAGTTAATTATAGGGTTGAAGATGGAAGCATATCTTCAACTCCCTTTTAAATACATTAGGGGTACTTATTCGGCGTATCGGGTAGTTATTTACGTATAACGATTCAATTTAACAATTATCTATTTATAAATATATGTGATGACCCAAAATATCATCTTTAAATTTAACAAGTAATTCTGTGTTTTAAAACCTCAAAAACTATAATTTATCATTTATCGACTTGCGTGCGCAGTTCGTAAAATTTTTCGAAAAGTTTTTATGTGAAAAATGGATTAAAATGTGAAATAGAGCTTTAAAAACTCAACTGAGTTGACTTTAGTCAATATTTTAAGCAAACGTACCCGGATCAGTGTTTTGATAATTCCGGTAGGTCCGTATCGTGATTTGGAACTTGGGTATATGCCCGAAATCGAATTCCGATGTCCCTACCTCGAGATATGGAATTTTGAAGAAAAATTAAAAGCTTGAAAGCTTAATAATTTTTAAAAAATTACTGATATTGGATTTATTGACCTCGGGTCCATATTTTAGTTCCGGAGCCCGGTGTACATCCACTATAATATTTATGACTTGTCTGCCGAATTTGGTGAGAATCGGAGTTGATTTGACGTGATTCGAACGTCCGGTTGTAAAAATATAAGTTTTAAAGTTTTCTTGAAAATTTTCTTTGATTTGGTGTCTGATTCGTAGTTCTTGGTGTTATTTGTGGGATTTGATCACGCGAGCAAGTTCGTATGATATTTTAGGACTTGGGTGCATGTTTGGTTTGGAGCCCCGAGGGCTCGAGTTGATTTCGGGTGGTTAACGGATCATTTTTGGACTTGAGGAAACTACAGAAACCTGCTTCTGGTTTCCTTCTTCGCGTTCGCGAGGGGAGTCTCACGTTCGCGAAGAGCAAATTGAGGCTGGCACATTTTATGCTTTGCGTTCGCGACATAGAGAACGTGTTCGCGAAGGCTTGAGGTTTGAAGCTTCGCGTTCGCGATCGGAGCCTCGTGTTCGCGATCGAAGCCTCGCGTTCGCGAAGGGAAAGGGGCTGGCTAGGACTTTTGCCTTCGCGTTCGCGAAGGGCATCTCGCGTTCGGGAAGGCCAAGCCAGGCAAGCTTCGCGTTCGCGAAGTAGTAAAATTGGGCAGTAGGAATTTGTGCTTCGCGAACGCGAGGCACTGACCGCGTTCACGAAGTAGTAAAATTGGGCAGTAGGAATTTGTGCTTCGCGAACGCGAGGCACTGACCGCGTTCGCGAAGGGTAAAAGCTCCTGAAACAGAACTTAAGTTCTAGTCCCATTTTCAACCCTTTTCCATTTTTGAGCTCGGGTAAGGCAATTTTTCGGCGATTTTCACGGGAAAATATTGGGGTAAATGTTTCTTATCCTATATTGATTATATTTCATGATTTCATACTCATTTATATCATGAATCCGTGAATTTATGGAAGAAAAATCATATTTTTATAAAATTTTCAAAAAACAAAAATTTAAGATTTGAAGGTCCATTTGACATCGGAATTGGATAATTTTTGTATGGTTGGACTCGTCTCGGAATGGGTGTTCGTATTTCGTAAGTTTTTTCGGGATTTGAGACGTGAGTCCCATTGCCGAATATTTTAATGAATTTCGGATTTTTATCCGAAAACTTTGTAAATTTATATAGAATTAATTCTTATGATTCGTATTGAGTATATCGAATTGTTTGTGAATAGATTTGAAACTTTTGGAGACAAATTCAAAAGGAAAAGTTGTGGTCGAGTAATTGATTGAAATTTACAAAGCGAGGTAAATGTCGTGGTTAACCTTGACTTGAGGGAATAGAACCCTTAATTTAATTGTTATGTGAATTGCATGTGAACGACGTATAGGCGAGGTGACGAGTGTCTATACGTCGTCAAATTAATTGTTTACCTGCTTACTTGAAAAATCATAAATTATTATAATAGTTGTTTCTCTCATATTCTTTGTCAAATATTAATTCCTGAATTTCTGCATTAATTGTTACATACTATTTGAATTATGTGTTTTAATTGTTGACATTTAGCATATTAAATATTAAACTACCTATTTTCTCCATGATTTCCATAATAATCTGCTATTTGTCATTGTTTGTTTCATAATTAAATTATAATTATTGTATGCTTGTTGTCTTATAATTTTATATTAATTATTGCATTTATTGGGGAAATTTTTTCTATAAGAATTGGTAAATGAATATATTGGAGGATCGGGTTGCACGCCACAACAGACTTATGAAAAGTCCATATTGGAGGATCGGGTTGCACGCCGCAACAGACTTATGAAAAGTCCATATTGGAGGATTGGGTTGCACGCCGCAACAGACTTATTAAAAGTCCATATTGGAGGATCGGGTTGCACGCCGCAACAAACTTAGTTAAAAGTCGACATACATATATATATATATTGGGGGATCGGGTTGCACGCCGCAACAAATTTAATTAAAAGAATATATTGTGAGAGCAGGTTGCACGCTGCAACAGAATTGAATGTGAATATATTGTGAGAGCGGGTTGCATGCTGCAACAGAATTGATGAAAATGATAATTGGTTATGACTGCTGAGTTGGCTTCAATTATTATAAATGAGTTACCTGATTTATTTCTATTATTGCTGTTGTTACTAATATTGCGTACAGGTAATGTAAGTGACCCACCTTAGCCTCGTCACTACTTCATTGAGGTTAGGTTCAGAACTTACCAGTACATGGGATCGATTGTACTGATACTACACTCTGCACTTCTTGTGCAGATTTCGGAGTTGGTCCCAGCGGCGTGCCATAGACTTGCTCGGATTTCAGCTATTCAGAGGAGACTTGAGGTATAACTGCATGGCGTCCGCAGTTCTGAAGTCCCCGTCTATTTTACTTTAGCTGTGTGTTTATTTCCAGACAGTTTTATTTTATTCAGACCTTTATTTGTATTATTCTAGAAGCTCGTGCACTTGTGACACTAATTCTGGGATGGTATTTAGACACCGTTATTTTTTTATGGATTATTTCACTATATTTCAAACTTTGCTTCCACTTTTGGTTCCTTGATTATTAATAATGTAAAGATTTTTTAAAAATTAGTTAATATTATTCTAACGTTGGCTTGCCTAGCAAGTGAAATGTTAGGCGTCATCACGGTCCGAAGGTGGGAATTTCGGGTAGTGACAATATAATAATCCGTTAGCCATCTAATAAGACATCGGGCGGATTGGTATCGGATTAACAATTAGCGGACGAATAGGCGATTTATCGATTAAACCAAATAGACAATAAAGAAAAGTAGAAAACTAACAAATTTATCATTTTCCACAAAAATCATATGCTAGATTATAAAGACAGCTTCTTTTTACCCTATCCTTTGATTTCTTTTTGGCAATTACAACTAGCTCAACCATAAGATCCATCAAATAATCAACTGTTACATCATCCAAGCTCTTTCCTCCAATTACTTAATAAAAATCCTTCAACAACCTTAGTGAGCTAAGTAGCTTAATAACTGAAATTTTCTTGCCCTCCAGAAATGCTAAATAAGAAACTAAGCATTATTTCAGCCAATATGATAAGTGTTGGTAACTAAAGTCTAATATGTCAGAAAGTTGGTTTGAATGAGTATCAATATTTGAACTCAAGTTGTCTACGGAGATTTGATAAATTAGGGGTGCTTATCGGCTGCTATTAAGATTGGATAAATTAGGGATTTAGATTTTTGGCCTTAGGGTTTCAAAAATTACTTTATATACATAGGGGTAGAATTATAAATATAAAAAATTCTTAACGGGTTAACGGTTTATCCAATAAGAAAATTGAGTAATCCGATATCAATAAAGTTTCAATCCATTCACCAACTGTTATCCCGATAAACCGATATCAATAAGCCAATAAATCTTTTTTCGGTTCGGTTAACGATTACAGTTCCAGTTTAAAAAAACCCAAAATAAAGGCTCTAAATCCATATTAGATTATGTGACCTAAGGAAATGACAATGTTATATCATAGGAAAGGGAAAATAGATGCTTTGTAGTAATTATTTCGTAGCATTATTTTTTCTAGTTATAGAATAAATTGTGATTGAAAAGTTATTGCAAATTGTAAGTCTTTATCGCTATTTACGTAGAGATCTTCAGAAACAAAATAAATTTTTTTCTTAGACGAAAGAAGAAAGGAAAGAGACAGAGTAATGCAGAGAAAGAGATGTTATGTTATATCTTATAAGAAAAAAGACAAAAAGTTTTCTAGTTTTTATTACTATTACTCTTGGTTTTAGAGAACAAAAAGTTTAAAGGAATTTTTACATTCCTATACTGCATATGAAACTTAACTATCTTTTCTAATCAAGTTTTAACTTAATTACATGGGCATATACAATCTACCAATTACATACAAATTAGTATTAATGATTATTCTTTTATACTATGAATTAATTAAGGATTCAGTTATTCTCCATCCTTGCTCTCTCTCTCTCTCTTTCGCTCCTTCTCGATTCTTTCCCCAATTTTTCCTCCTTCGTTTCTCTCTTCTTTTTATCCTATCTTTTTATCAATGAATTTCAATTATTTTAATATAGAGTTTTCACTTAGCAATTTCATTACATGTTGCACAATTGGTGTTCGAATTGAAATTGTCAATCAATAAATTTTGAAAGTGTTTGATTCTCCACCATTGACAGTCATTAAAAAGCTTCAAAACTTTGAATTCGAATTTGAATTTTCAAAAACTATTGTGAAGATTAGACTTGATTTTGGTTGAATTTCAAATTGGAAGAAGAAGAACAACAAGAACAAAAACACATGACATACAATATACTTACGAAATTGTATTAAGTATTTCCATACTTGATAACTACCACTACAAACGATCATCCGTCCCACGATAACAACGCAAAAAAAATTTCCATACAAACAAAAAAAAGTAAAAGAATAGAGTTATTTCGGAGCTACACAAGTTATTATGCTGTGAACTCTAGGATGAGAAGTTACATTTTAAATGCCTACAACTTTAGGATGAAAGTTTTTAAGACACATTTTATTGTCTGCACATTAAAGGCCACTGACAAGCATTTTAGAAGAACTTGAATACTCTATTTTCACATGAAGAGATGGTTGGTGGGGAAAAAAAAGATAAAAAGAAATGGTTGATTCATTATATTCCACTTTCATTGGAGAAATACATGGATAATAATTTTAAAATTAAAATTTCTTATATAATGACCAAATACTAACTATAAATAATAAAATTAGATTCGTCGGATTTTTCAAAACTGATTAAATTAGGAAAGATACCCACCGTATCATTTTTGCAAGACTTGGGAGCCCATTTCGTAAGAGGGCCAATAGAAACCTAGAAAGAACATTGTAAGCCCAATTTGGATCTGGGCCGTATAGATGGAGGAAAATAGAGAGAAATTCTTCAATATAGGGATCTTTACACAAATAGCCGGTTATATTCATTATTTACTTTTTTAGTCATATACATAGATTATACATTCATCATACATATATAATACATAAATTATGCATACATTATACTTCCACTAGTTATTTTTAGTTTAAGCGATTGGGTAAGCGGCTATTTGGGTTAATTCTTCAATATAGAACCTATCAACTCTTTTCTTTTCTTGAGTTTCATATATTCTTTAGAGAAAATTAACTTTATTCACTAAATAATAAACAAATTAAATCTCGTAAATTAGCTTTTGACCCTTTTCGAATTTATGAGTTTAAGACATGGCTCGTATCCATATTCACCAGAAGGTGCATGTAGCACATATTAAAGATAAAACGAGAGAAGGTTGTTTGAAATGGTTTGGTCATGTTCTGCATCGACCTACATATGCACTAATTTATGATTGGTACTAATATGGTGGGATTGGGTTGCACGCCGCAACAGGAGAAATAAGGGTGAAATGTGATTGTTTGGTGGGATCGGGTTTAGCTTAAGATAAAATAAAATGAAAGAACAAAATCCATATAAGTAATATCTACTAGTTGAGAATAATTTTAGACTTGTAAGGAACTTTTAATATTCTTATTATATATATAGAATAAACTTATTTTTTACTTTAATTTTAATTGGTACGATGATGATAAGAGTTGAACTTAAATGAAAACGTGAGGGTTCATGTTGTCAGCCTCAACTTGTTTGGGACTAAGGCATAATTATTATTGTTTGTTATTATTTATGAGTTTGAGACATTTTATTTTCATTAAATTAGATTACATCAATTACTTTCAAAAAAGAGGCATATTAATAAAAACGGTCTACATAAGAAAATAAATACACTATCACAAAATATGTGGTTACTATAAATGATATCTTTTTTCTTCTAGATAAATTTGGTAAGAGAAGGAAATGAAACAGTCGCAAGTATATTTTTTAATGCGTTACCATCAAAGATTAACAGATTAATCATCTTGTCTTTATCTTTAAAATTGATAATTGTCCATTATATCATGATTAGCATTGTCTAGTGAGATATATTTTACAATTCAGCTATGACCATTTAATTTTTAATTAATGTGAGAAATGATTAACTCTGGAGCTTCTCTCTCTCATGCCTAAATCTCTTAAATGCCAAAATAATGCAATATTAAATAAAACTTTATTTTTTTATTAGGTGCACACTTTTCGTTGGGGGTAAGATTTGACTAACGGGAACAAAGCACAAACTTTGAGTTCAAGATATTCATGATTTTTTCTAATATAAAATTAGAAGCTTTCTTCGATTTATGTAAACAAATTCTAGAATTGGAAGACAAGCCAAATAATAAATTAATTTAATTAAAGTAGTCAAATAATAAGGTCTTGGGGCGTGAATATTAAAGAATCAAATCACATGGGAGGGAGCCGTAAAGTGTTTTATATTCTGAATTAATAGCCTTTAATTATCACATTGCAGCCTTTCTATTTCATGCTCGTTCAATTATCGAAAGGAAAATTAAATCAAAGAAATTACGCGGTTTTATCAACTTATATTTCTATGAACATCCTCTGTAAATTAGATTTTATATTGTTAAATTATTTATTATTATTTTTGGTAATATGGCAGCTTACATGTGTTTTTCTGAACTTTTTAACATTTTCTGGTTTTTCTTATTTTGTGACATATAAGCAGAATTGGTTATTCTCTATTAATAAAAATTAATTTTATTAATTTGATGCATTAAACTGGAAATTGGTTAACTATCACTAAGTTATCTCCCTAGACTAGTGGTCCCCTGCTCACTCTAAGATTGACAACTCAAAGAAATTATTAGCTTTCAAATATTATCTCCGTTTTCTTTTATTAATCCTCTATTCGCTTGACATGTCCCTTAAATATTTATTAAGAATTTATTTATTAAATTATTCTTGTTAATATTTATTTAATTTATTATTTAATAAATTTAGAAATTATGAGTAAGTAATACTAAGGATAGTATTAAAAGAAAATAATAACTTCTTGATTTGTTAAAATGAACTAATAAAAGAAGAAGAAAAACTTTAATATAAGAGTCTAGTATAACGGAACAGAAGTATTTGTCTTTAGAATACTTTGGACTTTCTTCCTTTTAAAGATAACCTGTTTTTAAATTCTTAACATTAATTCTTTCGTGCGCACGCGAGAGTGAACGAGCGAAGTACTTCTCCTTTTCTTTATATATATATATATATATATATATATATATATATATGTAGATATGCTCGTTGCCAAGACATGTTGGAACTCTAAATTACTTTTCAAATTATTTAATTACTTTTCCAATTTAATTTTCTCTTATGAGTTTTAATATTTAACCCATATTTAGCTGTCACATCTATGTGTGTTCATAAAAATCCGAAAAATCGAACCAAACCGACTAAAAAAATCGATACTTTTTAGGTTTGGTTTGATTTTTGTTTTAAATTTTAAAAACCGATCAAATTTGGTTTGGTTTTGGTTTTAATAAAAAAATAACCAAAAAAACCCGAACCAAACCGACTATAAAAGTAGCTATTCAAACCGATTATAAAAGTAGCTATATAAATTTATTATTACACCTATATATATGTATATTTTTATATAAAGTTTCTGAAATTTTATGGTACATATTAGTCATTTGTATTTTTAGTCTAGTTCTTTGCTATTATAATAATCTAATTCTTTGCCTTCTAGTTTGATTGATAGTTTTCTTTTGCTAAGTACAATAATTTATTTCATGTTAAAAATAATCAATTTATAATTGAGTACATAAATTATTCATTACTATTTGAGTCAATTATCATCAACATATCTTGGTAAATGATAAATTTTTCAAAGAGCAATTAGTTTGATAGCGTTACGTTGAAAATGTAGTCGTCGGAATATGCGTTTGGTAGTGTATGTCTCATATTTAAGAAAAAATCGATAAATAACCGAAAAAATCGAAAAACCGACAAAAACTAAATCCATAAAAAACCGACTTAATTGGTTTGGTTTGGTTTGGTTCCAATATTTGAAAAATCGACTTACTTGGTTTGATTTCTTTTTAGGGAAAAATCGAGCCAAACCGAATCATGAACACCCGAATCACATCAAGGATTGATTAAATAATAAAACATCTAAATTTTGGTAATCTGGATATTTTCCACCATGATTATCACTAGGGAATCTGCTTCATTCCTTATTTAGTTTTCCTTAATTTACAGAATAATTAACCTAAACAGCCGTCCATCTAATCGCTTAAACTAAAAATAATATGTGTATATATATACTATGTACGATCAATGTATAATTTAGGCATACCGATTAGGAAAAGTAAATAGTGAAGTCGACCAGCTATTTGTGTAAAAATCACTAATTTCTATTTCTTCTTTTGTTTTTTTTTTCTCTCCTTTTTTTGGAAGGTATGCTGAAATAAACTTTCTTTTCATCTTGTTTAAGAAAAGTAAAATTAAAGATATCCATAAAAGGGTGCGTAGATAAAATATGAGGGACCAAATGTTGCTCATCATTTTAAAGTAACATAAATGAAGAAGTAGGTGAGACAATGGCATTCAAACTTTGATTAATGAAGTCCATTTACTTTTAACATGTTTATTTAACCTAAACTAAAATTAATTTGAATTTAACTTATATCTAATATAGTACAGTGTATATTGTAATTTGTTGTAACAAGTAATATGCCTCGTTGATATATTAGAAACGACTTTCATAATATGTTTGATCATATATCCGTTAGAAATCATTTTAGAAAATTCAAGTAATTCTAATAGTGTGTGCTATTAATCGTGGAGTCTTGGGTAATGATAGAACTTCCTAATTACTAACCGTGTTGACCCAAAATATCATCTTTAAATTTAATAATTAATTATGTGTTCTAAGACCTCGAAAAGAACTATTTTATCATTTCTCGACTTGCGTGCGCAGTTCGTGTAATTTTCCGAAAAGTTATTATGTAAAAATAGATTAAAATGTGAAATAGAGCTTTAAAACTCAATTGGGTTGACTTTGGTCAATATTTTGAGCAAGCAGACTCAGATTAGTGTATTGACAATTCCTGTAGGTTTGTATCGTGATTTGGGACTTGGGCGCATGCCCGGAATTTAATTTAGAGGTCCCTAACTTTAATTATCTCCAGTTGACGAAAACTAGAAGCCTAAAGGCTTAAAGATTTCAAAGTTTGACCACAAATTGACTTTTATTGATATCAGGGTCGGATTCGAGTTCTGAAAATTTTCATAGGTATGTTATGTTATTTATGACTTGTGTGCAAAATTTGAGGTCAATTGGACTTGATTTGATAGGTTCCGACGTCGTTTGTAGAAATTGAAAGTTTCAAAGTTCATTAGGCTTGAATCTATGTGTGATTCGTATTTTTAGTGTTGTTTGATGTAATTTGAGGTTTTGACTAATTTCGTATGATATTTTAGGACTTGGTGGTGTATTTGGTTGAAGTGCCGGGGGCCTCGGGTGAGTTTCAGATGGTTAACGGGTTGAATTTTGCACTTAAAACTCTGCTGGAATTTTTCTGATGCCCTCTCTGGCTTCCTTCTTCGCGTTCGCGATAGAGGTCTCGCGTTCGCAAAGAAGAACTAGAGGAAGGCGAAATTTACACTTCGTGAAGAGGGAACCGCGTTCGCGAAGGGGTAGAGGGAAGTGTTTATCGCGAATGCGTGAGAGCGTTCGCGTAGAAGGGCGACGCCTGGCCGGGCACCAGACGATAAGGCTTCGCATTCTCGTAGTGGAGACCGCGTTCGCGAAGGCCAAGTTTGGCAAGGCATCGCATTCGCGAGACTGACCTCGCGTTCGCGAAGAAAAAATCTGGGACAGCACAAAAATGTGCTTTGCGAACGCGAGGATGCTATCGCGAACGTGAAGAAGAAATTCCTAGACACCAGAACTTAAGTTTTGGAAATGAGATTCCGTCCCATTTTTTATTATTTAAGATTTTGAGCTCGGGTAAGGCGATTTTGGGCGATTTTCACGGAAAAATATTGGGGTAAGTGTTCCTTATCCTATATTGATTATATTTCATGATTCCATACTCATTTACATTACGAATACGTGAATTTATGGAAGAAAAATCAGATTTTTATAAAATCTTCCAAAAATGTAAAATGAAGATTTGAAAGCCAATCCAATGCCGGAATTCGATAATTTTTGTATGGTTGAACTCATATCGGAACGGGTGTTCGGATTTCGTAATTTTTTTGGGATTCGAGATGTGGGTCCCACTGTTAATTTTTTTAAATAAATTTTGGATTTTAATCCGGAAAATTAGTAAATTCATATGAAATTAATTCCTACGATTTATATTGAGTATATTGAATTGTTTATGACTAGATTTGAGGATTTTGGACACAAATTCGCGAGGCAAAGGTTTATTGAATTCTTGAATTTGGTTGCAAAGCGAGGTAAGTATCGTGATTAACCTTGACTTGAGGGAATAGAACCCTTGAATTATTTACTACGTGAATTTCATGTGTAACGATGTATAGGCAAGGTGACGAGTGCCTATACTTTATCAAATTAATTGGTTGCTTAATTATTTAAAACATTTTAGATTTTTTAAGACACGAATTAAGTGTTATAATAATTGTTTCTCTCATAATTCTTGTCAAATATTAATTCTTGAATTTCTGCAATAATTGTTACATGCTTATTTGATTTATGTGTCTTAATTGCTACTTGACATTTAGCATATTAAATATTAAACTGCTTATTTTCTCCCTGATTTTCATAATTAATTGCTACTTGTCATTGTTTATTTCATAAATAAATTATAATTATTTTATGCCTTGATGCTTAACAGTTTCTCATTGAACGTGGTATTTATTGGAGTATTTTTATTACATTTAAGAGTTGTTAAAATATTTTGGGGGATCAGGTTGCACGCCGCAACAAATTTATTTAAAGTTTATATTGGGGGATTGGGATGCACGCTGCAACAGATTTATTTAAAGTTTATATTGGGGGATCGGGTTGCACGCCGCAATAGATTTATTTAAAGTTTATATTGGGGATCGGGTTACACGCCGTAATGGAAACAAGTTGAGGAATTGTGACTCCCGAATTGACTTCAATTATTGATATTATTTATCGGTCTTACTACTATTCCCGTTATTATTATTATTATTATTATTATTATTATTATTATTATTATTATTATTATTATTATTATTATTATTATTATTATTATTATTATTATTATTATTATTATTATTATTATTATTATTATTATTATTATTGTGTACAGGTTAATGTAAGCGACATGCCTTAGCCTCATCACTACTTCGTCAAGGTTAGGCTCGGCACTTACCAGTACATGGGGTCGGTTGTACTGATACTACACTCTGCACTTCTTGTGCAGATTTCGGAGTTGGTCCCAGCGACGTACTATAGACTTGCTCGGATTTCAGTTACCCAAAGGAGACTTGAGGTATAAATGCACCGCGTCCGCAGTTCTAAAGTCCCTGTCTACTTTAATTTAGCTGTGTGTTGTCTTTCAGACAACTTTATTTTATTCAGACCCTTATTGTATTATTCTAGAGGCTCGTGTACTTGTAACTCCAGTTATGTGATGGTATTTAGACATCGCGATTATTATGGATTATTCACTATTATTTCAGACTTTTATTTCCGCATTTGTTTCTTTGTTATTAATTAATTTAAAACTTTGTTAAAATGGCTCTAATGTTGGCTTGCCTAGCAAGTGAAATGTTAGGTGCCATCACGGTCCCGAAGTGGAAATTTCGGGCCGTGACAGTTGATATCAGAGCACTAATTTATATAGGTCTCACGAGTCATGAGAAAACTTAGTATAGTCTGAAGGATCGGTACGGAGACGTCTGTACTTATCCTCGAGAGGCTACAGAGTTTAGGGATAATTCCACTTCTTTCATTCCTTATCGTGCGGCATTGATTTAGCTTGAAACATATATCTCATATTCCTTTGTATCCACTCGTGTATGACATTGCGCACTCGGTATCAGTTGTGCGTCGACGGTTCGTGATGCCTCAGGTGGACTACAAGGGAGCCAGAGATGCTCAAACATTGCCTCAACGTGCGATTCCGACTGAAGATGCGGACGTATTGAGAGATCACCCAGTGAATCATATGGGGGGTGCTACGAACCTTGGCATCTGGTTGATTTATACGAGCTGTGAAGGTTAATATTGTGGATCATCGGACATGGTGAGTTATGACTTTGCACCGAGTGAGGGAGTCCATTATCAATGGATGGATTGTGGGGTCATGTATTATATCAGTTTTAGCCTGAAATGTATATATGTGGTACTGAAAGGTTCCCCAAAAATTTACACATGTTTAAGGCCTGAGATTTTGTAGAGGATAAGGTTGGGACTTGCGGTATGTCCGCCTACTTAATAATCATATACTTCAGTACCAAAGGAGTTAGAGAAACAACTTTAAATTTATAGAAGGTCTACTCAGCGTGGACGTCATGGTTGTAGATTTTGGGGTGCTTCGGAGGAAGTACAGTAGTTGACGAGATTCTGGACTATGTGGTTCATGCCAAGATTTGTCTGAATGGAGCTCTATTTTTGTGATCGTTGTGTATAAATAGGGGTAAGGGTTACCCCAAAGAAGAATCGAAGAGTATGTTAAGAAATGGGTCAGCTCAACAGTGTTGAGTCAGCATAACAAAAGAAGAAATTGGCCTCGGGAGAGATAATTCTCCACAGGTGTTCGTGGCAAGCCTATTAAGAGGGCAGACTAGCCAATGCAACACGCCCACTTGGCTCAGTTCTCAGAAACGATTTTGAAAGAGTTTGTTTCCCGGATTCTCCGTAATGCGTGGCGCATAGGGTTTGAATTGTTGTGTAAGGTCACCATGATGGTGTCAGAATATGCCATCATGTTCAATAAGTTAGCCCGTCGTATTCTTACTTTGCTTCCTACAGCCAGAGAGCGAGTCCACAGACTCATTAAAGGACTCAATTATGATTATAAAATTTTGTACGACTTACATGCTGATACTTCATTTCCGCTAGTGGTATAAATTGCCAAGATATTAGAATGTGTTCGGGGTGAGGAAAAAAGGAAACTAAGGAGACCAAAACGTCTTGAGGTTCTGGGGGATTCAGTGGATTTTACTCTGCGAGTATAAATCATTATGGCGTGGGCTCGGGCAGTCGGCCAGCCCAATCCGCACATCGGATTAATCGGGGTACTCCAGTAAGTTCTTTTAATGCATCACTGACATGAGTTTCCTATAATGGTTATTCAAGTTATCTGGCACAAACTCAGTATGAGCAGCCAAACCCGTAAAGGGGTTGTTATGAATGCGGTGATACTAGGCATATCATGAAAATTATCCCAGACTTGGGAGAGACATATTTTATCAAAGCACTCAAGCTACGTGCCCCATTGCAGTTACTACACCACCCACACGACCAGTTAGGGGTGGAGGACATGCGGGTAGAAGGCGTCCTAGAGGTGGAGGCCCAACCGTTGATATATTTGTTTTATGGTATGGCGGAGGTCGCTACATCAGATGGTGTTGTTACAAGTATGACCTCGATTTAATATAAAGGAATAATTTCCTTAACTTGATTCGGTTCTGAGTATCTAGATGAATCCTCCTATTGTGATCCACTTATGAGTGAGCTTCGTAATTCTATAATCTACTTATGTGTTTACTCATGTTGGAAAATTCAATGGAGATAACTATACCTATCATTCCGTGTTAGTCACTAATAAGAGTTGTGAGGCTAAAGATGGCTTTCTATTACTCATTTCGGTAAGTTTTGATGTAATTTTCAGATAATTAATTACAAATTGTGAATTGTATGCCCTACCGGTGTGGGGTTCATTATGTGTTGTGATTTTGTGTAACCGAAATTATTTAAAAGGAGAAAATAGAAATTTTTGATTGGCACGATGTGCATATTACTTGTAATTCAGAACTGAGGACAAGATCCTCACATTTTAATATAAATTGATATGTTTAAACCGGGCTACGAGTTGCGGTGGAAGTTATATAAGGATGAGATCCTTGTGAGGAAAATTCTTGTGTTTAAGTTCTCCCTTGTGAAATTAAATTTATACTATAGCAATAATAGGGAGTCATGCCTGATAGGCTCATTTGAAAATTCTTGTATGAAATTCTCTGTTCATACTTGCCAAATTCGTGTTGTAATTATTGATTTTTAACCTACGAGGTAGGTGCCCGCCCAGATGGCGTTAAATGTGACTCGTTAATTCGGGCAAATAATTATGAGGTCTTCATGTCTCGCATCTCTTTATCAGTATTGTGAAGGTTTGAAACGAGATTTTTGTTAACATGAAGTTAATTGACGATTCTGTAATTGATTATGAATAAATATTAAGACCATATTGACCCAGAAGGGTGCCCCATTTAGATGGTCAGATGAGTGTGAGTTGAGCTTTCAGAAGCTCAAGACCGCTTTGACTACAATGCTAGTGTTGGTATTTCCCACAGGTTCAGGATCTTATACGGTGTATTGTGATGCATGTCGCGTTCGGCTTGGTGCAGTATTGATGCAAGATGGCATGATGATTGCATATGCATCACAGCAGTTGAAAGTTCACGAGAAGAATTATCTTGTTCATGACTTAAAATTGGCAGTCATTGTTCATGCGATGAAATTTTGGAGGCATTACCTTTACGGTGTATCATGTGAGGTAATTACTGATCCTCGTAGCTTACAATATCTGTTCAAACAAAAGGATCTTAATTTGAGGCAGAGTAGATAGTTGAGTTATTGAAGGACTATGCTATTATTATTTTGTATCACCCCGGAAAGGCCAATGTGGTGGCCGATGCTTTGAGTAGAAAGGTTGTGAGTATGGGTAGTCTTGCGTATATTCCCGTTAGTGAGATGCCATTAGCTGCAGATGTTCAGACTTTGGCTAATCAGTTCCTGAGGTTAGATGTTTTAGAACCCAGTCGGGTTCTAGCTTGCATAATAGCTCGGTCTTCTTTATATGAGCGCATCAGAGAGCGACAGTATGATGATCCTCATTTACTTGTCCTTAAGGACACGGTGCGGCACAGTGATGCCAAACAGGTTGCTATAGGGGAAGATGGAGTCCTGCGAGTGCAGGGTCGTATTTGTGTGCCTAATGTGGATGGGCTTCGTGAATTAATTCTGGAAGAGGCCCACAGCTCCAGGTATTTTATTCATCCACATGCCGCCCAAATGTATCAAGATTTGCGGCAACATTATTGTTGGAGGAGAATGAAGAAGGATATAGTTGTATATGTATCTCGGTGTCTGAATTGTCAGCAAGTTAAGTACGAGCATCAGAGACCTAGTGGTTTGCTTCAAAAGTTAGAAATTCCTGAGTGAAAGTGGGAGCGTATCACTATGGATTTTGTTGTTGGGCTTCCACGGACTCAGAGAAAATTCGACACAGTTTGGGTCATTGTGGACAGGTTGACCAAGTGAGCACATTTCATTCCAGTGGCAGTTACCTATTCTTCAGAGCGGTTAGCTGAAATTTACATTCGTGAGATTGTTCGCCTTCACGGCGTGCCCGTGTCTATCATTTCTGATCGAGGTACGCAGTTCACTTTGCACTTCTGGAGGGCTATACAACGTGAGTTAGGCAAGCAGGTTGAGTTGAGTACATCATTTCATCCACAGACATACGGACAGTTAGAGCACACTATTCAGATATTGGAAGATATATTTCGCGCTTGTGTTATAGACTTTGGAGGTTCTTGGGATCAGTTCTTGCCACTTGCGAAGTTTGTCTATAATAATAGCTACCAGTCGAGCATTCAGATGGCTCCGTATGAAGCATTGTACAGAAGGCGATGTCATTCGCCAGTTGGCTGGTTTGAACCGGGAGAGGCTCGGTTGTTAGGTACCGATTTGTTACAGGATGCCTTGGATAAGGTCAGGGTTATTCAGGATCGACTTCGCATAGCTCAGTCTAGGCAAAAGAGTTATACCGGCCGAAAAGTTTGTGATATTGCATTCATGGTTGGAGAAAGAGTATTGCTCTGGTTTTCACCTATGAAAGGTGTAATGAGGTTTGGAAAGAAGGTCAAGTTGAGCCCTAGGTATATAGGACCCTTCGAAATTCTTGAAAGGGTGGGCGAAGTAGCCTACATGCTTGCAATACCACTTAGTTTATCAGTGGTTCATCTGGTGTTCCATGTGTCTATGCTCCGAAAATATCATGGCGATCCGTTCCATGTGTTAGATTTTAGCTCAGTCCAGTTGGACAAGGATTTGACTTACGAAGAGAAACCAGTAGTTATTCTAGCCCGGCAGGTCCGACAGTTGAGGTCTAAGAGTTATCCTTCAGCTTGGGTGCAATGGAGAGGTCAGTCGATTGAGACATCTACCTGGGAGTCCGAGTCGGACATGTGGAATAAATATTCACACCTTTTTACCAGCTCAGGTACTTTTCTAATTTCGCTCAAGGACGAACGTTTATTTTAGAGGTGGAGAATGTGATGACCCAAAAGGTCATCTTTAAATTTAATAATTAATTCTATATTCTAAGACCTCGAAAAGCACTATTTATCATTCCTTGACTTACGTGCGTAGTCCGTATAATTTTCTGGAAAGTTTTTATGTGAAAAATAGATTAAAATATGAAATAAAGCTTTAATACTCAATTGGGTTGACTTTGTTCAATATTTTGAGCAAACGGACTCGGATTAGTGTTTTGATAGTTCCTTAGGTCCGTATCGTGATTTGGGACTTGGACGTATGCCCGGAATTTAATTTGGAGGTGCCTAGCTTAAATTATCGCCAGTTGACGAAAACTAGAAGCCTAACGGCTTAAAGATTTCAAAGTTTGACCACAAATTGACTTCTATTGATATCGGGGTCAGATTCGAGTTCTGAAAATTGTCATAGGTTTGTTATGTCATTTATGAATTTATGACTTGTGTGTAAAATTTGAGGTCAATCGGACTTGATTTGATAGGTTCCGGCATCGTTTGTAGAAATCGGAAGTTTCAAAGTTCATTAGGCTTGAATCTATGTGTGATTCATGTTTTAATTGTTGTTTGATATAATTTGAGGTTTCAACTAAGTTTGTATGATGTTTTAGGACTTGGTGGTGTATTTGGTTGAGGTCCCGGGGGCTTCGGTGAGTTTCAGATGGTTAACGGGTTGAATTTTGGACTTGGAACTCTGCTGGAATTGTTCTGATGCCCTGTTTGGTTTCCTTCTTCGTGTTCGTGAAGAGGAACTGGAGGCAGGCGAAATTTACTTTTCGCGTTCGCGAAGAGGGGACCGCATTCGCAAAGGGGTAGAGGGCAGAGTTCATCGCGAACGCGTGCGAGCATTTGCGTTCACGTAGAAGGGCGATGCCTAGCCGGGCACCAGGCGATAAGGCTTCGCGTTCGCGTAGGGGAGACCGCGTTCTCGAAGGCCAAGTTTGGCAAGGCATCACGTTCGTGAGGCTGACCTCGCGTTCGCGAAGAAGAAATCTAGGGCAGCACAAAAATGTGCTTCACGAACGCGAGGGTGCTATCGCGAACGCGAAGAAGAAATTCCTAGACAGCAAAACTTATGTTCTCGAAATGGAATTTCGTCCCATTTTTCATTATTCAAGATATTGAGCTCGGGTAAGGAGATTTTTGGGGGATTTTCACGGGAATACATTGGGGTAAGTGTTCCTTATCCTATATTGATTATATTTTATGATTCCATACTCATTTACATCATGAATCTATGAATTTATGGAAGAAAAATCAGATTTTTATAAAATCTTCCAAAAATGTAAAATGAAGATTTGAAAGCCAATCCGATGTCGGAATTCGATAATTTTTGTATGGTTGAACTCGTATCAGAACGGGTGTTCGGATTTTGTGAGTTTTTTGGATTCGAGACGTGGGTCCCACTGTTGATTTTTTTTAAATAAATTTCGGATTTTAATCTGGAAAATTAGTAAATTCATATGGAATTGATTCCTACGATTTGTATTGAGTATATTGAATTGTTTATGACTAGATTTGAGAATTTCAGACACGAATTCGCGAGGCAAAGGTTTATTGGATTCTTGAATTTGGTTGCAAAGCGAGGTAAGTGTCGTAGTTAACCTTGACTTGAGGGAATAAAACCCTTGAATTATTTACTACGTGAATTTCATGTGTGACGATGTATAGCCAAGGTGACAAGTGCCTATACTTTGTCAAATTAATTGGTTGCTTAATTATTTAAAATATCTTAAATTGTTTAAGACACAAATTAATTATTATAATAATTATTTCTTTCATAATTCTTGTCAAATATTAATTTTTAAATTCCTGCAATAATTGTTACATGCTTATTTGATTTATGTGTCTTAATTGAAATTTGACATTTAGCATATTAAATATTAAACTGCATATTTTCTCCCTGATTTTCACAATTAATTGCTACTTGTCATTGTTTGTTTCATAAATAAATTATAATTATTGTATGCCTTGATGCTTAACAGTTTCTCATTGAACGTGGTATTTATTGGAGTATTTTTATTACATTTAAGAGTTGTTAAAATAATTTGGGGGATCGGGTTGCACGCCGCAACAAATTTATTTAAAGTTTATATTGGGGGATTGGGTTGCACGCCGCAACAGATTTACCGGTTGGGTCATTATAACCAGCACCCAGGGTAGCGTAGGGTGCTAGCCCTGGCGCTGGGATTTTTAAGGTTGTGGAAATTGGGCCACAGGTTGCAACCCAACTCTACCCATGGCGCTCAAAATGTTATATACTCATTTTGGGGCTCATTTTTCCCCATTCCTCTTGGCCGAATTTTTGTGGTTTCCTTCACTCTCTCAAGACCTCCAACTCCCCCATCTCCAAGGTGAGTAATCCCAACTAATTTGGTGTTTCATTCCATCATTTCCACTATAAAACTAACTCTCCACCATGAAATCCTTAGATCTTCAAGAAATTTCTTCAAGAACTCAAAAGAGGGTTTTGGCAAGATTTCTTCCAAAATGTAATCCTACACCCTTAGAGATATATATATATATATGGATTTATTATGAGTATGTGAGCAAGAAATAAGTATTTACACATATTTGATGGTGCTTTGAAGCCATAAATACTTAAACTAGATTATTGGGTGTTGTAGAGATTTTGTAATGAATTAAATAACAACAATTGGGTAGATGTGAGTTCATTGATGATTTTAATGGTACTAAAGAAGGTTGTTTGTATACAAAGGATGGTTTAGTATCTCTTGTTGGTGGGAGGAGGGATTGATAGATGAAGAAACACCATTACTAGAGGTAGTAAAATGCTATGTACTCTAGGTGTTTGAAAAAAATGCCTAAATGACCAAAAATCTGGAAATTGCTTTACTAATATTGGTGCAATTGTGTTGCATTATTGTATATTGAAATCTTTTTAGAGTGGTGGACCATAGTAGTATTATTAAGGGACGAATTTCAGATTTGAGCTGTCCGGAGGTCATTTTACGCGAGAAGACCATTTTGGAATATCGGCTAAGGTAAGTGTCTTGTCTAACTTTGTGTGGGGGAAATCACCCCTTAGGATTTGAGGTGATTGTGTCATTCATGTTATGTGAAGGTCGTGTACGCGAGGTGACGAGTGGGTACACGACCTATATTTAAAGTTTATATTGGAGGATCGGGTTGCACGCCACAATGAAAAACAAGTTGAGGGATTGTGACTGCTGAATTGACTTTAATTATTGATATTATTTACCGGTCTTACTACTATTCCCGTTATTATTATTATTATTATTATTATTATTATTATTATTATTATTATTATTATTATTGTGTATATGTTAATGTTAGCGATCTGCCCTAGCCTCGTCACTACTTCGTCGAGGTTAGACTCGATACTTACCAGTACATGGGGTCGGTTGTACTGATACTACACTCTGCACTTCTTTTGCAGATTTCGGAGTTGGTCCCAATGACGTACTATAGACTTGCTCGGATTTCAGTTATCCAGAGGAGACTTGAGGTATAACTGCATAACGTCCGCAGTTCTGAAGTCCCCGTCTACTTTATTTTAGCTGTGTGTTTTCTTCTAGACAACTTTATTTTATTCACACCCTTATTGTATTATTCTAGAAGTTTATGCACTTGTGACTCCAGTTCTGGGATGGTATTTAGACATCGCGATTAATATGGATTATTCACTATTATTTCAGACTTTATTTCCGCATTTGTTTCTTTGTTATTAATTAATTTAAAACTTTTTTAAAATGGCTAATTATATTCTAACGTTGGCTTGCCTAGCAAGTTAAATTTTAGGCGCCATCACGGTCCCGAAAGTGGGAATTTCGGATCGTGACACTAACGATTTTATCTTAATTGTACTCTTCCAAGATAATTAGAGATAAGATCTAACACTTCTTTGGTTCACTTTTACTTGTCCATTATATTAAAAATATATTTTACTTTTACTTATTCATTTTATCAAATCGAGAGAAAATACTTTTTTTTATTTTACCTTTATCATTAACTACTCATGCCTCAAATTAATTTTCAAGACTTTTTGAAATGTCATCATTATTATGGGGTTATATGATAAAATACATACGATAATTATTATTTCTTAAGGGTCGTGCAAAGTCTATTGTTGACGAGTAAAAGTGAATTGAGGGAGTAACCTACAAATGATTACATGATCAATCGATTTATTCCTAAGCTAAAATATTAAAACAAATCAATTAATTGTTCCATGATTTTTTGTTGTTTAACCATTACCCAACTCAAGTTACCTCCGAGCCGAGTTTAAGTAATTAATGCCTCATATTTATTTATTTAAAAAAAAATCAAATCTAAATACATATTTGAATATCAAGATGTGTATTAAGATTAAGATATTTGGATCTGAATACACATATGAATATTAAGATGTGTATTAAGATCTGAATACTAAATGATTAAGAGTGTTTATTTTTTACCATCTGAATGTATAAAATTTATCTTTATTTAAAAATTAATAAACATAAAATTCAAATAAAATACTAATTAATCTAATATTCTATCAATAATATATATTTTAAAATATGGTAGTTGGTGGTGGTGATGGCAAATGGCGGTGCTTGTGAATGCCGACTAGAGGCGGTGATTGGTGGTGGTTTTGGTTGATGGTGGTAGTTATGGATATTAGCTCGTGGTGATTGGTAGCAATGGTAATTATGGTTGAGGATGTTGGGTGGTGGTTGGCGATAGGTAATAATGGTGGGTGGTGGTGGTGGTGGTGATGGTTGTGGCTGTGACCTAGGAAGGTGATGGTAGATGGCGGTAGTTTATAATGATGGGCGGTGTCGACTATGATTGTTGATAGTGATGGGTGGTTGGTTGTGGTAGTTGAGGTGGGTGAGTGTGTGATTGTGGTTGAGGATGATGGTGGTGAGGGTGGTGATAGTGGTGGCAGCTATGGTTAAGGATGGTGGCGGCAGTAGTAGTTGAGTATGGTGGTGGTAGTGATAGTTGATAATGGTAGGCGGTGACGGAAGTTAGTAATGAATGTGGATGCTAGCATCTTAATGAAATGAAGTATATGTTATAAAACTTAATCATACTGACCTATTCAGACACATTAAGTGGTTGTAAAATTAAAAAAATAAAGACACTTAATGATTAAGATCTAAATGTATGGGTGTTAAGGGGTCGGGTCGGGCCGGGCTAGAGGAACTCCGTACCGATCCAAATATCGATTATAATTTACCGAGTTTACCAGTTCTAGGCTTAGTCGGTGCTAAATGGAACCGTAACAATTTCGGGCCTAATGGGTCGGGCCGGGCCGATCTTAGTTAAAATAAAATAAGTATTGTAAGACATAAAATTAAACTTTAAAGTTTAAAGTTTAAACTAATTTGAAAGTTGAATTTGAAAATTTAAAATTTTTAATTAAGTGGCTACATAGAATTATTTAATAAGACCGATATGTAAGGATTAAACTTCAAAGACTTTCATTTCATATTTTTATTGCATAATATTACTTCAAATTAACTTGTCTAATAAACTAACACATTACGCTTAAATAAGTATAATTAATTAAAAATAACACAAATTATCTCAAATCAAATTAAATACAAATTCCTAGAGGACGCTCAAGACAACCCTTGATATGGCTCCTTAAACCAGTTGTGCCCTCCCGCTTTCAACGAACATTAAAGACTTGGCCACAATTCTTGCACTCTACTTTGCGAATTTCTTCATTTTCTTCTACTACCTCAAAGTATTCCCAAACATGTGAGCATACTCTAGAAGCACGATGCATGATTTAACTTGAACCTAACAAAAATGGTAACCACACTTTACTTGATAATTGTAATTTTATAGTGGCTACCGTAAATAATTGATAAAACTTGAAATATTAATTAATTGAGAACTTGAGAGCAATAAGCAATTCAATACTCAAGAGGAAAATTGAGAGAAGTAGAGTAGAAGAAGAGAACAAGTTGTAAGAAAAAATGAAGAAGATGTGGGCTATTTATAGTTTTTAAAAAGCTAAGAATATAATTTATGTCACGACCCAAACATCCCTCTGAGATATGTCGTGACGACACCTAGTCTCTATGACTAGGAAATCCTAACAGATTGCGGAAATATCAATACTATAAGCGAAACTAAACAGCTAACTGCATTAGATACTGAATAACCAATAATAATGCCACTCGGCATATACAATAACCAAAACACTAGACGTACAGTTTCCTAAAATCCGAAATATCTTGAATCACAAACTACAGAAGGAAACCTAGTACCTCTATACATCAGAGTCTAACAAAAAAAATATAGAAGATAATGGACATGGGGAAGAGTAGAAAGGGACCCCGTGGTCTGCGGATGCGGCAGATATACCTTGAAGTCTCCAAAGCTGTCTCGACTCACTGATAATGCGGCTGGTAAAAAGTACCTGGATCTGCACACGAAAAACATATGCAGAAGAGTAGCATGAGTACACCATAATGGTACCCAGTAAGTGTCAAGCCTAACCTCGGTCGAGTAGTGACGAGGTCAGGTCAGGTTCACTGGTAAATACTAAATAAGGCAGGAGAATATACAGTATAATAAGAGACTAGAATTTAACAAAAGGAAATACAGCAAGGAAGCAGTACAACACACAGGGGTAAACAGCAGGGAATCTCCCGAGATACCGTCTCGTAGTCCCAAAATAAATATGCAGGGAGAACTCCCGAGGTACCGCCTGTTGATACCCAATTTTTTCCTCATATTTTATAAAAATACATATATACTTTCAAAATGGAATATTTGCATCATGATTTAGTTTACAAACCTACACAAGCATTTTCTATAATTGTTTATAATTTTTAAAGCTCTAAATCAATTTCTTTCTATATTTTTATTATATAAATACCTAATAATTATCCTTTAAATTATTTTGTGATGACTTAATCATCCAAACTTATTATTTACACCAACATTTATATTTTATAATATTTTACTTCATTTTTCTATAATTGCATTTGCATTTTAAGGCTAATTGCACATTTTTACAATAATAGCCTATATTCATGTGTAATTACATTATTTGTGCCAAAATAGCTTTTTATATTTTTATAATGATAAGTTATTATTTTCAATCATTTTAGTGTACAAATAATAGTTTTTGTTATTTATTAATTACTTTTATAAATTAGTTTTGATAAATTTTGGGTATTTAAGCAACAACCCAATTTTTAAACCAATTTCGGACCAAATGAATGGCCCAAACACTCAAATACCCAGCCCAATTACCCCAGTCCAAAGCCAAACAACCCCTTAACCCAAATATTCGGTCCGTACCCGTTAATCAAACCGCCCCGTTCAAATTTTTAATCCTGGCCGTTGATCTTGCAAGATCAACGACCCTCATTCATCCTCTCCTTTTAAATTAACCTCACCCAAACCCTAACCCTTATTTCGCCCATCCACTGCCCCAAATCCTCTCGAACCTTCTCCTCTCTCCACAGAAACCCTAGCCGCCCCCTCAAATCTCTCCAAATCCGTCTCAACCATGGATTCTCTCCATGATTTCCTTACCTTTTGTGTGTTATCTCATTACTTTCTACAAAACTATGGTATCACCTAGTACTTGCCTAAACATGGCAAGTACTATCTCTTAGAATCCGACCATTCGACTTTAATCGCTTGAATTTGGACAGTATTTAGTCCACATACATCATGACCATGGCTATATGGGTCCGATTAGCCAAGATTTTCGGCCAATCTTTGATTTCTGTCAATTAGGGTTTACCTATTTTTTCCCTAATCCGATTCTTATTGATTATGCATGTTTATACTTCCTTATTTATGTTTGAATTGACAGTTTTCTTTATTTACTGGTTCGATTTCTGTCACTATATAAACCCCTCCCCATCCCCCTTTGAAGCAAACTGGAATCGATATACTTTCACTAAAAATTGGAGCTTTGTTCTGTGATTCCCTCATTCTCTTGTTCTGTACTTCATTTTGGCCGGCTGAAAGCCAAGGCCACTGAGATTCTGTTATTCGAACTTTCCCTTGGTGCGAGCATTGCCCGGAGTTCTTTTGAAGCTCTTGGGAGCTTTGACGCATTGAGATTATGGGTTCTTGTGGAATTTTTATTCTTTGTTGTTGTCCGTTTAACTGGTAAGTCGCTTGATCTTTTGCAATTTCATTTTTTATGTGCCTCTAATTTGCATGTGCTCTTGCTTCTGAAATCTATGGCTTAATATGTTTTCTGGGCTACTTTTATACATAACTCTGTTAGCTTTATACTCGTTTTAAATCTCTCTAGCATATAACTCCTCCTAATGCTACTAGTTCTGAGATTGTCTATGTCTAACTTGGATAATCTGAACCCTCTTAAGCTCGTTTAGCTAGTGTATTGGTGTCTAAATATTCATGAATATGCTTACCTGCTTTGTCTTGAATCTCTGTAATGAATGCCTCACATCTGTAATAACCTGTGTCAAGACCTTCACTATTAACTATGACTTGTTTCTCTGCTATTGTGTCACTCAGTATGCTCACTTGATCTCATACCCCTTTAATGATGGCTTTCAATTATAGAACAATTATCTCAACTTATTTTCCCTACCATGTTTGAACTGTTTTGATATTAAGATGAATCCCTGGCATAACTTAAACCTTCCCTATTTAATTAGTCTACTGGTCAATACTTGAATGCCTACGTTTGCCATTTGACATGAGTTTATTTTCACTATGTTCTGAATCTCTACAATGATTATCTTGCATATGTAATGTGTTCTAATCTGTGTTAAGATTTTTTCTATCAACTATGACCTTGCTTCCCTGCTAATATGTCCCCCTAGCATGTCTTTGGCTCACTTAATTCCTTGTTCCTTCAGTGATTACTTGACTTGTCACAATGTGTGTTCCATATCATGTCTGAATGTTGTCTTATTCCCTGATGAGAGTTAACATGTCTGTCCTATGACACTAGGATGTATACTTATCATAATTTGGACCTTTTAGGTTTCGATTTGTTAGTATTATTCACTTGTGAATGATAATATTTGTCAATCTTGCAAACTTATTTTTTCCCTAACTCTTTCAATATGTGGCCGTCTATGTGTTATTTTACTAAGTGTTGAACCTGCTTCTAATTCCATGCTGAACTTGCGTTTAATTTTTTTGACCTGTTTGATTAGTTGCTTTGTGTTCTCATCCTTTCTATGTCTACTTTAAGTTATAAGTGTATTCTCTCAATTCATGTCCCTCAACCATTGTCCACTCTCCCTCATTTGTTATCTATTCTATCTTTAACCTCTCATTCTTAGCCGGCTGAAAGCCAAGGCTACCAAGGCTCTTACTACTGACCTCCCTAGTGTGAGCACGACTCGGAGTCCATTGAGGCCCTTGTGAACTCTGACACACTAGGGCTTGGTCCTAGTCATTCTCTCAACCTCCAAAACTGCCCTTAATACTCTACCTCTTGTCATGTACTGTATATCTATATTGGTTGTTCCAAGTGGTGCAACACTTGTGCTGTGGCTTATTGGATTAGTATGTGCTCCTCTATGGATCCCTGAGTCGTATATTGGATGTGACTCTTTGTTGAAGACTTGGGTGTGCTATGTAAGAGATATTGAAGGACCAGTAAAGCTGGGTATTTAGTTATTTTATTTAGGCCTGTTGTGGGCCTATTGTTACTGTTATGTAACACTGTTACTTTTACTCATTGTTGGGCATGTAATAATCTTTGTATAAACGATTAGGATTGTTAGTAAAAGGGAATGGGGTAGATTTTAATATTTACATGTGTCACGACCCAATTTCACCTATAGGTCGTGATGGCGCCCAACACTACAGCTAGGCAAGCCAACTAATAAGTCAAACATACATTGGTTAAACTTTTATTCCAAGAAAATAATAAAATACCAATTTCTACCAATGTGTGTGCCAAGACCCGGTGTCACAAGTGAATGAGCATCTAGTAGATTATACAAAATTCCAAATATTATCTGAAATTAAATAGACAGAATGTAAATATAAGAAGAGACACTGGTAGCTGCAAAACAGCTTAGAAAGGCAGCTCACCACTATGCCTCGGGATGACGTGAGTATGTGATGATAGGTCCTCCACTAGTACCTGTCTCAGGTCCTGCACAAAAAAAGTACAGCAAGTGTAGTATGAGTATGTAAACAACGTATACCCAGTAAGTATCAAGCCTAATCTCGAAGTGTTAGAGACGAGATGGCCGACTTTGACACTCACTAAGGGTCAATAAAAATAATTGAAATAAAACTAGGATATTTAAATCAGCATGATTTACAGAATTTACAATAATCTATTTAATCAGCACAAATAATCAAATTTCCTTCAAATGTAACAATTCTCAATATATTAATTAAATTCCCTCAATTCAAATAATTTCCAATTTATCAAGTAAACCTCATTCACAGGAGTAACAATTAATTCCTTAACAAGCAAGAATAATAATTCATTAAATTCCAAAGATTTTCCAATTTATTAATTAGCTTCACAAGCTGAAATAAATTATTAAAGTATCGTGTAATTATTATTATTAAGCACGATTTCTGCCGAGGACGTACAGCCCGATTCAGAGTGTCGTGTACACTGCCGAGGGACGTGCGACGCGATCCATAGATGCATCTATCCTGCCGAGGCGTTCGGCCCGCTCCACAAGAAAGGAGGACATTTTCTTATGTGCCTCCGGAAGGAGAGTATGTTTATTATAAGATAAATTTGGGAGGAGAATAATTTCTTTTAACAATTAATTGATTTAAACAAAAATTAAGCATATGAGATTTCCATCCTTTAATATCTTTATCTAACAATTCACAATATATTCATATATATCAATTAATATTAATTAATCAAAGAATACAATTTACACAAGTAAGGCATGCTTTGAGTCCTAAACTACCCGAACTTTAGCATTAATAGTAGCTACGCATGGACTCTCGTCACCTCGTGCGTACGTAACCCCCACAATTTAGCAACAACTGTTTAATCTTTATCACCTATGAGGTAATTTCCCCCTCATAAGATTAGACAAGAGACTTACTTTGTCTTGCTCCAATTTAATCCACAATTTTGCCTTTTCCATGATTATCCAACTCCGTCTGGCTCGAATCTAGCCAAAATAATTCGATACAATCACTAAATATTATAGGAATCAATTCTATAAGAAAATACTACATTTTGAAGAAAAGATTCCGAAATAAATTAAAAATTCGCCCGCTGGGCCCACATCTCGGAATCTGGTGAAAGTTATGAAATCCGACAACTTATTCAATTACGAGTCCAACCATACCAGTTTCACTCAAATCCGACTCTGAATCGATACCGAAATCTCAAAATTTCGTTTCTATGAGATTTCTAAACTTTTCCAAATTTCAATCTCAAAACACTAATTATATTGTGAAAACAATGATATACTTGTATATGTAGACCAAATCCGAGTTAGAATCACTTACCCCAATGTTTTTCCATTGAAAATCTGCCAAAAGTCATCTCTGCTCAAGCTCAAGTTCGTCAAAAATGGCAAATGGGACGAATGCCCTCTTTTTATAAAACTGCCCAGCAGCCTTCGGAACTGGTCCTCGAACTGGGCCTCGATCGCGGCTTCGATCACAGGCTCGAGCCTAGACCTCGGTCATGGCCTCGATCAGGGCATCGAGGTTGGGCCTTCGATCATAGCCTCAATCATGGCATCGAGCTTGAGCCTTCAATTGTGACCCTCGATCTTGGGTCTCGATCCTGGCCCTCGAGCCTTGCCTTCGATCATGGCCCTCGAGCTGGACCTTCGATCATGGCCCTCGAGTTGGACCTTCGATCATGGCTTCGATACACTAGCTCGAGCCTGTACCTCGTCAACCCTGGGCTCGATATCTGGGCTCGATATCTGGGCTCAATCACAGCCCAGAATGTCAAACAGAAGAGGAAAAATTGCAGCAGCTTTTTAACTCAAATTGTTGATTCGTTAACCATCTGAAACTCACCCGAGGCCCTCGGGACCTCAACCAAATATACCAACAAGTCCTAAAACATCATACAAACTTAGTCGAACCTCTAAATCACATCAAACAATGCTAAAACCATGAATCATACCCCAATTCAAGCTTAATGAAACTAAGAGTTTTCAACTTCTACATTCAATGTCGGAACCTATCAAATCAACTCCGATTGACCTCAAATTTTACACACAAGTCATAAATTACATAACGGAGCTATGAAAATTTTCGAAACTGGATTCCGACTCCGGTATCAAAAAGTCTACTCATCGGTCAGACTTCCAAACTTAAATTCTTATTTTTAGCCATTTCATGCCTAATTTAACTACGGACTTCCAAATAAAATTTCGAACACGCTCCTAAGTCCAAAATCACCATACGGAGCTGTTGGAATCATCAAAATTCTATTCCGAGGTCATTTTCTCAAAATGTTGACCGAAGTCAAACTTAGCACTTTAAGGCCAACTTAAGGAACCAAATATTCTGGTTTCACCCCAAACACTTTCAAATCCCGAACCAACCATCCCCACAAGTCATAAATCATTACAAGTACCTATGGGAAGTTTTATTTTAGGGAACGGGGTTCTAAAAGTTAAAATGACCGGTTGGGTTATTACAACATGCAATGGGTAGATAACATGCCTATAGGACTTGGTAATATGTTTGATATATGTGTTGTTCGATTACATGAGCATTGTAGAGATTATGACATTAGGGGAGCACACACACATTACTTGTTTATTATTAATCATGAGTTCAAATGCTATGTCTATTGCTACGTGTTTATAAACAGCATGCTTATAGGGAGTAAGCACCCCCTTCAACTTGCATGATTACTTTCAAATATACTAGAAACCTGCCTATAGGAATAGATGAATTTTTCTTCAATTCGCTTAAGTTATTCACTAGAAATTATGCCAATAGGATTTTTGATCACTTCATTCGTTATGATATTGCACTGATCACTAGAAATCCTATTTATAGGACTAAGTATAAATGAAACGAGTTCTAATCATCAATCGTAGAGATCCTGCCTATAGGAAATAATTGCTCGTTAATTGGTTAATGATAAACCATTCAAACACTGCTTCATGCACGTCGTATGAATAATTCGGGGACTCTTTCCCTAGCAGATTCTGTTGTACCCAACTGCGTAAATCACTTAGGCATCGCACACATAGGATTGGAAACTTAAAACTCTCAACAACTAGCTTATGATACCCGAACGATTATGTCTATAAGCTATATCCTGCATCTGAAATCACTTGCATACTTTGATCACCTAGAAAGCATGTCTATAGGATTCTGCAGATTCCTGATCGACATATGTGTTTGCGTGCATTTGTTGCTTAAGTCTAGAGGAAAACTTGAGCCTTGACTGCCTATCTGCGAAGTACAATATGTGTTGTATGTCGCCTAGTTTTATCATTTTGAGCAGCCTAAGTTTAAGTTTAGAACCACCCTAAATAGAGATCCAATACCTCCTAGACCATAGGTATGGGACGAGTAATGCACGTATATGGTATGACCTATAATTGAATTAGAACGCTTTTAGGTAACAACTTTAACATAGTAATCGGGTAGCAGAAGATGATAGTCTGTGCCCGCTGAATAATATGAGTAAACCCCATCTTAAGGGAGTTACAAAGTATTATTTATATTGCACGGGGTGATCCTTTAGGCTAAAATTATGGATCGCCTAGCTTAATCGTAATCCACATAATCTTAAGTTCAGCCGGGATCCACGATTGTGGACCTCGAGGAGTGCCTAACACCTTCTCTTTGAGGTAACTTGAGCCTTTACCCGATCTTTGGTGACGTAAACTAGTCAAACAGAGTTATCTGCATAATAGGTGTCCTAATGCACCTTAAAAACCATTAGGTGGTGACTCTCCTCTTTTAATACCTCCTTAAAAAAGAGTGGTCACATGTCGAAGCCCGATCTCGCGAGAGAAAAAATGTGGCGCGACAGTATGGCGACTCTGCTGGGGATACTTAGGTTCTTACCATAATGAACTTGGCTTATGTGGATTAGTTTTATTTGTTATAAAACGCACTTTCCTTTTCCATCTTTATTTGCTAATTTTTTTCTCGTTCTCCTTTACTTGTTTAAACTTGTTATAACATGCACATCCCTTCCCTTCTCCACCTTTGTTTTCTTAAATTTGTTACGACATGCATGCCTCTTTCCCTATTCGCCCTTATTTGCTCTAACTGCTCTTCATTTGTTTAAAAACTACTATATTGTTTGCTTTATTATATTCTCGCATATATTCCACGGACTAACTTCTTCCTTTGTCTCTCTTTTATGTTTTACCTTAATACTGTATTTACTGCTTTTTACATATTTACTATGCAAATACTTGGTAATGTATTATTATCTTTGCACAAAGCATGCTCTACATCATATTCTACTTGTGCCCAACTAATACCATAGTGGCACTTGATGAGTGTCCGCGCTCTTCCAAAAATTACCCTTTTAATTTGGAAAGGCTTATTTGCGGTAAAACTAGTCGATCAGTGGTGCAGTCGACGGTTCCGTGCCTTTTCCCTCTTAAGTTGTCCACTTGAGGGTACCAGTCTAGACCCTTCTAGAAACCTCACTCCAATATTAAATGTGCATGCATCATGTCAAACCTACTATGGGTTAGAACGTTGTCCACGTGACAATCTACTAAGATAAGCCTTGTCCAAGGTCCGGCGGGATTTCCATAATCCCAATGGACACCATCACGTTATATGCATTACTTGGAGAAAACACGCCGGTATGTTGATCATTAATGTGTAAATAGTCAGACTCGGAGGGGGAGAGGGCTAACTCTATTTGTTTTGCAGAAAATGAGGCACGAAATTCCCTGGTTCGGCATGGTTCAAAACATCCCACCTTTGCTGCTTGATTGGTGGAAGAACCTCTCACCTAGTGACCAGAATCATGTGAAAAGGGTCCTCGAAAATATACCTTCCTTATCTGACATTCGTCCAAATAGCGCATTGATTGAGGCCGCCACTATGTTTTGGGATGAGAAAAGAGTTGTCTTTCGCTTTGGTAATGTAGAGATGACCCCTCTCTTAGAGGAAATAGGAGGCTTCGCTAGGCTGCCATGGGATAGTCCGGGTTTATTAGTACCAGAAAATCGCACTCCCCGCGGTTTTTTGAAAATGATGGGTTTCAAGAAAAATGATGAATTACTTTGTGTGAAGGAGTCATACATACCATTTGAATTCCTTTATGAACTTTATGGGCATAGCAAGTCATATCGCCTTCACCATGATGAACTTGCCATTACTTCTTTGGGTTGGACACACCGCCGAGTATTTGTGTTCATTGTCTGTTTCTTGAGGTTGCTGATATTTCCAATGAAAGGGGGGATCCACACTTGCTTAGACATGGTCTCTAGGACTCTAGTGGAAGGAATTGAGGGACAAACTTACATTATCGTCCCCATGATCTTGGCTGAAATGTATCGCGCTCTAGATCGATGCAAGCAGGGGTATGGGCACTTTGAGGGCTGTAATTTGTTGCTGCAGGTTTGGTTATTAGAACATTTCCAAAGATGTGAATATCGTCAGGAACTTCTGCGATGACCATTGAATGACTACATAGCTTACCATCATCCAAAAAGAATGACATTTATCCCATATAGGTTTGCGCAACCTAGAAATGATGTGAGCTGGGTACGTTTCTTCAGCAATTTGACTGACGAAAGGGTACATTGGATGTTCGAATGGTTCCCTAGCGGCGAGTTCATCATCAGGTCAAGAGAAACTACTCGTCTAGTGTTGATCGGGTTAAGAGGTATATATCCTTATACTCCTATAAGGGTAATGAGGCAAGCGGGAATAAAACAGGTTATACCTCAGGTTTCCAACATGATCCAATACAAAACAGATTTTAAAGGGAACATCATTCCGTTCAAGTTCGAGACGCAGCATATGTGGAATCAAAAGGTCATTGTGGAGAAAGATACTATCGATCCAGACAAGTATCATGTCGGCCATGTGTACTTCTACCCATCATGGTTGGTAGATGATATAGCGGGAGATATCAAGCGAGGGATCAATCTGAAAAATAGAGTTATAGACGACGTTGCTGAAGCACAAGTCAAGTATAGGATACTGTGCAAAATGGTTTTCAAGTCTGAAGCTAGACATTTGGAACAGCACAAAGTGGATATGGAGGCCATCAGTGAATGGAAAGAAATTGCTACTAAATCAATAAAAATATTGGAATATTTGGAGCAAGGGTTAATGGAACTTGAAGGGAAGGTGAGGAAGAGGCTCTCGGACTGTCAGAATACGGAAGGCAATGAGGGAGGGCACCTAGCAAGGGCTTACCTACTATTGGACATGCGCGACATGTGGAACTTGATTGATGGATCCAAGAAGGCCAAGCATGGAGAAGGTCCTTTTGGGACCAAGTAGATTAGGAAATAATGTTCTTTACTGCTTTTAGCTTAGTTTTTTATTTCGAATGTAATAAGGCAAATGCCATTAGTAATGTTTTATTATTGTCGTCTTAGTATGGATCTGAGTCATTTTTGCATTAATGAAATGACACAATTATTGGCATCAATTTTCTCCAAGTCTATGTGTCGTATAGGCCTACCTCGGGCACAACGAGGTCCCCTAAATTAGGACGCGAATTTATTTACTGATTCTGCAACACATGTTCAATATTGCAAGCATTCTTTCAATATCCCTTACTGACTTGGTTGCCTTTTTTGTTTTTCTTTTCTTTTGTTTATTCCCATTCCCCAAAGGTTGGTACGTGCATACTGGCATCATCTGCATATCATACTCGATCCAGAGGTCCTCCACCTCCTCTTCCACCAAGTGATCCTAAAGGCAAAAGCAAAGGGAAAGAAAAAAAGGATGATTTAAGCAGTATCAGAAAGGACAATGCAGAGAACGTTGAAACCTCGGACGGTCAGAATACTCCAGCACGAAACGAATTGGTCCTAAGTCTAGAATAGAAAATATTAGAGCTACAAGGGGAACTTGAGCAGGTCTGGAACTTGGAAAACCTTTCCCTCACCCTAAACGTCCCCGACCTTAACCAACAAAACACAAACACCCAAAACCTGGTACCTCCCCAAAACACACAAAATCCGCCAAATCCTCCTGCACCACATCAATATGCCACACCTCCTCAGAACCACAACCCTCTGCCGATACCTACTCCTCAATAACACCATCACCACCCAACTCAATACCCACAAACAACCGCATACCACACCCCTCAGAATGTACCACAACCTACTCTTGACCCGCAAAACTCAACCAATGACCACCATTATGCCCAAATTCTCGGAGTCCACCCAAGCAATTCAATATATGTGGAAACCTTACCCTATACCCCACAACAGACCCTATACATACCTGAATCCGCCGAGAAGGACCTGTTCAATAAGACCATGGTGGAGGAACTCAAGAAACTTACTGGCAGAGTTCAAAGTGTCGAAGGGGGCAAAGGTATTGAGGATTTGAATTATGAAGATTTGTGTATTCAGCCAGATGTACAACTGCCAGAGGGTTACAAATCTCCTAAGTTCAAAATGTCCGACGGAACTGGTGATCCGAAGGTGCATTTGAGAACGTATTGTGACAAGCTTGTAGGGGTTGGCAAGGATGAAAGAATCCGCATGAAGCTGTTCATGAGAAGCCTCACCGGAGATGCCCTGTCTTGGTACATCAGTCAGAACCCAAAGAAATGGGTTAATTAGGTGAGCATGGCATCAAATTTCATGGATCGGTTCAGGTTTAATAAAGAAAACGCACCAGACATTTTCTACATTCAAAATCTCAAGAAGAGGCCAACGAAAACTTTTTGCGAGTATGCTACTCGGTGGAGGTATGAAGCCGCAAAAGTAAGGCCAGCACTGTAAGAAGAACAGACGAATAAGTTCTTCGTCAAAGCTCAAGATCCGCAATACTATGAAAGACTGATGGTTATTGAAAATAATAAATTTTCTGACATCATCAAATTGGGAGAGAGAAGGGATCAAAAGCGGAATGGTGACAAATTTTGAAGCACTTCAAGCCACAAATAAAGCCTTATAGTCAGGACGTATCACCACGAAGAAGGAAGTAGGTGCGGTGATGGTAGCCCAAGGTCCAAAGTCTCCTCTTACATACCAAACACCTCCACCCACATATCAGCCTTCACCTCCTAGATACCAACAACCTACCGCCACTTACCATACTTATAACACCCAACCAGCATACTACCACTCACCACCAGCCCGCCAAAACTACCAAAAACCTAGACCAAATTTCGACCGCAGACCACCCAGACAATACATCCCAATTGCTAAACCTATCGACTAGCTGTACGATAGACTGAAGGTTGTCGGTTATATCACTCCAATTCCCGTTGTTGCTATGGAAAACTCTTCCCAGTGGATTAACCCAAATAAAACATATGCCTATCACTCAGTCATGAAAGGGCATACTATTGATGAATGTCGTATTTTGAAGGATAAGATTCAAATATTAATTGACACCAAAGTCATACAGGTAAAGGGAGCTGCACCCAATGTCCGTAACAATCCTCTCCCAGATCATAGAGGTAGAGGAGTAAACGTGATAGAGACCGATGAAGAATGGGACTCAGAGGGGTCCAATGGACTCATTCGAGAAGGGGATAATTCTGAAACATCTCTAGTCACTCTCACACCTATTATGGTACAGACTCAGGCACCAATTGAAGTTGAGGTAGATGCACCAACTCTGTTTAAGGTTGAAGTAACAACGCCCTTCACTGTGATGGTAGCACCTACGCCGTCTTATAAGTCTAATGCTATACCATGGGATTATGTTGCAGAAGCAAGAAGGAAAGGAAAGGCAAAAATGGAAGAAACAGGTGCAGCGCAAGGCATGACAAGAACTGGTAGGGTTTATACACCCGAGCATTTGGGAGTAACAAGCAAAGAAGTTGCATCTAAAGCGCATGTCATTGAGACTGACCCAGATGATCTTTGGAGAAAGGTGCATGCAAGAGAGTATTCTGTGGTTGATCATCTGAACACAACCCCTGCTCAAATATCCATTTTATCACTGCTGCAAAACTCTGAGGCACATAGGAATTCCCTGATGAAGGTATTGAATGAAGCCTATGTACCCAACAACATCACCAGTGGAGAGATGGACAACATGGTAGGGCAAGTATTGGAAAGCCACAAGATCACTTTTCATGAAGACGAGCTGCCACCATAAGGACTGAGTCACAATAGGGCACTGTATATCACAGTGCAATTTGAGGATAAGTTCATTGCCAGAGTCCTGATAGATGGGGGTTCGAGTCTCAACATATGTCCACTAACTACTCTGAAAAGATTGGGTAAAGGCTTGCACAAGATACAAGCATGAAATATGAATGTGAAAGCATTTGATGGGTCTCAAAGGGCCACAATTGGGGAGACCAACCTCAGCCTACATATGGGCCTAACCTGGTTTGATGTTGAGTTTCAAGTGTTGGACATATCTACTACCTACAACCTATTGTTGGGACGACCTTGGATACATGTCGCTGGGGCCGTAGCTTCTACTCTACATCAGGTCGTGAAGTTTGAGTGGAACCATCAGGAAGTGATCATCCATGGGGACGGAAGTAATCCCATTTACACTAATCAAATTGTTTCGGTCATCGAGAATAGAAAGAAGTTGGGTGGAGAAACATACCATCGCATCGAGCGCGTCAACACAATTGAAAAGGACAAATGGTAGAGCAGTAAGATAGAAGGCATATTGGCATGGACAGGGTATGAACCTGGCAAGGGTCTCGGTAAGAATCTCCAGGGGATCACCAAATCGATACAGCTAAAGCGTCACGACACAACTTTTGGACTTGGGTATGAATACACCTGGTATAAGTATCAGAATTGGTCGCCACCATGGCGTGGTCCTTATTACCCTATAGAGCAACCAATACCACATTTGAGCTAGTCATTTCATCAAGCTAACATAATGTAGGAGTCCGAAGAAGATGAAGTTCTAGCTGGCATAAGGAATCTATTTCTGGATGATGAAGACATGGATTGCAGTGCGATAGTTGAGAAGGAGGAGGAGGAAGGCCTTATTATTCAGACCGTGGAGAAGGGAGTTGTTCTCAATAACTGGACTGTTGCACCATCAAGGGCCCGTCGAGTTCCTGGGTAGCCTCGCAATTAGCACCATTTATTTTGAAAGCAATTTTATGAGCATCTAAGACATTTTCAGCATTTTATTTTAAGCATATTTTGTTTTGAAATAATTGCTCGAGTCATCGAGCCGTACTTGTTTAACGTTTTCAAGATTTATCTAGTGCATTGTTATTTTAGTATTTATTATTATTCTTTATTTTTCTCTACAACATTATAATTACCTATCCCGATGAACTTACGACTGTGACATGTAATGAGACAACGCAACATAAGGATAATGATTCAGAGGATTTGGAAGAGGATATAATACCCGAGGAAATTGTCAGAGAAGTAGAAAACTTTGAAAACAAGCCTAGGTCCAATTTGGATGAGACCCAAACAGTTAATTTGGGAGACTCCGAAATAGTCAAGGAAACACGTGTAAGCACTCACCTATCATCTTCAGATAAGGAAGAGTACGTCCGGTTCTTGAAGGAGTATGAGGATATTTTTCCATGGTCCTATGATGATATGACCGGTTTGAGCACGTCCATAGTGGCTCATAAACTACCTATCAACCCTATGTATCTGCCTGTAAAGCAGAAGCTCAGAAAGTTCAAGCTGAATATGAGTCTGAAAATAAAGAAGGAAATCACCAAGCAGATCAAAGCCAAGGTTCTCAGAGTGGTTGAATACCCGACCTGGTTGGCTAACAGTGTGCCAGTTCCAAATAAAGATGGGAAATTCAGAGTGTGTGTCGACTATCGGGACTTAAACAGAGCAAGTCCCAAAGATGATTTCTTGTTGCCCAATATACACATACTGATCGACAACTATGCCAAGCATGAACTCCAATCTTTTGTGGATTGCTTTGCAGATATCATCAGATCTGGATGGATGAAGAGGATGCCGAAAAGACAACTTTTATTACACAGTGGGGAGTATATTGTTGCAAAATGATGCCGTTTGGCCTAAAGAATGCTAGAGCCATCTATATGAGGGCCATGGCAACCATTTTCCATGACATGATACATAAGGAGATAAAGGTGTACGTGGATGATGTCATCATCAAATCTAAGAGAAGCACAGATCATATGGTGCATAATCGTGCAATCAACTCGTTGATAGAAGACTCCCCCACTTGGCTCAAATCCATAGAACAAAATAGTCGATAACATCACGATACCCATACTCTATTACTGCTAAAATCCCGCACTGAAATTCAACTAATCCTTTGTAAGCTCATGTAACACAAACCATATAATACCTCAAATCGTGTGCAAATCTCGCATTCATCCTCGTGATAGTCAGGTCAATTGTTACAATCGAACAAAACTCAAATCGCACAAATATACCCCACTGGTAGAAAAGAAAGCCTCCACACAACATCATAAAAATCACACATACGTAGATTACCTCACAGGTTATAACCCACACGCTTAGCCTCAAACTGACATCTCTTTATACCCCTTCACAGCCACTACTACTAAGCAATCACTTAATCTCCCTGAGTCTGATCTCGACAATAAGACATGCGAACCTATTTCGTTCCAGCATTAAGCAACAGAAAGGATCCTTCCATGCACTCATACTCGAGACTGTACGTCACATCAAAACGAAAATCAAGCACCTAATGGACCATCCTTTACATTTCAATGAAACACTTCTTGTTGCATTCAAATCGTCTTAACATATCCCGCAGTCACATCATACTCGTCACAAAGCCATTCTACCGCTTATCGAGCCACAAATTCCACTCATAGGAATACTATCGGACGTATAAGTCCAAAAGCACGTGCTCACCCAATCAAAATCTCCGTGCTTAAGCTACAGTCAAAACCTTGCCTCCAGTACTCCAGATTGTCCCATCACCAAAACGCAGAATACACATCTCAAATCTCATTCATAGAATCACAAGTCGGTGAAGCATAGCTGATATCGAGCGCCCATGTGCGCATGCGAATACGTGGAAGGAATTCAAAGAGTTATATCTCAAGCTGAATCAATTCCGCACGATAAGGAAAGAAAGATGGGAAGTATATATCCTAAATGCCTTGTATCCTCTCGAAGATAGATATGGACATCATCATATCGATCCGCAAGACTCTACTTGTCACGAACCGAAATTTCCCACCGACGGGACCGTGATGGCGCCTAACATTTCACTTGATAGGCAAGCCAACGTTAGAGAATCATTAAACCAATTCCTTATTTCCATTCAGTATTAATTACTACCACCCGGATCTGGAGTCACAATTCACGAGCATTCTAGAATTTATGACAAGTAATACTCTAAAAGAAATACAACTATCTGAATGAAAGAAACAGTAGAACAGAAAAGATAGACGGGGACTTCAAGGTCTGTGAATGCCAACAGATCTACCTTGAGTCTCCGGACAGTGGACCAATAGCAAAACTCTCGATCAACCTGAGCTGGTATCAAAATCTGCACAATAAGTGCAGAGTGCAGTATCAGTACAACCGACCCCATGTACTGGTAAGTGTCGAGCCTAACCTCGACGAAATAGTGACGAGGCTAAGGCAAGGCACTTACAAATCAACCTGTACAATTTAATAGTATATATGCAAAAAACAGAAATGAAGAACTAAACAGGAAATGTCGGGAGAGGAACATACTGAGGGGAACACAAGATAAAGAACTACAATAGAGTGATCATCGGAGCAGGCAATATACCATGAAACAATAAGAATAGTAAATACAGTAAGGAAAAATACACGGCATCACCCTTAGTGCTTTTACTATCAATCTCACCATAAAATAAATAGAAACGACACGGCATCACCCTTCGTGCATTAACACTCACAATATGGCACGACATCACCCTTCGTGTATTAACTCTCATAACATGTCACGACATCACCCTTCGTTCATTAACACTCACAATATGTCACGGCATCACCCTTCATGCATTAACACTCACAATATGGCACGGCATCACCCTTCGTGCATTAACACTCTCCCTTACCAAGGCATCACCCTTCGTGCATTAACACTCTCCCTTACCATAATGCAATGCATAAATATCAACAGGGAGATAGAATAACAAGTACAAACCTTACCTCAACATTTGGTTCCATAACATCAATCTCAACTTTGAAATAAAAACTCAATTATCACCAGAAAATCCGTAAATATGATAAGAACGATAAATTGAACAACACTGGTATAACACATCGCAATTAGGTTCATAATTCCCTCAAGTTAGGGTTAGACACAACACTTACCTCGCTCCGAAGGCCACTTAATTCTCAATCACAGCTTTTACTTTGGAATTCACCTTCAAACCACTCGTATCTATTCAAAAATGACTCAAAAATATCAAATATTGCTAAAGAAATCAATTATATTGCATAAATTAAATTTTCCAAATTTTCCTCCAAAAAGTCAAAAATCGACTCCGGGCCTGCTTGGTTAAAACCCGAGGTTCAAACCAAAATTCTTTTACTCGTTCACCCCCAAGCCCGAATATGTAATTAGTTTTGGAATCCGACCTCAAATTGAGTCTAAATCCCCAAATTCCCGAAATTCCTAATTTCTACCCTAACCCCTAATTCTACCATGAAAACTCTAGATTTTAGGTTGAAAATTCAAGAATGTAATGGGTAATTGAAAGATGGTTTAGAATCACTTACCAACAATTTGGGGACGAAATGACTCTTGAAAAATCGCCTCTCACCATTTGGTTTTTGAGAAAAATGAGTTTTTGGCTAAAATCCCATTTTTTGGGTTCTGTTAAGTGCTGGGCGACAGTGTTCATCGCGTTCGCGAGAGCACTGTCGCATTCGCGAAGTGTATGGGGTGCCAAGCCTTCACGTTCGTGGGACAGTGATTGCGTTTGCATAGGCTACCCTTCCCTGGTCTTCGCATTCGCGAGTCATTGTTCGCGTTCGCGATGAAGAAAAAGTTGTCTGCCCCTCCCCAATGCCTAATGCTACGCGTTCGCGATGGGCTTGTCACGTTCGCAAAGGGTAACGCCCCCATCGCTTCGCGTTCGCGAAGAAGAAATCCTCAGCTGCCCAGTTTACTCTTCGCGTTCGCAAGAGTACTTTCGCGAACGCAAAGAAGGACATGCCAGAACACAGACACTGCAGAAAAACCAGATTTACTAAGTCCAAAACATCCCGTGGCCTATCCGAAACTCACCCGAGCCCTCGGGGCTCCAAACCAAACATGCACACAAGTCAAAAAACACCATACGAACTTGCTTGCACGATCAAATCACCAAAATAACACCTAGAACTACGAATGTAGCACCAAATCAAATTAGACTCTCAAGAACACTTTAAAATTACTATTTTCTCAACTGGACGTCCGAATCACGTCAAATCAAATACGTTTCTCACCAAATTTCACAGACAAGTCTTAAATATCATAATGAACCTGTACCGGGATCCGGAACCAAAATACGGACCCGATACTAACAATGCCAAATATCAATCAATTCTTAAAAACAAATAATTTCCAAACTTTTAATTTTTATCAAAAATACATAACTCAAGCTAGGGACCTCCAAATTCGATTCCGGGCATACGCCCAAGTCCCATAATTCGATACGGACCTGCCGGGACCGTTAAATCACGGATCCGGACCCGTTTACCAAAAATGTTGACCGAAGTCAACTAAAATTAACTTTTAAGGTAAAAATTCTTATGTTCATTAGTTTTCAACATAAAAGCTTTTCGAAAACTTGTCCGAACTACGCACACAAATCGAGGAGGGTAAAAATGAGATTTTTAAGGCTTAAGAGTGCAGATTCGAGTTCTAAATCATAAGGTGACCTTTTGGGTCATCACAATCTCCATCTCTAAAATAACCGTTCGTCCTCGAACGAACATAGAAAAGTACCTGGGCTGGTGAAAATGTGGGGATATCTACTCCGTATATCAGACTCGGACTCCCAAGTAGCTGCCTCAATAGGCTCACTTCTCCACTGCACTCGAACTGAAGTGTAACTCTTTGATCTAAACTGGCGAACTTGCCGGGCAAGAATTGCCACCGGATCCCCTCGTAAGTTAATTCCTTGTCCAACTGGACAGAGCTGAAATCCAACACATGGGATGGATCGCCGTGATACTTTCGAAGCATGGACACATGGAATACCGGATGAACATTTGCTAAACTAGGTGGCAACGCAAGCCTGTAAGCCACATCTCCCACTCTCTCCAGAATCTCAAAAGGTCTGATATACCTAGGGCTCAACTTTCCCTTCTTTCCAAACCTCGTTACACCCTTCATGAGTGATACCCGAAGTAACACTCTCTCTCCAACTATGAATGCAACATCACGAACTCTACGGTCGGCATAACTCTTCTGCCTGGACTGAGTTGTGCGAAGTCGATCCTGAATAATCTTGACCTTGTCCAAGGCATCCTGTATTAAGTCTGTGCCCAACAACCGAGCCTCTCCCGGCTCGAACCACCCAACCGGCGACCGGCACCGCCTATCATATAATGCCTCAAAAGGAGCCATCTGAATGCTCGATTGGTAGCTGTTATTGTAGGCGAACTCTGCAAGGGGCAAGAACTGATCCCACGATCCTCCGAAGTCTATAACACAAGCGCAGAGCATATCCTCCAAGATCTGAATAGTACGCTCGGACTGCCTTTTCATCTGAGGATGAAATATTGTACTCAACTCAACCTGCGTACCCAACTCACACTGAATTGTCCTCCAAAAGTGCAAGGTAAACTGTGTACCTTGATCATAAATGATAGTTACGGGCACCCCGTGAAGGTGGACGATCTCACGAATGTAAATCTCTGCCAACCGCTCTGAGGAATAGGTGACTGCCACATGAATGAAATGCGCTGACTTAGTCAGCCTGTCCACAATAACCCAAACTACATCGAACTTCCTCTGAGTCTGTGGTATTCCAACAACAAAGTCCATAGTGATACGCTCCCACTTCCACTTAGGAATATCTAACCTCTGAAGTAAACCACCAGGTCTCTGATGCTCACACTTTACCTACTGACAATTTAGGCACCGAGCTACATAGGCAACTATGTCATTCTTCATTCGCCTCCACCAATAATGTTGCCTCAAGTCCTGATACATCTTGGCGGTGCCCGGATGAATAGAATACCGGGAACTGTGGGCCTCCTCAAGAACCAACTCACGAAGTCCATCCATATTAGGCACACAAATACGACCCTGCATCCTTAAAACTCTGTCATCTCCAACAGTAACCTGCTTGGCACCACCGTGCCGCACTGTGTCTCTAAGGACAAAGTAAATGAGGATCGTCATCCTGCCGATCTCTGATGCGCTCAAATAAAGAAGACCGAGCAACTGTACAAGCTAGAACACGGCTGGGCTCAGAAATATCTAACCTCACGAACTGGTTGGCCAAGGCCTGAACATCCAATGCAAGCAGTCTCTCACCAACTGGAATATATGCAAGGCTACCCATACTGACTGACTTTCTAGTCAAAGCATCGGCCACCATATTGGCCTTTCCGGGATGATACAATATGGTGATATCATAGTCTTTCAATAGCTCCAGCCACCTTATCTGCCTCAAATTGAGTTCCTTCTGTTTGAACAAATATTGTAAGCTCCGATGATCAATGAATATCTCACATGGCACGCCGTAAAGATAGTGCCTCCAAATCTTCAGCGCATGAACAATGGCTGCCAGCTCTAGATCATGAATAGGGTAATTCTTCTCGTGAACCTTCAGCTGCCATGAAGCATATGCAATAACCTTACCACCCTGCATCAATACCGCACCCAGACCAATACGAGATGCGTCACAATATACTGTATAAGATCCTGAACCTGTGGGTAACACCAATACCGGTGTCGTAGTCAAAGTTGTCTTGAGCTTCTGAAAGCTCACTTTACACTCGTCTGACCACCTGAACGGGGCACCCTTCTGGGTCAATCTGGCCAACGGGGCTGCTATGGATGAAAACCCCTCCATAAATCGACGATAATAGCCCGCCACACCCAGGAAACTACGGATCTTTGTAGCTGATATGGGTCTAGGCCAGTTCTAGACTGCCTCAATCTTCTTAGGATCCACCTGAATACCCTCTGCTAATACAACGTGACCCAAGAAAGCAACTGAACTCAACCAGAACTCGCATTTTGAGAACTTAGCATATAATTGGTTGTCTTTTAGAGTCTAAAGAATGATCCGAAGGTACTGCTCATGCTCCTCTCGACTGTGGGAGTAGATCAAGATATCATTAATAAACACAACCACAAAGGAATCCAAGTAGGGTTTGAACACCCGGTTCATCAAATCCATGAATGCTACTGGGGCATTTGTCAGCCCAAATGACATCACTACAAATTCATAATGCCCATACCGAGTCCGAAAAGTTATCTTAGGAACATCGAATACCCTAATCCTCAACTGATGGTAGCCAGATCTCAAATCAATCTTTGAAAACACCTTGGCACCCTGAAGCTGATCAAATAAATCATCAATCCTCGGCAATGGATATTTGTTCTTGGTGGTGACTTTGTTTAACTGCTGATAATCTATACACATCCTCATCGATCTATCTTTCTTCTTCACAAACAACACTGGTGCACCCCAGGGCGAGACACTAGGTCTAATGAAGCCCTTATCAAGCAAATCTTGCAACTGCTCCTTCAATTCTTTCAACTCTGGCGGGGCCATACGGTGTGGTGGAATAGAAATGAGTTGAGTGCCCGGAGCCAAATCAATACAGAAGTCAATATCTCTGTCGGGTGGCATCCCCGGAAAATCTGTAGGAAATACTTCTGGAATTTCACGAACAACTGGTACTGAGTCCATAGAAGGGACATCCGCACTGGGATCGCGAATATAAGCTAAATAGGCTAAGCACCCTTTCTCGATCATATGTCGAGCCTTCACATAAGAGATAACCCTCCTGGCAGAATGGCCAAGATTCCTTCTCCACTCTAATCGAGGCAACCGCTGAAAGGCTAAGGTCACCGTCTTGACGTGACAATCTAATATAGCATGATAAGGTGACAGCCAATCCATACCCAGTATGACATCAAAATCAACTATGTCGAGAAGTAGAAGATCTACGCGAGTCTCAGGACTCCCAATGGTGACCATACACTAACCATAAACACGATCTACAACAATAAAATCTCCCACTGGTATGGACACATACACAGGAGCACTCAAAGAATCATGGGGCACAACCAAATAGGAATCAAAATAGGATGACACATAGGAGTAAGTAGATCCCGGATCAAATAGGACTGAAGCATTTCTACTGCAAACTGAAACAGTACTTGTGATAACAGCATCAGATAACTCAGCCTCAGGCCTGACTAGGAAAGCATAACACCGGGGCTGGGCCCTACCACCCTGAACTACGTCCCTAGGACGGCCTCTAGCTGGCTGGTCTCTACCTCTAACGGCCTGACCTCCACCTCTAACTATCTGGCCCCTACCTCTGGCTATTTGACCCCTACCTCTGGCTGGCTAAACAGGTGGTGCAGCAACTGGTGCCGGAACCATGGCACGAGAACTCTGATGCTGTGAGCTGCCCGTTTCCCGAGGGAAAAATCTAGCAATGTGCCTCGGATCACCACAAGTATAACATAACCTCGGCTGTTGTGACTGCTGACCCTGAAACTGACCCTGTCGACCTGAATAACCACCCTGATAACTCTGGAGTAGAGGTGCACTAATAGGAGCTGGTGGTGTACTGTAGGCTAGCTAATTGAAATAATGCATCTAAGGGCCACGACCACCTGAGGCACCGTGGGATGCCTCGAGCGCTGAATGAAATGGCCTGGGAGGATGGCCTCTACCAAAAGTACTCCTTCCTCTAGATGAGGCACCGATGAACTCACCGGAATGACGAGGCCTCTTGTCAGACCCCTGACCTCCCTAGTAAGAACCATCTTGACTCGTCCGGTGACATTAGCATCCGCCTGAAAAGAAATCTCACTCCCAGTCTCCTTAGCAATCTGCAATCTGATAGGCTGAGTAAGTCCATCAATAAACCTCCTCACCCTCTCTCTTTCTCGGTGGGAAGTAGAAGAATAGCATAACGGGCCAAATCCACAAAACAGGTCTCATACTGTGTAACAGTCATACTACCCTGCTGGAGATGCTCAAACTGACGGCGACGCTTCTCTCTCAATATGATAGGCAGAAATTTCTCTATGAAGAGCTGAGAGAACTGGTCCCAAGTAAGAGCAGGAGACCCAGCTGGTCTGGTCAATAAGTAATCTCTCCACCATTTCTTGGCGGAATAAGTCATCTGAAATGCAGCAAAATCGACCCCATTGGTCTCCACTATACCCATGTTTCATAGAACCTCGTGACAGTTGTCAAGATACTCCTGGGATCCTCTGAAGGAGCACCACCGAAGTGAACAGGAAAGAACTTGGCAAACCTGTCCAATCTCCATAAAGCCTCAGAAGACATAGCTGGCCCATCTCCGACCTGTGCCGCAATAACCGGCTGAACTAATCCGACTGGCTGAGCTGCTGGAGCCTGATACTGGGGAGCTATCTGCTCCGGAGTGGGAGTGGTAGGAGTCTGGGCTCCTCCTCCAGCCTGAGAGACTGCTGGAGCCTAATACTGGGGAGCTATCTGCTCCGGAGCGAGAGTGGTAGGAGTCTCGGCTCCTCCTCCAGCCTAAGAGACTGCCGGTGCCATGGGAAATGCGCCAGTCTGGGCCAAACTCTCCATAAGGCCCACCAAACGGACCAAAGTGTCCTGAAGTACTGGGGTAGCAATGAACCCCTCCGGAACCTGAGGTGGTCCGGCAGGAACAGTCTCGGCTGGAACCTCCTCGTCAAGCTCTATTTGAGGCTCCACTGCTGGGGCTGCTACTCGGGCCCTTGGCTGAGCCCTGCCCCTGCCTCGGCCTCTAGCATGGCCTGGGCCTCGACCTCTGCCCCGCGTATGAACTGCCACTGGAGGCTCTGGCTGCTGCTCAGCTGAGGAAGCGATACGTGTTCTCGCCATCTGCGAGAGAATAAGAGTTGAAGAGTTCAATCAGCATTGTGAAAGCAAAATCGCATGACAGAGAAGAAAAGAAGTGAAACTTGTTCCTAAACTTCATAGTCTCTGAAAGATAAGCACAGACATCTCCGTACCGATCCTCCAGACTCTACTAAGCTTGCTCGTGAATCGTGAGACCTAGGCAACCTAGTGCTCTGATACCAACTGTCACGACCCAAAATTTCCCACCGACGGGACCGTGATAGCGCCTAACATTTCACTTGCTAGGCAAGCCAACATTAGAGAATCATTAAACCAATTCCTTATTTCCATTCAGTAATTAATAATAATTAACTAAGATAAAATATAATAAGTGTGGAATATCATAAAACTGTATTAATTACTACCACCCGGATCTGGAGTCATAATTCACAAGCATTCTAGAATTTACGACAAGTAATAGTCTGAAAGAAATACAACTGTCTGAATGAAAAAAACAGTAGAACAGAAAAGATAGACGGGGACTTCAAGGTGTGTGAACGCTGACAGATTTACCTTGAGTCTCCGGACAATGGACCAATAGCAAAAATCTCGATCAACCCGAGCCGGTATCAAAATCTGTACAGAAAGTACAGAGTGCAGTATCAGTACAACCGAACCCATGTACTGGTAAGTGTCGAGCCTAACCTCGACGAAGTAGTGACGAGGCTAAGGCAAGGCACCTACAAATCAACCTATACAATTTAAAGTGTATATGCAAATAACAGAAATGAAGAACCATACAGGAAATGTCGGGAGGGGAACATACTGAGGGGAATACAAGATAAAAAACTACAACAGAGTGATCATCGGAGCAGTCAATATACCATGAATCAACAGGAATAGTGAATACAGTAAGGAAAAATGCACGGCATCACCCTTCGTGCTTTTACTCTCAATCTCACCATAAAATAAATAGAAACGACACGGCATCACCCTTCGTGCATTAACTCTCATATCATGGCACGGCATCACCCTTCGTGCATCAACACTCACAATATGGCACAGCATCACCCTTCGTGCATTAACACTCACAATATGGCACGACATCACCCTTCGTGCATTAACACTATGATACGGCATCACCCTTCGTGCATTAACACTCACAATATGGCACGGCATCACCCTTCGTGCATTATCACTCACAATATGGCACGACATCACCCTTCGTATATTAACACTCTCCCTTACCACAATGCAATGCATAAATATCAACAGGGAGATAGAATAACAAGTACAAACCTTACCTCAGCATTTGGTTCCATAACATCAATCTCAACTTTGAAATAAAAATTCAATTATCACTAGAAAATCCTTAAACATGATAAGAACGATAAATTGAACAACACTGGTATAACACATCGCAATTAGGCATAGGAATGAGACAATATAAGTAAAATTGAGAAACATGGAAAATAGGTAAATTTGGCGGTGCATAAGTACTCGTCACCTCACATATACGCCGCTCACATGAATTTCACTTAGCAAGTAATCTAAGGTTCATAATTCCCTCAAGTTAGGGTTAGACACAACACTTACCTCGCTCCGAAAGCCACTTAATTCTCAATCACAGCTTTTCCTTTGGAATTCACCTCCAAACTACTCGTATCTATTCAAAAATAACTCAATAATACCAAATATTTCCAAAGAGATCAATTATATTGCATAAATTAAATTTCTCAAAATTTCCTCCAAAAAGTCGAAAAATCGACCCCGAGCCCGCTTGGTCAAAACCCGAGGTTCGGACCAAAATCCTTTTACCCATTCACCCCCGAGCCCGAATATGTAATTAGTTTTGGAACCCGACCTCAAATTGAGGTCTAAATCCCCAAATTCTCGAAATCCCTAGTTTCTACCCTAACCCCTAATTCTACCATGAAAACTCTAGATTTTAGGTTGAAAATTCAAGAAATGAAATGGGTAATTGAAAGAAAATGGTTTAGAATCACTTACCAACAATTTGGGGACGAAATGACTCTTGAAAAATCGCCTATCACCGTTTGGTTTTTGAGAAAAATGGAGTTTTGGCTAAAATCCCATTTTTTTGGGTTCTGTTAAGTGCTGGGCGACAGTGTTCATCGCGTTCGCGAGAGCACTGTCGCGTTCGCGAAGTGTATGGGCTGCCAAGCCTTCGCGTTCGCGAGACAGTGATCGCGTTCGCGTAGGCTACCCATCCCTGGTCTTTGCGTTCGCGAGTCATTATTCGCATTCGCGATGAAGAAAAATTTGCCTGCCCCTCCCCAATGCCTAACGCTTCGCGTTCATGATGGGCTTGTAGCGTTCGCGATGGGCTTGTCGCATTCGCAAAGGGTAACGCCCCCATCAATTCGCGTTCGCGACCAAGCCTTCGCATTCGCGAAGAAGAAATCCTCAGCTACCCAGTTTACTCTTCGTGTTCGCGAGAGTACCTTCGCGAATGCAAAGAAGGACATGCCAAAACATAAACACTGCAGAAAAACCAGATTTCCAAAGTCCAAAACATCCTGTGGCCTATCCGAAACTTACCCAAGCCCTCGGGGCTCCAAACCAAACATGCACACAAGTCTAAAAACATCATACGAACTTGCTCGCGTGATCAAATTGCCAAAATAACACCTAGATCTACGAATTTAGCACCAAATCAAATGAGACTCTCAAGAACACTTTAAAATTACTATTTTCTCAACTAGACGTTCGAATCACGTCAAATCAACTCTGTTTCTCACCAAATTTCACAGACAAGTCTTAAATATCATAATGAACCTGTACCGAGCTCTGGAACTAAAATACGGACCCGATACTAACAATGCCAAATATCAATCAATTCTTAACAATAATAATTTCCAAACTTTTAATTTTCATCAAAAATACATAACTCAAGCTAGGGACCTCCGAATTCGATTTCGGACATACGCCCAGGTCCCATATTTCGATACAGACCTACCAGGACCGTCAAAGCACAGATTTGGGCCCGTTTACCAAAACTGTTGACCGACGTCAACTAAAATTAACTTTTAAGGCAAAAATTCTTATTTTTATTAGTTTTCAACATAAAAGCTTTTCGCAAACCTGTCCGGACTACGTACGCAAATCGAGGAGGGTAAAGATGAGATTTTTAAGGTTTAAGAGCGCAGATTCGAGTTCTAAATCATAAGATGACCTTTTGGGTCATCACACTACTAGACATTTGCTCATGACTTGTAGAACCTATGAACCTAGGGCTCTGATACCAACTTGTCATGACCCGAAATTCACCTAGTCGTGATGGCACCTAACCCAACCCGTCAGGTAAGCCAATTAATCACTAACCAATTCTAATAAAAATTAATAAAGCAATTAAGTAAAGAAATATCTGAATCTGATACATTCCCCAAGAACTGGTAGTACAAATCATAAGCTTCTAAGAATTAAGTTTACAAAGCTGAAATAAAGTAAATATATCATCTGTTTGAAGAGTACATAAATAGAGTTTTATAGATCTAAGGCTACCATGAACAAGAGGCAGCTACAACAACTCCGGCTCCCGTCAATCACAACAACGTCAGCAGTCAATATCTGCACGCAAGGTGCAAAAGCGTAGTATGAGTACAACCGACCCCATGTACTCAATAAGTAAAAAAATCTAACCTTAGGTTAAAAGTAGTGACGAGCTTGTACAAAGGTCAAAGTCCAACTCCAATAATCAACAACAGTTCATAAAAGCAAGTAATCAAATAAGTAACTCAAAGAGTAAATGCTCAGCTAAATCATGATTTCTGAAAATAGTTTTGCCTTTCAAGTGTGTCAGTGAAAATCCCAAGTCGTTTACCGAAGTTGTAAAAATATAAGTAGTTTGAAAATAGTAATTCTCCCAAAAATCCTTTCAACAATAAATAAGATGTTTCATTATCTTTCCAGATAGCTAGTGAAAAAAATGCATCATTATGACCATAGGCCAATATGTGTGAGAAGTCATGAATGACTTGATACCGTACAACATTAGGAAAATATAGCTTTATACATGTATGTCATGTATGCATGCTATTATAATGTATTTCAGAGATGAACTCATGTACTCACACTCTCAGAGTACTCAATCTCAATGTCTCACACATTCCACTCATCATGCTCAATCACTTGGTACTGTATATGGCTAATCCGGACCAGGAAAGATCCATCCCGGAATATACACATCAATTGATCATCAGTCACTCAGTACAAAGTAGGGCCAATCCAGCCCGTGGGGAAGATCCATCCCCAGGTATAAATGCTTCAGACAAAATCCATGTCCAGGGAACTGGGAAGATCCATCCCTCAATATAAATCAACTGTGCTCACTGGGGGTATGTGTAGACTCTGGATGGGCTCCTTCAGCCCAAGCACTATATCGCTACGGCGTGCAGCCCGATCATATATAAAAGCACTATATTGCTGCGGTGTGTAGCCTGATCCTATATAAATAGCCATAAGGCTCATTGCGGCGTGCAACCCGATCCATATATACAACCCTAAGGCTCGTTGCGGCGTGCAACACGATACATATAGCTCACAGCTCGGCACTCAGGCCCTAACTCAATCACCAACCTCTCCAGTCTCTCGGGCTCACAATGACATGAACTAGCCCAAAAATAATGATATGATGTATCAATAAATGACAATAAAGACTAAGTTATGATATACAATAAAATGAGTATGACTGGTATGACATTGCAATGTAAACAAATAACTGAACAACAGTAATGACCACGGTGGGTCCCAATAGAATAAGCATGTAGCCTAAACATGGCTTCTAACATGAATCATAGCTCGATAACTCTAGTACGTAGAGATTTCATGATTACACACAAGTTCAGGTAACTACACAGTACCACAGAAATAACGTAATCATAGTTCACACGGTGCACGCCCACACGCCTGTCACCTAGCATGTGCGTCACCTCAATACCAAACACATAACACGTATATTCAGGGTTCATACCCTCAACTCCAAGATTAGAAGAGTTACTTACCTCGAACAAGCCAATTCCAATATCGAGCAAGCCAAGCAATGCTCCAAAAATGCCATCCCACACGTTCTGACCTCCGAACGGCTCGAAACTAACCAAAAACAACTCAAGTACATCAAACAATGCTAAAGGGACCAATCCTGATCGAAAATGATCAAATCTTGAATCAAAAGCCCAAAATTGGCCAAAAGCCCAACTCATGCCTGCACCTTGGAAACCGACAAAATTTACAAAATCCAATAACCCATTCAATTACGAGTCCAACCATACTAGTTTTACTCAAATCCGACTCCAAATCGATGTTCAAAACTCAAAAATTCACATTATGAAACTTAAGGCCAAAACCCCCAATTTCTTCTTTGAAAATCATCAACCAAAAGCTAGAATCGAAGATAGATTCATGATATAAAATCAAAAATGAGTAGAGAACACATATCCCAATCCACATGGTGAAAATTACCTCAAGAATCGCCTCAATCCGAGCTTCATAGCTCCAAAAATGCAAAAATGGTCGAAACCCCCGAAATAGAGTACTTTATACTTCTGCCGAGGCATCCTCTTACGCGAACGTGGGAAGTCCATCGCGTTCGCGATGAACAAAAATACACTGCCACCAAAAGCAATACACGTTCATGATATACCCCACGCGAACGCGATGACCACTGATGGAAAGCTTAGGGAACGCAACTTACCTTTCGCGATCGCGTTGAAGAATTCTCTAACTCCCAGCTGCCAAACCTCAACACTACGCGAACTCATACAATGGACGCAAAGACAAAAAACTTCAACCTAGTGCGAACGCGGCCTTAGAAGCCCGAACGCGAAGAACAAATAGCTCCACTGTCCAAACACATTTCCCGATCGCGGCTACACCTTCGTGATCGCGAAGAACGCCAGAAGCAACAGGTAACAGTAGAAAAACCAGCAATGTAAAGCAATTTGAAATGATCTGAACTACGTCTGAAATTCAATCAAGCCCCTCGGGACCCCGTCCGAATATACCAACAAGTTCCATAACACAATGCGGACCTACTCGAGGCCTCAAAACACACATAACAACATCAAAACAACGAATCACACCTCAAATCGAAATCTATGAACCTTGAACTTTTCAACTTCAATAACTCGTATCGAAACATAGCAAACCAACCCGGAATGAACCCAAATTTTGCACACAAGTCCCAAATGACAAAATGAAGCTATTTCAATTCCCGAAATCACAATCCGAATCAGATATCAAAAAGTTCACTCCCGGTCAAACTTTCCAAAAATCCAACTTCCGCCATTTCAAGCCAAATTCTATTACGGACCTCCAAATCACAATCCGGACGCGCTCCTAAGTCCAAAATCACCCAACGGACCTATCAGAATCATCAAAACTCCGTTCCAGGTTCAAATTCACAAAAAATTCAAACTTGGTCAACTCTCCCAATTTAAAGCCTAACAATGAAATCAATTCTTCCAATTCGATTCCGAATAATCTGAAAACTAAAACCGACAATTCACATAAGTCGTAATATATCATACGGAGCTACTCATGCCCGTAAACTACCGAGCGAAGTGTAAATGCTCAAAACGACCGGTTGGATCGTTACACATACGCCCAAGTCCCAAATCACGATACAGACACCTACCGGAACTGTCAAAATACTTATCCGGACCCGTTTGCTTATAACGTTGACCAAAGTCAACTCAAATGAGTTTTGAAGCTACATTTCATATTTAAATCAATTTTTCACATAAAAACTTTTCAGAAAAAATTTACGGACTGCACACGCAAGTCGAGGAATACTGAAAGGTGCTATTCGAGGTCTCAGAACACCGAAATAAATATTAAATTTAAAAATAACATATTGGGTCATCACATTAATGAATATAAGTCTCTGTTATGGATCTTAATTATACAAACTTATTCAGACCCATTAAGTGATTGTAAATAAAAAAACAAACACCCTTAATGATCAAATCTAAATGATTAAAATTCAGATTTTAAAAATAAATGCACTTAATGTATGAGATTTGAATGATTAAGATTCAGACCTCCATTAAGTACAAATAAATGAGGCCTAAAAGTACAAAAATGGCCTTAGAACCGAATTCGGTAATAAATTGAACACTTGTTGATTTTTGAAGTCTTGAAATTGAATTTCGCAACTCCGGCGTTATCACAAATAAACTTCAATTGTTCAAACTTCAAATAATATCATAAATAAAATTCCAAAAAAAAGTGAGTCAAATAGTTGATAGCAATTTAGTTGAAGAATGAGAGAATGACAATTGAGAATTTGGGTTTGAGAATTGAGAGATGAGTGAAGAAATGAAGAAGAGGGGGGTATATTTATAGTTTTTCAAAGGGCTAAATTAGTAAATACTAAAAGTGCTATTTTTGAAAAAAAAATGCCCAAAAAAGGCTATTCTTGCAAAATAGCCATTGGGTAACGGTCAAAATGGCAGTTGACCATTGCCAACGGTCAACTTAATTAAATAAAAAAAAATCTGAAATAGCCGTTGAACGGGTTCGGTTAACCGGTTCGACTATGACTTGGCCGTACCGGTTCACCGGTTAAAGCTTGACATGACATTACCGGTTTGGATCGATCCGATTAACTGGTATTCAAATCTACACCGGCACAGGCCAGTTTATTGTCCAGCCCAACCCTGCCCGACCCCTTTACCACCGGACCGACCCGGTCGAAAATCGATCTGGGCTGGTCCGGAACGGGGTCAACCCGCCTCGTTTGACATGTTTATCTAAATGAGTAAGATTCAAACCTGTATTAAGTGCAAACAAATGAGGCCTAAGTCTCTTCTAATTGAGAGCTAGTTCAGTGGAAAACAATAACACATAAGGTTAGATAGCAAAAAAAAAGACCTTTAAATACGACTATGATCGAAGTTCTCAAGGTAATTAAAAAATAGGCAACATTTGCAAAGTTATTGAAAAATAGTCATTATTGTGTTGCAATACGGAATGTTCGAGCATAATATACTGGAGATTGGAGCACATGTGTATGAACTTCCAGCATATTATGCTTGATCTCCAGCACATGGAAAGTTCCAGCATAATTTACTGGAGATTGGAGCACTTGTGTATGACCTTCCAGCATATTATGCTAGAACTCCAGCACACGGAAAGTTCCAGTATAATATACTGGAGATTGGAGCACCTGTGTATGAACTTCCAACATATTATGTTGGAACTCCAGTATATTATGCTGGAACTCCGGTATATTATGCTGGAAGTTCACATGTAAAAAATTCGAACTCCATTATATTATGTTGGAATATTTTTCGGATTTTGAACAGTGTTTTTGTTCATATTTATCTTTACATGAAAAGTGACTAAATTTCGATTACTTTTGAAACCGTATCTATTTTTCAATTAGCATTTGTAAATCTGGATATTTTTTAATTTCACCCCGACTTAAGGCCATTGAAAAAAACTCTTCATATCCGATTCCGCTTCTACCCCTAAATCTGGACTAATTGTGTAACCTCCTTCCAATAACAATTAGTCAATTACTAATTGATAGTTCTACAAAATTAGGCATCATGTTATTTGCTTTTGCCCTATCATACTCAAAATTTGCATGCATTAACTTGTTACATTATTTTACACGCTAGTTTTCTGGTACCCAGTTTATATGAATACAAGATTTTAAAAGATCATACAGTAGTTATTATATTAAAAATATATTTTAGTTAAATATTACTTAAAAGTAAAACAAAAAAGTATAAGTTTTTAAAATTAATGATTGTTGATCATATTTAGCTAACTCAATAAAGGAAGAAGTTATGTTAATGTTCTTAATCATCTCTATCGATATACTCAACAAAAATTTAACCTAATTAATATAAATTACTATCATAAAAGTAGAATACAAAAAATACATTTAGACTAATTTATTCTTTTTCATTTTGGAGTGAGCTTGTTCTCTTATAAGCATGCAATCCGGATTCTACATCCTGATGCATCCGTAAGATGCTTTCTTATACAAGCAATGTATGACTAAAATTGAATTGCTTACTATTGATTGATTCGAATGGATAATATGTTAATATTATTTTAGAAGGAATCAAAATATTAAATACGTGTTAAAAATTATAATTAAAATTCTTTCATCGGTTTTTGGTTAATGTTTAGTTTCTATATGCGTCTATAGTCAGATCTCATTTGATTAAAGGTAAGTCTAGTTTGATTAAAAATATTTAATCGTTTATAATATCTAAAATACTTTTATAAGAAAATAAAATAATATGTTTGAATAAGAAACTGAGTATTTTAGTTTTTTATTTTTATTGTGAATTTAAATATTTGGATTTAAAATTTTGAAAACGTTGATAAGAGATTTTTAGTATGTACCATAGTGACTTAGATAAAATAATTACACATCTACTATTTGCATATGAGATAATAACTCTAACAGTTTAATATAGCACATGTATTTTTAAATTGCTAATTATACAATTAAAATTAGTTCTCACAAGAAATTTGGCAAAGACAATAAGTATAAATTCCTTACTTAACTTTTATGTTACAATTGCCAAAATATTTCAATATATGTTATATAAGGAGTTTGCTACTCCCTCTATTTCAAATTAGATGAGGTACTTTTCTTTTTAGTCTGTTCCAAAATAAATGACACATTTCTAAATTTGGAAATAATTCAACTTTAAACTATTCATTTTACTAATTTTACCCTTAATGAGAAGCTTTTATAACCACACAAATGTCATAGCCCCACAAGCTTTTACCCCTTAAGCTTTTAAGACCACAAATTTTAAAAATATTTTTTTTTCTTAAACTCCGTGCCAACTCAAACTAACTAATCTAAATTAAAATGGAAGGAGTACTTATTAGCACATTACGGTTATATATGAGATGAATATTGCTTATTACATCGGAATTCTGAGTTGTGATTGAAAATTATTTGTGATTGTTTGTTGCTGTCTAGTTGTTTTGGAGTTGTAGGAGGTTTACTTTACTAAGACTTGGGGAATGTCCAGCTCTCAATCAATTTTATTTTTATTTCTTGTACATAATGTTTACTTGGTAATAAAATATATGTAATACAAAAAATAAAATAAATATACTTAATCATCCTAGAATAATTATAATATTTTCAAAATAATTTTCAATCTTATTAGGGATATATAATAAATACTATTCGATCCATTCCTATTCAAATTAAATTCGCCTATCAAAAAATTTATAGTGTCAACACGGACAAGAAAAAATTTAACAACTAAAATTTTAATATCTCAAAATCCTAAATATTAATAAAATTATTAAATAACTATTTTTTCTAGTAAGAATTAGGCAAAATCTTATTAATTACAAAAAAATCTCCTAAACTTAAAAAGATAAAAGGTAAATTTTAATAATGCAAAATATAAATGCAGTTGAAAGACAAACTTTCCTAGTTTAGACAAAATTGTATTAACTACAAAAAGAAGTCTCCTAAACCTAATTCGAAGGAGAATGGAGAAATTTAGTACTCCAAAGTATAAATGGAATTAGAAAGTCAAACTTTCCTAGCGTGTAGTGAGCGTTTAGGCAAAATTTTATTAACAATAAATGACTATTCCTAAATTGTAGAAAAATTAATTAAAATCTTTACCTAAATATTAATGAAATACTCAAATTATTATATTGTCCAATGTGAACTACGTGTTTTAAAGGGTAAAAAGGCGAACGATATTTCGCTAAGGACTTTCGTGCTTTTAATATAGTATAGATATAGATAACAAATGAATATCCTAATGACAATAACCTGATGTTATAAAAGTAAATTACCGAAAATTAATTGTATCATGTCATAACAAAAGAGAAACCGAGATGCTGAGATGATTTAACTTTATTTATGTTTATATACAATTGAAAAATCAAAAAATTAATATGGCATAAATTTCTTTAGATAATCAGCCTAATTGAACTATTAACACCACTAAGCTGAGATGAATGGCTTTATTTTTAATTAAAAAAAATTCCATGTTCTGATAAGATTTAAAAGCCTTGGGGCTTTTCAACCAAGTCATACTTTGAGGGATTCTGCATTGTTAAATAGGCTTTAGGCAAAACATTTTTTAGTTAAAGTTAATAAAAAATATTTGAAGTTGAAAATGGTAAAAAGTTTATGCTTGCGGAGTTTGCAGCTGTGTCTGAACATGAATAAGTAGAAAAGATATTTACAAAAATAAAAAAAGTTTTAAACGGAAAACAATTTTGACCTGAAATATTCTCCAAATCAATATTTCGTTATTTCATCAGTACTCTCAATACTGAATTTTAGTACTTAAAATGCTTGTGACCAAAATTTGTATTTTCAAACATTAAAGTTCAGTCTATAAAATATTGAAATAATATTTGATGGGTTTGGTCCGGTAAAAATGGCAAAGTAATTTATTTGCAAGGAGTAATTAGGTAAGAAGTCAAGATTACAGTTGGGAAGGCCATAATTAGGTTGGAATTTTTTCTTCTTTCCCATTTATATAGCTTGAAATGGGATCTTTACACAAATAGTTAGACGGTTTTACTGTTTACTTAACCTGACGGTATACATATATTTTGCAAGGAGTAATTAGGTAGGAAGTCAAGATTACAGTTGAGAAGGCCATAATTAGGTTGGAATTTTTCTTCTTTTCCTTTTATATATCTTAAATTTCTTAAAAAAATGTATAAAGTATCTGGTATAGTGAGAAATAAGCAAACCCAATGTTTCCTCGAATTTAGATTTTTCAGTATCCAATATTAAAATAGGAAGATATGACTCTGTTTAGGGATTTGTATATTTTTATTAGCAATAAAAACTGAAATAAAGCATTATTTTATTGCAGGAGTTGAAGCTTTAACAGCACATCATCGGTTGACTGGCTTTTTGTGGTTTGAATACATTCACCGGCTTTTTTCTAATTGCATAAAACAATAATTTAAAATCGTTTTAACCCCTTTCTTTTTATGAAAGGCCATGTTTACCCCTGAATTCTTTTTCTTTGGTCGTTTATGTCCCTACCAATTAATGTGTTCTTTTCTTTCTCTCTCTTCCTTTTAAATGTACACGTCTTTTTTCACTGCTTTATATTTTTCTATTTCCGTTCGTTGAACTTCTAGAAATATCGAATGCAATGTACTTTACCGTTTTTTTAAAAAATAAAATAAAATTACACATCTAATTTTAATTTTTGAATGAGAATAAAAATATAAAACGAAGAATTAACAAGGGCAAATTAACTTGATTTCAGTAGAATTGTTATAAAATGCTAAGGGATTTTACATGCAAAGGTGCATATCATCAAATAAATAGTTTTAATATATTTATCAAACATGTATCCGTCTATTTATAAAAATAATTTCAATATTTAAAAGTATTCTTTTGAATGCTGAAACTTGATTATATCAACTAATTTTAATCCTTAAGACAAACGGGTTTTCAATTTTAGCTGTTGGGATCTAATAATGCAATTGGAACACAAGTTCTCCTATCTTTTAGCTCTTCCTACTTCACTATTCACGTGCCTACCTCCTTTTTTTAAAAATCAAATAATCTATTGTTTAGTTTAATCCACTAATGTATGTGTGTTCGTCGATTAGTACGGTACGATATGTAAATATTTTAGTTCGGTATTTTGATATTAAGTTTCTTAAAGTACTATACCAATATCATATATAATTGAATTCGATAGAGTTTGACTTTTTTTCTTTTGATTTCGATTTATTCGGCCCGGTTCTTTCGATTTTTTCGACTTGAGTACTAGCTAATGCATAGAGCCATAAACAGTAATATTCTCATTAATTAAAGGCTAAATACCTAGTCGGCCCCTTAAAGTTGGCTCCAATTTCCATTTTGACACCTCAGCTAAGCTCAATACCTATTGAACACTTCAACTTAAATAAAAGTGTACCGATTAAACACAAATTTAATAATTCTACATTGTGTTTGGGGCGTGAATATCACTTGCTATCTACCTAGCAAACAAGACCAATGAGAAAATGACATGTCAGCAAGACAAAAAAAAATCAAATTTGAACAGAGAAAAAGAAAAGAAAAAGGCCCTCCACGACCCCTTCGCTGCAACCCCCCACCTACCATCGTCCCCAACTCCTCACTGGCCTAATTCCCTAGCTACTGCAGTTCCTCGCTGAACCCTTTCTTCGTCTTCTCCAAATAACAAGCAGAATCACACACAATCACTAATCTGAGCAAACAACAACCAATTGAAATAAATATATTCGTAAATTCGAACATAAATCAGTGATTAAATTCAAAAAATAGGTATGAATTCAAGGAAGCCGGGTCGTCTTTCTCGCAATGAAGGTTCCGAAAAATTTGAACCAAAACCCAATTCAATCCAGCTTAAAATACACTCAAACATTAGATTCAGATTTTCAAAAATGTTTCCAACAAGAATCTATAACACCCAATTGATTTCTAGTCAAAGTTTTCAGATCCTTTTTTTAATTCAAGCTCGAAGCTCCTTTAATGTAGGTCAAATTTTCTCCTCAAATTAATTCTCATCCAGCAAACGGTTTCAGCCAACAAATTCCAACTCAAATGAAATTAGAACTCCAAATTTATTCCCTAAATATCAAAATCGAGATAGACTGTAATAGTCTATGGTTGACCACACAAAGTTAGAGTTCAAAATTATGATTAAACTTAGATTGGAATATTACTATAGTGGAGTAAGATTCTCAACAATGGAGAGGCTTCTAAGTTTAGGTGGTTTGGCAGTGATGGACTAGTAGGGATGGAATTTGGTGTCGAAGGTCGTGGCTATGGTGGAGTGTGTTAGAGATGATGGTGGCAAAAAAATAAGATTAAAGAGAGAAGGGAAAAAATTAAAATTAAGGAGTATTTCCTTTGCTTTTACTTTCCACGCTCTCAAAAGAGCGTGTAATTACAGACATTGTGTCATGTTAGCATATGTGTTCAATATGTACATTTTTATTGAAGTTAAAGTGTTCAATATGTATTGAGCTTAGTTAAAGTATAAAAATGGAAACGAGAGCTAACTTTAAGGGGCCGCTTAGGTATTTGGCCTTAATTAAAGTACTCACAAACATAAAACTAAAAGCGTTCTTAGCTCGCCTGACTTTTGACAAAATCTTTATCATTTTTTAGCAATAATATGTGAATTATATAACTTAGAATATATTTCGGTACGATATCAGTATTTCAGCCAAAATATCATACCTAATATTTTTTTTTAATAAAAATAAAACCAAATACCATACCAAATATACCAAAAAATTTCGATTTCAGTATTTATCATATTATGCACATCCCTACACTATTGTTATGACTTGTGAGCTTAATTCCTTTATTATTATTTTTTGCTCAATCATTTTTATAATATGACAGTAAGAAAATTATATCATTTAATCCTTTTACGTTGAAGGTTATAATAACAATGTATAGTATATTTTACTTTTACAGAAATTGAAACCTCCTTGAAATGTATAGAAATTTTAAATATTTATTAAAATATTGATGAACATTAAATATGTATATTTAAAATAAAATTTGACACAGATACATCCTAATCTTAATTTTTTCTCTCTTTTGTAACGGAAGAAAAAGGGTACAATAGAAGGAATCATTATGATTAAAGGGATTGCATTTTCGACCAAAAAGCATACGTTTTTTCCCTTCTTTTTTACTGATAAAGAAAATAGGATGAACATACTTTCTTTTTCCACTCAAATTATAACGTTTCCGGAATTTCATGATAATATAGACAAGTTATTGACAGCTAGTCAAAAATATTAAAAAAAGATATCATAATAATTCAACTTTTAAACTTACCAGATCCAAATGAATTTAAATACGAGTTTAAGTTTGGTGCAAACCATGAGGCAAATATGAATTATAGTAATTAGGGTTGTTCGTCGGTCGATATAATATAGTGCTGTATTTAAGTATTTTAGTTCAATATTTTTGGTATTTGATTTCTTAAAATGCTATAGCAATACCATACCTAATTAAATTCAGTATAATTCGATTTTTCTCCGTTCAGTTTTGATTTATTCGGTCCGACAACTTCGATTTATTCGGCTTGAATATTAGCTAATGGATAGAGCCAGAAACTGTAATATTCTCATTAGTTAAAGTACTAAAAAATAAAAAAAAAAATAAAAACCAAGTATCAACACATAAAGAGAAAAAGGTACATCACAAAATAAATTTGATCATTAAAAATGTCTTTGTTAAATACTTATAATTAATTGCTAAACTTTGAGAATACAACAAGGATTGTCAACCTCAACGTGAATGCCAAAGAAAAGTATTATATGCATCCTTAACGAGAGGTCTCGGGTTCGAGTCCCTGGGTATGGAGTCATATTTGTTAGGGAGCGCTCTCCCCGACGCGAATCTAGATTTAGTTGGGCGCTAATATGGGTACCGGACACCGGGTGAGAAACCCAAAAAAATAATATTATATAACTTGGTATGTTATTATCAATAATATATGTATTCCGTAACTTATTACTATATATTTCGGTACAATATTGATATTTTATTCTTTTAATATTGAATACCATATCTAATACAATTTTTTTTAAAACGTTAAACAAAATATTATATCAAATACCAAAATATTGAACACCAAATACCAATTTTTTTTTTATTTCCATACAATTATTCAGTATTTATCATATTATGCATAGCCCAAATAGTAGTACGTAACCTTTCATATCAAGCTGATATTAGAATCTAGAGAATATAGTGAAAATCAATAAAATTTATTGTAAAATATTTTTGTCCTATCAATATATATAACAACATAGATATTTTATAGTATATTCTAATGAGTGAATAGGATAACATGTACTAATATTTTCTTTAACACCACTTCTCCTATTTACGGAAAATTAATGAGATTTGGTAATTATGGTTCATAAATCATAAATCTCCAAATATGGAAACAAAATCTTGTCATTATCTAAGTTAAAAATATAAAAGGGTAATTATGAGAACATAGAAAGTAAGCTGAGGACATTTTGGACATTCATCACAATTAACAAATACTAGGTGTAGAGTCCAGACAAAAGGCAATTACTATCAGTTGTTTTTTCTTCACTTTTATTTTCTTATTGACCCCATTAATGGAGGGAACCTCAACTTTACAATCTCCAAAAAACACCAAACGAAATTTACTTCTGAAAATCAAAACTAAACAGTAGTAGCAATCTCCAAAACCCCCTTTTCTCTTCTGGCGCCATTTGTTCACTAACCCTTCTTTCAAACCAAACTTTTTATTTTTTCAATATAAACTCTATTTAAAGTTACATTCTTGATTTTTTTTCCATATTACTGTCTTTTTTTTGGGTGAAAAAAAATGATGGAAATGGAAGATAAAGAGAGTACAGAATCTGGTTCACTCGGTGTTAACTCAGAATATGACTCACCACCGCCACCGCCACCGCCACAACCACAACCACCAGCAACAGTCAATGGGAGTTTGACAAGTGGCAGTGGTAGTGGGGTTGTGCCACCACAAGTGCTGAATATGAATATGAACATGAACATGAGTATGACAACAACTGAGGGGGCAGTAGGGGTGGTGGTCGTGGGTAGTGGGGGTGGTGGGGTAGTGGGTAGTGGTGGGGAGAAAAAGAAGAGAGGGAGGCCAAGAAAGTATGATGCTGAAGGGAACTTAACACCTCAATATATAAAAGCTGCTGCAGCAGCAGCTGCAGCTAAAGCAGCAGTGGCGGCGGCGGCGGCGGCGGCAGTGACGTCACCTGGTGGTGGTGGTGGTTGTGGAGTGACACCACCGTCAGGTTTTACTATAACGTCACCGCCTTCTTCTGCCTTTTCTTCTTCTTCCTCTAAAAGAGGACGTGGCAGACCTTCTGGTTCTTCTGGTAACTTGCAATTAATTGCTTCTTTGGGTAAGTCTGTTAAGAGATTTTGCTCAAAGATCTCTTAATTCTTAAAAAAAAAACTAATCTTTATATGCTTGTTGATTAAAAGGGACAAACCCTAGAATGGTCCTTTTTATTTTTGTTTTTGGACAGCATAAGGGTAAGGTCTACGTAAATACTACATTCTTCAGATCCCACTTGTAATGATTTTAATGTGTTATTGTCATTCACATTATACACGCTCCCCTGATCTTACTTGTGCGACTTCCCAGGCTATTGTTGTCCTTTTTCGTACACACTAACCTCTCCTGACCCAACTTTACTGGGATGTTATTGTTGTTGTTTTTGTTGACTGAATCTGAAATGAGGCAGGCAAAAAAATCCAAGATTTGGTTTTGTTAGCTTTAGTTTGTTTTACCTAATGATTTTTGTGACGTAAGAGTGGTATGTGCTTTTTGGTGTTTGAAGGTGAGCTGTTTGCACATACAGCTGGAGGGGATTTTATGCCACATGTGGTTACTGTGCATACCGGAGAGGTAATTTCTTCTTTTTCCTTTTTCTTTTTCTTTTTGATGCCTATGTTTTCTGTCTTTAATGATGTAATGAAATGAAATACTAGGATCTCCTTTTCAGATCTGAAATGTTATGTGTATGTGTTTTAGGATGTGGCAGGAAAGGTTTATTCTTTTGTGCAGAAGGGTTCAAGAGGGATCTGTGTTTTGTCTGCAAATGGGGCTGTTTCTAATGTTACAATTCGTCAGCCTGGTTCTTCTGGTGGTCTCTTGACATATGAGGCATGTCTTTTCTTGTTTCATTTTTCTCTTAATCTTGTATACCTTGTATCTTTTTTAAGATTGTGTTAGCTTTTACTGAGGTTTAGCTAATTAGATGCTTCTGTTTTGTTGTTGCCCTATCTCAACCACCCCCACCTGAAAAAAGAAAAAAACAGAAACAGAAAAAGAAAGTCTCAAGATCAAGCTCTAAAGAATTAAAGGATGGTTTCTCTGCGTATATATAGTTTCTTTCTTTTTTGTTTGATAATGTATATATTCTGCGAAAATGTAGTTATAACTGGCGAAGAATCGTTGGTACCTGCCCTGAACAAGAGTGATGTGTTGATTAGCTACACGTCTGTTCGAACCCTCTTACGAACCAAAAAGCCTGATTATATAAGTGAAAAAGGTAGAGGGTCGGACCAATATCCACCAAGTTACTAATTGTGGGCTGACTAGCTCTCGGAGACTTCTGGGGTATAAGGAAAAGAGAGAGAGAGAGAGTTGTTGGTGGCTTGACCTTTATTTGGTCTTGGAAATTTGCAGAGGCAGAACAAGGATTTGAAATTTATAGGTTCCTACAACGACCTCGAGTTATACATACAATAATAACTGGGTTACAATCAAATATTTATAGATATATGCAAATGCTACTAGGTTCATGGGAACCATAAGCTTAAGGCTAGATCCGCCCCCTGGAAATTTGTATCATTATTTATAGGAAATTGACTAATTCATTCTCTCAGTGAACTTGCTAACCGTGATTTAGTTTTGCCGTTACATATGCGTAGGAAGATTAGCTTATTACTGGAGGCTACACCACAGTCAGAACTAAAACACTTCGTATACTAGTGATATGACTTAAGTGTTTCAACAAATCTTTGTCTGGAGCCTGAATGCCATGTTGCTTGGAATGGTTGAACTTTTAAAATAGCGGTGAGGGGAGCTCCAGTCTTTATTCATCAGAGTACAATAACTTACTTCAAGGACTAGAAGATGTACCCGTGACTGGATAATTCAACTCTGCTATTGCATGTTCATTGAATCTTTAACTGTCACACACTTATTTTCTGTATTCTAGTGATTTTCCTTTCTCAAATGGGATCAGCTAGTTTACTTTCTGTGAGTTCATCTCCTCATTCTAGGATATATTTGTATTCATCCTGAATGACTTTGCTTATGTTACAGTGCAAAGCATGAATCAGTGCCCACCATTCTGGAGAAACCGGTGTTTTTCCTTCTGCCAAATATGTTGTTGCCTTTTTTTTTTGGTAATTGTGTTCAAATGCTGTTCTTGTTTGACAACAGCAAAGATCACCAGAATTGTTGAAGCGGTCAAATTTTAGCACATTAACTTTAGTATGTCAGCGTTGCATAATTTAGTGTTTGAAACGCAAGGATCAAATAGAGTTGACACTACTTGTCGGGATGAAAATGGTTATCAGATGTCCTATAATTGTCTCCACTTGAATGAGCTTGCATCATATTATTTAAGGAAATTAATGCTCCCTAATTCTTTTCAGTTTACATGCCTATTTTCTTCAGCAAGAAAAATGTTGTTGCAGTCTAGAAAGGAAAAAGCAAGCCTGGATTTTTTCATGGATGACTAACCTAATACGCTTGCTGATAATTATATACCCATTGAATCTCATTTCATCATTTTACTATCTCAGCTCTCATGTGCTTTTTGTTTAAGAGTTGTTATGTCGTCTATGAGAAAACAGGAGTTATCACCACCTTTTATATCCTGGAAAATTCATATTTAATTACTCTGATGATGCAGGGCCGCTTTGAGATCTTAGCATTAACTGGGTCTTACACTGTTTCTGAAAACGGTGGCATGAAAAGTAGGTCTGGTGGATTAAGTGTTTCGTTAGCTGGCCCAGATGGCCGTGTTATTGGTGGTGGTATTGCTGGTTCACTCATCGCTGCAAGCCCCATCCAAGTAAGTCCTGTTATGTTATTACTATATAATAATTTATAGGCCAATTATCTTTTATGTTGTCAAATTTTCTGAATTACGCGTCCACAGCCAAAATTGTTATTTCTTCTTATATTGCTAGATGGTGGTCGGAAGTTTCATGCCAAATGCTTTTATAAAACACAATAAAAGAAAGCATCACCAAGTCGAACCAAGAATGGCTCCCGTTATCCACAGCTCTCCGAACCCTGTTTCAATGGTAAGACCTGTATCACATGCACCACTTGTGAACAACATGACTCTGACTCAGGCACCTCAAATACCAATGCAAAGCCACGGAGAAGTCGATAACAGCACGAGCAACAAAGATATGCCAAATTCCACATCTACCGACACTTCTGACTGTAATGGATCGGAGCCAACTTTGGAGCAAAGACCATATCCTGATATTAACCTGTCTATACCTATGGAGTAGCTTGTTAAGTCGGGAAACCAAACTTGACGATAGTTTCTTTTCCATTTAGCTGATTCCTTGTTATCCTGACTGCTGATTGTAACTTGAGGAATCATTTTAGGACTGCCTTAGAAACTTTGAAGTATGCTGACGACTAGAAGAGGGCTAATATATCTTTTGTTTTCTGGTTGTAATGTCTATACAGATCTTTGTTCTTTTCTTTTTGAAGGATTTTACCCAGGAACCGATGCTATATAGTTGCATTAATGTCAGTCGGAAGTCCAAGATCACTCACTTGATTCTTATATTGATATCATGTTTTATGCCTATTTAGTTGTTAAAGGCTTAATGCAGTCTCTCTGAGGCTGTATTGTCTTTCGTAAATAGCCTCTCTACCTGCAAACGTCTGCGTACACACTACTCATTCCAATCCCATTTGTAAAAATATACTGAGTAATTTGTTGTTGGAGAGGTTACATGATTCTTTCAGTGTAACCTTATTTTATTTTAGTGCGTTAATGTTAACAGGTAAGGACATACTCCCACCATTCCACTTTATGTAGCATGATTCAGAGTACGAGTGTACAACAACAATAACATATCGTAAAATCTCACAAGTGGATTCTAGAAAGGGTAATGTGTACTTAGACTTTATCCTTACCTTTCGAAAACCCTTGGCTCATTCGGAGTACAAGAGTTAAAGTTTTTAATTTTGTATGTGAAATTAGATAGATTCTTCAAGTTTTTGAAATTAAAATTTATATATTTGGAAACTACATATAAAGAATTACTAGTAATTATAATTTATAATTTAAAACATTTACTAAAAATTTAAGAAAAATGTGATAAAAAACAACCTCGTAGGTTCCCAAATAGTAATAATATTGCCAAATAAATTGAAACATATTTGTTATAAACTGTGAAGACATTTATATTGCACCTTTCCTCAAATATTGTAGTAAACAGTAGTAGATCATTGACATTGTGAAAATAGGTACTTGAAACACTAAGTGAAACATAGTTATATAAGTTTTAGCCTATAGTAAGTAAAATCTCAATGACTAAACTTCAGAAGCTTCCATTTTAATGCCAAAACGGAGAATTATCTTAACATAGTAATCCCAATTAGGATGAGAAGCTGTAGTTGCAGGTTGTCCAAAGGGATGTTAGACCATCCAAAAACTTGCGCAGATCTCCCTTAGGACCTATTCAAACCCCACAAAAAGAAATTATCACGAGTTGGCTATGTAAATCAACAAAAAGATAAAATTAAATGTTAGGACTTCATTATTTATATACATTGATACTACTACAACAACAACAAACGCAGTACATTCCCACAAGTGGGATGGGGAGGGTAGTGTGTATGCAGATCTCACCCCTACCCTGGAAAGTAGAAATGCTATTTCCGTTAGACCCTCGGCTTTAAGCAAGCATGCATTATATATAATGAAACAACAACAATAACAACAAACCCAGTGTAATCTCACAAGTGACATCTGAAGGTAGTGTATATGCGGACCTTACCCTACATTAAAGAAGGTAGAAATGCCGTTTTCGGAAGACCTTTGGCCTCGGATGGGTAAAAGGAAGGGCATGCATTATATATAATGATAGCGAAAACAATTAATACAATAGATATAATTTATAAGTATTAGTTACCACTTACCAAGAAACGTGTCTCTGCCGTTTCCAACTTTGAAAATAGGAGGGAAAACCGCTGTATTAGGCTGGAAAACAAGAACTATAATCAGTTAGTCTCTATTAAGAGATTTATTATGTCTATATCCAATCTTGTACTCTTGTTTTCAATGAAATGCAAAACGTACAGGGTTAAGTAGAGCTACGTGGGGCTCATCATCAATCATAAGTATGTTGGATTCTGAAAATTTCCCACCACGAAAAGGAAGGATATGATACTTGTTTTCCCATATTTTCTTCATTTGTTTCAAGAATATGGGCTTCTCCTTCTTCTCCAAGCATTTAAAGCCACTATCAATGCATTTTCCTTGATCCTAGAAAATAAATGAAATTTCAAAAGATTTGTTTGTTTTCTAAAATTTAACCAAAAAGGACAGCCCGATGCACGAAACATCCCGCGTTTACGCAGGGTTCGAGGAAGGGCTGCACCCCAAGGAAGTATGATGTAACGATCCTATTTTTATTCAAGTATTAGTGGCTGATTCCACGGCTCGAACTCGTGACTTATAGGTCACATGGAGACGGGTGGTCCAAGGCTTCTTTCTCAAATTTAACCTAAAAGGGTAGCCTAGTGCATAAAATATCCCGCGTTTACGCAGGGTACGAGGAAGGCCCGCACTCCAAATACAAGCACACAATCCTGATTCAAGCATTAGTGGCTGATTCCACAGCTCGAACCTATGACTTATAAATAGCACAAAGATAACTATACCGGTGATGCGAGGCTCCCCTTCTTTCTCAAACTAAAACTCAATAAACAAAATGAGTTCTTAGCTTATTAGATTAAATTGAAAGCCACTTACCCATACAAATAACAACTTTGGTCGAAGTCCAACCATGATGTTGTCTAGAACAGATCCATGTTTCTCCTATTATACGGACAAAAACAAAGCTATAGTAACAATAATTTCAAGAAATTATTATTAACTTACTAGGTTTAAAACATTTTAATTCGAATACTAACTCCATAGCAGACGACCACAGTCCGACTTCAAATCTCTCAAGGCAAAACTTCATAAATTGATCACAGAAAGGTCTCTTGAAAGCTGCGTTTAACAAGGCATCACAACATAATTAAGCTATATATAATTAGTTAAACCAAAAACAAAAAAAGAAAAGAATCATTATAACAATTAACCAAACATATCAATGAATCATCTTTTACTCCACACACACACACACACATCATCTTTTCCAGTGTCCTTTGTTTCATCTTCATGATCACTATTATCATCATAAAAAACCAGGTTTTTAATTCAACTTCAGATTTGAAAGCTTTCTTGCCATAGTTGAATTTAGAAGAAAGTTTAGTGATAATACCACTAAGACAATTGAAAAATCCATGGCTGCATCATTCTGTATTTATAGTGGTATTCAAGCTTTAATGGTTACAATTAACCCCTTCAAATACTGTAATTAAACGATGAAGTCCTTCCACTTCCCAAGATTCATGTATATATGCTCAAAATTAATCTAGAGGATAGAATCTGATCAGTTACTCCAAAATGATTATCCAAAAGATTATGTAAGGGTCCAGGGAAGGACCACATCCTTAAGGGTGTGAGGTAGACAGTCTACCCTAATACAAGCATTAGTGACTATTTTCTCGGTTCAAACTCGTAACCTATAGGTTATATGAGGACAACTTTACGGTTACTCCGAGGCTAAAGATTATGCGCATTCAATCGAAAATCAGTAGTATATCTGTTTAGTCTACTACAATTATCATAAACTTGCCAAATCAGTACTAACCTAAAGAGCAATAGTTTATCAAGGGGTGGATAACATTTTTAATTAAATTGTCAAATAAATATTTCAAGTGTCTAGCGTAGTGATTACAAAATGATTCGCCATAGACATGTTTCGTTTGATAAAAGGAAAAAAATAAGGGAACACTTGCAATATAGAATACATATTTATATCAAGTAACATGAAGATCCGATATATATTTCATTTGGATTCTTTAGTTGGATCATTTATTTTGGTTATACATAAAAGATTTTTGGAATATTCGTGGTATAACGAATTTTGGTGGCAATCACAGAAAGGACAGTTATTAATTCTTATGTTCACCATGTCTCTTAAGCGCTAGAAATCAAAAGTGTGATTAGATTATAAGTACTATCTCAAGAATATATATACTTTATCGTATCCTAAGCAAAACATGTTCAAATTAAATCATTATAGGTCCATTAAGCAAAACCGGATTCATGATTTAAACTCTATGAATTCAATATTTATGCTATTAGCATTGAATTCATTGTAGCGAGTCTTGATTTGGTTATATTGGATTATGAGTACTATCTCAAGAATATGTACTTTATTATATCCTAAGCAAAAACTGTTCAAATGATTGTAGGACAGATTAATTTTGACACTACCAGAGACGGATTGATGATTTAAAAATACTTCCACATCAAAAAGATAAAATGGATTTAATTCAAATATAGATACATAAAAGGCTGCAACTTGCAAAAACACAAGACTAATACACACAACATTACACAAAAAAGTACTACTCCTTAGAAAGGATTTACATAGTAAAGCAAAAAGCAGTAACCTTTTTTACATACTAATCATATCAGTCAGAGTCATAATCAGAGTAATTAGAGCCAGAAGCTTTCCCTGCGCGAATTATCTTAGCACAGTAATCATAATCAGAGTAATTAGAGCCAGACGCTTCCTCTGCGGGAATTATCTTAGCATAGTAATCCCAATTAGGATGAGAAGCTGTTATCGCAGGTTGTCCAAAGGGATGTTCTTTCACGTATGTTGGAACATCATCTGCATCTGCTACGCCATCCAAAAACTCTTGCATTTCCCCTTTAGGACCTATATATTCAACACCCACAAAGATAAATTATTTAGAGTTAGTTATGTACATCAACATATAAATTCTTCGGTCAGCATTTATTTTATACACACCAACAATGGACACTGCGAAGATTTTTCCACTATAGCCAGGGGCGGAACCAGTGTACATATTACAGGTTACAGGTTCGGCCATACCTAGTAATTTTTGTCCAAACACCTGTATTAGTATCAAGAAATCCATTAAATATGAAAATTTCTTAATTGAGAACCCAGTAACTTAAAAGAACTACAATTTCGAACCCAATAACTTTAAATTCTGGCTCCGCCTCTAACTATAGCTATAATTTAACCTATAGCAACAAATTGCTTGTCATAGTTCAGGTTACTAATTCTACTTGTGATTGATTATTATATGCAGATACATATATGTAGCCTAATAATAAAATAATTCTGACACCATAAGTGTATATAGAATAATTAAGTTAAACTCCAGTCAGTGATTAAAGGAGTAGTAGAATATATTTGTTACCAAGAAATGTGTGTCTGCCATCTCTAACTTTGTAAGCATGAGGAAAAATTGCTGTATTAGGCTGCAAATGAAACAAGAACTAACAATTAGTCTTACAATCGAAATAGATAAGATTTCTCCAGTTTCACTAAAAAGGCAGCTCGGTGCATAACTCATTCCAACCGGGTCCGGCGAAGAGCCGCACCTCAAGGGGTGTGATGTAAACAACATAGCCTAATGAAAGTATTAGTGACTGCTTCTACGTCTTGAACATGACGTATGGGTCACACCGATACAATTTTACTGTTCCACTCTTGTAATATAATCTTGTTTTTTTTTCAATGAATTGCAAAACTTACAGGGTTTAAAAGAGCTGTGTGGGGTTCATCATCAATCATAAAGAGTGTTGGATTCTGAAAATCTTCCACCACGTAAAGAAGGATTATACTTGTTTTCCCATATTTTTTTCAGCTGTTTCAAGAATATGGGCTTATTCTTCTTCTCCAGAGTTGAATAATCGCTCTCAATACATTCATCTTGATCCTAGAAAAGTAAATGAAATTTCAACAAGATACCTGTTTAGTTTTCTTTAATAAGCAAATAACAAAATTAGGGGTGTCAAGTTGAGCCCAAACCAATTTGACCCGTTCAAGGCTGGGCCGATCACTGATCCGTTGAACTTAGTCCATTTTGACTCAACCCATCTCAGTCCATCTAAAGTTTGACTAATTTTTAGCCCAAATTAATTCATCACTAAGTTTGCTAAAATATCTTTAAAATAATTTTTTTTTTTATATGTTATATATAATCATAACAAAAGGAAAAAAATCTTATTTGATGAATAAATAATTCATAAAAAAAATAATACACATTAATTCAAGCTTGATAAGAGTTGGGCGAGTTGGACTATAATCTAAATATTAATCTAACTAGACCCAGTTCACCTCAGCTCAAGTTACTTTTGGATGGGTGACTTAATCCATTTTGACTCGCCCAAAATTAACCCGACCCGCCTATTTGACAAACCTAAGCAAAATTAAATATTGAAAGCCACTTACCCATACAAATACCAACTTTCGTCGAAGCCCAAACCATGATGTTGTGTAAAATAGGATCCACGTTTCGACTATCATATAGACAAAAACAAAGTTAGAGTAACAATAGCTTCAACTCACAGAGATAATTAGTTCACTTGATTTTAAAAAAAAAAATTAAAACTAGATTAATACTAACTCCCTGGCAGAAGACCACAGCCCCACTTCAAATCTTTCAAGGCAAAACTTCAAAAACTGATCACAGAAAGGTCTCTTGAAAACTGTTTGACAAAAGGTATATACATAACAAAAGTTAAACAAGCTAAAAGATCATTTACAATTAATTGACAAATATCAATGTAATATCATATTTACTCAGTAAAACACACAGAACCAGAGTCAGGATTTGAAACTTATAGGTTCGTAATTCTAATCTTTTTATGTTATTGAGTTTTAAATTAATAATTTATACATATTTCATAATTTTTTTTTAAAAAAATATAGGGTTTGAACGACATGCTGGCTCCGCCGTAACGTCGAACAGCGGATTCGTTTGGACGATGCACCCTATCAACCAGCAGACCTCCAAGATTAAGCACAAGAAGTTTCTTTTTTGGGCCAAGGTTCAGTTTTTCTAAGGAAAGGTCTAAGTTTTTTCCAGTGTCCTTTGTTTCATTTTCATTATCACTGCTATCACTATCAGAAACAACGCTCTTCAACTTCAGGTTAGGAAGATTTCTTGCCATAGTATATAAAATCTAATTTGAAGAAGACTTTAGAGGTAATATTAATGAGAAAAACATGATACTTCTATAAATAGTGGTGATTCACCGTTTAATGGTGAAAAATCCTTTCAAATACTGTAATTAATTAAGATATGGATCAGGCTATATCCACTTCCCAAGGTTCATGCATGCATGCTCAAAATCGAAAGGCAATTAAAAATCTGTTCAATCACCCTTTTTAAATTATAGGTTCAAAATTATATTCTTTCTGAAATTTAAATAATTTTCACATATATATATATACACACACATTCAGCGCCAAAACAAGACTGTCTGAAGTGGGATTTGAACCATCAATTTCACTTGTATAGGTGCATATATTTAAATATTTTTTTAAAAAAATATAAGATTATTATAAATAATTTAAGAAAAAGAGTATGGGTTCTCGTGAACCCATACCCCTTAACCTAGATAACACCCATGCTTCTAATTAATTTTAAGATGATAATATTACATGTTAGTAAATCGGTTTTTAATTTGACTTGTGTCCATAATTAATAGATTTCTTAATATAATTATAGAATTTGAAGTAAAACTATATCCTGCCTTCTAGCTCCGTCCAAAATAATTAGCCTACAAAAATCAGTACTAACTAATCTATTGGCTAGAGAGCCAGTGGCGACCCATGTACAATGGTGTGGGTTCACGCTTCTCCCTCACCCCTCCTAGTACCAAATAGAAACAAACAACGCTAAAAGTTACAGACTTACAGTCAGGCATCGATTCTCTTAAAAGTGTTGCGGTGCACTGATTAGACTATGGCGAACCCATGGTGTGCGTTCACGATCACGTGACCTGTAGCATGTTTGGTCAAACTTCTAAATTCAGCTTATTTCAAGAAATATTTATATGTTTGGCCAAACTTTTATAATTAGTTTATTTTGAAAAGTAATTTTCTCAAAAAGTACTCGTCAGGGGCGTATACAAGATTTTCTATAAACGGTGTCGATATTTAAAAAGTGAACATATGAACAAATCATTAACAATATTATACTTTAAAAGAAATAAAATTTATATTATATTAATAAAACTTAATTCAAGCATATTATTATAAATCGCCTCATTGAATATATGTAACTTTTGTTGATATGAGGCACGAAAAGGAGTAACCTAAATATTAGGCAACAAATACATGTCAAATGTTGAATCGAACTCTCGACCTATGCCAGGAAAATAAGCACTTGACCATTGAGCTGCAAGCAATATTTTATTAGGTGATGTCAATTTTTTTCAGTGTACTTGTTTTTCATATCACATAGTATATGTTATTAAGTAAATTTTTGGACGAAGCGGTGTCAGCTTCGACCAAGGTAAATCCGCCCCTGATACTTGTGGTGATAAACAATTTGTGTTTGGTTATTTAATTTAAAAAATTACTTTAGAGCAGCAACTATTGTTTGACCAAAATTATAAAAGTGCTTATAAGTATTTTTTTTCCTCTCAAAATTTGGAGAAATTACTTTTTTTACTTCTCAAAAACTATTTTTGCTTCTACTCAAAATCACTTTTTTCCTTCTAAAAACTTAATCAACACACCTTAACTTTGAAAAAAAAAAAAAAACTTTTGACCAAAAATAAGTATGACCCAAAAGATACTTGGCAAACATGCTACTAGCTATGTAAACTCGTATAATAATTGATAAATCTGCTATGAGAACAAAGCTAAATAAAAAGTGGCCGAGTTCATAGGATTAGATCTCAGTTGTGCAACAAATAGTGTATCATATTCCTGTTATTTTAACTTTCTTTTGTAACAAAAAATTGTGAGAAGCACCTCAAATTTATGATGCTACTAGTTAAATTGTCCGCGTTTTGCACTGTAACAAAGGAAACAGTAAATTTAAGATACGATCCTATTGTAAATTTAGCCAAGATATAACAGATGAAATTTTCATATATACACCATATCAACTATACCAAAACTTATTTAGTTTAAAGTTAAACAAAAACAACAATTTTTGTCTGATAATTGATTATGAACTTCATTAATTTTAAAAAAGAAAACATTCAAATTTGCCATTGTACTATTTAAAATTGTTCAATTTTTGTCATCCATTTCACTTTTGAACTTTTCACATTCTTTTCATTAATAAATCGTCTTGTATTTGCTTTCGCCATTATCGGAGCTCCAGCAAAAACTGTTACTCCACGCTTCAAAAATATTCAAAATTGTCCCTCGACGTATAATTATAATTTAAAGTTACACTTAGATCGAAACTCCATTAGAAATTAAGAACAAGATTTTTTTCTAACTACATGAGTAATATTAGATCAAAATTACCCCCTAGCTTCTTATTTTACTATTATGATTATACTACTACAATATAGAAGAGGGTTAGAAGCAAGTTAAGGTTTAGATATTCCAAATTATTGTGCTTTAAGGGTGCGTTTGGCATGAAGGAAAATATTTTCCTGAAAAATGAATGATTTTATCACTTATTTTTCGTTATTTAGTTGATGAATAAAAAAAAATTTCCGAAAAATATTTTATAGTGTTTGTTTACAAAGTAAAAAATATTTTTTAAGAAAATAACTTTTTATACTACTCTCCATAGCATAAAAAATTCATTGTAGAAAGCAAATACTCTTCAAAAGTACTCTATGAAAGAAACCCAGAACCACAAAACTTTGTTCTAGTAGTTGGAATCGGTGATTGCCATATTTTTAGTGCAATTGACCACAAAATTCTGGGAGAATGACACAAATAGGATCATTTGGTGTTATTGTTTAAATTTTGATCTCAAAACGAAAATTTTTAGGAAAATAGTCTCTAATTAAAATTCTGAAGTATGTTGGTCAGAAATTCTTGGCCAATTCTTATGGCGATTCGGCAAAATTTTGACAAAATTCTGATCGACCACCAATTTTTTTCGCATGGTAACTAAAAATTTTAGTGATTGTTAGAATTTCTAGTTTCAAAATTCTGACCAATATACTTTAAAATTCTAACTCGGGATTATTCTCCTAAAAAGAAATTAACAAGATTGAAATATAAACAATAATGTAAAAAAGATCCCTCCAGCATCATTTCGAGGTAAAAAATTACAGAAGTGATTGGAAAGAGACCTGCGTCCCACAAATTATCCAAAAGATGGAAGTTTCTACAAAAATCTAACCTTTTCTTTTTCTGTCCTCTTTTCAAAATTAGCCACAGTCCTTTCCAGAAATGTCCACATAAGGTTGCCAGCAGAACTTTCTAGCTTTTCCAGCACCTTCCAACATCTAATCAAAACAAAAACTATATATACACAATTAAACCCTCTACTAAATCCTCAGCCTCACCAAATAGAAAAAAATTCAGTACTTCATTCACAACCAAAAAACTAACACAAGAAATACAGTTCACTAAAAAGCAGCAAAATGAAGCCAGTGGTGCAGGAAAACAAGGAGAAAGTTGACACGAAAAACGTCGACAAAATTAAGTATATTGAAAGAAAGTTAACAGAAAAAGGAGTGCAGAGATTGGAAAGACATCCAGCAGATGGGCTACCATTGAAACATGATCCGAAGAAAGGACATGGCGGAAAGTATACTTGGGAAGGACCTGATAAGGAAGCTGTGAATGAATTGGATCCTGCGCCACCGGCATTGGACGAGAAAGATCCGAACTATTTGGATGAAGAAGCAGAGGAGAAGCTGATAAAAGAGGAGGAATTAGGTGGTGTTGTTCTTGGTGAAGTTGAAGTGGCAAAAATGGCTGAAGAAGGTGTTGCTAGAGTTGATGTTGATCCTCATTTGAAACTCAATTAGTTTTCTTGTTTAACCGCTTGTTTGGATGGTTAAACGTATTGTTATTTTAAATACAATGTTTGTTTTAGTTGTACTTACATTTTATTGTATCGTATCGTTTAAATTCGTCCTTACGTAATGACGAAAAATGCTACTTTATGAAACGATAGATTTGGTGTGGTTGCGTTATTTTTTTATTTTTTTTCTCATCTTATACTTTTTTATTATTAAATAATCTTATTTTATATTTTATTTTATTTTATTAATTATATAGTATTATTGCAAGTTTATTGGTGCATGACATCATAAAACGACGATAAATAATACAATCTATCTAAATATTATATACATTAAAGTGATACAGTACAATATAATACTATACGGTACATTATCAAGTGATATATAACAATCATTCAAACAAGCTGGGATTATTGACTTGTGTAATTGGGTTTTTGGGCTTTGTTCTGTTTGTGGAATCGGATTTAGTAGTTCTCAATCTTTGTTAGAATTTAGATGACCTGAAAATGATGTGAGTCATGTTTGTTTCACACAATTTAGTATTCAGCATGTAAAGGTGATCATGTAATGTAATAATAAGTTAATTTTAAATTTAACTTAAATTGAAATTCGAAATTTTTTAAAATTTTTTTTCAAAATTTTCACTCTAAATCACTAGTAAAAATTTAAAAATAATTTAAAATTGTATTCAAATCCAAACATAAATTTAATTTTCAAATATTAATTTTACATTAAAAAAAATATTTTGCTTTTAAATTTCACAATTTTTATGTCCAAACGCCCACCAAAATTGTGGTAAAATTCAACGAAAGTGTAGGAATGAAGTCGAATTGCTTACAAAAGGGAGCAACAAACGTGGCAAGACTCCAAAATCACTATCTCCTTCACAAAGCTACACGTCGCTTCTCACCGCTCACATTTTCTTATACAAACTCGTCCTATAAGTTTCATTACTTTCCTCATATAAACATTTCATCTTTACTTTTCCGCTCAAACATTGTCCAAAAAAGGAAAGAACAGAAAATGTATCCTATAGACGATGATAAGAAGGAAACAGCGACATTTCGAGCAGTAAGCCACGACGAAGAAGGCAAAACAAAGGTAACAAAACACGAAGTAAGCATCGAAACCCTAAAACACAGAGAAAAAAAACACAGAGACAAAGGCATACACAGAAAAGACCGTCGTCCAATAGATGGAATTCCTTTAACAAAACAGTCAAAATCAGGGCACGGTGGGAAGTTTACATGGGAAGGAAAATTGGCTATAGATGAAAATGAAATGGATGCTGCACCAGTGGCTATAGATGAAAATGATCCAAATTCTGTGGATGAGGAAGAAGAAAGGAGGATATTAAGAGGAGAAGTTAGTGGAGTTGGGGGTTTGGTTATTGGAGAAATTGATGTGGCTAAAGTTGCAAATAATGAAGGTGTGGGAAGAGTTGATGTTGTTGATCCTGTTTTGCAGACTAATATGTAAGGTTTTTTAGTGAGTTGTCAGTTGTCACCCTAGGTAATTTGAGAAATTAGAATAATTATGGTTACGAAAGTACTTGGTCTTAATTTTGTTTAAAATTGGAAGTTTAGTGTTCTGCTTTGTTCTACTACATTATTATTATTATTATTATTATTATTATTATTTTTTGGGTCGAAGGTAAAAGTTAGTGTTATTTATTTCTTCCTTTATTTACTCAAAGATAAACCTGAGTTCGACGGATTTCCTGCAAAAACGCAACTTATTAATGTGTTAACAAATATAACTATAAGGAAGATACTTAACGATTAGGGGATGTAGCTCAGATGGTAGAGCGCTCGCTTAGCATGCGAGAGGTACGGGGATCGATACCCCGCATCTCCATTTTCGTTTTCTTGTTCTTTTCTGTTTTTCCCTCTGTTATATATAACGGGCCTTTCCCATTAGGCTCTGCTCCCTTGTTTCCATCTTTTGTATGATATCACATTAGCCCATTATCATATTTCAAAGGAAAAATCGTGTGATACAGCAAATATTTGCACCGTAGCTATATTTGAAGAAAATTACGATTTTTCCTAAAATCGGATAACAATTGAATTTATACGCGGTTTTCAGGATACATCATATAACTTGATACAAATTGAAAGAACAGATCAATGTTGAAATTAATAATAAGAAAATAAATGCAAATTGAACAAGGTTAACTTTGAAGGTTGGTCACCCTCGAGTCAAGAAGTGCCTCAATCACCCTCGAGTCAAGAAGTGCCTCAATCACCCTCGAGTCGGAATAGAATGACAAGATAATAAGAACTAGAAATAATAGTGTATTGCTTTTGGATGTGTTTCTTGATGTGTGTTACAAATGACTAGACCCCCTTTTATATAGTAGGGGAGTCCTACTCTTGATACAATTCTATAAAAGGTAAAAAATTTCATAATTTGCTAATTAATCGGCCTCTCCTTGATACATATCGAGATTTCCGTCGTGATATCCAATCGATTGCGGATAATTTGGCCTTCCGTTATTTGGCCCGATAAAGTTTCCTCGATCATGTTCGATCCCGGAGTCACGCGTTCGATAATTTAACTTCACGCCTTGGTTCGATATAATATAGGGTCGAGCTTCAACCTGTCACGTTTCAGTCCCGACTTATCACACAATAGACGAGCCCGGCTTCGACCGTGTACAGATAGTCCCCTCATTTTTCGAAGAGAAGACGACAAGAAACGATATGGACTTTCGAACCTTGCTTCGATAAATCATGACGTAAGCGACAAAAGGTAACTGAAACGTCCCGTCGGTCCAGTCTCCAAGGCATTAAATGTGTGTCAATTGTTGGTCGGCCATTACGGGTATTGAACCGTCGTTTGCAAACTATAAATACTTCATCCTTCCATCCATTAAAACTTTTTACATTCAAACTTTGCTCTTGTGCTTTTAAGAAAATTTCATCACCTTCATCCTTTGGTTTTCTGGCTTAAGTTTAAAATTTCTTCCCTTCTAGTTTTCTAAAAACTTTTATAAACTATCCGCCAATTACGCCCTCTCTTTCATGAGTACCATCTCTTCACCCTTATTCAGAAGCAATGGCAAAGACTTCGAAATCGGTTCCTCAAAAGGAAACTCCCTCTTCCTCGAGACCGTCTGAAGAAGAAGATGTTCTGTTTACTGTTGTCGAGGAAAAGACACCGAAGCCCCCCTAAACTATGTTCGTTCCTGCGGGGTGCCCAACCGGTGCTGACTTCAAAGTTGAAAAAACCTCTTCCGTACCAGTTCGATACGAGCCGGTCTCGAGATATATATGCTCCATCACTGACAATCTCCTCCCCAAAGTCAAGGAAGATTGTAATTGGGCTGGTAAACACGTGGTGGTGCCTACGCCCGAGGAGTCAATCACTACCCACGTGGAGGGTTTTCTTAGTGTTTACACTTATCCCTTCACGTTGGGCCCTCTAGACCCGATCATTATCGCCTTATGTAAGAGGTACGAGGTGACCCTCGGTCAAATCCATCCCTCCTTCTGGAGGACAGTGATTCTCCTCCGCTTCTTTGTAAGCAAAATCGACAAATTCCCCTTCACCATTGACTATATCATGCGTCTGTATAGTCCCTGACTCTACCGAGGAGGATTGATAAAGCTTGCCCGTCGGGCCACTAAGGCCCCATTCTCGAGCATAGACGAGGACCGAGACCGAGGCTGGTTGGGCCGGTTCATTCGAGTTAAGACCTCGGATCTAATCCCGGCCGAGAAAATGCCATTTCCCGAGAAATGGAACATGAAACGTAAGTATAACCTCACCTTTAAGATTTTGTTTATTGCTTTTTCCTTTACTCTCATCTAATCGATGTTTCATGGTGCAGCTATTTCTCGGATGTCGGATGCAGTTCCCCGACTTAAGGAGTGGGTCGAGGGCACTTCATCATAGAAGCCCTATTTCGAGCGCGCGTGGCGCGAAATTTCAAAGGGCCGGTGGGAGGCCCGTACTCACGTTAAGATTCTTTCCTAGAATTGACATCTCTTGGGTTTCTTTCTGAGCTTACTCATCTCTTTTTCTTTTTAGGCCTTGGGGCCCGAAAAGTGAAACTACCAGTGAAGAAAAGGAGAAAAGCAGGATAAAGTGAAAAAAAAGAGAAAAGCTCCGAGTTCCTCGGGGCCCGAAAAGAAGAAACCGAGGGGGTGGTTGGTACACAAATCTAAGGAAACTACCAGTGTCTGAGAACTCCCATCAGATTCGCTCCACTGATTGAGGGATGAGTCCGAAGAAGAAGAAGACTCTGAATCGTTGACTCGCGTGAGGAGCGGTATCGAGTTGCCTCAAACCAAGGAGGCCGGTGGAGAGGCAGTGGCCGAGGCCTCCGAACTAGAGAGGGCGGAGCTTGTTTTGCCCCGAGCTAAGGAGATCGATAGAAAGACCGTGGCTGACGCTCCTCAGGTAGAATGCAATGTGCCGAAGGATGCTCTCGGGGTGATAAATCTCTCCGGGTCGCCTTCATTCACTGATTTTATGATAAATGAGGATCAAACGCTGAAAGGAAGCCCAAATGAGGGTCCTCAAGGGGCAGTCAATTCCTTCAACAACTTCTTCGACGGTATGGATTCCACCGCCTCGGAAGATGTCACCGGGTTAGGTGACTTACCGGTACCACAGAAGATGTCGCCTTCGGGAACCAGCAGATCTTCTTTGAGTCCGAGATTGGTTGACCGGTTCCCAGTCTGAGTACAAATCCTGACCGGAAGCGGTCAATCTTTATATCCATACCGGAGGATGCCCGGGTTCTCTCCGCCCCCGTGGAGGTTTCCAGCTATCTCCGATGCCTGGTGACCGAAGAGGATCAGGCCAAAATGGACGAGGTGGAGGTCCCATGCCTTTTCTACGAGGCTCAACATGCATTTAATCAAGTAACTTTGAAAGCTTTCCTATTACGTACTTAGATTAAATTGCGAATAATCATAATATTCTTCTTTGTGTTTGTAGGCCTCGGTTCTCCATCATGAAACTTTCCTCCGATACCAGTAGGAATTAAACCAACACGAGGCCGAGGCTTGGGAGCTCACCGAGAAGAGGGATGCTTACAAACTCCTCAGTGAGAAGCTCCAAGCCGAGTTAGAAATGGCCCAGAAGGAGCATGCCGACGTGGTTGAGCAGGAAAGACGAATATTCGAACTTAGTGATGATGATTCAGACACATTGGCTAACGACCCGAACCTACATGTTCAAAAAAGACTTGACCATATCGAGAAGCTTCAGGTGGAGGGGGACACGGTGACGACTGAGGCCGAAGAATGGAAGAAAAATATGGACCGCCTGGCCTCGGAAAAGGAGACCTCCTGAGAACAACTGGCTTCGACTGAGGTCCAGCTCCGAGCCGCAAAAGAAAAGGCCTTGGTACATGCCAAGAAGATCGATGAGCTCCAATCTCAACTAAGCTCGGCGGTCTCTGGCCAAGAAAATCTGGCCAAGGAACTCGAGGTGGCCAAATCGGAGGTTGTTGCGGTTAAGGTCAAGGCTGATAAGCGGGTGGACCAGCATAAGGCCGATGCTGAGGTGGCTCAGGTCCAAGCGAGAAAATTTGTGGAGCACATGAAGTGGCAATCCCGAAGGGAGGTCCTCGAAGGAGTTCAAGCTCAGGGCTTTGACCTGTTGGCTGAGATCGAGAATGCCAAGATGTTAGAGGCCAAGGCCAGGAAGCTGGCTTATCCCGTGGAAGAGGATTCCGAGGGATCTGAAGACTCGGATGAGCTAGAAGGCGGTGAAGGCCCCGAAGGTGATGACGCGGCTCCCGGTGAAGATTAGGCCACTTAAAACATTTTGTCTTTGCCGTTTTGGCCATTGTAAATTTATGTATCGGGGCCATTTGGCCCTTGTAAAAAGAAGTTTTGGTAAATATACATATAAGGCTTTTTTTCCCTTTCAGCTTTTGGAGTTTTCCTTTGTTTTATCATTTGTATTTAAAAAAATCTAAATGCCTTAGCATGAAGTAACTTAGGTTATGTTCGAAGGTTCAAACAAACCTCGCCTTTACATTTTTCCGTTTTAAGGCTTGGGGGTTCGGTGTTACCTGAAACGTTTTCCCAAAGTAAGTAATTCGGATTATTGTTTGCTGAGGATAGCCTTTAGAACCGGTTATGAAAAAAATTTCTTTTTTGAAGGCCTAGTTTTAGTTACGGGTCTCGAACGTCTCCAAGCTGTGCTAATACGGCCGTAGCCTTTTAGTTCGGGAGTCGCCTAGTGGACTTGCTTTCCCGAGTTATCCGGGCTTGCCCAAGATAATAGTCCCCAAGCGGAGGTGGCCGTGGCCTTTAAAATTCGGGGGTTTCCTAATAGGTCTTATGCCCCCGAGGTCTAGTAGCTTGGGTCGTCCGAATTTGTTTTCGGACGGTAGTCCCCTAGTGCGAGAGTGATTATTCGAACTCCGAATATAAGCGTCCCTTGAGCTCGTTACCTTTAAGGGATCGGAAGTAGGAAATTCTTTATGGAATATAAGGAAGAAATTTTAAAATATAAGATGATTGCAAGGAAGTGACTTCTCTTTATTCTTGAGTATAATAAGTATATATGAGTACATGCTTTGCGTCAGGGTTTGAGCAGTCTATGTGGGCATGGTTCATTTGATCGTTTGGCCCTTAGATTGAATCCTATTGATCGAAACCCTTCAATCCCGAAATCTCTTTTCATGTTAAAGTTGATATCGGAGGGTAATGCCCCTAGTGTTTGAGGTTGATCGAAGTGAGGCCTCGAATACTATTTTGATCGTTGTTACCGGTTCGTTGACGGCCTTTGATTCTAGGTTAGCACGATTTACTTGTTGCCTCGTTAAAATCATTGCCGAAAAACCTATTTGGGACAAAACCGGTTCAAGAGAAAAAGAGTGCAACGCGTGCTTTCAGACCTAAATCTCGTACTTTTCCTCGTCGATCACCTGCAAGAGTTAGTCCGAAATATAAATGAAAGAATATGAATGAGGCTGTACCTTAGCAGTAATATCGTTTTAGGTAATTTACATTCCAATTGCTTGGTAGTTGTTCACCGTTCATCATCCCGAGCTTGTAGAATACCTTTTCGGTGATTTCGATGATATGATACGGCCCTTCCCAGTTCAGTCCTAACTTTCCCTCATTCGGGTTTCAGGTGTTCAATGTGACCTTCCTTAGTACTAAGTCCCCGACGTTGAAGTACTGAAGGTTGGCCCTCCTGTTGTAATATCTCTCGATCCGCTGCTTTTGGGTAGCCAGTCGAACAAGGGCATCTTCATGCTTTTCATCCAATAGCTTTAGCTCGTATTCATGGCCTCATCATTTGATTCCTTTGTTGCATATCAAAATCTGATGCTTGGCTCTCCGACTTCGACCGGTATAAGAGCTTCGGCGCCGTAAACCAATGAGAACGGAGTGTCCCCGGTACTGGACTTCGAGGTCGTAGGATATGCCCAAAGAACTTCGGGCAGGAGTTCCTTCCATTTCCTTTTGGCGTTGGTCAACCTCTTTTTAAGGTTCTGGAGTATGGTTTTGTTGGTTGATTCGGCTTGTCCGTTCCTAGTAGGGTGGTAGGGTGTTGATAGTATCCTTTTGATCTTGTGGTCTTCGAGTAACTTGGTCACCTTCCTACCGATAATTGTTTCCCGTTATCGCACACGATCTCGGCCGGCATTCCGAACCGACATATGAAATGGTCCCAAATGAAATCGATGATCTCCTTTTCCCAGACCTTTTCTTATGCATGGGCTTCCACCCACTTGGAAAAATAGTGAGTCATAAATAAAATAAATTGGGCCTTACCGGATGCCCATGGAAGGGGGCCGACGATGTCCATTCCCCACTTTATGAACGACCATGGTGATACAACCTAATGTAGCAGCTCTCCGGGTTGGTGTATCATCGGAGCATGTTGTTGGCATCTATCACATTTTCGTACGAACTCCTTCGCGTCCTTTTCCATGTCGATCCAGTAGTAACCTGCTCTGAACACCTTTCAAACCAATGATTCGGCGCCCGAATGATTTCCACAGGTGCCCTCATGAATTTCCCTCAAAACGTATTCGGTATCTCCTGGTCCTAGACATATTGCCAGCGGGTCATCAAACATTCTTCTAGATAAGGTTCCGTCCTCAGACAAACAAAACAGGGTTGCCCTTATTCTCCAATCCCAAGTCAGGCTTGTAGAGTTTATCTCGACATGACCTTCTTCTACCACCGATCTCATGAGTTGCACCACTACTCCCGAATTAAGCTCGTTGTCTTCGACCGATGATCCTAATTAGCAATGGCATCGGCCTCACTGTTTTGATCTCGGGGGACATATTGTAAGGTCCACTCCTTGAACCGGTGTAATGCCACCTATAACTTATCATGCATCTTTGCATTCGTTCTTCTCTGACCTCGAATGTTCCATTAACTTGGTTTACCACGAGGAAGGAGTCGCACTTAGCTTCGATCACCTCAGCCCCCAAGCTTTTGGCTAGTTTGAGACCTGCAATCATGGCCTCATATTCGGCCTCATTGTTAGTCAATTTTACAATCATAATAGATTGTTTAACTACATTGACTATTGGTGGCTTTAAAATGATGCCGAGTCTGGGCCCTTTTGCGTTCGAGGCACCATTCATAAATAGGGTCCAGATTCCCGAGGACGTCTCTGAGTTCACCAATAACTCTTGTTCGACCTCGGGTATTAGGGACATCGTAAAGCCGGCCACGAAATCTGCCAAAATTTGAGATTTGATGGTTGTTCGGGGTCGATACTCAATATCGTACCCACTGATTTCAACGGCCCACTTGTCCAATCGTCCTGAGAGCTCGGGTTTGTGCATAATATTTCGCAACGGGTAAGTTGTTACAACACATATGGGGTGATACTAAAAATAAGGTTTTAGTTTTCTACTGGCGCTTCGTAAAGCGAACGCCAGTTTTTCTAGGTGAGGGTACCTAGTCTCGGCCTCTCCTAGGGTCCTACTAACATAATAAATTGGAAATTGCGTACCTTGCTCTTCCTGAACCAGGACTCCACTTACCGCTATCTCGTTAGTTGAGCAGGCATCATATGATGACCCAAAATATCATCTTTAAATTTAATAATTAATTATATGTTCTAAGACCTCGAAAAGCACTATTTATCATTCTTCGACTTGCGTGCGCAGTCCGTAAAATTTTCCAGAAAGTTTTCAGGTAAAAAATGGATTAAAATGTAAATTAGAGCTTTAAAACTCAACTGAGTTGACTTTGGTCAGTATTTTGAGCAAACAGACTCGGATCAGTATTTTGATAGTTCTGGTAGGCCCGTATCGTGATTTGGAACTTAGGCGTATGCCTGGATGAAAAATTAAAAGTTTAAGTTCAAACAGTGACCGGATGTCAAATTATGTGCAAACGATCCCGGAATAGAGTTTTGATGATTCCAACAGCTACGTATGGTGATTTTGGACTTAGGAGCATGACCGGAATTTTATTTGGAAGTCTGTAGTAGAATTAGGCTTGAAATGCCAAAAGTTAATTTTTTGGGAAGTTTGATCGAGGGGTTGACTTTTTGATATTGAGATCGGAATCCGATTCTGGAAATTGGAATAGGTCTGTTATGTCATTTATGACTTGTGTGCAAAATTTGAAGGTATTCCGAATTGATTTGATGTGTTTCGGCACAAGATATAGAATTTGAAAGTTCAACATTCATAGATTTTGATTTGAGGTGCGATTCGTCGTTTGGATGTTGTTTGATGTGGTTAGAAGCCTCGACTAAGTTCGTATGGTATTTTGGGACATGTTGGAATAATTGGTTAAGGTCTCGAGGGTCTCGGGTGGATTTCGGAAGGTAAACAGAATGGATTTCAGACAAAGAGTGCTCCGTTTATATGGGTCGAGGAATGTGAGGAGAGATTCCAAAAGCTCAAGACAACTTTGACTACAACCCCAATGTTGGTATTACCTACAGGTTCAGGGTCTTATATTGTGTATTGTGATGCGTCGCGTATTGACCTCGACGCAGTGTTGATGCAAGACGGTAGGGTGATTGCCTATGCGTCCAGACAGTTAAAGGTGCATGAGATGAATTATCCTGTACACAACCTTGAGTTAGCAACTATTGTTCATGCCTTAAAGATTTGGCGGCATTATTTGTACGGTGTTCATTGCGAGGTCTACACTGATCACCGAAGTCTACAACATCTGTTTAAATAGAAGGATCTTAATTTGCGGCAGCGGAGATGGTTGGAGTTGCTTAAGGATTATGATATCACCATTCTCTATCATCTTGGGAAGGCCAATGTAGTGGCCGATGCCTTGAGTCGTAAGGCGAAGAGTTTGGGCATCTTAGCATATTTTCCGGTAGTAGAGAGGCATTTAGCCTTGGATGTTCAGGCCTTGGCCAACAAGTTTGTTAGACTGGATGTTTACGAGTCGAGCCAAGTTTTGGCTTGTGTGGTTTCTCAGTCTTCTCTTTATGACCGTATCAAGGAACGTCAGTATGATGACCCCCATCTGCTTGTCCTTAAGGACACAGTTCAGCACGGTGATGCCAAGGAAGTCACTATTGGAGATGAAGATGTATTACGGGCTATGTGTACTAAATGTAGATGGTTTGCGCGACTTGATTTTTTAGAAGGCTCACAGTTCGCGGTACTCCATTCATCCGGGTGCTGCAAAGATGTATCAAGATTTGAGACAACACTACTGGTGGAGGCCGATGAAGAAAGACATAGTGGAATATGTAGCTCGGTGCCTAAATTGTCAGCAGGTGAAATATGAGCATCAACGACCAGGTGGATTGCTTCAGAAGTTGGATATTCCATAATGGAAATGGGAGCGGATCACTATGGATTTCATTGTTGGGCTCCCACAGACTCGGAGGAAGTTCGATGCAGTTTGGGTGATTGTGGATAGATTGACCAAGTCAGCTCATTTGATTCCTGTGATTACTACTTACTCTTCAAAGTAGCTGGCTTAGGCATATATTCGCGAGATTGTCAGACTTCACGGTGTACCGGTATCTATCATCTCTTACCGGGGTACACAGTTTACCTCACGATTTTGGAGGGCTGTACATCGAGAGTTGGGTACTCGTGTATTATTGAGTACAACATTTCACCCTCAGACGGACGGGCAGTCCGAACGCACTATTAAGATACTGGAGGATATGCTTCGTACGTGTGTGATAGATTTGGGGCGTGCTTGGGATCAGTTCTTACCACTTGCGGAGTTTGCTTACAACAACAGTTCCCAGTCAAGCATTCAGATGGCTCCGTATAAGGCCTTGTATGGTAGGCGGTGCCGGTCCCCAGTGGGTTGGTTCGAACCGGGCGAGGCTAGGCTATTGGGTACAGACTTGGTTCAGGATGCCTTGAAAAAGGTTAAGTTGATTCAGGATTGACTTCGTACAACCCAATCTAGACAGAAGAGTTACGCGAATCGGAAGGTTCGTGATGTTAGATTCATGGTTGGTGAGCGGGTATTGCTACGGGTTTTGCCTATGAAGGGTGTGATAAGGTTCAGGAAGAAGGGCAAGTTGAGTCTTAGGTATATTGGTCTTTTTGAGATTCTTAAGAGAGTTGGAGAGGTGGCTTACAAACTTGAACTACCACCTAGTCTCTCTGTGGTTCATCCGGTATTCCATGTTTCCATGCTTCGTAAATATCACGTCAATTTGTCTCATGTGTTAGACTTCAGTTCGGTTCAGTTGGACAAAGATCTATCTTATGTTGAGGAACCAATGGCTATTTTGGATAGGCAGGTTCGAAAGCTGAGGTCAGAACATTGCTCCCGTGAAGGTTCAGTGGAGGGGTCATCCGGTTGAAGAGGCGACTTGGGAGACCGAGCATGATATGCGCAGCTGTTATCCACACTTATTCACCAACTTAGGTACTTTTTCTAACTCCGTTCGAGGACGAACGTTTGTTTTAGAGGTGGAGAATGTGATGACCCAAAATGTCATCTTTAAATTTAATAATTAATTTTGTGTTCTAAGACCTCGAAAAGCACTATTTATCATTCCTCGACTTGCGTGCGCAATCCGTAAAATTTTCCAGAAAGTTTCTAGGTGAAAAATGGATTAAAATGTGAATTAGAGCTTTAAAGCTCAAATAAGTTGACTTTGGTCAACATTTTGAGCAAACGGACTCGGATCAGTGTTTTGACAGTTCCGGTAGGTCCGTATCGTGATTTGGGACTTAGGCGTATGCCCGGAATCAAATTTTGAGATCCTCAGCCCGAGATATGGAATTTTGATGAAAAATTAAAAGTTTACGTTCAAATAGTGACCAGATGTCAAATTATGCGCAAACGACCCCGGAATAGAATTTTGATGATTCCAACAGCTCCGTATGGTGATTTTGGACTTAGGAGCATGATCTAAATTTTATTTGAAAGTCCATAGTGGAATTAGGCTTGAAATGCCAAAAGTTGATTTTTTTGGAAGTTTGACCGAGGGATTGACTTTTTGATATCGAGATCGGAATCCGATTCTGGAAATTGGAATAGGTCTGTTATGTCATTTATGACTTGTGTGCAAAATCGGAAGACATTCCGAATTGATTTGATGTGTTTCGGCACAAGATATAGAATTTGAAAGTTCAAAGTTCATAGATTTTGATTTGAGGTGCGATTCGTCGTTTTGATATTGTTTGATGTGGTTTGAAGTCTCGAATAAGTTCGTATGGTATTTTGGGACATGTTGGAATAATTGGTTAAGGTCCCGAGGGTCTCGGGTGGATTTCGGAAGGTAAACGGAATGGATTTCGGACAAAGAGTGCTAGAAATTTGCTTGGAGCCAAATTTGGAAGCTTATATCTCGCAATGAATAAGGAATCAGAAAATTTTCAAAACATGAAAGTTGTATTTGTTTGATTCTAGTTTCCATAAAGTTAAATCATTTATTATTTGGACATTTGTACAGAAAGTTATGACGGATTGAATGAAGGCTGGTAGAGCAATTTCGCCAGAAATTTTGCCAGAACTTTCTGATGCGTGGAGCCGACATTGAAAGCTTATATCTCGCATTTCATAAGGATTCGGAAAAGTTTCAAAACATAAAAGTTGTAGTCGTTTGATTCTAGTTTCCAGAAAGTTAAACCATTCATCATTTGGACATTTTTACATAAAGTTATGATCAATTGAAGGAAGGCTGGTAGAGCAGTTTCTGGTGGACTTTTAATGACGGAAGATGGACTTTTAGTGACTGAAAATGGACTTTTAGTGACGGATGGACAAAAACTTAAGGACCAAAAATGGTCATTTTCTTCATTTCATTTTGGATTTTTGGAGCACGGTTCTTGGGCGATTTTTGGGCGATTTTCACGGGAAAACATTGGGGTAAGTGTTCCTTATCCTATATTGTTTATATTTCATGATTCCATGCTCATTTACATCCTGAATCCGCAAATTTATGGAAGAAAAATCAAGATTTTTGCAAAATTTTTCAAAAACGAAAATTTAAGATTTGGAGGTTTAGTTATTATCGGAATTTGATAAAATTGGTATGGGTGGACTCGTAATTGAATGGGTTGTCGGATTTTTTAAGTTTCTCCGGATTTCGAGATATGGGCCCCACAGGCAAAGTTTGAGCTAATTTCGGATTTTATTGAAAAATATGTAATGCCCTATTTTCTTATGAAATTGATTACTATAATTTTTGTTGACTGTATCGAATTAATTATGACTAGATATGAGTTGATCAGAGTCGGAAAAAGCGAGGAAATAGCATAATACTTGGTTAAATTGGAGCAAGTCAAGGTAAGTGACTTGTCTAACTTTGTGTGGGTGAAATCCCCCCTAGGATTGATAATTTTAATGTGTGAAAAGTCGTGTACACGAGGTGACGAGTGTGTACACGGGCTAAATGTGAAAGATTATGTTTTAAATTATGTATATCACTGTTGCACATTAATTAGATTATTTTATTTTATTATATTCTTCATTATTGATTTAATGTTTATATTTTAAATTCGCTTGACCTTTTCCTGCTAATTGTTTTGTCTGTTTAGTTGGAACTTGGTTTTTTTTAATTCTATGCATTATTTGAAGGTTGATTTTCTTTAAATTAAATATTATTAATATGAAGTATTTGACATTTTAAAACTTGATATTGAAACAACGTATTAAAGATTTTGAAATATTATTTTCCTGAATTATTTACTCCTGAATATTTTTGTAAGATTTTCGTACTCATTGTGATGGAGCAGTGAGCTCTTTATTGTGGAAAAATATTATTATTGAATTATTTTGACATGAGCCGTGAGCTCTTTATTGTGGAAAAATATTATTGTTGAATTATTTTGACATAAGCCGTAAGCTCTTTATTGTGGAAAAATATTATTGTTGAGTTATTTTGACATGAGTCGTGAGCTCTTTATTGTGGAACAATATTGTTAATGAATTATTTTGGCAAGTTAAATTATTTGAGCACCTGAGGTGCAAATTGTGATATTGATACGGATGCATGGTATAAGGTCTGGGTATTGAAACGCATGTGGTGAGATAAGGGTGGCTTGATACACGTGGCTAGTAGGGGGAACTACTAGAAGGCATGCGGTGTGATAAGGATGGCTAAAATGCGGGATGCTATTTCGGGAAAAATATTTTCTTTAAAATAAATTGTGAAGGCTCCCGCGGTGAGATAAGAAAATGAGATATTGTGAATTTGTTTATGATTTGGGACTACGAGACGGTACCTCGAGAGTGCCCTTGTTGATATTGATTTATGGCCGCAGTTGCCTTTGATTATTGTTGTGATTTTCTTAAAGTTGAAAAGAATTCTGTTTTGTTTCCACGAGATATTTATTTGCCATTATTTGATGTAATTAAATGTGACATACTACTTGATTCATTTCCATTGTCATTTTATCTTATAATATTGTTTAAACATTTTACCATGCCATTATTTATTCTCTAGTAGGGCCTGACCTGACCTCGTCACTACTCTACCGAGGTTAGGCTATGCACTTACTGGGTACCGCTGTGGTGTACTCATACTACGCTTCTGTACATCTTTTTGTGCAGATCCAGGTATATCTTATCAGATCACGCATCCGTAAACTAGCTGTACGAGGAGACTTCGAGGTATATCTGCCAGCGTTCGCAGATTCCGGTGTCCCCTTCTATCTTACTATGTTGTCTTCCTTATTTGCTTTAGACTCTGATGTATAGAGACATAGAGAATAAATTTTTAGAAGCTTGTGACTTATTTATACCGGGTTTTGGGAGTTGAAATTGTTTGAATTATAGTTTATTTATTTAAGATATTTATTATTATTCCGCATTGATAGGCTTACCTAGTGTTAGAGACTAGGTGCCATCATGACCTCCTACAGAGGTAATTTGGGGTCGTGACAGTACAATTACAGTCGTTCATCTATTTTCGGTGTATGAAGCAATGGTGGGCTCGATAAATATCGTTTGAGCTCCTTCAACGCTCGTTGACATTCTGGGGTCCATGAAAAGTTGTTCTTCTTTTTGAGTAGAGAAGAATCGATGACTCTTATCCGATGACCTCGAGATGAATCACCCTAGGGCAGCTATACATCCGTTTAATCTTTGCACGGCCTTCATGTTGTCTACGGCCGTGATATCTTCGATGGATTTGATTTTGTAGGGGTTAATCTCGATTCCTCGGTTGGATACCATGAACCCAAGGAGCTTACCTGATCCGACTCCGAACGCACAGTTCTCCGGGTTCAGCTTCATATTGTACTTCTTCAAAATGCTGAAAGTTTCCTACAAATATTTTAAATGGTCCTCTACTTGCTAGGACTTAACCAACATGTCGTCAATATAAACCTTCATCGATTTTCTTATTTGTTCCTCAAACATCCGGTTTACCAAGCGTTGATAAGTGGAACCGGCATTTTTTAGTCTGAATGGCATCACGTTACAACAGTACGTGCCGTACTTGGTAATGAATGATTTCTCTTGATCATCTGGGTCCATCCGTATTTGGTTGTACCCAGAATAGGCATGGATAAAGCTAAGAATCTCGTGGCCAGTCGTGGCATCGATCATGCGATCGATGTTGGGCAGAGGGAAGGAGTCCTTTGGGAAGGCTTTGTTCAAATCTTTATAGTCTACACACATTCTTAGTTTGTTCCCCTTTTTAGGGACTACCACTATATTTTTTAACCAATTCAGGTATTTAACCTCCCGAATGGATCCTATTTTAAGGAGTTTAGATACCTCGTCCTTGATGAAAGCATATTTGACCTCGGACTGGGGCCTCCTTTTCTGCTTGACCGGAGGGAATTTTGGGTCCAGGCTTAGTTTGTGGGTGGTTACCTCCTGGGGAATCCCTGTCATGTCAAGATGGGACCACGCGAAACAATCCATGTTAGCTATAAGAAATTATGACCTGCTCAGGTATACCTTTCGATCGGGTAGATGTTTGATCAATATGACCTGCTCCAGCTATTCGACCGTTGATTTGGTAGCGTCGGAATTATCGGGGACTATGAAGGATCAGGGAACCCCGTAATCATCGTCTTCGTCACTCCCCTGCTTGTCTGGTTAGGTCGAGGCTGGCATCGGTGATTACTATTTGGCCTCTTATTTTGCTTCCGGCCTTGGCTCCTTTGATGTTGCAAGCGTTGATATCAGAATTACTTCATCGATGGCAAATATCTCTTTTGTGGCTGGTTGCTCTCCGTAGATTGTCTTAATCCCTCCCGGCGTCGGGAATTTTAACACCTGGTGAAGGGTCAAAGGCACTGCCCTCATGTTATGGATTCATGGCCTCCCGAACAGGACGTTATATCTCATGCCACCTTCGATCACACAAAACTTGGCTTCTTGGATGGTTCCGACGGCATTGTCTGGTAATGTTATTTCCCCTTTAGTGGTTTCACATGCCATGCTGAATCCATTCAGGACTCGGACTGCGGGTACAATTTGGTCTTGTAGACCGAGCTGCTCCACGACCCTTGATCGAATGATGTTGGCCGATCTACCTAGATCAATTAACACACGTTTGATCTGAATTTTATTCACGAGTACAGATAGTACCAGTGCATCATTGTGGGGTTGTACGATCCCTTCTGCGTCCTCGTCGTTGAAAGATAAAGTTCCTTCCGATACGTAGCCTCGAGTTCATTTTTCCCTAGAGATGGATACTTTGGTGCGTTTCAACATCGGCCCCTATGGGATATCAACCCCGCCGATGATCATGTTGATGACATGCTGAGATTTTTCTTGTTCTTCTTGTTTGTTAGAATCTGAAGTGATTCTTGGCTCGATCGCTCAAGAATTCTTGAAGGTGACCATTATTGAATAGAGGATCTACTTCCTCTCTCAGCTATCGGCAATCTTCGTTTCTGTGACCGTGAGTGCCATGATATTTGCACATATGGTTAGGATCCTTTTGGGTTGGATCGGTCTGTATAGGTCGAGTCCATTTGGTATCTTTGATGCGCCCGATAGCTGATACAATGGCGGCAGCATCGACATTAAAGTTGTATTCCGATAGCCTTGGTGCGTCTTTGGGCCCGATGGACCCGTCGAAGCCATTTTTGGTCATAAGTCCCATGCTACTCTAACCACGATCATTTCTCCTTTCATTTCTCATGGAGTTTCGCCCAGACCCGTTGCCTCTCTGATCCCCGTTATATGGCTGATACCGATCTCTGTTCGACCTCAGTTCCCGGTCAATATCTCTCTTGATTCTGTCGACGGGTCTGATAGGATAAACGGACCCGGAAGGAGCCTCGAGTTGGTCATCTTTGACCTTGATTTTTTATTGGTACCGATTATGCACATCAACCCAAGTAATAGCCGGGTACTCTTTCATATTCTGTTTCAACTACTGTGAAGCCACCGAGCTTCGAACATTGAGCCCTTGGGTAATGGCTTGAACGACCCAATCATCAGCGACCGATGGTAGGTCCATCCATTCCATTTGGAATCGAGACACGAATTCTCTAAACATTTCATTGTCCTTATGCCTTACCTTGAAAAAGTTCGACTTCCTGGTCTCGACCTTGATGGCCCCGACGTGTGCATTTACGAAAGAATCTGCAAGCATCACAAAAGAGTTAATAGAATTAGGTGGTAAATTGTGATACCATATCATGTCTCCCTTTGAGAGGGTCTCTCCAAATTTCTTTAATAAGACTAATTCGATTTTATCATCCTCTAGATCATTCCCTTTGATGGCATATGTGTAAGAGGTGATATGCTTGTTCGGGTCGGTCGTTCTATTGTACTTAGTGTAACGACCCGACCAGTCGTTTTGCTTTCTAGAATCCCGTTCCCCTAAATAAGACTCCCCGTATATGCTTTTACTGATTTATGACTTGCGGGGGTGGTTAGTTCGGGATTTGGAATGGTTTGGGTTGAAATCGGAATACTTGGTTCCTTAAGGTTGGCTTAAAAGCTCAAGTTTGACTTCGGTCAACATTTTGAGTGAACGACCTCGGAATCGGGATTTGGCGTTTCTAATATGTTCGTATGATGATTTCAGACTTGGGCGTATGTTTGGATCGGGTTTTGGATGACCCGGGAGCGTTTCGGCGCCTAAAAACCACTAGGTTTATCAATGTTGGCTTGCCTAATAACGATGTTGGGCACCATCACGGCCTATGATGAAATTGGGTCGTGACAACATGTGGCCTTGTGGGCGCAGAGTCATGGTTATGGCATGGACTTAGGTGAGATACATTCTATACTATGATCCGCAGCCGGCAGAGTCTTCTTCAAAGTACTTACATTTTTTCTGTCCAATTTGTATTCCCGATAGCTGTTGTATTTTATTTTATATTCCTAGTTAATGCTCATGCACTTGTGACACCAGGTTCTGGGATGATTATGGGTTGTTCTGTATTAAATTTGTTAAAAATATTATTATTTATTCTGCAAATTCCACCTTTTGCTATTTAATTGAAGGAAAATATGATTTCAAAAATATTAAAACGAGAATCCAATTAAGTATTTATTGTTGTCTTGCCTGACAGTGGTGCCCGGCGCCATCACGACCCTTTATGGATTTTGGGTCATGACAACATGATGTAACGACCCGATCGGTCATTTTGTTTTCTAGAACCATGTTCCTCTAAATAAAACTTCACGTACATGCTTTTACTGATTTATGACTAGCGGGGGTGGTTAGTTCGGGATTTGGAAGGGTTCGGGTTGAAATCGGAACACTTGGTTCCTTAAGGTTGGTTTGAAAGGACAAGTTTGACTTCGGATAACATTTTAAGTAAACAACCTCGAAATCAGGATTTCGCGGTTCTAATGGGTTTGTATGTTGATTTCGGACTTGGAAGTATGTTCGGATCAAGTTTTGGATAATCCGGGCGCGTTTCAGATCCTAATAGTAGAAGTTGGTTCTTGAAGGTTTTGAAAAGTTCTTTAAATTTGGTTGGGAGAGGGTTTTGGTGATATCGAGGTCCAAACGAAATTCTGAGATCGAGAATAGTTCCGTAATGTCATTTAAGACTTGCACATAAAATTTTGTGTCATTTCGAGTAGTTTTAGTACGTTTCGACGCGTTGGAAGTAAATTGAAGAACTTGAAGTTCTTAAGTTTGATTCAATTGGTTTTGGGGTGCGATTCTTAGTTCCGTTATTGATTTTCGCATTTCAAGAGTTCGAGCAAGTCCGTATCATATTTTCAGACTTGTTGGTGCCTTTGGGGTACCGAGGGGCTCGGGTGAGTTTCGGACCCCTCGGAGCTAAGTGTGAAAAACCAAAAAATTCCAATTCTGGTTTCCTTCTTCGCGAACACGAAAGGACTCTCGCGTTCGCGTAGAAGGAACTAGGGGATGTGAAATTTTGTGCTACGCGATAGCTAGTCCGCGTTCGCGAAGGTCTGGGACCTGTGACCTTCGCGTTCGCGTGAGGCGACTCGTGTTCGCGTAGAGTACCCTGGGCTGTGCTTGGGCCGCTAATTGTTCTTCGCGTTCGCGGAGAAACCCTCGCATACGTGAAGGGTAGGCCAACTGGGCAGTACCCATTTTCCTTCGCGAACGCGAGGTCCCTTCCGCGTTCGCGATGAAGGAGGGCAGCTGGGCAGTAAGTTTAAAATCGAGACTTAGGTATTTTTGGGGCCATTTATTTCACCCTTGGGCGATTAGAGAGCATTTAAGGAGGGGATTTCGACCTAGCCTTGTGAGTTTGGATTAATTCGGCACCGACTTGAGGGAGTGAGCGCATTTTGGAACCGGGAAGTAGACTTTGAGACGAGGTAAGTCTCTTTTCTAACCTTGTAAGAGGGAATTAACCCCATAGGTGAACTTAATAAATATGTACTTCTATTTGTGGGGGATACGTACGCACGATGTGACGAGAGTCCGTGCGTAGCTACTATTCATGCTTATGTCCGGGTAGATTTAGGCTTACACCATACTTTGTTAATACCGTTGCTTGTTTATGCTTACTAGTTGTTGGATTAAAGTGAAAGTTGAAGGTCTCAATATTTAAAGCCCCAAGTTAAATTTCTTATTTTTAGAAAGGAATTGAGAAATACTACGATAAATTGAGAAATTATATGTTCAACCGCTTCGCAAATATATTCCGCGTGCGGGGTAAACTTCCACTATTCTCATGGGAGCGGACCGTTCGCCTCGGCAGGATTTGTTGATATATTATATGGTTCGGGTCGTTCGACCCTCGGCAGTGCACAATATATTATTATGTATATTTGGATCGGGACGTACGTCCTCGGCATAACTCGTGCGTAGTGATACCGAAATCCCTTGTTATATTTAATAATGTTTCACGGACTTGAAAGGTGAAAGGAATAGATGAGAGAAATGGTTGATTCTTACATGAAAGAAGGATTTGCTTGCTTACTTCTTGTTTTGAGCGCTATCATTATTGTATATTACCTACTTCTTACTTGAAAGAAGGTTGATTCTTAGACTGGATACTTACTGTGTACACGTTGTTTATGTACTCACTCTACACTTCTGCACTTAATGTGCAGGATCTGAGGCAGGTGCATCTGGTTACCAATCTGGCACGCACGTTTGACTTCTAGCTCGAGACTACACGGTGAACTTCCCTTTCGAGTCGTTCAGCAGTAGCCGGAGTTTGGATTTATATTTCTGTCTATTTTCTTGAGACAGTAGACTAGTATTGTTTTTGTATATTCTGCTAGTAGCCCACACACTTGTGACACCAGGTCATTAGCACACACTAGTAGACTTATAATTTTGGAATTATTATTGTAACTTCGATTTGCACTCAGTTGCCTTGTTTTAATTACCTTACAGCAGCAAATTTCTAAATCCTTTATAAATACGGTAAGACTATTAGTTTGCAAACATATTAAAAGTGGAAAGCACTAGGTCTATCAGTGTTGGCTTGTCTAACAACGGTGTTGGGCGCCATCACGGCCTATGATGAAATTGGATCGTGACAACATGGTATCAGAGCACTAGGTACACGTAGGTCTCACAAGTTATGGGCAAGCCTGATAGGGTCTTGCGGATCGGTGCGGAGACGTCCGTACTTATCTTCGAGAGGCTATAGAGTGTTAGGAAACTGCTCTTTATTCATCTACTATCGTGCAGTAGATGGTGTACTAAGTTTATTCCTCTTATTCTCTCACAGATGGTGAGAACGCGCGCAACAAACGTTCCAGACCCAAGAGGGGCTGCTCCCCCTATGGCTAGAGGCCGAGGCAGAGGTCAGGGGAGGGCACCTACCCGAGGTAGGGGACGGGGATGTCCCAGAGTTTCCCCAGTTATACCATCAACGGATCCAGTAGAGGATCTCATTGTTGAGGAGCAGGGCGGGGTGCCCGCCGCAGAGCCAGCCCCGGTAGATTTCACGTCAGCACTGGGCTTTCAGGAGGTCATGGGCCGTATACTGCGGTTCATGAATTCTATGACCTAGGCTGCTTTATTTCTAGTAGACCCAGCCACATCTCAGGCGGAAGGGGGAGCACAGACCCCTACTGCTCAGGCATCTAGGCATGCAGCTGCCGTATATCATACCCCAGGTACACTACCCACGGGCGGGCCCTGGCCAGTTGCAGCGGTTGTACCTGAGCCTAGACCAGCTGCGGCCGGCGAGCCGCAGAAGCTCTTGGACATATGGACTAGGCTTCACCCTCCGGTCTTTTGGGGTGAGCGACATGAGGAGACTCAGGACTTTATTGATAGGTGCAAGGACAGACTGCACAACATGAGCATATTAGAGTCTCACGGGGTGGATTTCACTACCTTTCAGTTGGAGGGCAGCGCACGTAGGTGGTGGAAGGCTTACCTTCTTGGCAGACTAGTAGATTCTTCTCCCATAACTTGGGACCAGTTCACCAACCTATTTTTGGACAGGTATATCCCAACCTCCCAGAGGGAAGAGTTGCGGTGTCAATTCGAGTGGCTCGAGCAGGGTCAGATGTCAGTGATCGATTATGATGCCAGATTCTCTGAGTTGTCTCGCCGTGCACTTATGATACTTCCTACTGAGGCGGAGCGAGTGCAGAGGTTTGTTGCGGGGTTGCACTCAGGTATTCAGGCTACTATGGCCCGAGAGGTTGAGATGAGGACTTCTTATCAGTTGGTAGTGGAGATTGCTCGGAGGATTGAGGGTTACCGTCAGAGGGGTAGAGAGCAGATGCAGCGGGACAAAAGGTCCCATTTTTCTGGAGAGTTCAGAGGTGCCCTAACTGAGGGCATAGGTCATTTTGGAAGGGGTCAGCCAAGTAGGCCCCCACATCCGTCACCACCACCTCCTCGGGGTATTTCGACGTGACCCTATTTCAGTGCTATGCTGGAGAGTTCTTACCGTCCGCCAGCTATTCAGGGTTCTTTTAGTGGGTACTCCGGTCATCAGGCTTCTTCCAGTGCCTACTTCAGTGCCATGCCAGAGAGTTCATATCTCCCACCAGCTATCCAGGGTCCTTTCGGTGGGTATTCAGACCATCAAGGTCAGATTTCAGGGCAACAGTCCACCGCCCCGAGAGGTTGTTATGAGTGCGGGGATCTTAGTCACATGAAGAGGCATTGCCCCAATCTTCGGGGCAAGGCAGTACAGCAGGGTCAGCAACCTATGATTATAGCTCCAGTAGCCGCACTAGCTGTCCGGCCACCTAGAGGCAGGGGGCAGGTAGGTAGGGGTCATCCTAAAGGTGGAGGTTAAGCAGGCGGAGGCCAGCCAGGCGGCGCTCCAGCCAGATTTTATGCTTTTCTGGCCAGACCAGATGCAGTGGCCTCAGATGCCATGATCACAGGTATTATTTCTATCTGCGGTAGGGAAGCTTCAGTATTATTTGATCCAGGGTCTACCTATTCATATGTATTATCTCTGTTTACTCATTTTCTGGATATTCCTCGTGAGTCCTTGGGTACTCCTGTTTATGTGTCCACTCCCGTGGGCAATTCTGTTGTTGTGGATCGGGTCTATCGGTCCTGTGTGGTCATATTCTGTAGGTATGAGACTAGAGAGGATCTTCTGTTGCTTGATATGACCGACTTTGAGGTCATCCTGGGCATGGATTGGCTATCCCCATATCACTCCATCCTTGATTGCCATGCCATGACTGTTACCTTAGTGATGCCAGAGTTTCCTAGATTGGAGTGGAAGGGTTCGTCTGTCAATACATCTAGTTAGGTTATCTCTTTTATGAAGGCTCGACATATGGTTGAGAAGGGTTGTTTGGCTTATCTAGCCTATGTTCGGGATACTACTGTAGAGTCTCCGGCGATTGATTCAGTACCAGTAGTCTGGGAGTTCTCTGCCTTCTGATCTTCCAGGCATGCCACCAGATCGTGATATCGAATTCAGTATTGACTTGGCTCGAGGTACCTGACCTATATCTATCCTACCGTATCGTATGGCTCCGAAGGAATTGAAGGAGTTGAAGGAATAACTTGAGGAGTTGCTAGCCAAGGGGTTCGTTAGACCTAGAGTATCACCTTGGGGTGCACCATTATTATTTGTGAAGAAGAAAGATGGGACTATGAGGAAGTGCATTGATTACCGCCAGTTGAACAAGTTCACCATTAAGAACAAGTACCTATTGCCGCGTATTGATGATTTGTTTGACCAATTGCAGGGTGCTAGGGTGTTCTCCAAGATCGACTTGAGATCAGGGTACCATCAGTTGAAGATTCGGGACTCAGATATTCCGAAGACTGCCTTCCGTACTAGATATGGCCATTATGAGTTTCTACTGATGTCCTTCGGCTTGACTAATGCTCCAACAACATTTATGGATTTGATGAACAGGCTGTTCATGCCTCATATCAATTCCTTTGTTATTGTCTTTATTGATGACATCTTGATTTACTCACGTAGCATGGAGGAGCACGAGCAACATTTGAGAGTGGTGATTTAGACCTTGAGGGAACAGAAGCTATATGCTAAGTTCTCCAAATGTGAGTTTTGGTTAGATTATGTGGCATTCTTGGGGCATGTTGTATCAGGCGAGGGAATTAAAGTGGATCCCAAGAAGATTAAGGCAGTTCAGAGTTGGCCTCGTCCCACTTTGGCGACTGAGATCAGAAGCTTCTTGGGGTTAGCAGGTATTATCGCCGGTTCGTGGAGGGATTCTCATCTATTGTAGCACCTTTGACTAGATTGACCCAGAAGGGTGCTCCGTTCTGTGTGACCGATGATTGTGAGGCGAGCTTTCAGAAGCTGAAGACAGCTTTGACTACAACACCAGTTCTAGTGTTGCCTTCCGGTTCGGGGATGTACACTATGTATTTCGACACTTCACACGTTGTCTTGGATTGTGTATTGATGCAGGAGGGGCAAATTATTGCATATGCTTCACGTCAGCTGAAGCTCCATGAGAAGAATTATCCTATGCACGATTTGGAGTTGGCCGCGATTGTTCATGCTATTAAGATTTGGAGGCATAATCTATATGAGGTGCCTTGTGAGGTTTACACTGATCACCGCAGTTTGCAGCACTTGTTCCAGCAAAGGGATCTCAATTTGAGGCAGCGCAGATGGCTTGAGTTACTACAGGACTATGACATCACTATTATTTATCATCCGGTCAAGGCGAATGTAGTTGCAGATGCCTTGAGCAGAAAGGCAGAGAGTATGGGTAGCTTGGCATTCATTTCAGCAGAGGAGAGGCCACTAGCTTCGGACATTCAGTCCTTGGCTAATAGACTTGTGAGGTTTGATATTTCAGAGTCCAGCTGAGTCCTTGCATGTGTTGTTGCCCAGTCTCCACTATTAGAGCAGATCAAGGCTCGACAGTTTGATAATCTGTACTTGGCAGTTCTTAGAGAGACGGTACTACATGGTGGTGCCAAGGAGGTTTCTATTGGCGAGGATGGTGTCCTGCGCATCCAGGGTCGTCTATGTGTTCCTAAGGTCGATGGCTTAAGGGAGAGGATTCTAGATGAGGCGCACAATTCTTGGTATTCTATTCATACAGGTGCTACAAAGATGCATCGGGACCTAAGGCAACACTATTGGTGGCGGCGGATGAAGAAAGACATAGTTGAGTATGTAGCTAGGTGCCTAAATTGCCAGCAGGTTAAGTATGAGCACCAGAGGTCGGGTGGCTTACTCCACCAGATAACTATACCAGAGTGGAAATGGGAGTGCATTACTATGGACTTCGTAGTTGGGTTGCCATGGACCTTGCGGAAGTTCGATACAGTTTGGGTCATTGTTGACAGGTTAACAAAGTCAGCACGCTTCATTCCAGTTGCAACTACTTATACTTCAGATAGGTTGGCCCAGGTTTATATTCAGGAGATAGTTCGGTTGCACGGTGTGCCTATTTCTATCATATCAGACAGAGACCCTCAGTTTACTTCGCATTTCTTGAGAGTCGTACAGGGTGAGTTGGGGACCCGTGTAGAGCTCAGCACTACGTTTCATCCACAGACCGACGGGCAGTCACAGCGGACAGTTCTGATCTTGGAAGACATGCTCAGAGCATGTGTGATTGACTTTGGGGGACAGTGGGATCAGTTCTTGCCTTTGGCCGAGTTTTCTTACAACAACATCTATCAATCTAGCATCGAGATGGCTCCATTTGAGGCTTTATATGGTCGGCGATGTCGTTCTCCTATCGGTTAGTTTGAGCCCGGCGAGGCTAAGTTATATGGTACCGATTTGGTGAAGGATGCCTTGGGAAGGGTAACGTTGATTCAGAAGCGACTTCGTGTAGCACAGTCCAGACAAAAGAGTTACGCAGATCAGAAGGCGCGTGATGTGTCACTTATGGTGGGCGAGAAGGTTCTCTTGAAAGTCTCATCGATGAAAGGGATCATGAGGTTTGGGAAGAAGGGCACGTTGAGTCCAAGGTTTATAGGTCCATTTGAGGTGTTGAGGCGAGTCGAGGAGGTTGCTTATGAGCTTGCTTTGCCTCCCAATATATCGGGAGTTCATCCTGTTTTCCACATGTCTATGCTTCCGTAGGTATCATCCCGACTTGTCGCATATGTTAGACTTCAGCACGATTCAGTTAGATGAGAGTCTGGGTTGCGAAGAGGAGCCAGTTGCCACAGTTGATAGGCAGGATCGCCAGTTGAGATCCAAGAGAATTTTCGCGGTAAAGGTCCAGTGGAGGGGCCAACTAGTCGAGGAGGCGACCTAGGAGTCTAAGGAGGACATGCAGAGCAGATATCCACATTTATCCAGCACTTCAGGTACGATTCTAAACACGTTCGAGGACGAACGTTTGTTTAAGAGGTGGAGAATGTAATGACCTGACTGGTCGTTTTGCTTTCTAGAACCTCATTCCCCTAAATAAGACTTCTTGTAAATGCTTTTACTTATTTATGACTTGCGGGGGTGGTTAATTCGGTATTTGGAAGGGTTCGGGTTGAAATCGGAACACTTGGTTCCTTAAGGTTGGCTTAAAAGGCCAAGTTTCACTTCGGTCAACATTTTGAGTAAACGACCTCAGAATCAGGATTTGGCGGTTCCAAAAGGTTTGTTTGATGATTTCGGACTTGGGCATATATTCAGATTAGGTTTTGGATGACCCGGGAGCGTTTCGGCGCCTAATAGTGGAAGTTGGTTCTTGAAGGTTTTAAAATGTTCTTTAAATTTGGTTTGGAGCGGGTTTTGGTGATATCGAGGTCCAAACAGAATTTCGAGACTGGGAATAGTCTGTAATATCATTTAAGACTTGCACGTAAAATTTGGTGTCATTCCGAGTAGTTTTAGTATGTTTCGGTGAGTTGGAAGTAAATTGAAGAATTTGAAGCTCTTAAGTTTGATTTAATTGGTTTTGGGGTGCGATTCTTAGTTCCGTTATTGATTTTTGCATTTCAAGAGTTCGAGCAAGTCCGTATCAGGTTTTCAGACTTGTTGGTGCCTTTGGATGGGGTCCCGAGGGGCTCGGGTGAGTTTCGGACCCCTCGGAGTTAAGTGTGAAAAACCAGAAAATTCCAATTCTAGTTTCCTTCTTCGCGAACGCGAAAGGACTCTCGCGTTCGCGTAGAAGGAACTGGGGGATGGGAAATTTTTTGCTACGCGTTCGCGATAGCTAGTTCGCGTTCGTGAAGGTCTGGGACCTGTGACCTTCGCATTCGCGTGAGGCGACTCGCGTTCGCGTAGAGTACCCTGGGCTGTTCTTGGGCCGCTAATTGTTCTTCACGTTCGCGGAGAAACCCTCGCGTACGCGAAGGGTAGGCCAAGTCAGCCTCCGTGTTTACGTAGAGTTGGTCGCGTTCGCGATGAGTCATCTCAGGGGCTAGAACCATTTTCCTTCGCGTTTGCGATGAAGGAGGGCAGCTGGGCAGTAAGTATAAAATCAGGACTTAGGTATTTTTGGGGCCATTTGTTTCACCCTTTGGCGATTAGAGAGCATTTAAGGAGGGGATTTCGACCTAGCCTTGTGAGTTTGGATTGATTCGGCACTGACTTGAGGGAGTGAGCGCATTCTGGAACCGGGAAGTAGACTTTGAGACGAGGTAAGTCTCTTTTCTAACCTTGTAAGAGGGAATTAACTCCATAGGTGAACTTAATAAAGATGTACTTCTATTTGTGGGGGATACGTACGCACGATGTGACGAGAGTTCGTACGTAGCTACTAGTCATGCTTATGTCCGGGTAGATTTAGGCTTACACCATGCTTTGTTGATACCGTTGCTTGTTTATGCTTACTAGTTGTTCGATTAAAGTGGAAGTTGAAGGTCTCAATATTTAAAGCCCCAAGTTGAATTTCTTATTTTTAGAAAGGAATTGACAAATACTACGATAAGTTGAGAAATTATATGTTCAACCGCTTCGCAAATATATTCCGCGAGCGGGGTAAACTTTCATTACTCTCATGGGAGCGGACCGTTCGCCTCGGCAGGATTTATTGATATATTATATGGTTCGGGCCGTTCGACCCTCGGCAGTGCATAATATATTATTATGTATATTTGGATCGGGACGTACGTCCTCGGCATAACTCGTGCGTAGTGATACCTAAATCCCTTGTTATATTTAATAATGTTTCACGGACTTGAAAGGTGAAAGGAATAGATGAGAGAAATGGTTGATTCTTACTTGAAAATAGGATTTGCTTGCTTACTTCTTGTTTTGAGCGTTATCCTTATTGTATATTACCTGCTTTATTATAACTTCACATTATTATGTTTTTCTTTTCTGTTGGCCCTTAGTAAGTGTCGAAGTCGATCCCTCGTCACTACTTCTTCGAGGTTAGACTGGATACTTACTGGGTACACATTGTTTATGTACTCACGCTACACTTCTGCACTTGATGTGTATGATCTGAGGCAGGTGCATCTGGTTAACAGTCTAGCACACACGTTTGACTTCTAGCTCGAGACTACATGGTGAGCTGCCCTTCCATGCCGTTCAGCAGTAGCCAGAGTCTCTCTCTAGTGGTAGGCAACCTCCACTTCCAACCAAGAGGCTGTGAGTTCGAGTCACCCCAAAAGCAAGGTGGGGAATTCTTGGAGGGAAGGATGCCGAAGGTCTATTGGAAACAGCTTCTCTACCTCATGGTAGGGGTAAGGTCTGCATACACACTACCCTCCCCAGACCCCACTAGTGGGATTATACTGGGTTGTTGTTGTTGTTGTTATTGTTGTTGTTGTTGATTGAATGTATATATATGTTATTTTTTGAATTTAATCTAGTAGCCCACACACTTATGACACCAGGTCTTGGCACACACTAGTAGACTTATGATTTTTGAATTATTATTGTGACTTCGATTTGCACTCAATTGCTTTTGTTTAATTACTTTACAGTAGTAAATTTCTAAATCCTTTATAAATGCGGAAACACTATTACTTTGCAAACATATTAAAAGTGGAAACCACTAGGTTTATCAGTGTTGGCTTGCCTAACAACGGTGTTGGGCACCATCACGGCCTATAATGAAATTGGATTGTGACACTTAGGAATCTCAGGCATGCGAAACTTCTTGGGGATTAGCTTGGGAGCCGCGCTTGGGGGAAAAGGTTTTTGTACGATCTTCTTGGAATCCAGGACTTTCAATATCGGCGGTGCTCCTAGTATTTGATCTACCCTGGAATTGTAGGTTTTCACCTTTTTTTTGTTGGCCTTGATCTTCTTCTCCCCTGATTCTATTCGTTTCGTCAATTCCTCGAGCTTCTTTATAATCTCGGGGTTAGCCCTGATTCATTTTCGTTTGACCTTTCTATGACCTGTTGATCCCTGCGGGCGACTTCCCGGGCAGGATCGGGCTCAACCCTGCTCGGTGCACGATATTGGTTTTGTAACTGAGCTATTGTCACCTATTTTGCCTACAACATTTTGAAGATCACTCGTAGATTGATCCCGTCCTCTTCAACGTTTTGTGTGTTTCGAGTCGCCGATCGGGCTCCACCACGAATGCTATTTTCGAGGTCAGTAGGCAAGTTTGCATCGATAGCCACATGTGAATTAGCATCAATTAGATCTACGATCAGAATTCCAGCGGGATCAGCAGGTGGTATCGCGTTACCGGGTGCTACGTTGTTATTTTCATCTTGGTGACCGGATTCGCTGTCTATGTGCAGATATGCTAATTGAGAATTTGACATTTTGTATTTTAGCCTGGAATCAAAGACACTTCAAAGAGCAAGCGTAAATCAGTGTGTGTTATGAAGATTTGTATCAAGTAATCACTATTATCCTTAGCCCCACGGTGGGCGCTAAACTATTTACCCTAAAATCGGATAACAATTAAATTTATACGCGATTTTAAAGATACATGATATAACTTGATACAAATTAAAAGAACAGATCAATGTTGAAATTAATGATAAGAAAATAAATACAAACCACACAAATTGAACAGCCTTAGCCTTGAAGGTTAGTCACCCTCGAGTCAAGAAGTGCCTCAATCGATGTCGGAATAGAATGTCAAGATAATAAGAACTAGAATCACAATGTATTGCTTTTGGATGCGTTTCTTGATGTGTGTTACAAATGATCAGACCCCCCTTTATATAGTAGGGGAGTCCTACTCTTGATATAATTCTATAAAAGGTAAAAAAATCTCATAATTTGCTAATTAATCGGCCTCTCCTTGATATGTGCCGAGATTTCCGCCGTGATATCTAACTGATTGCGAATATTTTGGCCTTCTGTTATTTGTCCCGATAAAGTTTCCTCGATCTTCTTTGGTTCCGAAGTCACGAGCTCGATGATTTAACTTCGCGCCTTGGTTCGATATAATACGGGGTCGAGCTTTAATCTGTCACGTTTCAGTCCCAACTTGTCACACAATAGACGTACAATTACCATTCATAGCATATTTAAATTTTATAGCATATTCTGAAATAATGATCAATTATTTTGAACTCAAATAAGAGATTAATTATTTTGAACCGAAAGAAGATATAGTAATAGTAATTCAGTTAGTTAGGTCACCCGTTAAGTACGTGGAGGTTTTGAGTTCGACTCTTAATCAGAGTATTTTTTTTTTGTATTTTCTATTTCTTCTTGGTTGTACTTGTTGCGCGAATGAATATAGTTTGATGCTGGTTGCATTCGTTATGCGTTGTATTTGTTGTGTGTTCGAGTACAAGTAATTTAAGCTGGTGACAATTGAACAATAGCTATAAATTATAATTAGGCAAATTATAGTAACATATAATAATTAAATTCTAACGTATAGTGCTTTTTGAAAATTCTTCTTTTTTCAAACTAGTTTGCGCCCTTGATGAGGTGAGGATTAACTTCATGTACATGGTGCCTCAAACACAAGTAAGATTGTTAGAGGTGGAAGTAGGATTTAAAGTGACTTCTGAATTTGCTATTGAATTTATGGCTCATTAGTTACTGGATTTGTAATTAAGTATATATATATTTTAATGAATATTTTTAATATAAATATAAAATTTAAGTAAAAAACTAAAAGTTATTGGGTTCGTCCGAACTTGTAAATAACACTCTCCCTCCGTCCCAAGGCTGGATTAGGTGGCGTTGTTAGAGATAGTAATTGAAATTCAGTAGTTGGTTATTCCTTTAGCTTATATATGGGAAAGAAGGGATGTTTTTTTGAATCTTTACTCAACTTTCACTTTATTGTATTAAAGGTCCCGAGTGCATAAACCTAATTCTACGCCAATCTATACTTCTCTATGATATTTGTAATTCTTCTTTTAAAATTTAGTAGTAATTACAGAATTAAAAGCTACGAACGTTAGGAAGTTTTGCTTTTCTGTCAACTTCCATTTGGTGCAGTGTTTGATAAAAGCATAATATTATTGCATACTAAACAAATGATTTTAATTACAAACTCCATTTTTTTAATTCTTCTGCTTTGGAATAAAGTAGCAATGATATACTTCCTCTTGCTTTATGTTTCACTTCAGACATCAATAAAATAAGCCAGACGGAAAAGACAAGTATAATTTAGTTAGAAGTGTAATATTTGACGTCATTTTTAAGCTATATAAATATATAGACTATTATACAAAATCATTCATAGCGTCCCTACTATGGATTCGTATTTTGCCCCTTTGACATAGACTAATATGTAAAATCTGGATTTCGTGTTTTATTATTGGTAAAATGAATAAAAAATTAAGAAACTTTTATGGATTCTTGACTCGTAATACTACGTTGCATGTAGTTTTAAGATGCCTTTAGATTTTTTGGTGGCACCGACAACTTAGCAGGCCAAACCTTTATATTTTTGAAAAAGCTAAGTGGGTTACAGAACAAGTTAATAGTATTTTAGGTGGAAATTTGGACACATTTTAAATATTGATGATGTTTGCCCCACGCACACAACCCCACCCCTGTACTTTTGAATGATATGTTTATGAAACATAAAGTTAAACATGTTCTCTGTGGGGGTTATATCAACTTATATTAATATCATTTTTGTTTGATACCTTTTGTTTTATACTACTTTTGTTTTGTGAAGGATCGTTCAAAATTTTAATGGCCAAAGGAATAGAAGAGAAGAAGGATCTGTCAATTTCGAATATGGAGAAAGGAAATAGAATAAATTGCTCTTTTGAATAGTTTTAAGATTAAAGTTGTTTATGGTCATCATTTTCCTAGCATCTTCTTGTGAAATAAGTACTACTATAGCAGTTTACTATATGTCACAGGGAATAAAGTTGATCATTATTCCAAATTCTTGGTGTACTTTGATATATTTAGTACTTCTTTATAGTTTTTAATGGCATGCCATAAAATGTATATAATAAGTTTAGGTCATCTTCTTTTGGTTTCATATCTTTCGTTATACATTGCTTTTTTGAAGGACCCGTCAAGTTAATTTTAATAAACAAAGAAATATAAGAAGGACATACGGTAATTTTAAATGCTCATAGGAAAGTGAGAAGAAGGATCTGGCAATTTTAGATGGTCAAAGGAAGTCAAGTGGGATGACCCAAAATCTCACCATATGCGTCGTGATGACACTTAGTCTTTAAGGCTAGGTAAGCCGATTACAATTTTACTTTGAGCTTTTTTTTTTGAAACATATAATTTAATACAAGTGTCGAAATTAAAAGCGGAAATAAATATAACAACCTCCCAAGACTAGTAATACTGAGTCACGAACTCTCCAAGGGACTGCGACGACCAAGCAGCTCTACCTTAGTCCTTGCGATCACACTCTAACTTTGTCCGAGTCTGATATCTCCAATACCGGCTCTGCACAAAAATATGCAGAAGTATAGTATGAGTACATCACAGTCGGTACCCAGTAAGTATTAAGACTAACCTCGGTGGAGTAGTGATGAGGTACAATCAAGACACTCACTAGTCAAATAACCTAGGCAATATAGCAGTATACAATAGTACTTGAAAACAACTAGCACTGATAGCAACAAAAATCAACCAGTGGTATAAACAGCAATGCTACAAGAATACCATAATTATTACTCAAACGAATAAGGAACACATGTACAACCAATTAAACAAGTCATTCAAATATAAATCTTTCACATATAATTCTTTCGAATAAATACCTTCCGAATATATTTCTTTCAAATAAATATCTTTCGAACATAAAATTCTTTCAAATAAATATCTTTCGAATATACTTCTTTCAAATAAAAGTCACTCTGTGACACCTCATTTCATAATCATAAAATACGGGTCTCAGCCCACTTTCATATTTTTCGTAACACGGGTCCCAACCCACTTTCATATTTTTACGTGCCCATATTTCTATCAAAACTGCACGGACAACTCACATGCCAATAAAAAAAATCATCATATTTACCCCGGAACATTTTATATATATTACGGTGTGTAATCCGATCCCATATAACATTAATCATACATGTTGCGGCGTGCAACCCGATCTCATATAATATAATCTGCCCGGCAATAACCACAGGCTCACGATTTCAACATAGATAAGACTATTATCAAGTTTACCGAAACAACAAGACAAGTTGCACAAGATATAAGAATAAACACAAGAAAAATCACACCATCACATGAAAATTACCAACGCAATAACCCCACGTCATCACATAAAAATTACCAACACAATAATCCCACATCATCACATATCATCCCTAACAATAGCCACCCTTATCTCTCTAATAGCCACCTTATCACTCCTATAATAGCCTCTCTTATCCCTCCGCACTGACAATATCAGTAGCCACCCTTATCGCTCCGTTTAATAGCCACTCTTATCACTCCGCTCAGACAATATCCCAACACACATGACCATAGTGAAATGTCACCCTTATACCTACACAATATTAACAATGGAATGCCACCCTTATGTCCTCATAGTAATAACTCAAATCACATAACAATTCACACGGAATATTATAACGATAATACAACACAATACATTCATATCACAAATTGCACAATGGTCACAACAAATTTCAAAGATATAACAAAATTAATAATTTTTACAACAAATAGCCCAAATGTGATGACCTAAAATGTCATCTTTAAATTTAATAAGTAATTCTGTGTTTTAAGACCTTAAAAAGTACTAATTATCATTTCTCGACTTGCGTGCATAATTTGTACAATTTTACGGAAGTTTTTATGTGAAAAATGGATTAAAATGTGAAATAGAGCTTTAAAACTTAACTGAGTTGACTTTGGTCAATATTTTGAGCAAACAGACTCGGATCAGTATTTTGATAATTTTTGTAGGTCCGTATCATAATTTGGAACTTGGGCGTATGCCCGGAATCGAATTCCGAGGTCCCTAGCCCGAGATATGGAATTTTGATAAAAAATTAAAAGTTTAAAAGCTTAATGATTTTTAAGAAGTTACTGATATTGGATATATTAACACCGGGTTCGTATTTTTGGATCCGGAGCCCGATATAGGTCCATTATAATATTTATGACTTGTCTGCTGAATTTGGTGAGAATCGGAGTTGATTTGACGTGATTCGGACGTCCGGCTGTGAAAATATAAGTTTTAAAGTTTTCTTAAAAAATTTATTCGATTTGGGGTCCGATTCGTAGTTCTTGGTGTTAGTTTGGTGATTTGATAGCACGAGCAAATTCGTATGATATTTTAGGACTTGTGTGCAAGTTTGGTTTGGAGCCCTGAGGGCTCGGGTGAGTTTCGGATGGGCTACGGAATGATTTCGGACTTAGGAAATCTGGTTTTCTGCAGACTTCAGGCTTCTGGTGTGTTTTTATTCGCGTTCGTGAAGGTACTCTCGCGAACGCGAAGAGCAAATTGGGACTGGCACATTTTGTGCTTCGCGTTCACGACAGAGTGCATGCGTTCGCGAAGGCTTGAGGTGCAAAACTTCGCATTCGCGAAGGAAAATAGGCTAACCAGGAAATTGCCTTCGCTACCGCGAAGGGCATCTCGCGTTCGCGAAGGCCAAGCCAGGCAAGCTTCGCGTTCGCGAAGTAGCCCTCGCGTTCGCGAAGTGTGAAATTGGGCAGCACAAATTTTGTGCTTCGCGAACGCGAGGCTATGACCGCGTTCGCGAAGGGTAAAAATCCCAGAAACAGAAAGTAAGTTCTAGAAATGGGGTTTCGACCCATTTTCAACCATTTCTAATTTTTGAGCTCGGGTAATGCGATTCTTGGGCGATTTTTACGGAAAAACATTGGGGTAAGTGTTCCTTATCCTATATTGATTATATTTCATGATTTCATACTCATTTATATCATGAATCCGTAAATTTATGGAAGAAAAATCAGTTTTTTATAAAATATTCCAAAAATGAAAATTTAAGATTTGAAGGTACATTTGATATCAGAATTGGATAATATTTGTATGATTGAACTCATAGCGGAACGGGTGTTCGGATTTCGTGAGTTTTTCTAGGATTTGAGACGTGGGTCCCACTGTCGAATATTTTAATAAATTTCATATTTTTATCCGAAAAATTTGTAAATTCATATGGAATTAATTCCTATGATTCGTATTGAGTATATTGAATTGTTTATGAATAGATTTAAAACTTTTGGAGACAAATTTAAAAGGAAAAACTGTGGTCGAGTAATTGATTGGAATTTGCAAAGCGAGGTAAGTGTCGTGGTTAACTTTGACTTGAGGGAATAGAACCCTTAAATTATTTGTTATATGAATTGCATTTGAACGACGTATAGGTGAGGTGACGAGTGTCTATACTTTGTCGAATTAATTGTTTGCATAATTATTTAAAAATCATAAATTATTTTAAATCATGAATGGATTATTATATTAATTGTTTCACTCATAATTCCTTGTCAAATATTAATTCTTGAATTCCTGTAATAATTGATACATACTTATTTGAATTATGTGCATTAATTTCTACTTGCCATTTAGCATATTAAACATTAAACTGCCTATTTTCTCCCTGATTTCCATAATAAATTGTTGTTTATCATTGTTTGTTTTATAATTAAATCATAATTATTGTGTGCTTGTTATCTTATAATTTTATATTAATTATTGTATTTATTGGGGTAATTTCTTCTATGAGAATTGGTAAATGAATATATTGAAGGATCGGGTTGTACGCCGCAACATAATTGATTGAAATGAATATATTGGAGGATCGGGATGCACGCCGCAACAGAATTGATTGAAATGAATATATTGGAGGATCGGGTTGCACGCCGCAACAGAATTGATTGAAATGAATATATATTGGAGGATCGAGTTGCACGCCGCAACAGAATTGATTGAAATGAATATATTGGAGGATCGGGTTGCACACTGCAATAGACTTATTTAAAAGTCAATATATATACTTGATTAAAAATAATTATATGAGAGGATTGAAAAGGAATATATTAGGAAAGCGGGTTGCACGCTGCAACAGAATTGAATGTGAATATATTGTGAGAGCGGGTTGCACGCTGCAACAGAATTGATGAAAATGATAATTGGTTATGACTGCTGAATTGGCTTCAATTATTATAAATGAGTTACCTGATTTATTTCTATTATTTGTTGTTGTTACTAATATTGCGTACATGTTAATGTAAGTGAACCGCCTTAGCCTCGTCACTACTTCGTCGAGGTTAGGCTTAGCACTTACCAGTACATGGGGTCGATTGTACTAATACTACACTCTGCACTTCTTGTGCAGATTTCGGAGTTGGTTCCATCAGCGTACCATAGACTTGCTCGGATTTCAGCTACTCAGAGGAGACTTGAGGTATAACTGCACGGCGTTCGCAGTTCTGAAGTCCCCGTCTACTTTACTTTAGCTGTGTGTTTGTTTTCAGACAGCTTTATTTTATTCAAACCTTTATTTGTATTATTTTAGAAGCTCATGCACTTGTGACACCAAATCATGGGATGGTATTTAGACACTGTTGTTTTTAAGGATTATTCACTACATTTCAGACTTTACTTCCGTATTTGTTTCTTTATTATTATAAATATAAAAAATGTTTTAAAAATGAATAATATTATTCTAACGTTGGCTTGCCTAGCAAGTGAAATGTTAGGCGCCATCACGGTTCGAAGGTGAAAATTTCGGGTCGTGGCACCAAAAAATCACTCAACGTATATAACACCTCAAAAATAACAACAGAGATGGAAAAGTAACTCAACATAGGACAACGCCTTCTTAACTCTAAATTTTGATAAATATATTAACGCCTCAATTTAATCTTATTTAATAATTATTTGCAGATGGAAAATCCATACTAAAATTAATTCCAACAAATATCAAGTCAACAAACACACGGAATACACATAAAAATCCAAGTGGCGATCACCCCAAATTATCATATAAAATATAAACTTGACAAACAAGGAATGAGGCATGGCAAATCAAGGATTTACTAATGTCACGACCCAAAACTCTAACCTGTCGTGATGGCGCCTATCGATGGTAGTAGGCAAGCCGACCTTTCAAAATACTTCAATATTTCATAAAAAGGATAATTCAAAGCTTTTTCATATTAGAAATTTTTATAAAAACCGGAGTTGAATTCAAAATAAAATGCTGAAAGATAGCCCCAAACATCAGGGTGTCACCAAGTCATGAGCATCTAGATATCCAGCCTAATAAAAACAGTGTCTAAGTATTAATACAGGAAAGAAAGAAAACATAGAAGGAGAGACAAGGTCTGCGAACGCCAGCAGCTACCTTGCAGTCTCCGGTACTCGATCGCGTACGAACTCAACGACCTCCGTGATCAAACACACCTGGATCTGCACATGAAGTGCAGGGGGTAGCATGAGTACAACCAACTCAGCAAGTAACAAAAATAAATAAGGAACTGAAAAGTAGTGACGAGCTATACAATTACAGTTCATTTTCATTAATTCTAGCAAAGAATAGACATGCTTTCGCATCCGGCAGTTTAAGTCCAATCAGTTTTATACAGTTAAGGTTCAGGTAATCCAGGTATAGAATCTTTCAGGAATTTCACAACAATGACAGATAACAACTAAGTGCATCAACAAATGAAAAAGCAAGTACAACCTCTCAGGGCAATAGTCACTCAACTCGTCACAACATCTCAAATCACTCGGCTCTCAACCCTCAGTACTCACACTCAATAGGTACCTGCACTCACTGGGGGTGTGCAGACTCCGAAGGGGCTCCTTTCATCCCAAACACTATATCCGCACGGACAACTCATGTGCGGCACGGACAACTCACGTGCTATAGTATCAATATATGGAACCGCACGGACAACTCACGTGCTACACGGACAACTCACGTGCCATAGTATCAATACCTCACAAATAGGCCATCGGCCTCACTTAGTCATCAACCTCTCCAGTTTCTCGAGCTCTCGAAAATCACAAAGATCGGCCCAAACAAAGATAACATAATGTATCAACAAGAATCAAGAAGAGGCTGAGATATGATACGCAAGTAAAACCATGACAGAGTAAAAGACATCAATTAGCAAGTAATTTAACAAGTACTCGACCTCTGCGGGTCCCAACAGTACCATCACATAGCCTAAGCATGATTTCTAACATGATTTGCAATCAAATTTCTATAACACAGGGAGAGCATATAGCTAGCAACAAGTTATTCAACTTTACAGTTTACCGGAATGGACCAAGTCCCAATTCCGACGGTGCACGCCCATACGCCTGTCACCTAGAATGTGCGTCACCTCCAGAATACTCACATAATCCAATAATCCAGGGTTTCATACCCTCAGGACCCGATTTAAAACTGTTACTTACTTCAAACCACGCAAAATCCTAATCCGCAATGCCTTTGCCCCTCGAATCAATCTCCAAACGCCCCGAATCTAGCCACAAGCAGTACGATATAATTAATATAGGCCTAAAGAATCAATTTCACAAGCAAAACACGAAATTATAAGCCAAAATCTGAAATAGGCTCAAACCGGCCCTCGGGCCCACGTGTCGTAATCCGACAAAAGTCACAAAACCCGAAATACCATTCACTCGTGAGTCTAACCATACTAAATTCATCAAAATCTGACATCATTTGGTCCTTCAAATCCACAAAAACCTCTCTCTAATTCTCAAGCCCTAAACTCCAAAATCTCGCTAATTAGGTGGGGAATGAGTGGGGAATCAAGATTTATGATAAAAATGAGTACAAGAAGCTTACCTCAATAATCCCCTCAAAAATCTTCTCCAAAATCGCCTAAGTCCGACCCCAAAATGTTGAAATAAGACTAAAATCGCGAACCCTTACTTTTAATCCTTCTGCCAAAACTTTTTGCATCTGCGGACCAACTGTCGCATCTGTGACACCGCACCTGCGGAAAATCCATCGCAGGTAAGGATTCCACTTGAAATCCCAGATTTCGTTCCTGCGGCTACAAGACCGCATCTGCACCTATCGCAGGTGCGGAAGCCAATCGCACCTGCGGCTACAACCCCCACATGCGCCCAGCTGCCCGCTTTTGCGACCATCGCAGGTGCGGGAAAATCTTCGCACCTGCGACCTCTGATCAACTCATCTTTGTCCGCTTCTACGATTCCTTCCCCGCTTCTGCAGGCTCGCACTTGCGGTGCCCACTCCGCCGATGTGGTCACACCAGTAGCAACAGCATTTCAGCTGCTTCATCAACTCAAAACTCAAGTCCGTTAACCACCCGAAATCAACCTGAGGCCCCTGAGACCTCAACCAAACATACCAACTAGTCATATAACCCAATGCGAACTTAGTCGAACCTTCAATTCACCCAAAACAACATCAAAACACAGATTACACCCGGATTCAAGCCTAAAGAACTTCTAAAGTTCCAAATTCCACAAACGACGCCGAAACCTATCAAAGCACGTCTAATTGACCTTAAATTTTGCACACAAGTCATATCCAATATTACGGACCTATTCCAACTTCTGGAATTAGAATCCGACCACCGATATCAAAAAGTCAAACCCCCGATCAAACTTCCCAAAAATTCGACTTTCGCCATTTCAAGCCTAAATTAGCTATAGACCTCAAATTCATAGTCCGTACACGCTCCCAAGTTCAAAATCACCCAATGGAGCTACCTGAACCGACGAAACTTTATTTCGGAGTCGTCTTCACACAATTCCGACTATGGTCAAAATCCTAAGACTTAAGCTTCCGCTTTAGGGACTAAGTGTCCCAAAACACTCCGAAACCAAAAACAAGACCTCCTCGCAAGTCACATAAGCAGAAACAGATAGGGAAAAGCAGTAAATAGGGGATCAGTGCTAATACACTCAAAACGACTGACCGAATCGTTACATCCTCCCCCTCTTAAAATAATCGTTTGTCCTCGAACGAGCATAGAGACATACCTGAAGTGGTGAAAAGATGAGGAGAACGGATGGGCATATCATGCTCGGTCTCCCAAGTCGCCTCCTCGACCGGCTGACCCCTCCACTGAACCTTCACAGAAGCAATATTCTTCGACCCAAACCTGCCAATCTATGATCGCCACCGGCTCTTCAACATAAGATAAATCCTTGTCCGACTGAACTGAGCTGAAATCCAACACGTGAGACGGATCGTTGTGATACTTTCGGAGCATAGAAACATGGAATACTGGATGAACTCCTGCTAGACTGGGAGGCAAGGCAAGCTCATAAGCAGCCTCCCCAATGCGTCACAATACCTCAAAGGCACCAATGAACCTTGGGCTCAGCTTGCCCTTCTTCCCGAACCTCATAACGCCCTTCATAGGCGAAACCCGAAGCAAGACCCGGTTTCCAACCATGAATGCAACATCGCGAACCTTCTGATCCGCATAACTCTTCTGTCTGGACTGGGATTGCGTAGTCTATCCTGAATTGCCTTAACCTTCTCCAGAGCATCCTGAACCAAGTCTGTACCCAATAATCTAGCCTCGCCCGACTCGAACCAACCCACCGGAGACCTACACCACCTACCATATAGAGCCTCATACAATGCCATTTGGATGCTCAACTAGGAACTGTTGTTGTAAGCAAACTTCGCTAGATGCAAGAACTGATCCCACGAACCTCCAAACTCCATCACACACGCACGGAGCATATCCTCTAATATCTGAATAGTGCGCTAGTACTGTCAGCCCGTCTAAGGGCGAAATGTTGTGCTCAACTCCACTCGAGTACCCAACTCATGTTGCACGACCCTCCAGAACCGTGATGTAAACTGCATATCGCGATCAGAGATGATAGATACTGGTACGCCATGAAACCTGACGATCCCGCGGATATACACTCGAGCCAGCAGCTCGGAAGAATAAGTAGTCATCACAGGAAAGAAATGAGCTGACTTGGTCAGCCTATCCATAATCACCCAAACTGCATCAAATATCCGCTGAGTCTGTGGTAGCCCATCAACGAAATCCATAGTGATCATCTCCCATTTTCACTCCGGAATCTCTAACTTTTGAAGCAACCACCTGGTCGATGATGCTCATACTTCACATGCTGGCAATTTAGACACCGAGCTACATACTCCACTATGTCCTTCTTCATTCTCCTCCACCAATAATGTTGTCTCAAGTCCTGATACATCTTTCCGGCACCCGGATGAATAGAGTACCGCGAATTGTGAGCCTTCTGGAGAATCAGCTCACACAAACCATCTACATTGGGCACACATAGCCTGCCATGCATCCTCAATACACCATCATCCCCAATAGTGACTTTCTTAACATCACCGTGCTGGACCGTGTCCTTAAGGACAAACAGATGGGGGTCATCACACTGACGCTCCCTAGTACAATCATAAAGAGAAGACCGAGAGAACATACAAGCCAATACTCGACTCAGCTCAGAAACATCCAATCTAACAAACTGGCTGGCTAAGGCCTGAACATCCAATGCCAATGGCCTCTCTGCTGCTACATGATATGCTAAGCTCCCCAAACTCTCCACCCGGCGACTCAAGGCCACATTGGCCTTCTTGGGATGGTATAAAATGGTGATATCATAGTCCTTAAGAAGCTCCAACCACCTCCGCTGATGAAAGTTAAGATCTTTCTATTTGAACAGATGCTGCAAACTCCAATGATCAGTGTAAATCTCACAATGGACCCTGTACAAATAGTGCCGCCAAAACTTCAAGGCGTGAACAATAGCTACTAACTTAAGGTCATGGACATGATAGTTCTTCTCATGAGGCTTCAACTAGCATAAAGCAAAAGCAATCAATCTACCCTCCTGCATCAGAACACACCCAATACCGATCCGCGAGGTATCACAATACACTGTGTAAGAACCAGAAGCTGATGGTAGAACTAGAACTGGAGCCATGGTCAAAGCAGTCGTGAGCTTCTGAAAGCTCTCCTCTCACTCCTACGACCACCTGAAAGGAGCACCCTTTTGGGTCAATTTATTAAAGGGCGATGCAATAGATGAGAAACCCCCCACAAAATGGGTAATAACCATCCAAACCAAGAAAACTCTGAATCTCTGTGGTTCAGGATGATCTGGGCCAACTCTGTACCACCTCTATCTTCTTCGGGTTTACCTAAATACCCTAAATGGACACCACGTGTCCCCAAGAATGCCACTGAACTGAGCCAAAACTCACACTTGGAAAACTTTGCATAAAGCTTCTCCTCCCTCAATCGCTGTAACATAATCCTCAGATGCTGGGCATGCTCCTCCTGGCTACGAAAGTACACCAGGATGTAATAATTGAATACAATAACGAACGAGTTAAGATAAGGCTGAAACACACTGTTCATCAGATGCATGAATGTTGCTAGGGCATTGGTCAGACCAAAAGACATCATAAGGAACTCATAATGTCCATATCGGGTTCTGAAAGCTGTCTTAAGAATATCTGAGTCCCGAATCTTCAGCAGGTGATACCCTGACCTCAAATCAATATTGGAGAACACCCTCGCTCCCTGAAGCTGGTCAAATAGATCATCAATACGTGGCAAATGATATTTGTTCTTGACTGTGACCTTGTTCAACTGCTAGTAATCAATGCACATCTTCATAGTACCCTTCTTCTTCTTTACAAATAAAACCGGTGCAACCCAAGGTGACACGTTAGGCCGAATAAACCCCTTATCAAGGAGTTCCAAAAGTTGTTTGTTATGCTCCGTTGTAATTTGTTTTCACGCCCCGCAGTATTACGTCAATGTTACATTTCGCAGTATTATATTACGATGATATTACGCTCTGCAGTATTATATTACGACGATGTTACACCCTATAGTATTGTACGTTGAAATTGTCGTAAGATAATTGACCTCGGTTCAAGGACAAGATTATTTGGAGATTATAAGTATTATGCTACTTCAAACAAGGGATAAGTAAATTCAAGAAGGTGAGAGGTTAAGCGAATCGAAGAAAGTGAGTTTTCGTCGAAGTTTGACAATTTGGGGATAAAATACGGTCCAAGCTATAATACCCCGTATTTATGGAGTATAAAGTATATTAGAAGTGAGTAGTATTTTAAGTAATTTGAGATAATTCTTAATTGTGGGGATAATTGGGTAATTATGGATTTTTACACGGGAGATTAAATTGTAAATGGAATTTTTGGATAAGATTAAAGGGGGCATCACCCCTTAATGTGGCAGCCCAAATGAGTGACTCTTAAGTTACATTTCAAGGTGGAAAAAGTTGTGAGTTTAGTGGCTTAGTCATCCCTAAAATAGGGCCCACTCACAAGGTTAAAAAAATCAGCCTCCCTAATTCATTAAAGGGATGGATTAGAACTTCAAAAAGCAACGGATGAGTTCTTAAAAATAGGAATTCATATGAATCCTTACTATCATGATATTAGGGTAGCGTTTGGAATGACTACAAGGTTGTTATGGCCTCGTCGTCTAAGAGAGCACGGTATAATCTTTCTCAAAAATATCATACAGATATTTTTCTACTTCAACCCGCCGTTACGTGTTTTTTCGCAAAAGACGTGGGTTAGAGGGATTTCTAAGAGAATCGGTTCAGGTATGTTAAGGATATCCCTTCTTTCTTTTGGCATGATCAATACGATACAAATGAAATGAGTAAACGCACAACTTTCATAAATGACTCTATTTATAGAAGTACTAGGGGTGTCTATATTCTTGATTCCATATGTGAATTATTATTATATCTTCTGTTCATGGGTCTTAGAAAAATACGTAGTTGATAAAGTTTATCCGAAAGGCATATTGATCTTATGACATTCCGAGAAATCTTATTAACGAAATTCTTATGCATTTCATGCATTTATACATGTACATTGACCCATGACCAGATGGCGTTAGATACGCGTATATTATGTGTATATAGGATATGGGAAAAGGTTACAACGTTATATACACACCACCACCTGATCAGCTAGTATACGTTGATGATTTACCCACAATGGCCGAGATGATATGATGGGATGCCCTCAGAGGTTAGATGATGTTATGAATGCATATACCTATGCATGGTATGACATTTATATGTATATTCATGGCATTATAAGTATTAAATGATTCACAGAGCTATGCAGACTTACGTGTCGAGTCTTTTACTCCATGTTTCTCTCATGTCCATTATTTACTAATTTTCATTCCTTACATACTCGGTACATTATTTGTGCTGATGCCCCTTTTTCCTAGGGATACTGCGTTTCATGCCCGCAGGTCCCGATAGACAGTCGAGAGTCCTCCAAGTAGGCTATCAGCTCAGCAGAAGGTGTTAGTGCGCTGAAATTGCTCCGAAGTTGCTATTTGGTCAGTATGATTAAGATATGTATTGATAGGTATGGCGGAGCTATGTCCCGACCTTTATGAAAATTATGTATTCTTAGAGGCTTGTACACAGATGTCACGTATATGAAAGATTGTATGGCCTTGTCGGCCTATGTCCAGTGTAAGAGTGCTCATTTTGACCTTATAGGCCCGTATGTCACATGCATAAGTTTTTATATCACATTGGATCATCTTATATTGTATTTCCTTATGTTTATTCTGGTTAGCCCGTGACGGCCAGTTTGCTGCATTTTCCGATGATAGTACGATAAGAAGGATATGTAACATTAGTACTCGGTTGAGTAAGTCACCGGGTGCCTATCACGGCCCATCGGTTTGGGTCGTGACAAAAGTGGTATCCGAGCAGTTATGTCCTAGGGAGTCTATAAGTCGTGTCTAGTAGAGTCTTGTTTATGGGTGTGTTGTGCACCACACTTATAAGGGGGAGGCTACATGGCATTTAGGGTTGTCACTCTTTTTTCTTACTCTAGACCATGTGGTAGAGTGCACTTATAAGAATTCAAACTCCTAGCTTTTATTTTATTCGTAATTAGACGATACCTACAGTTGGTAAGAGATTGAATGTAGCTATGGAAGACTTGTGTCAGAGGAACTCGATTTTTCATGATGCTTATGATGAGTAAATGTAAGATCTTCAGTAGATCATGTGTGTACTAAGACGTGTAAGCCTCTTGATAAGGAGACTTAAGGCAAGAATATCTATCCACCCATATGGTGAAAGACAATGAGAGATTCAGAAGATAGATACAAGTTTGAACAAGTAAAATAAGCAAGATAAAGAAGGGTATGAGGCGCCCAGTTAATGAAGATTATAAGTATTTACAATTCAGGTAGAGGAATATAAGCCTTTTGAGTTACCTTCAACAATAACAGAGGTATAATACCCTATATTTATGGACTAGTGCCATACAAGGTACCACATGACCATGATAGTAAGGTATATAAAGTGTGTTAAAAGTGAGTATTATTTTAAGAAATTTGAGATAATTCTTAATTGTGGGGATAATTGGGTAATTATGGATTTTTAAGCAGGAGATTAAATTGTAAATGGAATTTTTTGGATAAGATTAAGGGGGGCATCACCCCTTAATGTGGCAGCCCAAATGAGTGGCTCTTAAGTCACATTTCAAAGTGGAAAAAGTTATGAGTTTAGTGGCTTAGTCATCCCTAAAGTGGGGCCCACTCACAAGGTTAAAAGCATCAACCTCCCTAATTCATTAAAGGGATGGATTAGAACTTCAAAAAGCAACGGATGAGTTCTTAAAAATAGGAATTCATATGAATCCTTACTATCATGATATTAGGGTAGCGTTTGGAATGACTACAAGGTTGTAAGGATTTCACTGGTTTGCAACGAAAGACGGTAAGTGTTATGGCCTCGTCGTCTAAGAGAGCACGGTATAATCTTTCTCAAGAATATCATACGGATTTTTCCCTACTTCAACCCGCCGTTACGTATTTTTTTCACAAAAGACGCGGGTTAGAGGGATTTCTAAGAGAATCGGTTCAGGTATGTTAAGGATATCCCTTCTTTCTTTTGGCATGATCAATACGATACAAACGAAACGAGTAAACGCGCAACTTTCATAAATGACTCTATTCATAGAAGTAGTAGGGGTGTCTATATTCTTGATTCCCCATGTGAATTATTATTATATCTTCTGTTCATGGGTCTCAGAAAAATACGTAGTTGATAAAGTTTATCCGAAAGGCATATTGATCTTATGATATTCCGAGAAATCTTATTAACAAAATTCTTATGCATTTCATGCATTTATACATGTACATTGATCCATGGCCAGATGGAGTTATATACGCATATATTATGTGTATATGGGATATGGGAAAAGGTTATAGCGTTATATACGCACCACCACCTAATCAGCTGGTATACGTTGATGATATGCCCACAGTGGCCGAGATGATATGATGGATGCCCTGAGAGGCTGGATGATGTTATGAACGCATATACCTATGCATGGTATAACATTTATACGCATATGCATGACATTATAAGTATTAAATGATTCGCAGAGCTATGCAGACTTACATGTCGAGTCTTTTACTCCATGTTTCTCTCATGTCTATTATTTACTGATTTTCATTCCTTTCATACTCAGTACATTATTTGTGCTGACGTCCCTTTTGCCTGGGGACGCGGCGTTTCATGCCCGCAGGTCCCGATAGACAGGTCGAGAGTCCTCCAAGTAGTCTATCATCTCAGCGGAAGGTGTTGGTGCGCTGCAATTGCTCCGAAGTTGCTATTTGTTCAGTATGATTAAGATATGTATTGATTGGTATGACGGGGCTCTGTCCCGACCTTTATAACAATTATGTATTCTTAGAGGCTTGTACACAGATATCACGTATATGAAAGATTGTATGGCCTTGTCGGCCTATGTCCAGTGTAAGAGTGCTCATTTTGGCCTTATAGGCCCGTATGTCACATGTATAAGTTTTTATATCAGATTGGGTCGTCTTATATTGTGTATTCCCTTATGTTTATTCTGGTTATCCTATGAAGGCATGTTTGGCCCATTTGCCAATGATAGTACGATAAAAAGGATATGTAACGTTGGTACTCGGTTGAGTAAGGCACCGGGTGCCCGTCGCGGCCCATCGGTTTGGGTCGTGACACTGTTCCTTCAAACTCCTTCAATTCTGCCGGTGCCATATGATACAGTGGAATATATATGGGCTGAGTGCCCGGCACCAAATCAATACCGAAGTCAATATCCCTGTGAGGCGGCATGTCCGACAGGTCTACAGGAAACACATCCGAGAAATCATACACCACAGGAACAGAATCAATAGCAAGGACCTCTGCACTAACATCCCTCACAAAAACCAAATAGGATAGAAAACCTTTCTCAACCATCCGCTAAGCCTTCAAGTATGAAATCACTCTACTCGGAACATAGTCTATAGAACCGCTCCACTCAACTCTCTGCAACCCCGACAATGCTAACGTCATGGACTTAGCGTGACAATCTAAAACAGCATGACATGGAGACAGCCAATCCATACCCAATATCACATCAAAATCGACCATACTAAGTAGCAAAAGATCTACTCTGGTCCCCAGACCCCCAATAGTCACCACACATGACTGATATACACGGTCCACAATAATAGTATCGCCTACCGGAGTAGATACCTGAACAGATGAAACTAGAGACTCACGGGGCATACCCAAAAAATGAGAGAAATATGAAGACACATATGAATAAGTGGAACCAGGGCCAAATAATACAGTGGCATCTCTGTGGCAATTTGAGACAATACATGTAATCACAACATCTGAAGCAATGGCATCTGGTGTGGCAGGAAAAGCATAGAAATGGGCCTGGCCACCCCCTTATCGGCCTCCCCCTCTCGGGTGACCCCTATCGGCCTTATCGGCCACCCCCTTATCGGCCTCCCCCATCTGAAGCAATGGCATCTGGTGGAGCTGCTAATGCTGGTGCCATCGGCCGAGTACTCTATTGTGGAGCCCCACTCAACAACCTAGGGCAATTTCACTTAATGTGACCGAAATCTCTGCACTCGAAACAACCCCTCCTCTGATGGAACTGCTGCTCCTGATGCCCAGAGGAACTACCCGTGGAAACCTGAGCTGACGAGGCATGGTGAGAACTCTGCACCGGTAATGCACTGAATGACGACTGGCCCTACTGATGATTGTGTGACCTGTGGCCAGATGATGCACCATGGTGAACTGGGCGAGCCTTCTAAGCATGTCTGAAAGGACGACCCCTACCGTGGTGGAACTGCCCTCCAAAAGGAAAACCGCTGAATCCACCCTGGCCACGAGGCCTCTTGGCCTCCCTCTCAACCCGCTCCTGGCTACAAACCATCTCAATCTGACGAGCAATGTCGACAACCTCATCGAAAGTAGCACCCGACACTCTCTCTCTAGTCATAAGAAATCGCAACTGAAAAGTGAGGCCATCTATGAACCTCCTGATCCTCTACCTGTCTGTGGGAACCAACCAGATAGCATGACAGGCCAACTCTGAAAATCTAATCTCATACTGCGTCACAGTCATATCACCCTGACGAAGCTGCTCGAACTACCTGCGCAGCTCCTCTCTGCGGGACTGTGGCACAAAATTCTCCAGGAATAAACCAGAGAACTGCTGCCATATAAGGGGTGTTGCGCCGATCGACCTACGCCTCTCGTAAGCCTCCCACCAACTGAAGGCAGCCCCAGAGAACTAAAAAGTAGTGAACGAGACACCACTGGGATCTAGAATACCTGCGGTACGGAGTATCCTCTAGCATTTATCCAAGAAACCTTTTGCATCCTCTCCCTCGGCACCGCTGAAAGATGGAGGCTGGAGTCTCCCTAACCTCTCCAATCGACACTGCTCATCATCACGCATGACAGGAACCACATAGTCCTGAGCAACTGCAACCATTGGGCTGGTGGTGCCCCCGGTGTCTGGAATCTCTGTACCACCTACTCTGGTGTGCGGGCTTCGGGAGTCTGAGCACCTCCCCCAGCTTGAAAAGTGGCTGTTGTGGCTAGAGTAGAGACCTCTTGAGCAAGACTAGTACACGCGGTCAGGATCTGAGCTAAGGCCTCCTGAAGGCCTGGAATCACAATGTGCACGGGTGGTGCCTAAGCTGGTCCCACAGGCTTATCCACAACTGGAGCCTGCTCCTGAACTGGGGCAACGGACGGATCTGTAGGTGCTGCCCTAGCTGCGGTGCGAGCTGCACCTCTGCCCCTACCGCGGACTCTATCGCGACCTCGGCCTCATCCTCAACATTTGTGAGAGAATTAGAACAATAGAAATTTAGTTACCAGAATCAAAAGATTCGCACGATAAGAATTCAAGAATGTGAAATTTCCTAAGGGTTCGGCAACCTCTTGAAGATAAGTACAAATGTCTCTGTACCGATCTGTAAGACTGTACTAAACCTGCTCATGACTCGTGAGACCTATGTAACCTAGGCTCTGATACCAACTTGTCACGACCCAAAACTCTAACCTATCGTGATGGCGCCTATCGATGGTACTAGGCAAGCCGACCTTTCAAAATATTTCAATATTTCATAAAAGGATAATTCAAAGCTTTTTCATACTAGAAAATTTTACAAAAACCGGAGTTGAATTCAAAATAAAATACGGAAAGATAGACCCAAACATCGGGGGTCACTAAGTCATGAGCATCTAGATATCCAGTCTAATAAAAACAGTGTCTAATTATCAATACAGGAAAGAAAAAAAACATAGAAGGAGAGACAAGGTTTGCGAACGCCAGCAACTACCTCGTAGTCTCCGGTACTCGATCGCGCACGAACTCAACGACCTTCGTAATCAAACACACCTGGATCTGCACATGAAGTGCAGGGTGTAGCATGAGTACAACTAACTCAGCAAGTAACAAAAATAAATAAGGAATTGAAAAGCAGTGACGAGCTATACAATTATAGTTCATTTTCAATAATTCCAGCAAAGTATAGACATGCTTTCGCATCCAGCAGTTTAAGTCCAATTAGTTTTATACAGTTAAAGTTCAAGTAATCCAGATATAGAATCTTTCAGGAATTTCACAACAATGACAGATAGCAACTAAGTGCATCAACAAATGAAAAGGCAAGTACAGCCTCTTAAGGCAACAATCACTCAACTCGTCACAACAGCTCAAATCACTCGGCTCTCAACCCTCAGTACTCACACTCAATAGGTACCTGCGTTCACTGGGGGTGTGGAGATTCTAGAGGGGCTCCTTTCAGCCTAAGCGTTATATCCGCACGGACAACGCACGTGCTATAGTATCAATATGTGGAACCACACGGACAACTCACGTGCCATAGTATCAATACCTCACAGACATGCCCTCGGCCTCACTCAGTCATCAACCTCTCTAGTCTCTCGGGCTCTCGGAAATCACAAAGATCGGCCCAAACAAAGATAACATAGTGTATCAACAAAAATCAAAAGAGGCTGAGATATGATACGCAAGTAAAACCATGACTGAGTACAAAACAACCATTAGCAAATAATTCAACAAGTACGCGACCTCTGCAGGTCCCAACAGTACCATCACATAGCCTAAGCATGATTTCTAACATGATTTGCAGTCAAATTTCTATAACACATGGAGAGCATATAGCTAGAAACAAGTTATTCAACTTTACAGTTTCACGGAATAGACCAAGTCCCAATTCCTACGGTGCATTCCCAAACGCCTATCACCTAGCATGTGCGTCACCTCCAGAATACTCACATAATCCAATAATCCGAGGTTTTATACCCTCCGGACCAGTTTTAAAACTGTTACTTACCTCAAACCACGCAAAATCCTACTACGCAATGCCTTTCCCCTCGAATCAATCTCCAAACACCCCGAATCTAGCCACAAGCAGTACGATATAATTAATATAGTCCTAAAGAATCAATTCCATAAGAAAAACACGAAATTATAAGCCAAAATCTGAAATAGACTGAAACTGGCCCCTGGGCCCACGTCTCAAAATACGACAAAAGTCACAAAACCCAAAAGACCATTCACTCACGAGTCTAACCATACTAAATTCATCAAAATCTGACATCATTTGGTCCTTCAAATCCCCAAAATCTACTCTCTAATTCTCAAGCCCTAAACCCCCAAATTTCACTTCAAAATCTCGCTACTTAGGTGGGGAAATAAGCGAGGCATCAAGATTTATGATAAAAAACGAGTACAAGAAACTTACCTCAATAATCCCCTCAAAACTCTTCTCCAAAATCGCCTAAGTCCGAGTCCAAAATGTTGAAATAAGACTAAAATCGCGAACCCTTGCTTTTAAACCTTCTGCCCAGACTTTTCGCATATGCGGACCCACTTTCGCATCTGCGATGCCGTACCTGCGAAAAATCCATGGCAGGTGTGGATTCCACTTGAAATCCCAGATTTTGCGCCTGCGGCTACAAGACCGCATCTACGCCTATAGCAGGTGCGGAAGCCCATCGCACTTGCGGCTATAACTCGCACATGCGCCCAGCTGCTCGCTTCAGCGACTATTGCAGGTGCGGGAAAATCTTCGCACATGCGACCTTTGCTCAACTCATCTTTGGTCGGTTCTGCGGTTCCTTTCCCGCTTCTGCGGGCTCGCACCTGTGGTGCCCACTCCGCAAGTGCGGTCACACCAGCAGCAGCAACACTTCATCTCCTTCATCAACTCAAAAATCAAGTCTGTTAACCACGGGACCTCAACCAAACATACCAACTAGTCATATAACCCAATGCGAACTTAATCGAATCTTCAAATCACTCAAAACAACATCAATACACAGATTACACCCAGATTCAAGCCTAAAGAACTTCTAAACTTCAAAATTCCACAAACGATGCCGAAACCTATCAAACCACGTCCGATTGACCTCAAAAATTTACACATGTCATATCTAACATTACGGACCTACTCCAACTTTCGGAATCAAAATTTGACCCCGATATCAAAAAGTCAACCCCCGGTCAAACTTCTCAAAAATTCAACTTTCACCATTTCAAGCCTAAATTAGCTACATACCTCAAATTCACAGTCCAGACACGCTACTAAGTCCAAAATCATCCAACAGAGCTACCGGAACTAACGGAACTCCATTCCAGAGTCGTCTTCACACAATTCCGACTACGGTCAAAATCCTAAGACTTAAGCTTGCGTTTTAGGGACTAAGTGTCCCAAAATACTCTAAAACCAAAAACAAGACCTCCCGGCAAGTCACATAAGCAGAAACAAATACAGGAAAAGTAGTAAATAAGGAATCGAGGCTAATACACTCAAAACGACCGGTCGGGTCGTTACAACTAAGTTCCAACAATTTTCCAATTTAATACATAAGTATGTCTACGAATTTTAACCGATATAATTTTGCACATATAGACCAAGTACGTACTCGTCACCTTGCGTACACGGATTTCAATCATACAATTTTCAAATAAAACTCAATGCCAAAGGGGTAATTCCCCTACTCATGGTTAGGCAAGATACTTACCCTTTTGAAGTTATGTCGATATTCCAAAATAGCCTTCTTGCTTGAATTGACCTCCGGACAGATCAAATCTATCCAAATTAATTTATAACTTCCATAAAATTCATTGAAAATAATTATGGATAATAAAATGTCAACATAAAATTTTATTCTAAAAAGTCACACGGGGTCTGCCTCTCGGAACCCGACAGAATTTTTACGAAATCTGAATACCCATTCCGATACGAGTTCAACAATACCAATTTTATCAAATTCCGACAACGAATCGACCACCAAATCCTCAATATAAGGCATAGAAATTCTCTACCATTTTCAATCCAATTCACTAATTTCATGATAAAAATAATAATATATTCATGTATTTTAACCAAAATCAAGTTAGAAATTCTTACCCTAATGTTTTCCTTGAAAAACTCTCGAAAAATCGCCTCACCCGAGCTTCCTTCGTCCAAAAATGGAAGAATGAGATGAAGTCTCATTTTTTGACTTTATTCTGCTGCCCATGGATTTGTTCTTCGCGTTCGCGACCCTCCCCTCGCGTTCGCGATGAACAAAATCCTCAACAGTCATTTCCAAACTCTTCCCAGAGAGCCTCTAGTGTATCCATCATAACATTTTTGTACACAACTCCAAATGCCAAACAGTTTGATTTTATGAAAACTAGACACAAAGGGCTATAACTTTCATTTTTGAATCATTTCTAAATTCCTTATAGATTGCAAGATATAAGCTTCTGAAATCGGGTGACGGACAACATGATTTCCTTCTTCGCGAACGCGAGGGTCTCTTCGCGAATGCGAAGAACAAAATCCCTGAAGCCAAATTCTTCTTCGCGAAAGCGATAGACACCTAGCGAACGTGAAGAACAATACCAGACATCAGAAAATCAGCATCCAAATTAGTCTAAAATGATCTGAAACATACCTGAAACACACCCGAGGCCCCCAGGATCCCAACCAAATATACCAACAAGTCCCAAAATATATTACAGACCTACTAGAGGCCTCAAATCACATATAACAATATCGAAATGACGAATCGCACCTAAATTCAAACTTAATGAAACTAAGAAATTTCAACTTCTGCATTCGATGACGAAACCTATCAAATCAAGTTCGGTTGACCTCAAATTTTGCACACAAAGTCATAAATGACATAACATATCTATTTCATTTTCATAATCGGATTCCGGCCCCGATATAAAAAATCAAATCCCCGGTCAAACTTCCAAACCTTCAATTTCTTATTTTCGTCATTTCAAGCCAAATTCAACTACGGACTTCAAAATAAATACCCAGACACACTCCTATATCCGAAATCACCATACGAAACTATTGACATCATCAAAATCCTATTCCTGAGTCATTTGCTCAAAAGTCAAACTCCGGTCAACTCTTTTCGTTTAAGCTTCAAAAATAAGAATTGTTCTTTAAATTTAATCCTGAATCATCTGAAAACAAAATTCGACCACACACGCAAGTCATAATACACATCAAAAAGCTGCTCGGAACCTTAAGTTGCTAAACGAGACGCTAATTCACAAAATGACAAGTCGAGTCGTTACATCAAGTAGTCATAAATAACCAAGTGTAATATGATTACAAAGCCATGTTTACATTTGCTTAACATTTTCATAGAAGCTTCTTAATTATGTGAGATAAACACTATTACTCCCTTCATTTTAATTTATGTGGCATCATTAGGATTTCTAGGATCAAACGAATTTGTAAAGAATTTATTAAGTATCTTTTACATAGTTTTGAATGTAATGACTCGACCAGTCATTTTACTTTCTAGAACCCTATTCTCCTAAATAAAACTTTTCGTATATACTTTTAATATACTTTTATTAATTTATGACTTGAGGGGATGGTTAGGTCGAGATTTGGAAGGGTTCGGGTTGAAATCGGAATACTTGGTTCCTTAAGGTTAGCTAAAAAGGCCAAGTTTGACTTCGGTCAATATTTTGAGTAAACGACCTTGAAATCAGATTTGACAATTCCAATAGGTTCGTATGATGATTTCAGACTTGAGCGTATGTTCAGATCGGGCTTTGGATGAACCGGGAGCATTTTGGCACCTAATAGTAAAAGTTGGTTCTTTGAAGGCTTTAGAGGTTCTTTAAATTTGGTTTGGAGCGGATTTTGGTGATATCGAGGTCCTAACGGAATGTTTGAGACCAAAAATAGTTTTGTAATGTCATTTAAGACTTGCATGCAAAATTTCGTGTCAATCCGGGTAGTTTAAGTACGTTTCGGCGCATTTGGAGTAAATTGAAGAACTTGAAGTTTATAAGTTTGATTCAATAAGTTTTGGGGTGCGATTCTAAGTTATAATGTTGTTTTGGGCATTCCGAGAGTTCGAGCGAGTCCATTTTATGATTTCAAACTTTCTCGTATGTTCGGGTAGGGCCCCGGGGGCCCCGAGTGCCGATCAGACGAGGCTCGGGCCAAGTTGGGAATTTAGAGCAACAACTGAAGCTCCCAAATCTGTCATAATCGCACCTGCACATGGCCAGCCGCAGGTGCGGGCTCGCAGATGCGAGCCACGAGCCGCAGAAGCGAAATATCGAAGGCAGCCCAGGAACCGGAGATGCGGAAGATTGGGCGCACCTGCGTGACCGCAGGTGCGAGAGCTGTGGTAGCAGGTGCTGCTAGGCTCGCAGAAGCGGCCCCTTCTATCCGCAGATGCGGAGTAAGGCCAGGTGAAAGAAAAACGCACCTGTGAGGCAATTGCCGTAGGTGCGAGACCGCAGATGCGGCCAAGGCACCGCACGTGCGAAAATCGTTGGGCAGTGAGGATTCATTTAATACGGGACTTAGGCCATTTTTATCATATTTCTCTTTCACTCTTGGGCGAGTTGAGAGCTTTTAAGGAGGGGATTTAACCTAACACTTGGAGGTAAGTGATTTCTACCAATCTTGAGTTAAATACATAGATTAAGGGTAGCTAATAACATGTAAATTAGTGAAAAAGTATGGGTTTTAGTGAAAATCTAGGTTTTTGATAAAATGAGATTTAACTACGAAATTTGTTATGGAATTTAGTAAAAATCATATATTTGAATTCATAAGGTTATGGGTAACAACTTTCTTCAAATATTTTCGAAATCCGGGTACGTGGGCCCGGGGGGGTGAGTTTTAGGATTTTTGCAAATAGGCCTGGGAAATCATTTTGATAGTTAGGGTATGAATTTTTAAGCATGTATTAACTATTTCATACTGTATAATATTTGACTAGTTTCGAGTCGTTTGGCACTAAATTGAGGGTGGGGCACAAATCTTGGACAGGAAAGTAGGCCTTTAGACGAGGTAAGTCTCTTTTCTAACCTTGTAAGAGGGAATTAACCCCATACGTACGAAGTGACGAGAGTCCGTACATAGCTACTATTTATGCTATTGTCCGGGTAGTCTAGGACCCATACCATGCTATACTTGAAATGTTTACACTCCTACTTGTTGAGTTAATTGCTTAAGTCATATTGGAAGTTGATAAAAGAATTGTAAAAGGTTAAATTCATTTACTTAAAATTATGAATGGAACACTTGACTATAAATGAGAATTTGTGTATTATTTGAAATGTTTTCTATTTGTGGAGCGGGCCGAACGCCTCGGTAGCAGATAGATGCATCTATGGTTCGTTCTGTTCGACCCTCGTAGTGCACAGTTTAAATATTAAGTTGGATTGGGCCGTACGATCTCGACATAATATGCGCATGAAAATCTTTGGAACTATTCATGATTTATATTGCTTAAAATGCCTTGAAATACGAGCTGTTAAATAATGAAACTAAACTCGGGATTTAATATTTGCGAAAGAAGAATTTACTATTTTCTGATATTTGAACTTTCAGTATTGTTCATGAAATCCATACTTAGTATAAAATATGATATATCATTGTTGGCTCATAGTAAGTGTCAAAGTCGACCCATCGTCACTATTTCTTCGAGGTTAGACTGGATACTTACTGGGTACATATTGTTTATGTACTCACGCTACACTTCTGCACTTGACTGTGCAGGATCTGAGGCAGGTACATCTGGTTACCAGTTCGGTGCGCATATTTAATCCCCGCTACGAGACTATACGGTGAGCTGCCCTTCCGAGTCGTCCTGCAGCAGCCAGAGTCTTTCTTTTGCTTATTTGTTCTGTCTATTCCACTTCAGGCAGTTGATTAGAATTCTTTTGTATATTCTACTAGTAGCCCATATACTTGTGACACCGGATCTTGGCACACTCACTAGTAGACTTATGATTTTTGGATTGTATTTCTATGGTTATGATTTCATTTAGTTGATTTCGTTTTGCTCACTTTGAATTCCGTTATTTGTTAAATTCTTTAAGTTTAAGGAAAGTTAGTTGTTTGAAAAACTTATAAAAAAAATAAAAATCACTATATTGTCCATTGCCGGCTTGCCTAGCAACAGTGCTAGGCGCCATCACGGCCTAAATCAGAATTGGGTCGTGACATTTAAATACATAATTTTATTTCATAAAGTTTAAAGATTTTTTGTCTGAATTTACTGTTAAAATTAAAAAGTTAATTGACTCTCGAAATCCAAATTGTGCTTGTGTACTTGGGAATTAAATTAGACTTTCCAATTTCTAGGTGTTCATGATCCGACATACCCGGAAGTTGGAATTTTGTCCCTTCTTTCCTGGTCAAATTGAGGTATACATAACTTGTTTTTTATTTATTTGAATAAAAAAAAAAAAAAACTACTTATAGGAGGAGAACTATGCACAAAGGGGGCAAATACTCAATCCAGTTCATATTATTTGCCTTTTAAATGCTTTGCAGCATCTTAATAAAGATATTTAATAAATGTGTTTATCTAAACTAAATTTTCTCTCTCATTAACTATATCACAAAATTAACACTTTAATTGAAAGAGTAGGAATAGTTATGAAATTTTAAAAAAAATAATAAATGCCTTCTCGTCTTTTCTAAAAGGTCAAATATTTTTAAAAAGATAATTTGCCTAAATTAACAATAATTGGGATTGAAGAGCGTAATTAACTTAAGATATATTGCCTAACATGTAAAACGGTAGTAGCGATTATCGGCTAAATTTGTTTTATTTTAAAGTTAAGGTTTAGAGGAATGTCACACGTGAGGCTTTCGCCTTTGGGAAAATCAGAAAATGAGTTTTATGAATAAACTGATCATACAATTTGATGGTACAACGTACTTATAATACAATACATATGTCTAAAAAAAAGAAACTAACAATTAACGATATCTATATAATGAGAATTTATCATAAATTTGTAAGTTTTACCTTGGTTATCAGCCTACCGTATTTCTCCTTCTTTATCATACAAGTAGAATTAAATTAACGGACAATCCTATACATAAGTTTACTTACAAGTTAGAAGGCCCGCATCCAAGGCCGGCTATAACAGTATGGTAGGTAAGGCATGTGTCTTAGGCCCCTAATTTTGAGGGGCCCAATTTTTCAGAAATGATATATATTTTATAGGTATTTAAAAAATTAATATGTAGTAATATTTTTGTGTTTTTCATATAAATGGAAAGAAAACCTTTTAGAGTAAATAAAGTAAAATTTTGACTTACTTAAAAATGATTGATATGATAAACAATTTGAGTTGATTTAACAATTCCATTTTTTGCTCCTCCTTTTTCAATGTTTCAATTTTACTCTTCATATTCTCGAACCTACATATCTTCTTCCTTTCTCTTTATTCTTGCTCACCTTCTTGAATTCTTTCTCCAATATTTTTTTCTTTCTCCAAAATTTTATTTTTCACCTTCTTTCTCCAAAAAATTATTAGTTCAAGTGTTCAATAATATTTTTAAGATTTCAATAGTTCTATACTTCTATTACTTTATAAAAAATATAGTATAGTTTTCAAGATTTACAGCAAGAGTTTTGAAGTAGACAAGCAACAACTAGATATTTTGGACTCAAAGTCTTCATTCTTCAAACTTCCTGAATCAGTAATTGGGTAATATCTTTTTTGTATTGTTTTTATTTGGTACTTGGAATTTTATTAATTTTACTCCATACATATCATTTAAGTTTTTTTTAAAATTTATATACTTAGGCCTGACATTTGACTTTGGCCTTAGGCCTCAAATGCCCTTGAGCCGCCCCTGCCCCATCTGCACTTCACGTAGCTTTTTAGAATAATTAAAAATATGCTTTTTACATGACTGATGATTGTTAATTAGGCCATGATCGAAGCTTTGAATACACTTATTGAAAATCTTTTATCTTTTTTTAAAAAAAAAATCTTTTATCAAAATCACAAAATAAGATCCATTCATAACCAACCATTATACCTTCCCTACACCAGTTATTAAAATAAATGACAAGTTTTCTACCAAATAGACAAGCATAATAGTGGACATAATTAATGTAGCTTCTGGTTCAAGTTGTTAAGGCCACATTATGCCCGTTTCATGTCTGAACTTTATTTTTATTTTTTAAATGTCTGGACCTAAAAACAATCTCTTCATTTAAATATGCCCGTTTCATGTCTGAACTTTTTTTTTATTTTTTAAATGTCTGGACCTAAAAACAATCTCTTCATTTAAATATGCCCGTTTCATGTCTGAACTTTTTTTTTATTTTTTAAATGTCTGGACCTAAAAACAATCTCTTCATTTAAATATGCCCGTTTCGTGTCTGAACTTTATTTTTATTTTTTAAATGAAGTAATTGCTTTCATTTTTTTTCATTATAGATTTTCTAGAGTAAAATGTATTACACTAAAATTAACAAAGTATTCAATAAAATTTATAAAAAAAAATTTAGGAAACATAAGCCACATAACAGGCAAATAGGATATATTTTATGACTGTAGGATTCACTTTAGAAAATTCATTATATAAATTTGGAAGTGTTTAGAGATAGATATACCAATTTAAAACTGTGTAAATACTTTTTGTCTTAATTTTTTATTTAATTAGTAAAAATAAGAACAAGCAGAATATTAACTATTATAAACAAGTAACTAAATATATTCTATGCCACAAATTATTTGCATAAGACTAATCCTTAAATATTACTATGTCATTTCAATTTGTATGCCACCCTTGTATTTTTATGGATTCCAAACCAATTGAATCTTCATGATAATTTTGAATGTCAGGTAAAAACTTTTAGGGGCACTTATTAATATATATGACTGTAATTTAGTCACTTAATGCGAAAATTCTATAAAAAGAAAGCATCGAACTAGCTCTTCTTTAGAGAAATTATTTTTTGTTATTTTATTTTTATTTAATCTGCTTCTTCAAAGTTTTTCTTGATAACAATTCTCGAGTGCATAATATAAGGAAAAAATTATTATGAAGAGAAATGAAGCAAAAGTCTTATCACCTTTTTATTTCTTTTTTAGCTTTCATATGGGTTCAACATTTGCATTTAAGTTTTGTGTAAATTTGTCATTAGATTAAATTACATGTTAGACTTATATTTTGTGATATTGGAATACTTGAAGATGAAGCTTAAAATATGAATTTCATTATAATAAAAAACACATAATAAAGGATAACATTTAGGCTAAGCTACGTTCATGCAATAATACTGAATTTATAAAATTTAATTGTGTGATTTTCTCGATTGTTTTGTCTCAAAACCAAACAAGGAAAGGAGTTTATATAGTGATATTTGAATATTGATATATAATTCCAACTCAAATTAAATATGAAATCAAATGATTAAACCTGCAAGTAAAAGTTTTATCTTAAAATATAAGTACCAATAAATGCATTTTACAGAATAATTGCAATAATAAACTAAAGAAACTATTTTTATAATTATATGTCGGAGTAATGCTAAGCATGGGCCATACCTCATCTAGTAGTAGTATATCCGATTGCAATATGGGTTAGGGAGGGTATCTTGGTAATTACAGCCAAATAAACCGATTTTATTGGCTCACAAAAGGAGTTACTGTAGCTCCTTTGAAAAGTGATACATATGCTGTTTCGTTAAAAATTTTACTGCAAAGTAGGAAAGTAACAAAAAAAGTTAAAAAGAATCTGCCGAACTATGTTTCGTTTTATAATTTTTTTGAAAGACTTTCTAAATGTCCAAATGTGCTTTTTATAGTGAAATAGAAAGAAGAAGAAGAACGTCAAAATTTATTTTCCCTGCGTGCAGCTAGCTTATGAAGAAAATAGTTCAACATTTTTTGTTGGGAAATATTGCTTTCCAAATTAATATCAATAAAACAAATATTAAAGTGAAGAATAAATAAAATCATGTACCATTTATTCATAATTATCAAAACTGGATTCAGAAATATTATTGTGGTTGATTTATTGAATTATAGTTGAATACAATAGCTATATTAGAATTTGACCTTTATGTATTTGAATTCAGATTCTACCACAATCCATTTAATTTATAAAAATAGAGATTTAATATTTTCTCTTAATTAATAGTAAATATTTTAATATGTACATAAGATTGAGCCATACCTACTAGATTCGAATAAACTCAAAATGCATAGTACATCACCCTTGATTGATCACGTGAATTATAATTGAAATATCAAAAAGGTTATGAGATTATCCTACAAATATTTTTCTCGCAAAAGGGATATAAAAAAGATTATACATTACCAAAAAAAGAAAATAGAACTATCATCGCTTGTAATTATGCTCAAGTGATTAACATAAAACTTTAGTGAAAAATCAATCCTCCGTTAAAAATACTATTCAAATAAGAATGAGCACTAAGCCTTGAATATTTTAAATTTTAAAATAAATTTAATTTCTCATGAGCTACAAATTGAATCACAATAAGCTTTTGATTCTTTTGAATATATAAAACAAGAAAACAGTAGCAAAAATACGGATAAGAAAAAATTGATAAAATACAACATAATATTCTGACACGTGTTGTTGGGCCCGTGCTCAACACGGGCTAACGTTTACTAGTGCTCATGAGAAATAATGATCAGAGCACTAAATTGGAGAAATAATGAAGTTTTCGGATGATCAAGAAATGTTATGATATGCTGGGCAATGATCAGAGCACTAAATAGGAGGATCACACATTGACTATAGTTCTTGGTAAATTTATCAAATCGAAAATAATTTATTTGATTTTATGAATAAATGATCATGACGGTGTAATGTGAAATTATGAACCTTTCCTTTTTCTTTTTAAGTTTTGTCCTGTGAAATTTGTTACCCAAGTAGTGCCAGGCAATGAGTACTTTTTTTTTGGTTCCATTTTAACTATCGCGTTCTTTTCGCATTCATATAAATAATAAGTTTTAATTTACTATATTATCCCTATTAAATGCTTTTTGAGTTGAATAGTAATTAAAAAAACTACTAGTACTTTAACATTAAGGTCATAATTAAAAATAATTAATACATTTAATCTTGAATTTGTAAAGTAATAATTATTTCGGGATATAATTTTTAAGTTAAAACGACAGTTAAAATGGAACGGAGAGATTATCCGATAAGTGTTAGGTCAATAGTTGAAATATTCGAGCAAGTGTTGGAATAAATGAGGTTGGTTGTCTGTTTCCAAAAGCAGTGCTAGGTAGCAGTTTCTTTAAGAAGTTGAAGTTAATGCAAAAATTCAAACTAACCATCAGCTGTGCTAGAGATGTTAGAAAGAATATAAATTCTATATATTCACGGTGTAAAAAAAATATACAATATCAAGTTATTTAAAAAATAATTATAAATAATTTTTTGAACAAATACTAATTGTTGGTCTTCAAAAATGAAAAGCAATTTTATCACACATCAAAATATGTTGATAATATAAAATAATTTTTTATATTGTCAGTGTATATAATTTAAATTTTTTAAAAAATATAAGTTAGATAATGCATCAATTTCATGTTTACTTGGAGCATTTTGTGCTTACCAACCACATTCCTCGAAATCCCACTTGTACAAAAATAATGATGATGATAGTAGCAACTATAATTAAAATTAATTTTTTATAGCATGAAAACTGCTCATATACCAAGTTTTGATTAGTTGTTAATTATGTCATAATTCTAAGGTCAAGTAATTTTTTCTTTTACTGATTTGAAGTTAGAAAGAACCATTTGAGCTACTTGCATTGGACGAGTTGACTAGTTTTGACCGTATTATCTTGAGAATTCTATTTAATACTTTCTCCGGTCCACTTAAAGTGATTTTTTGAATTTTTATTTTTTGTGGTCTATAATATTTAATTTTTTCAAATATCAAGAAAGAATTTTAAAAAAAAATTCCAAAACTGCCCTTTGAGTAAAGAGTCTAGGAATATTTGTTGTATTTTTAATGAATAAATTAAGGTTAATATGATCAATTATTTTGTTAATTAAAACTAAAAGGTAAATTTCTTAATATATGTGAAAACAACCAAAACATCACTTAAAGTGCGCCGGAGGGAGCAATGTTAACATTGAAATAAAAACTCTATTCTGTCCCAAACATTAGTCGTTTAGGCATATTAAATTTGTTTTGAAGTATTTGATGTTTAAGAAAAGCATGAAGTTAATTATTTATCTTTTTTCCAAAAATACCCTTGCTATTTTAATTAGTGAAATCCTGGCTAAGTGAAACGTTTTAGGAGAGACGAAGGGTACGTTAACAAATGCTTATGATTAAGGTCTTAAAAGAAGTGCAAAATCTTTAAAATACAGATAATAAGGACCAAATGTGATATGTTGTCTCTTGAAAATGTGATATTAAATGTGCTTCACCAGCTTAGACTGAAAAGAGCATTCGACTCTAGGCGTCTTTTATATTTTTTCAATTTATATTTAGAATATTTTTCTTAGAGTTTATTGAAAAGAAGTCTTTCTACTTTACATAAGGTTGGCGAGCGCAAAACAACACGAAATTGATATTCGCTAGTCAATGATGGTATAATTTAATTATCGTCTTCAGGGGTATTGAATTTAAACAATGTTCAAGTAATTTCTAACTTAACGTTATTCAGGATGATTAACACTTTGGTTGAGATGATTAATAATTAAAATTAACTATAAAAACTAAACAAATGACAATTGATCACAGTAAGACAAAAGTTGAGCAACACCGAAATAATTAATGGGAGAAATAAGGGTCGTGATAGGATAAGTGCAAGATAGCTATTTGGGATCCAATTCTAGTTCAATTCACTCTAATGTTCTAATGATTCTCACGAATTCACTTGATGATTAGTTCAAACGCGTAGACAAGATTCCTCTCTCGATTAAATCTTAACTCTATGAGGTGAACTAATATAACCACTGTGAAAATATGCAAGCATACGTTAATGGATTAGTCTTCCTTAAAATGTATCTCGAATAATCTCCTAACTTTATTTAATCAACAACTCAACAAGCTCTTTCGATTACTTAAGAATCACTTAATTAAACCAAACAAAATAATGCAAATAGAATCACCACAATATTCCTTTCGATTAAATAAACTGGTGAATAAAGTTGCAAACAATTCAAAGCTCTATAAACGAACTCATGCAAAATAACTAGAGTTAAAATCCACAAATATCCATCAAAATACCATATCTGTCAAACCCTAAAGTAAACTACTCCATAATCATGGAGAAAGTCATCACAAATAGAGTTAAAGAATAAGAAAAAAAATGAATTCAATCCAAACTCGGGTGTTGAGTTGAGGAAAAAATGATGAATCCTTGTGCCTTAGAGTCTCCAATGCTCTCCCAGTCTTTTGTAGATCAGAAGTCCTCTAAAAATTGTGTTTTTGATATATTTATACCATGTAGGAACAAACCCGGACGAAATTATCCTTTCCAAGCCGAAGTGAAAAAAGTTGGGCGAGAAATTACACTACCGCGGCGCACCGGGCGGCGCACTATGCACCGCATTAGTGAAAAAATTCAGAGGCCTATTTTTTCACTCTGCAGAAAATTTGCACTAGCACCCCGTGCCCCGCGGCGCATGGCGCGGCAGTGTAGTTTTCTCAAAGTAATCTTTTTTCTCACTTTTTGGTATCCAGACTTAGTCCTCGATCCCCGAACGTGATCCCGGCTTAATTTCTTGGGCTTCTACTCAGACTTCAAAGCGTCAAATCATTCATTTTATCTCCAAACTTGCTTCTTTACTCGAAATCACATCCTACACAACATAACACATATAATAAGTACAAAGTACTAACAGTTAGGCTCAATACAATCAAAGTATAGTAATTAGAGCGAAAAATATAACTAAAACACGAGTTTCTAGCCTATCATCAAAGGTAGGGGTAAATTCTACTTATATTACATCATCCCCTGATCTTACTTGTCGAAACCCACCGCGCATGTTATTGTTAATGTAATTAAAGGTTCACTAGTAGAATTGTATCTTTAATTCAAATTCTCCAAATTGAAGAAGGAAAACATATCTGCTTTATTTGCACCAATAAATAAAATTGGTGGATGATTTAACATCTCAACTGTATAGTCAAAATTTTAAAGAATTGAGCAGTCAATTATGTGACTGCGTAGCTGTATGGGCTAAGCAGCATAAAAGTTAGCATGTGCACAGAAAGCTCCTGCTCTCTGCCTATTACATTAATGAGTTTATTTATGTGGATTATAAATTACAAAGGCAATTATTAAAAAAAAAAAAAAAGGACATAGAATAAAGCCAATTATATAAATGGCCCCTCCAAGTTAGCTCCTGTTGGAGTGTTCAATAATATTGGCCTTAGTTGAGGTAACAACAACATAATTAGTATATTCCTGCGGTGTGGGGTACAAGAATAGTAATGTATATGCGGATGCGAAGTTATATTTACTTAAGGGTGGTCAATTGATCAACCTTCGTCGGAAAATAATACTTTATATATAAATAAAATATTAGATTTTAGAGGTAAATAAGATATATTGAACACCCTTTGTCGGCGAATTATTTTCACTTATTTTAAATTTGAACATCTTTGGAGAAATTTATGAATTCGCCACTGTGTGTATGCAAACCGTATGCTCCGACCTTATGGAGGTAAAGAAGCTATGACAGATAGATCTTAGGCTGAAAAAACAATAATTTCTCAGCGGGTTTGAATAAGAAAAATATTAATAAAAAGATCATGTTGAAAATACTGAAGATAAGAACCTTAACAACAATAACAAAGCAGTATGACAATCGAAACGAAAGTAACAACATATTGTAACAGAGATCAAAGAATTAAAAAAATAAAAATCGAAGTTAACTTTGAGAGGTTGTCTGTGTATTAGGCCTAGAAATACACGAACCATCACTATTTAATTTGTATGACAGTAGAGGTGGCTTTGTCCATTTCACTGCCTTGCACATCATATGATTGATTGGTTGATCGATTAAAATCTCCATCCTTTCCCAACTTAATTCCATTGGCAATCTTCCAAACTTCGTTTTGACAATCTGCGATAAATTTAGAAGAATTAATGCTAGTGATGTTTAGATAGTGTCACGGTCCAAACTTCGACTAGTCGTGGTGGCATCTAATCTAACCCGTTAGGTAAGTCAATTAATCACTAACCAATTCCAATAATAATTAATAAAGCAATTAAGTAAAAAATATCTAAATCTAATATATTCCCCAAGAACTGGTAGTACAAATCATGAGCTTCTAAAAATAGAATTTACAAAGTTAAAATAAATTAAATACATAGTCTTGTTTGAAAAGTACATAAACAGAGTTTCATAGACCTAAAGCTACCACGAACAAGGGGCAGCTACAACCAAACACAGGTACATCTTCAATCCAGCTCTCATCGAACACAACAACATCAGCAACCAATATCTGCACGCAAGGTGTAGAAGTGTAGTATGAGTATAACCGACCCATGTACTCAATAAGTAACAAACCTAACCTTAGGTTGAAAGTAGTAACAAGCTAACAAAAAGGGGTCGGTCCAACACCAATATTCCACAACAGTTCATAACAACATAGTACAAGTAACAAACGAGTATTTCAAAAATAAAAGGCCCAGTTCGTTCACAGTTCTAGAAAAAAATAGGCATTTCTTTTCAAGTATCTCAGTGAAAATCCAAATCTTTTACCGAAAAGCCAATATACGAGTAAGTTTGAAAACTGTGATTTTTTCCAAAACTCCTTTCAACAAATAGTAAGATGTTTTATTTTTAGATAGCATGAGGAAGGTACTTCTCTATGCCTACATGTCAAGATACAGGTAAAATCATAAATGTCCATAAAACTAGGTAGTAGAAGGAAATGCACCTCAATGCATGTATCTCAAGTACGCATGTCAAATGCAATGCATCTCGATGATGAGTTCATGCACTCACACTCTCAGAGTACTCAATATCACTGTCTCACATTCTCTCTCACTATGCTCAGCACACTCAAACGCACAACGATATATCATACCCGCTGCGGCGTGCAAACCGATCCCTATTTATAGTCGACTGCGCTCACTGGGGGTGTGCAGACTCCGGAGGGGCTCCTTTCAGCCCAAGCGCTATAATCCGCTCGGATAACTCATGTGCTATATGGACAACTCACGTGCCATAATATCAATATCTGGAAGCGCACGGACAACTCACGTGTCGCGCGGATAACTCACGTGCTATAATATCAACATCTGGAATCGCATGGACAACTCACGTGCTATAGTGACAACATCCTCACAAACAGGCCCCCGGCCTCACTCAATCATCAATCTCTCCAATCTTACTCACGGACTCACAATGTCATGAAACTAGCCCGACAATAATGATATGATGTATCAATAAATAACTGAGACTCAGATATGATATGAATGCTTGAATATGACTGAATACTAAATATCAATGAAATCAATGAGATGACAGTAAGAAACGACCACTATGGGTCCAAACAATATTGGCATAATGCCTAAACATGATATCTAGCATGATTGACAGTTTAACTACTTTATCACATGGTGAAAACATAGATATCAACAAAGTAGGACCACGATACAGTGCCATGGAAATAACACAGTCCCAATTCACATGGTGCACGCCCACACGCCCGTCACCTAACATGTGCGTCACCTCAATACTAATCACATAACACGTATTTCGTAATTTTATACCATCAGAACTAAGTTTAGAAGAGTCACTTACCTTGAACAAGCCAATACCAATGTCGAGCAAGCCAAGTAATGCTCCAAAGATGCCATCTTGCACGTTCCGACCTCCGAACGGCTCGAAACTAACCAAAAATAACTCAAGTACATCAAACAATGCTAAAGGAACCAATCCCGATCGACAAAGATCAAATCTTGAATCAAAAGTCCGAAATCGGCCAAAAGACCAACCTAGGCCCGCACCTCGAAACCCGACAAAATTTACAAAATTCAACAGCCAATTTAATTACGAGTCCAACCATACTAGTTTCACTCAAATCCGACTCCAATTCGATGTTCAAAACTCGAAAATTCATATTATGAAACTTTAGGCCAAAACCACCAATTTGCTCTTTACAATTCATCAACCAAAAGCTAAAATCGAAGATAGATTCATGGAATATAACCAAAATCGAGTAGAGAACACTTACCCCAATTCATACGGTGAAAGTTGCTCCAAAAATTGCCTCAATCCGAGCTTGAAAATGTAAAAATGAAGCCAAAATCGCGAACCCTTGTATATAACATTCTGCCCAGCACATCCGCATTTGCGGAAAATTCGTCGCACCTGCGACCGCCGCTTTTGCGGAAACACCTCGCACCTGCGCTGCCCGGCTTCCTCACCATTTCCGCTTCTGCGACTCGCTGCCCGCATATGCGCCATCGCAGGTGCGGAAATCACATCGCACCTGCGACCTCTGCTGACATCCTCCAACTCCGCACCTGCGCTCGAGCTGCCGCAGTCGCATATGCACCCAAAACTCTGCTTCTACGGTCTTCCTCACCCAGCACTATTCTCGCATCTGCGACGCCTTTGTTGCTTCTGTGGCCATCGCATCTGTGCAAACCAACCGCAGGCGCAATCATACTAGAACCAGAAGCCTCCAGCTTTGCTCATGAAGTGAAAATGATCCGAACCTCGTCCAAAACTAATTCGAACCACTCGGGACCCCGTCCGCATATACTAACAAGTCCAATAACATAACACGGACTTATTCGAGACCTCAAATCATGCATAACTGCATCGAAACAACGAATCATACCTCAAATCGAAATCTATAAACTTTGAAACTTCAACTTCCATAACTGATGTCGAAACCTATCGAATTATGTCCGATTGACCTCAAATTTTGCACACACGTCACATTTCACATTATAGACCTATTTCAATTTTCAGAATCGGATTCCGACCCCGATATCAAAAAGTCCACTCCCTATCAAACTTTTCAAAATGTTAACTTTCGTCATTTCAAGCCAAATTCCACTACGGACCTCCCAATCCGGACGTGATCCTAAGTCAAAATCACCCAACGAAGCTAACAGAACCATCAAAACTCCGTTCCGGGTTCAAATTCACAAAAAGTCAAACTTGGTCAACTCTCCCAATTTAAAGCTTCGACAATAAAATCCATTCTTCCAATTCGATTTTGAATAACTTAAAAATCAAAATAGATGATTCATATAAGTCATAATGCATCATACGGAGCTACTCATTCCCGTAAACTACCGAGGGAAGTGCAAATACTCAAAACGACCGATCGGGTCGTTACATCCTCCCCCATTTAAATATACGTTCGTCCTCGAAAGTGTCCAGCGTTGTTCTCAAAGCCGTCAAACCGCTGTATAACCTTACCATGCACATACCCGAGGGTGATCCCACATCACCCTATCCTATATAGGTCTAATAACATAACATAACTGAGATTTCCTTAATTCAACCTAGCCCATAAGCCTTAGAATCCAATTCCCAGCATCTGGAACTTTCTATAAGATCAGAATCTCGCATCAATACTCTGTATAAGTCTGAACAAGCTGTACCAAAAGCCATGACCATAACTCAAATACTCAAAACTCAAATACCACATAGGTCAAATGCTCGAAGCAATGATTTCTAATCACAGTAGTTGCTCAAAACAACTCAATACCGGTAATAACCTCATGTCAAACAAGACTCTATTCTAAAACCTTCGTACACTGTTGATGATGAAAGAAACATGCGGAAACTCATAACCATTCATCAGATCAACCCGCCGTGGAGCTCCCTCTCCTTCGACAAGAACCATAGCAAATTTCTAAGCCGGCTTTCGATATTATCCTTCCAAATATACCACGATCAAATCTGATAGCACCCATCCTAGATCCGATGACTTCATCTTATTAAATACCAGCTACTCTACTGACATGTCATACGAATACTATCCAAAGCCGCAACTCGTGCAATCCGTGCACCAATAAGCATTATTCCAAATGTACTCAATCACGAAAATGACTCAAACAAGAGAACCGTCCCGCAAGCTCGACGGGTACCACCCCAACGCAATGCTAAGAACCCATCACACATCGTAGAATCATAATACACAAATCTAACACAAAGGATCATATCTCAACATAACTATGCCGCAATGCGCGACCCCATCCAAACATTGATCCATATGAAATACCTCAGCCACCATGCTCAAAATCAATAACTACGCGCAATCCGACATCAAGTCCCCAAAGTGCATTACCATAACCACGGAGAAGCCAATTACACAATGCCACCCAAAACTCGAAAGGACATAACCAATGCGCAACTACTCATGCATCACCCAAATACCATCTCGCGCGAATTCTGCTATAAGGCCCTAATAGAACTGCACCATTGGTGCATACAACCAACGAATCACGACCCCTCGTAGCATAGAAGAGTAACTCACTGAACATAACAGAACACGAATAAGCTCATCTACAATCGAAGGACGCATCCCTCAACAATAGCAGTATGGAGCCAACCAATCCGGCTCGGTGTAGAATACACATCCTAGTTGGGCCTACCAATGGACCTCCAACTCAACTCTGGGCACCCACACATGGATAAATAACCCTTCGAAATCCCACAATAACTGAATCATAACGCTTACTATTATCTAGCTAGCTTCGGCCATGACTTCATAGTCCACAACCATGAAAACAACCTGCTCTTGAGAACTCCTAGTCTCTAAATCCATAGAACACACGAATCCCATATTTGATCCCAACTCCACCGCCAAAATGTCCAACTCATCTCTCATACACGATAATCCCACGAGGAATACTTCTAAAATTCTTTCGTGCCACATAGCAAAATTTGAATATCAGCAGTCAATCAACCAGAAGAGCGCCGCAATACCAGTGAAGTATCCATAAATCAAAACACATTGCCCCTTCTGAAATGTATACTCTCATCAACCCATGCCAAATAGTAATATCTTTTACCTAGTCATATGAAATCGTCCATGCTTCTAAACAAAACTGTGATCCCGTTCACGTAAATCTCAATCCCACACAACACACTGCATATACCATGCCATCATATGAAAAATACGAGAACTTCATAGTCCCCCCGAGTCACAAGCAACTACATACTCAATTATCCAAGGACCTTCCATTTGATCTCATCCCGGATAAAATTCCAATACGCAACATATTCCTCACGCTGGTAGGAAATATACTCCTCAAACCATGGTAAAAACTATTGAGCACTCTTCGAAACCCATTTGCACACAACCAAGCTATCAGAACCGAATCTCTGCAACTCAACCCAGCCATGCAGGTTGCCAAGACCTAAGAGCATTGCCACGAAACACCTGTAGAGACTAGCCACGTCATAAGTACCCAGAGAACCGATCATCCCCATTACTGTGCTAACCCAACTTACTACCACGTTCTCCTATTTATCCAAGTCCTTTCCAAATTGCCTTCAAATTGGTACTTCTCCTTTCTAGAACACCACGATCCCTAACCAAAATTCACCACACAAGAGACCCTAGTATAAAACCATAATGCCCTAAGGCCCATAAGTCGCTGACTCCCCTCTTAAGCACCCCAAGGCACCCCAACCGAGACACCCACTCTAAAGAGACCTTATGTGAACCTAAAACTATTTCCTACACCTTCTTGATACTGAAATGCACAATCCACAATGATATAAAATGCCACAAGTCTCGACACCATCCAATGCAACTCCCAGTTTCTAGCCATATATAAATCTTGAAAATTCCAAATCGCTACATATAATTTTGAATCCATTAGAACCATTCTCGAGAGTCATCCACTCTACTCAAATCTCAATTGAACCGACCAAATAGACCGAACGACCTGTGCCCCATTAGCACACCAACACCCAAGGGAATAAAGAGTAACCCACACTCCTAAGCAACCGAGCAAATTCCTACTCCATGAACACTACATCCTTTCGAATAACCACTCAATTATTTTATGATTCCCATATACCCATAGAGTGTAATACAACCCGTATCCAGAAATTCCCTTACTCGAGTCATCCTCAATCTCAACTTCTGCAAGTCATAACTAATTCACCAGTATACCTCAAACTGAAACCAATACAACACATAACCGTGCAATCCACTCGTAGATAGCAGACTCCTCCACTTGGCTCGAAGCCATAGAACAAAACAGTCAATAACATCACGATATCCATACTCTATTGCTGCCAGAATACCGTGTTGAAATACAACTAAATCTTTCGCAAGCCCATGTAACACAAACCATATAATACCTCAAATCGTCTACAAATCTCGCATTCAGCCTTGTAATAGTCAAGCCAACTCCCACAAGCGATCCAAACTCAAATTGCAACATATATCATTCACTGGTAAAAGAGAACTCTCTACAAAACATCATAAGGACCACACAACCTCAGGACACCTCGCAGGAGATAACACGCCTGCTCTGCCTCAAACTGACATCTCTCTATACTTTCCACAGTCACGACTACTACACAATCACTTAGTCTTATTGATTATGAACTCATCGACAAGACATGAGAATCTACTTCATACCACAACTAAACAATATGAAAGATCCCTTAACACACCCATAACTCGAGACCATACGCCAAATCAAGACAGAAATCAGGCACCCCATAGTCCTTGCTACATCTCAAGTAAACTCTTCTCGTCACATTCGAACAATCTGAATACATCTCGCAGTCACATCATACTCACCACAAAGTCATTCTACCACTCATCGAGCCACAAATTCCACCCATAGGAATACTAGCGAACGTATAAGTCCCAAAAGCACGTGCTCACACAATCAAAATCTCTGTGCTCAAGCTACAATCAAAACCTGGCCTCCTGTCCTCCAGACTGGCCCATCATCAGCACACAGAAATCACATCTCGCACACCATTCATAGAATCACAATACGTCAATGCACAGCTGATACCGAGTGCTCGCATGCGCATACGAATGCGTGGAAGGAATTTAAAGAGTTACGCTTCAAGCTGAATCAATGCCACACGATAAGGAAAGAAAGATGGAAAGTATTTCCTAAATGTCCTGTAGCCTCTCGAAGATAGGTATGGACGTCATCATACCGATCCACAAGACTCTACTAGACACTTGCTCATGACTTATATAACCTATGAACCTAGAGCTCTGATACCACCTTGACACGACCCAAAATCCGACTAGTCGTGATGATACCTAACCCAACCCGCTAGGTAATCCAATTAACCACTAACCAATTCCAATAATAATTAATAAAGCAATTAAGTAAAGAAATATCTAAATCTAATACATTCCCCAAGAACTGGTAGTACAAATCATGAGCTTCTAAAAATAGAGTTTACAAAGCTGAAATGAATTAAACACATAGTCTTGTTTGAAAAGTACATAAACAAAGTTTCATAGACCTAAAGCTTCCACGAACAAGGGGCAGCTATAACTGGACGCAGGTACATCTTCAATCCAGTTCCCATCGAACACAGCAACATCAGCAACCAACATCTGCACGCAAGGTGCAGAAGTGTAGTATGAGTACAACCGACCTCATGTACTCAATAGGTAACAAACCTAATCTTAGGTTGAAAGTAGTGACGAGCTAACAAACAGGGGTCAGGTCCAACACCAATTTTCTACAACAGTTCATAACAGCATAGTACAAGTAACAAACGAGTATTTCAGAAATAAAAGTAAAGGAACCAATCTCGATCGAAAAAGATCAAATCTTGAATCAAAAGCCAAAAATCGGCCAAAAGCCCAACCCGAGCCCGCACCTCGGAACCCGACAAAATTTACAAAGTTCAACAATCAATTCAATTACGAGTCCAACCATACTAGTTTCACTCAAATCCAACTCCAATTCGATGTTCAAAACTCAAAATTTCATATTATGAAACTTTAGGCCAAACCCCCCAATTTCCTCTTTAAAATTCATCAACCAAAAACTAAAATCGAAGATAGATTCATGGAATATAACCAAAACCGAGTAGAGAACACTTATCCCAATTCATATGGTGAATATTGCTCCAAATATCGCCTCAATCCGAGCTTGAAAATGTAAAAATGAAGCCAAAATCGCGAACCCTTATATATAACATTCTGCCCAGCACATCTGCATTTTTGGAAAATTCTTCGCACCTGCGACCACTGCTTTTTCAGAAACACCTCGCACATGCTCTACCCGGCTTCCTTACCATTTCCGCTTCTGCGACTCGCTGCCCACATCTGCGTTATCGCAGGGGGGAAATCACATCGCACCTGCGACCTCTGCTGACACCCTCTAACTCCGCACCTGCGCTCGAGCTGCCGCACTTGCGGCATCGCATATGCGCCCAAAACTCCGCTTCTGCGGTCTTCCTCACCCATAAATATTCTTGCATCTGCGATGCCTTTGTCACTTTTGTGGCCATCGCACCTGCGCAAACCAACCGCAGGTGCGATCATACCAAAACCAGCAGCCTCCAGCTTTGCACATGAAGTGAAAATGATCTGAACCTCGTCCAAAACTCATCCAAGCCACTCGGGACCCCATCCGAATATACTAACAAGTCTAATAACATAACACAGACCTAATCGAGGCTTTAAAATCCCGCATAACCACATAGAAATGACAAATCGCAACTCAAATCGAAATCTATGAACTTTGAAACTTCAACTTCCACAACTGATGCCGAAACCTATTGAATTACGTTCGATTGACCTCAAATTTTGTAGACACGTCACATTTCACATTACGGACCTATTTCAATTTTCAGAATCGGATTTCGACCCCGATATCAAAAAGTTCACTCCCGGTCAAACTTTTTAAAATTTCAACTTTCGCCATTTCAAGCCAAATTCCACTACGGACCTCCGAATCATAATCCGGACGCGCTCCTAAGTCCAAAATTACCCAACGGAGCTAACAGAACCATCAAAACTCCGTTCTAGGTTCAAATTCACAAAAAGTCAAACTTGGTCAACTCTCTCAATTTAAAGCTTCGACAATGAAATCCATTCTTCCAATTAAATTCTGAATAACCTGAAAATCTAAACCGATAATTCACATAAGTCATGATGCATCATACGGAGCACTCATGCAAGTAAACTACCAAGCGAAATGCAAATGCTCAAAACGCCTGGTCGGGTCGTTATAGATAGTTAGGAGTTCCGACCCATATTTGCTCGCACAATATGATCTCCACAATTCCCATATAACTAATGGCGGTAAGACTTTGGTTATAAGTGTTGCTACTGTGTTCCTGGCTCTGTAATTCCACCATAAATATAATAGTTAAATCAGTTGTACATTCCTACAAAAAATACCAAAAGGTCCACCAAATTTAGTCCAAACTTCCTTTGCAAAATCCCCTGATGTTTAGTGGTTTCAATAGAAGGTGTTCTACAGCAATAACATGTTGCCACTATCTGAATCCCCATCCTTGACACCTTTTCATCTGTTGGTATTCTGTCATGTACTGCTCGCCAAGTGAGAAATGCCATTTTGAAAGGCACCGACTTTCGCCCCCTCTTTTGTCTTAGAATGTCCCAACCTGACAAAATGGTGAAAGTCCCTTTACTATCTGGCTTCCATATTGGTTTATCATGTCTATCATCACATAATTCAAAATTCATCCCCTGTAGAACTTCCTTGATTTATTCTGGCCATTGCAACTCAATGATGTCTTCTGTTGCCCAAAATCGCACACCCAAGTATACGCGGTCAATCAAGTAATAAAGAGTTAGTAGAGTATCGTTCCTACGGGTACTTATGATTAATTATCAACTAAATCAAGAGAATTCTAATTTATCGAGTCAAAAACAATTTCAAGGTAGTTTTTGTTTGATTAATTCTACTAATAATTGCAAGTAAACAAAAAACTAATGAACTAGCACACTTAGCACGAAGGATTTTAATCCAATGAGAAATAATATTCCAGGGTCATGGTTATGTAACAATTCTGTTGAATTCTTCAATCAACTCGACTTATTAATTTATCTGGATTATTAACCTGCAAGGACAATAATACTCGTAGAAATTTGACAACTTCTACTCGCCTATTCAATTTATTCTAAACCCTATATTCCTATGAGATTAAAGATAAAAAGAACGCATTAACAATCTCTTGCACAATTGGCTAAGCACGGCAAATAGGTATATTTCTATCCGTATTCGCAAATCAATTCCCCAATGACTAGGTTCAAGATCATGCTCTATTCAATCCTATTGCAATCAAGAATTACCTCTTTCAAGTTCAACTCAAGATTCATATATAATATTTCACTGTTAGCTAGACAGTAAAATAATTAAACTCAGAATATGAATAAACAACCTAATATGATAAATTAACTCGTCAAATCAATATTCGAATATCAACATTCATGTGAAACCATAACCCCAAAATAAACTATTTTAGCCACGCATAGTCATGGTAGCAATCTTAATTAATTCCCAAGAATACATAAAAATCAATAAAAGAAGGGAAATAGAAGAACTCAAGACGAATTCCACGGTCTCCAAACTATGTGATGGCTTTTCTTCGCTTCCAAGTGTGTTAGATGACCTAAAAGAGGCATTTTTGGCTTATATATATCGTACAAAAGTCGTGGGCCAACGTTTTCCTTTTCCTATTCCGACTGAGCTTCAGGGATTGATGCTGGGGTGGATGCTTCGCATCCGCCTTAGCTTAAACTTCTCAGCATCGCATGCTAGGGTAGAGCATCCACCCTCTGTTCCTTCATCCCTGTTGTGCCCAAGTGCGGATGCTAAGGCGGATGCCTTCTCCTAACTTTACTGCCAAGGATGCACCAAATACACTTTTTTTCTAGGTTAGATGCGACGCATCCACCCTATTCTCCTATAGCTGGAGCACCTTTTATTCATATTTTTGCACTCCAAACATCCTAAATCATAACACACACTCAATTAGTCATAAAAATAATAATTAACATTTATTGGGCATTTTAACCATCAAATAGGACCAAAACGCGGTTAAAACATGAGTAAAGTCACATCAAAACATATAGAAATATGCCCAACATCACCACCCCACACTTAAATATTTGTTCGTCCTCGAGCAAAGTACAATCAACCTACATTAGATCAAACAAGATTAAGCTTAACGCTATCAAGCCACACTTTTCAATTAAGCTCAATCACCCATAACTTTGGTTGATACCAACAATTAGCACTTTGCATATGCATTCTTGGACTTACCTCCCCATGTTCAAACCATGCCTAGAATAATATTGAACAATTTAAAACAATCAGATAGTAAATTTGGGATATCTTAACCTTAGAAACTGACTCCCTAGCATAACGACTTTCAGGCCAACTTATTTACTGTGACTGAAGAATCTAATAAAGTCACATATCCATCATGAAACATATGCCCTCACTACAAAATAAGGAGAGATAGTCCACACACTCAAATAAAATTCGAACGTAATTTAAGAACTTCAAACAATAGAAGAAATCACCCATTCTCTCAAAGAAGTTAACATGCCCACAAAAGGTACCATAGGCTTGCCCGTTATGTAAATCTCTACTAATGTAGTCCTGCCCAGTCTTAAAATAAAATAGGACTTTATCGTGGTTGTAACGTAGGCTAAGGGACGAGTAGGATATATTTAGAAATAGTGGTTCATCCTCCTAAGCACTTTAACACATCACATACTAAACTTTAAGCGCAATTCTTCAATCCACCTCAATTTCACAAATAAGATCACTCCCCAATATTATTCCCTCTATCTTTCTATAAGCATTACTTCAATTTATACCCCACCAGCAAGAACAAAACAACAATTTATTCATCTCTATTTTTCCTTCTTTCTTTTTTTTTTTCCTTCAATTTCCGCTAGTGGTGTATTATTTTACGAAACAAGTGCACATTTTTCCCTTTCATTGTATCCACTCGAAAGCCACCCAAATCTCATCCTTACTTCTTTTAGCGCTCATTTAACAATTAAAGTACTTTAAAAGGTAAAAAGAATCAAAAGTTTCAATTAAGAATAAAAGGATATAGGCTCATAATGTGGGTGCCAAATAAAAGGTCTACATGCTCAAAATGGCTAACTAGGGATGATTTTATTTGTGGTAGCATTACAATTCAAAAAGGATCAAAGAAAGCCTAAAATCATATTTCAAACCGAGTAAAACCTAGGATTTCGCTTCAACTCATACGCAGGGCAAGTTCTAGACACAAATGTACTATATGGAACTAAACAAAAATCTCACCACACAGTGGCACATGATTCAATTAGGATGGCTACATTCCAACTCTCCATCAAAGCAAGTACAGAGTTAAGCCACAATTTTAATGCACAAGGCATATCAGTTAGCACATGAGTCAAGAAAATGAGCCTAAGCGTCACAAAAATAATTATTCTACTTTTCAAGGCAAATAGTTCTCAAAAACTCATGGAGAAAGTTATAATCCACATGCTCATGTCTAACTCTATTGGTATCAAACAAGTCACTGAATGTGCTGAATTTAGTCTGAATCGGTACATCCTACCCTACTCTAAAAATAAAAACTAATACCCGGTTCAAAAATTCTTCCCTTGGAAAAGAACCGATGGCCAAAAAAAATATCACGACCCAAAATTCGTTAAAGGTCGTGATGGTGCCGGACATCACTGTCAGGCAAGCCAATACTAAATAGTCAATTAAATTCACATTTTAATATTTTTGAAATCGTAAATTTAATTCAATTTAACTAGTAAAAGATGAATTTACAGAATAGATAATAATGTTTTCCAATTTCAATACTGAACATCCCATAATCATCCCAGAACCCGGTGTCACAAGTGCATGAGCATTTTCTAGGAATTTAAAATAAAATACAATAACTGTCCGAAATATAAATTTGGACAGGAAAGAAAATACAATACTCTGAAGGAGACTCTGCCGGCTGCGGATCGTACATAAGATGCAGCTCCCTAAGTCCCCGTGTCAACCACGCCGCTGCGTCCACAAGGACACTAAATGTATATATGCTTGTACAATAAAATGTACAGCAAGTGTAGTATGAGTACGAAAATAACGCGTACCCAGTAAGTATCCCGCCTAATCCCGAAGAAGTAGTGACAAGGGGTCGACTCGGACACTTACTATGGGCTATAAATAAAATACCAATGGTATGATTAAGTATGAATTTCGTAGAACGGCTGTAAGCTCATTATTTTGAAATAAGTAAGCAATTCTTTTATAATTAAGGAATCTCCAAATTTATTTTCATCTTTTAACAATTTGCATCTCCAGCCAGTGAGGCCATATCAATTGTCATAAATTTCAGGGCAAGCAATACAAGCATGCGCAAATTATGTCGAGGTCGTACGGCCCGACCCAACATAATATTTAAACTGAACACTGCCATAGGGTCGAATGACGCGAACCATAGATGCAACTATTTAATCTACCGAGGCGTTCGGCCCGTTCCACAAAAGATAACACATTCAAATAATCAATCAAGAATTCATCAAGGGGTAATTATCCAAGGAAAAGGCAATTTCTCTTTTAAAAGTCAAGAAAACGATGTCTAGCCTTTTAGAAATTTATTAACACAGTTCGATATGATTTAAGCATTTTAAATTGACAACAAGATTTCAAATATTACAAGTAAAGCATGCTTTTGGGTCCTAGACTACCCGAACTTAGGTATAATAGCAGCTACGCACGGACTCTCGTCACCTCGTGCATACGTAACCCCCACAAATAGGAGCACACAATTATTTATTTCACCTATGGGGTAAATTCCCTCTTACAAGGTTAGAAAGGAGACTTACCTCGCTCCGAAACTCCATAATCGGCTCCCAAGCCCTTCCGACGACTTAAACCGATGCCCAACACTCCAAAACTAGCCAAACAATGTGCAAACCAATGAAAATGCACTCTAATACTCATAAAAATTTAATTTACAACCATTCCCAACTCCGTTCGAAAAGTCGATAAAATCACTATCGGGCCCACGTGCCCGAATTCCGAAAATGTTTGAAGATAATCATTACCCATAACCTTATAAACTAAAATATATGATTTATTCCCAATTTCATGCCCAAATTCGTGGTCAAAATCAAAAATACCAAATTTTAGGGTTTTCTTCAAAATCTCAAATTTCTACAAATTTTCATGTCTAAATCCATATATAATCCAAGTATTTAACTTGAAATAGGTGGGAATCACTTACCTTGACATAGATGATGAAGATGGAGCTCCAAAATCGCTCCAAGACCGGCTCCCATGGAGGAAATGAAGTGAAAATGACCAAAACTCTCATTTTAAAACAACTCACTGCCCAGTCCGACCCTCCTTCGCGAACGCGAAAATCCCCTCGTGTTCGCGAAGGACAAAACTGAACGGCCTTCAATTTTCCCCTTCGCGTTCGCGATCCAAACCTCGCGTTCGCGAAAATCCAGGCTCCATTTCTTCGCGTTCGCGGTTGGAGCTCCACTTTCGCGAAGGCTAAATGGCTCCAGGCCCAGCCCCCTCTTTCCTTCTACGCATTTGCGATTGGCCCCTCCGAATCCACTTACGGACGCGCTTTCAATACTAGAATCACCATACGGAGCTATTCCTGGACTCGGAATCGCAAACGGACATCGATAACATTTAGCTGCACCTCAACCCAAATTTATGAAATTTTTCCAAAATGCCAACTTCCACAATAGGCGCCGAAACGCTCCCGAGTCATCCAAAACTCGATCCGGATATACGCTCAAGTCCAAAATCATCATACGAACCTGTTGGAACCTTCAAATCCCGATTCCGAGATCGTTTACTCAAAAGTCAAAGTTTGGTCAACTCTTCCAACTTAAAGCTTAAAAATTTAGAATTTTCTTTCCAAATCAACTCCAAACTTTCCGAAATTCAATTCCGACCACGCGTACAAGGCATAATACCTGAAGTGAAGCTACGCAAGGCCTCGAACCGTCGAATGACGTGCCGGGGCTCAAAACGATCGGTCAGTCCGTCACATTCTCTCTCATTCAAACATACGTTCGTCCTCGAACGTGCTAAGAACTGCGCTGGAGTTGTCCGAAATCACTGTTTAACACCTCGTGCACCTACCCGTTCTATCACAACTCAGTTGAGCACATTAGCTCGATCAAACCTAAAAATATTCTCTTTTATTTAGGCAAATAAGCCTTAGAGCCCAATTCCAACATCCGGAATTCTCTGCCAGGCCTGCTTCCAACATACGAACACTGTATCAATCACCACGCGATGTACCAGAACATGACTGCATACCTTTGCTGAATTCACACCATGCACCGCAACATTCACATGACCATAATAACATCCTCTGATCATAATAGTTGACATTCCCCGAATCTGATGTTCACCATGTACCTCATGATATATATATAAGTCTGATTCCAACTCTTGCAATACCACCACGACATAAGAGACATGTAGAAATTCATAACCGACTGTCGAGTCAACAAATCATTGAGTCTCTCCTCCTGACTAGAATCATCACCTCATTGTAACCAAATGATGGTATTTGCTCTTTACTATACTTCATATAATCCGATCGCACTGATCCCGGGTCTAATAATCTCGTCTCACCCCAGTACAAGCTGCTCAGGTAATAAGCCACCCCAGACACGATCAAAAGTCTCATGTGATGCCACAATGTGACAACAAGCTACCAAATCGAACGTGATACATAAGGAAAATGAACTATGAAAAGGGATTACTCAACCCACGTAACTAATTAGACAACCGAAAAGGTGTCATGAACCTTTCCTCAGAAAATGGGACACAAAACACACAAAATAGAATATAGGGGACTGTATTCAATATCACACTGTTGCGGCGTGTAACCCGATCCAAACAACATACCTGTGGCGGCATGCCACCCAATCCACACAAAAAGAATCTATAAGGAAATACTTACCGAGCTAGAATGCTCATTACTAAAAAATATCCGATTATCGGACATAAGCACGCTAAGTGCATAATACCATCCCGGGGGAGACAGATAGTGCCATACGCTACAAAAGTCAAGCACAACTAAGGTGCAATATATGATTTGAATCTCGAGAGCCATCCTGCTCACATAACATCATCGCTACGCGGAACCTCAACACATATGAAATTAACAAGCCGTTTCACAACTCACATAGCACAATATAGTATTACATGAAGTAGCCGATGACGAAATAACATCCAACGTCCGAATACTCCTCCACAAGGAGCGCTAAGCTGAAATAAACACATCCGGCCCGATATAGAGCCCACATTCATATCTAGATCCATCCACGGACCTCAAGCCGATTCGGATCGCACCGTACTAGTCTAATAATCTTTCAAGGGCTCATAATAACCCTTTTTCCCCATAATACACAAAACAACCATCATATCCGGAACAAACCTCCACAGTCCACAATCAAATGAACTGAGCGCCCTCTAAGCATAAATTCTCACATGAACAATAGTACCGTAATCTCCATACTTGGTTCCAATCTCCGATCAATCAAGTGACTACATGTCACACTTATACAATCTCCCTGTGGGACGTGCTCCCACGACCTTCCGTACCAGATAACAAGTCTGCACATCCATACCACCGGCCGCACAATTGGTGTAAAGCAAATCAAAAATCCGAAATCACTACTCAAAGCCTCTTACAGAGGACACCGAACTCAGGTGACGCTAAAGACAATACCAGCTTACTTTAACCATCTGAATCCATTCCCGCTCATCCAAGCTCTTGACATTCTTATCGACACCAAACTATAACCTTGATCCTCAACTTCCGAATCCCATGCTGACCATTGCACTTAATCTACTTAACTCATTTCAAGAGAACTATTGCAACACGTGACTGAATTCTCATATCTACAAAAAATACCAACCTCAAGTAGTGGTCTAAACTACCATAACTCTTTCGGGATCCGTCTACACATAACATGCCATAATGCTCGAATGCCCCCAAATAAAATCAATTACGGCGGCCGTCAAACCTCGCACGTACCGTCACAAATCACATGAATAACCCAACACACTAAAGGAGCTGATCATTGCCACCATTATGCCGATTCAACCATTGCTAACGAAACCCGAAAACTCTTCACAACTTATCAACGGATATTTCTTAGAAATAACAACAACTCCTTTATCAATATAACGAATTCAATCTGCACTCATCCCGAGTGACCCCATTTTACGAGACCACATTGTCCCTAAAACCCACGAACCATTTCATACGCTCCTTGTGCGCATAATCGCGTCTTCAACTGATACACTTATTCTGATGATTCTTCTATAAATCCAAAGTTACATGCTCCCCTTCCTCTCATGATACCCCGTAGACCAAAGGTAACATGGAACACTCCAAGCTCTTTTATCATAATCCGTTGCAAAAGCTCGATATTCAACCATACTATGGACTTGAAATCCTTAAACACCACTTTTGAATCTACTAGGACCGTTATTCAGAGTCGCCCACTCTGACTTGGTCCCGAATATAATCAACTCCGAGGCTCTGCTAGCACATGAGCACCCTCTCAAAGAAGCACCTGGCCGAATCATCTTCCTTGTAACTCGCCTCTACATGACGCATAAATCCTGAGTCTTCCCAAAGTCTGAACATGAATCGATAAGGCCAAATATGGCACACATCCCCCAAATCCTTTGCTCAAATTACCATCGATGTTTTCTTTCCTTAGTCGTAATGACCCACCAATACACCGATAACCAGAAACCGCACAAGTAACTGACCATACTATCCAATCGTAGACGGTGGGAATCTCCCACTTTGCTCGGAGCTACCATTACATAAACCTCGAACCCACCAAGATTCTTTCTTCATCGGTGACATGATCCTGCACACGCAACTCGCCAAATTTCTCGAAATATTTCTCTTAAACCTTTCATGAACACTTCGAATTACTAGCCATATTTACATATCCGACCTCTTACTGGATAGCCAGTAGAATTCTCCGTAAAAGCTTCGTCAACCATGCGACCGTTGACCTGCTAACAGGAGATAACCCACCTGTGGAAATTCCATGCCGACATCACCCAACAACGTTGCACTGAGTATAATTACTATGAAATCGGTAACCCATCCTGAGCCTGTGCTTATTCACCAGCTGTACAAACCCGTTCACTCCTCATGGACATCAACTAAAGGTGCGACAATATCTCCCTATCCAAAGTCAGGTTGTATCCTTCCTCATATCGAGCAACTCCTTCCTATCGCATCTAATCTCCCGCCATAAAAGAGCCGATGCTCCAAATTAGTTCCATAGACCCAGTCACTGTCCATCCTAAATCCCAAATCAATCAAAACCTTTCTCAAGGCGTGTAGTCTTCCTACCACATAACTCATATGCTACTCAAATACTCTCCCACTTTGGTCAAACCCTCTCTTTTAAGCAACTACTCGACTTCTGTTTCTCACACTTGGCCTTCTGGAAATTTAACCACCGCAAGACACCTCCCATATGTCTTTCCTCATCCTTCGCTGCCCAGTTGTTGCCTTAAATCAAAATCTATCTCTGTAGCATTTGAACCAATAGATTGCTACTAACTTTAAACCCTTCCGAGGATCATCTTTCTCGAGCCATCAATACCAGGAATGTCGATCCGATCCTGAACCTCTGCACACTGCGACCTCTGACAGCCGCTTTCTCGGCACCATTTATAATACTCTGCCCTAAGGCGAATTGAAGGAAACCATAGCACCGCCGAACTTAACACTTTATAACCAATCAAGGAGGATGACGCCACATCACAGGTGAAGATTCCACCACGCTCGAAAATATCGGGTCCCGCTACTCCATTAACCCAAGTCTGAACATTCTTAGTTCGATTGCCTTTCCTCCGTTGGAAGTAAAATACCGAATCTCCGAATCATGCACTGAGTAAACCTCTTTTCAAGTCATTCATCGCCCTGAGACATAGGCAAGCATCCTACCATCACATCAATATTGTGTGATAACAACTCATGAGCATCATAGCAACATGTGCATAGCCTCAAAGCTCTCAGAAGTATAGCTACCGAGCTGAAATGACAAAGTATCCTTCCACAAGGCGACGACAATAGCCCAATCAACTACGCAGGGAGAAACAGCCTGCACCACATCTGTAGTACCATTACAATTCCTCAATTCCCAATTTATAACCAACGTCTCACGTTGCATAACATTGAATGGGAAGGAAATGAAGGCATAAGCCTCAAAGGAATAAAATCGCACGATGAGGAATCAAGAAGGAAAGTGCTCCTAACAGCCATGTAGCCTCTCAAAGATAAGTACAGACGTCTCCGTACCGATCCGTAAGACTCTACTAGACTCGCTCATGACTCGTGAGACCTAAGTGAACCTAATGCTCTGATACCATGTTGTCACGACCCAAAATCCGTTAAAGGTCGTGATGGCTCCAGACACCACTGTCAGGCAAGCCAACACTAAATAGTCAATTAAATTCACATTTTAATATTTTTGAAATCATAAATTTAATTCAATTTAACTAGTAAAAGATGAATTTGCAGAATAGATAACAATGTTTTCCAATTTCAATACTCAACATCCCATAATAATCCCAGAACCCGGTGTCACAAGTGCATGAACATTTTCTAGGAATTTAAAATAAAATTCAATAACTGTCCGGAATACAAATTTGGACAGGAAAGAAAATATAATACTCTGAAGGAGACTCTGCCGGCTGCGGATCGTACATAAGATGCAGCTTCCTAAGTCCCCGTGTCAACTACGCCGTTGCGTCCACAAGGCCACTAAATGTATATATGCCTGTACAACAAAATGTACAACAAGTGTAGTATGAGTACGAAAATAACGTGTACCCAGTAAGTATCCCGCCTAACCTCGAAGAAGTTGATGAGGGGTCGACTCAGACACTTACTATGGGTTATAAATAAAATACCAATGGTATGATTAAATATGGATTTCGTAGAACGGTTGTAAGCTCATTATTTTGAAGTAAGTAAGTAATTATTTTATAATTAAGGAATCTCCAAATTTATCTTCATCTTTTAACAATTTGCATCTCCAGCCAGTGAGGCCATATCAATTGTCGAAAATTTCAGGGCAAGCAATACAAGCATGAGCAAATCATGTCGAGATCGTTCGACCCGATCCAACATAATATTTAAATTGTACACTTCCATAGGGTTGAATGGCGCGAACCATAGGCATCTATTTAATCTACCGAGGCATTCGGCCCGTTCCACAAAAGATAACACATTCAAATAATCAATCAAGAATTCATCAAGGGGCAATTATCCAAGGAAAAGGCAATTTCTCTTTTAAAAGTCAAGAAAACGATGTCTAGCCTTTTAGAAATTTATTAACAAAGTTCGATATGATTTAAGCATTTTAAATTGACAACAAGATTTCAAATATTATAAGTAAAGCATGCTTTTGGGTCCTAAACTACCCGAACTTAGGCATAATGGCAGCTACGCACGGACTCTTATCACCTCATGCATACGTATCTCCCATAAATAGGAGCACAGAGTGATTTATTTCACCTATGGGGTAAATTCCCTCTTATAAGGTTAGAAAGGAGACTTACCTCGCTCCGAAACTCCATAACCGGCTCCCAAGCCCTTCCGATGACTTAAACTGATGCCCAACGCTCCAAAACCAGCCAAACAATGTGCAAACCAATGAAAATATACTCTAATACTCATAACAATTCAATTTACAACCATTCCCAACTCTGTTCAAAAAGTCGATAAAATCACAATCGGGCCCACGTGATCGGATTCCGAAATTTTTTGAAGATAATCATTACGCATAACCTTATAAACTCAAATATATGATTTATTCCCAATTTCATGCCCAAATGCGTGGTCAAAATCTAAAATACCAAATTCTAGGTTTTTCTTCAAAATCCCAAATTTCTACAAATTTTCATGTCTAAATCCTCAATAGGTGAGAATCACTTACCTTGACATAGATGATGAAGATGGAGCTCCAAAATCTCTCCAAGACCGGCTCCCATGGAGGAAATGAAGTGAAAATGGCCAAAAATCCTGTTTTAAAACAACTTACTGCCCGGTCCGACCCTCCTTCGCGAACGCGGAAATCCCCTCGCGTTCGCAAAGGCCAAACCTGAACGGCCTTCAATTTTCCCCTTAGCGTTCGCGATCCAAGCCTCGCGTTCGCGAAGATCCAGGCTCCAGTTCTTCACGTTCGCAGTTGGAGCTCCGCGTTCGCGAAGGCTAAATGGCTCCAGGCCCAGTCCCTTCTTTCCTTCTACGCGTTCGCGATTGGCCCCTCGCGTTCGCGTAAGTTCCTCAGGCACCTCTCCGCGTTCGCGAGCCCTCCTTCGCGTTCGCGAAGGCCAAATCCAGCACCCCCAAAATTTCTTATTCGCGAACGCGGGACTTTCTTCGCGTTCGCGAAGAAGGAAATCAGACACCAGAATTAGCTGTTCCAAAACAGCTCCAAATGATCTGAAACCACCCCAAAACACACCCAAGGCCCCCGGGACCTCGTCCAAACATACCAACCTGTTCCAAAATATGACACGAACTTAGTCGAGCCTCTAAATCACATCAAACAACGTCGAATTCATGGATTGCACCTCATTCCAAGCTTAATAAACTTTAGAATTTTAACCTTCTACATTCGATGCCGAAACTTATCAAATCACGTTCGATTGACCTTAAATTTTGCACACAAGTCACATTTGACATTAAGGATCTACTTCAACTTTCGGAATCGGAATTCGACCCTGATATCAAAAAGTCCACTTCCGGTCAAACTTCTAAAAACCCTTTAAATTTCTAACTTTCGCCAAATGGCCCCAAAATGACCTACGGACCTCCGAATCCACTTACGGGCGCGCTTTCAATACCATAATCACCATACAGAGCTATTCCCAGATTCGGAAACCCAAACGAATATCGATAACATTGAATTGCACCTCAACCCAAATTTATGAAATTCTTCCAAAATGCCAACTTCCATAATAAGCGCTAACGCTCCCGGGTCATCTAAAACTCGATACGGACATACGCCCAAGTCCAAAATCATCATACGAACCTGTTGAAACCTTCAAATCCCGATTCTGAGATCGTTTACTTAAAAGTCAAAGTTTGGTCAACTCTTCCAACTTAAAGCTTAAAAGCTTAGAATTTTCTTTCCAAATCAATTCCAAAATTTCCAAAATTCAATTCCGAACACGCGTACAAGTCATAATACCTGAAGTGTATCTACTCAAGAGCTCGAACCGACGAATGATGCACCAGAGCTCAAAACGACCGGTCGGGTCGTTACAAAAAACCAAGAGGGATTATTGCCTAATAGATTAAACATACTAACTACACAAAGCAAATCAAATATTTTGTGCTTTTCTTTATTTTTCTGTCAAATTTCTAATACTAACACTACTTCCAAGAATCAAATGAAAATCTTTTTGTATTTTTCGAAGGACCTTAATCCCTCGAGAGAACTGTCTAGGTAGTCCGTCGTCAGGAAAAGTCCATTATTTTCTGATTTTTTTTTTCCGAAAATGAAACAACGTAAGAGTACTATAAATAAACTAAAGATAGAAAAGAAAATCACCTAGACAATCTGCTCATCCCACACTTAAAATTGTGCAATGTCCTCAATGTATACTATAAATAATAAGAGGATAAAAGAGACTCCCTGGTAGGCCAAAGGCCGAAGTATTAGAAGCTCACGGGATACTCAGACTTCGCTCAGATATGGTCCTTTTTGCGGGCACCCCACATTTAGTTTCATCTACCTGATCGCTTTTGAACACACCTATTGACTTGATTCCATGCTGCTACTCCTATAAAATACAAAAATAATACTACAAAAATAACACAATATGAAATAAAAATAAAAAAATAGTAGAGATGGGTTGCCTCCCAACAAATGCCTTATTTGTAGTCGTGGCCCGACTTATACCAACTTTATCACTTTTTCTTTCACCTCGAAGATATAAATTGTATCCCCAAATTTGAGTCAATCTTACGATTATGGTTTCCGGGGTGGTGCTATGAATACAAAAGAATCAAGCAAATAATGTCGCATTTTGTACTTCTTGGCCTTTAAGTGAGAAATATTATTTTGTCTTCTTGGCCTTTAAGTGAGGAATGTCATTTTGTCTTCTTAGCCTAGCAAATTTCAGATTATATGCACTTTGTTCTTCATTCCTTGACTTCTCCATAGAATCAAAAGGATCGATTCTCATGTCATCATCCCAACACAATGTTGAAAAGTGATTAGAATAAGGTCCAATACGTTCCAACTCTAAAAATCGATTCACTTTTGCACACTTCCTCAACCTTGGCATCATCAATAATTATTTGGTGGAATAGTTAGAACTCCTCTTTGTGCTCCACAAGCTAGCCAGTATCCATAACAATTGGTTGTTGGGCATCAGATGCCTCAACTCTTTTATTCAATTGAGCATGCAGGTCATGGATATCTGAGCCAAATTGGTCTATCTCTTGCCTGGACCGAGTTCTTCCTTCTATCAGCTGTTTTGCCGTGTTGAAAGTCCATTACGGAGAAACTCATGAAATTTCATCAGTTGAGCTTGTTCCTCTAGCCAAGATTGACTCACTATATTTGTTTCTTCAAAGTTATCTTCTTGTGGGAACTCGCTCTTTTCAGCTAATTCCTCCACCTTGGCCTTCATTCTCGTGATTTCTGCACTAATTCTCTTTATAGCTTCTTGATTTTTATCTTGTTGCTCGGCTATTTGCCTCACCATGTCCATAATACGGGCAACATGCTCCACATCTCCCACTTCATTGCTCCTATCGAACTCACAAATATTATTAGAAAAATTATAATAAGAGCTCGGAGAAGGGTAATAAGAATTAGGACAACCATTCTAATATCCACTTTGACCGCCACATACAGTACAAATGTTCCACGCAAAAGATTGAGATGATGCACCCAACTCGTTTCCGAAAATATTTTAACAATTTTGCCATAAGTGTGGTACTCCACAATATGGACAGGGAAAAAAGATTAACCAGCATTCACCCAATTTTTATTAAAAGATGCCATCTCACACGAGTAAAAACATACTAAATTATACTAAAACTAGAAAACACAAAAATAAAAATTAAAATTTGACTTGATAGGTAGTAAAAGCTTGATCTAGTAAAACAATTAATTTCGAAGTCCCCGGCAACGGTGCCAAAAATTTATTGCACAAAATCGAACACGGAAGTATACGTGGTCAATCAAGTAATAAAGAGTTAGTAGAGTATCGTTCCTACGGGTACTTGTGATTAATTATCAACCAAATCAAATGAATTCTAATTTATCGAGTCAAGAATAATTTCAAGGTAGTTTCTGTTTGATTAATTCTACTAATAATTACAAGTAAACGAAAAACTAATGAACTAGCACACTTAGTACGAAGGATTTTAATCCAATGAGAAATAATATTCCAGGGTCATGGTTATGTAACAATCCTGTTGAATTATTCAATCAACTCGACTTATTAATTTATCTGAATTATTAACCTGCAAGGACAATAATACTCGTAGAAATTTGACAACTTCTACTCGCCTATTCAATTTATTCTAAACCCTATATTCTTATGAGATTAAAGATAAAAAGAATGCATTAACAATCTCTTGCACAATTGGCTAAGCACGGCAAATAGGTATATTTCTATCCGTATTCGCAAATCAATTCCCCAATGACTAGGTTCAAGATCACGCTCTATTCAATCCTATTGCAATCAAGAGTTACCTCTTTCAAGTTCAACTCAAGATTCATATATAGTATTTCATTGTAAGCTAGACAGTAAAATAATTAAACTCAGGATATGAATAATACAACCCAATATGATAAATTAACTCGTCAAATCAATATTCGAATATCAATATTTTATGTGAAACCATAACCCCAGAATAAACGAACTTAGCCACGCATAGTCATGGTAGCAATCTCAATTAATTCCCTAGAATACATAAAATAAAAAATAAAAAAAGAAGGGAAATAGAAGAACTCAAGACGAATTCCACGGTCTCCAAACTCTGTGATGGCTTTTCTCCGTTTTCAAGTGTGTTAGATGACCTAAAAGAGGCGTTTTTGATTTATATATTGCGTACAAAAATCATGGACCAACATTTTTCTTTTCCTATTCCGACTCAGCTTCAGGGATTGATGCTAGGGTGGATGCTTTGCGTTCGCCTTAGCTTCAATTTCTCAGCATCACATGCTGGGGAAGCATCCACCCTCTGTTCCTTCATCCCTGTTGTGCTCAGGTGTGGATGCTAAGGCGGATGCCTTCTCCAGACTTCACTGCCAAGGATGCATCAAATAAACTTTTTTTCTTACGTTGGATGCAACGCATCCACCCTATTCTCATATAGCTGGAGCACCTTTTATTCATATTTTTTCACTCCAAACATCCTAAATCATCACACACTCAATTAGTCATAAAACTAATAATCAACACATGTTGGGCATTTTAACCATCAAATAGCACCAAAACGCGATTAAAACATGAGTAAAGCAATATCAGAACATATATAAATATGCCCAACATTATCTTCCCGCCACTCACCATTAAGGAAGACCTCTCTCCGTTTGATGTCTCTAGGTCTTTCCCCATCTGCTAGATGAGTGTAGAGTGGACCACCTAGAGCCCAACTATCATACCAGAAAGATATGTCTTCATTTCCCACTAACCATACCAAGTGCTCCTCCACCTTTTCTCGAATTCTGCACATTTGCCTTCAACTATGGGCTGAGTCTTTTCCTGGATTCTTCACAAGAGGATGCACTCTATTACCATATTTTACTAACATGAAATCTCTCCACAATGTGTCCCATGTCCTTAGCTTCCACCGGGCTTTTGCTGAGAAAGTATTACATATATCATGTAAGATCCTCCATTTGCGTATGGGTAGCACAAGTTTGCCCATGATGCCTATCTGTTCCATATGCAGAGCTCCAGAAAATTTAGCAATTATTTTTTTTATTTGTACAATCACATCCTTTGGAGGTTGCAAGATTGATATCATATGCATTGGTAGAGCAAGCAAAATATGCCTTATGAGGACTGTTTTCCCCCTGGTGACAATAATTTTGAATGCCATCCCCTTATTTTGCTAGTAACTTTACTAATCATCTCCGAGTAATATGAGATCCTTTGCCTTCCAACAAAACAGAGGACAACCTAAGTATTTTATTGGCAAAGTTTGTTGCCTCATCCCAGCCCACTTTGCTATTATGTTTCATCTATTGTTCGCTATCCCCGGAACTAGTATAAAACAACTCTTAACTTTATTCACCATTTGTCCAGAAATATTTTCATACCTTGTTAATACTTTCATCATTTTCTTGACGGTTTTCTTTCTGGTAGTGATGAAAAGAATAAGGTCATCTGCAAATGCCAAGTGATTTATTCGAGGACCCCTTTTGTTCATTGCAAATGCACTGAAAGATTCCTGATCATGTAGGTTGTTCAACATTGTAGACAAAAGTTCTGCACTGATGACAAATAAAGAAGGTGGGATGGGATCTCCTTGTCTCAGCTCATTCTCCGACTTAAAAAAGCCATGTCTCTGACCATTAACAATGATAGAGTACCAATTCCCTGAGATATGTCGGCTTATCAAATCCACCCAATATTCCGAAAAAACCCAGCTTTCTCATTATCTAGTATAAGTATGGCCAAGCAACTCTATCATATGCTTGGCCATATCAAGTTTCATAATTACATTTTTCCACTTCTGTGGTTTTCGGATGCCACTTATGATTTTCTGCGCCAACATTATATTCTCTGAGATTTGTCACCCTATAATAAAACCTGACTGATTAGCTGAAATGATCTTGGGCAAAATCTGAACTAGTCTAGCGTTCAATATTTTGGATATGATTTTGCTAGATACATTGCATAGACTGATTGGCCTGAGGTCCGATATCTTTTGTGGGAACTCGACCTTAGGCAACATCACCAAGCATGGGTGAGAGAAAAATTTGGGCATAGTTGCTCCATTAAAAAAGGTTAACACACCATTTTGTATATCTCCATTCTCCAGTAATAATGCAACTCTGAAAGAATAAAGCATTTAACCTGTCTGGACTTAGGGCACTTGCGATTTTGGGGGAGCGTAGGGAGAGAAGACATGTTTTAGCGTTTTTGTCTGAGATATTATATATTCATTATATTTTAATGAATATATAATATTTGTAATTAGGTACATGTCATGAATATGACACCACATCTTTGTATACATATAAATTTATTAAATGATGTATCTTATTGTTTAAATTCAATTTCCAAAAGGCATAATCTTTTATGATAATTAAAAAACGGGGACAATTATTCCATACAGATTTATTTAACTGGTGTTCCCTCACTCTTTTTCCTTTCTTTAGCAAAAAAAAACAAATAATTTGTCCTCAAATTAGTGTTGTTATTCAATTTATCATTTACTAATCCAATAATTGAACACTTTCTTTTATCTTTACACTTTGCTTATAGTATATTAATATCATTATCACTAATAAAAAACAAATAGATAGTAACGTTATGTCACAATTCGAATGAATATGTAGTATGTGATTTATTTCCTTATTAGCTAAGCAACATAACTTTGTTCTTTGCCCACTAAAGCTGAAAATACATTGTATTTGTCATGAATTAAACTACAACGAGAAAATCATTTAAAATGTCAAAATCGTTCTTTTTAAGATATTGGAATGGTATTATTCCATCTTTTAATACATGCTAATATAGGTGCATATTATTGAAAAGAAAAAAAATGTTTCCTGTAGAAGTATTGTTAATTATTTAAGAAGGAAAATGAGGGAGCGCAAAGAGATTGGTAGAATTGTCATTTTACATCCTAAGCAAAATTTGTTCATAAAATTTCTTTTTCTTTTTCTTTTTTGGAAAGATACTGTTCTTTAATAGTAAGAGATTGGAGATATACTCTTCTTTAATAAGAAAACTCAAACAGTTCTTTTAGAAGAAAAAAAACTTATTAATTGGTATGTGTAATCAATTAAATAATTTATCTAATCAACTTTTTTGGTCCTATCCCTTACTACAAAATGCATTTATGTAATCATAAATTCGAATAATCAAGGAACTATACATCTTTTTTAGTTTAGTGTACAAATTAAATATTTGACTTTGACGCATGGGAGAACGAATACATTAATATGTATTTAATTGGAACAACGACCTCTGTCGTGAAATGAGACATTTATAAGCAAAAATTATTATAACTTTTTTCTTTTTATTTTATACTATATGAACTTACCTCTAGAACAAATAAATCTTACTTAAAAATATGAATGGTTCAAGAAAAACAAGCATTCCTTAACCTAAGCAAGTATAAACTTGGAACTAACATATGTAACCTTAAATAATAATAAATAAATAAAAATTGTTTCATTTTATTGTGCACCTGGTTTTCAATAAAATACTAGAACCCTGCTGAAACATAGAATGTCAAAATAAATAAATTAATCCAACTGACAATATCCAACTTAAATCAACAATATACAAATTACTCCGTGTTCGTATTTTTCTGAAAAAGAATTTTAAAAATGGCAAGTTATACATTTGGTCAATCTGTCAAAAATAATTATAATATACAAAATATACATTAATTATGTATAAAATATGTATATTATATGTATATTATACATTAATATATAAAAATTATATATTCGTCAGCTATTATTTTAAGTTTTTCCTTTTAGAATGAGTTGTTTCAGAACATCATACAAAGATTACAGCTGAGCTGTCACTATTAACTATTGAGTAAAGACGAGGTCAAAGTAGTCAATCTATCGTCGCTGTTCTCCACATTCTCACGTGCTGGTCCCTTTCACTAATTTTTGCCTTTTCTTTTCTTCTATTCTTTTTTTAAATAATTAATTAGGAAATAGAAAAGACTTTAGTGAAAACACTTATCAGAAAATTACTAATATTTGCTCGTAATATATGATCTTTTAATTAATAGACTTTTTTTTTTTGTAAATTCTTCAATTGAAATTTCTTGGATTAAAATTGCCTAGTAGGAAGTAAAATTGGCAATAAGAATGCTTTTAGTGGATTTGGATCCTTCACGAGTTATAGTTTAGTGATATCGGTAAAAATATTTGAAAAAAAAAATATTACTTACATATTGACTTATATATATTTATTTATTTAAATTTTTAATTATTTAACCATTGTTATTATATATAAAAATAATTAAAAAATTATATAAAAAGATACAAGAGACATATATTACAGTTATTTTTTTGTATAAAAAACTAATTTTGAGTAATTCTTTTCGATTTTCGCACAATTGACGTGCGGTCAAATCTCATTATTTCCTTTCACTTTTTTCTTCCCTAGTCCTTAAGTAATTTAATAGGAAATGCTAGACTCAAATGCAATAATGTTGATATAAATTACAAAACCTTTCATTTTGTTTGAGGGGTAATGTTAATTCATTATGTTGCTTTCCAAATAAATTTTAAAAAAATATAAACGTTAGTGACCGTTGAGTTAACAGGTAATTACCTACTAAGCTTATCTTAGTTAGAGATTAGATACAATTCTTAGTCAATCATACATTATGTGTGTTTCATAATTCATATAAAATGACCTAACTGCCGGAGGTATTGCCGGCGTGCATTCATTTGTTTCCGACCTGTTCTAATTTCTAACATAGGAACCGTTCAATTTGTTGTAAGAAATTTAAAATATTTGTTTTTTCCGATTTTAAAATGCAAAGTTTGCACTTTAGTCCTCAAATATGAATAAATTCTAATTTTGATATTTGTAATTCAAATTTCTTATTAAACACAACTAACTTCCAATTAATCCGTAAGAGCACTTTCGATCCCTCTTACTGTGAATTTTCATAAATTTAATGAATTATTAAGTGCTAAACCAATTAGTTACTTAGGTGATATGTTACGTTTATATTGTCGCTCCATACTCGAGCTATAATATAGTTTTAAAAAAATCTAAATATCACATATTTTCTATCAAAATAGAGCAAAATTACATATTTTAATTAATTAGAGACTAAATGTTCTTAGTTAACTATTACTAATACCAAAATTAGAATCGATACTCAGGGACCAAAAGTGCTATTATCTCTTTTACAATTACCAAGATCACAATCGATAATGAGGGATCAAAAGTGCTACTATCATAAAATATTAGAACATAGAAAAAGAAAAAGAAAAATAAAAAGAAAAAAGATTAACCAACTCAAACCAGAAGCTAAACTAGAGCTTCTATAAAAAGAGAACCCTCCCTTTATTTCTCTCTCCATCTTCTTCCTTTGTCCCTTTTCTCTCTCTATTTTCTCAGTCACCATTTTTTTCTATATTTTTTTAGCCATTAATACATACCTCTGCTATTATTTCTCTTTCATTATAGAAGCAAATAATAGAAAAATAAGAACATTAGCCTTGGTTTTTGAGCCAATTTATTTTCTTGAAACTAACAGAGAAGAATCAAAAAATCTCCACTTCTTCCTTCTTTCTCATTGTTTTTGTTGCTACATTTTTTGTTTTCCTTTTTTTCTCCATTTTCCATTTGTTCAAAAAATAAAAAGAATCTCGTTGTTGGAGCAAAATATAGTGGTGAGTTTGAGCTTATTGTCTGTCTTCTGACATTCCAGCTCTTGCCTCCATTGTTTTGCTTAAACCAAAAGCAAAAAATTCAAAAAAGAAACATATTCTCTCACTTTTTCTGCAAATTTAAAATATTCACATTTTTCATCTCTTTGAGTTTCCTCTGTTGTTTCAAGAATCCCCTGTTTTTATCATCTGTTTTCTCAAGAATCCCCTGTTTTTATCCTCTGTTTTTTGTGGGCAAAAAATGGAGAGGATTTCGGCAACAACATTGCTTCCTGATACATTTTACGGCACAAGAGATGATATAACAGAGCAATTTGCAATAATATGGGGACAAATTAAAGCTCCATTGATTGTCCCTCTCCTCAGAATTGCAGTGTTATTGTGCCTTACAATGTCTGTTATGTTGTTCATTGAAAGAGTTTACATGTTTATTGTCATTTCTCTTGTAAAACTCTTTGGTAGAAAACCAGAGAAACGTTATAAATGGGAACCGTTAAAAGATGATGTTGAGCTTGGAAATTCATCTTATCCTATGGTTCTTGTTCAAATACCTATGTATAATGAAAAAGAGGTTTGTACTCTTTCTTCTTTTCAATAGTACAATTCTGTTTTACATTATAAGGTTATCCAATAAATATCTATAAATAATTTTTCCTCTAAGATTTATAATCTTAAAAATAAGGCAAATAGACACTTCTTCGTCGGAAAATTATGTTGTTTCTTTATATTTTGATACCCTTTAATAAAATTTGTGCCTTCATCACTTGACATGATAGTGTAAAAATTATTTATGCGTCGATGAAAATTAATTAAACTCTTTTTCCATTTATTCAAATTTTGCAAGAGCATGACCTTAGTTTAGACAAAAACTTGATGTTTTTTCAGGTTTACCAGCTATCAATTGGAGCTGCATGTGGACTTTCATGGCCATCTGATCGTATTATAGTACAAGTTCTTGATGATTCAACAGACCCCATAACCAAGGTATTGTAAATAAATGTAAAAAAAGGTTACATAAATATTTATTTTTAGCCGTTCCCAAGCCGATAAAATATATATATATATATATATATATATATATATATATATATATATATATATATATATATATATACTTTTTGGATAGTTTCGGACAATTTTATTTTATCCTAAAAGGTTTTTTGTGAAAATTTAACCTTTTTGTCATTATAGAAAAACCCTAAAAACCCTTTTTGTGATACTTGAAATATGTGCAGAATTTGGTGGAAATAGAATGCCAAAGATGGGCAAGTAAAGGGATAAATATAAAGTATGAAGTGAGAAACAATAGGAGTGGTTACAAAGCAGGAGCTTTGAAAGAAGGGTTGAAACATTCCTATGTTAAGCAATGTGATTTTGTTGCTATATTTGATGCTGATTTTCAACCTGAACCTGATTTCCTTTGGCGTACAATTCCATTTTTAGTTCACAATCCTGAACTTTCCCTTGTTCAAGCTCGTTGGAAATATGGTAAATTTACTTTTTACTTATTATCCCGTTGTTGTCATTACTTCTTCTCATTTTTTCTTTAGTTGAAGGTGACATAGAGTCTCTCTGCGTTTTCAGTTGTCATTACTTCTTCTCATTTTTTCTTTAGTTGAAGGTGACATAGGGTCTCTCTGCGTTTTCAGGATAGACTGTATTACTTATTCACTTTCCTCATATAATTTTTTCACAAGTATGATATCCAGACAATTTGCGCAAATTTCGATTATTCTGTTACACTTAAAGATGCTAAATAAGGAGATTCATTAGATTTAATGTGCATTGCACGAGTAGTTAGTTAAGATCTTTTGTATGAGAGATCTCGTTCTAACAGTTTTTCCGGAAAGATTCTCTCTTATTTTTAGGACATGAGTAATTTTGTCCACTAAATCTTATAGTCAATTTCGAAGAAGTCATCTTTCTCTTTCTCTCTATTTGTCTTGTCACATAATTTTTATTCATTTAATTAATCGCTAGGCTATACCTTAATTTATCACTTTATTAGTATAATAATTATATCTCTTTAATCATAAACAAAAATAGTAGATTGTCTTATATTACTTGGTCAAATTAACTCATCAAAACTGTCGGTCACTTTACACACTACCAATTCTTGTGTGTGTAGTAGATAATGATGTACAATCTTTTGGTAGGTCAGCTCTTTTAGGCCACATTGAGTGTTTGTTATATTTGGTTGCTCATGAAACTTGGCCCTAGTAGTTAATTGGCTATTCTATAAAATTGAAACTTTTTAACAAAGAAACGAAAAAGGGTCATTTTTACCCCCTTTACTGTTGAAAATGAGCTATATTTATCACTCGTTTCAACTTGCTAATAAATCCACCCTATCGATGGGAGTTGGAATAAGTATTTGGCCAACTTTTTTTTTGGGCCAAAAGTGTTTTTGGCCAAAAATTAAGGTGTTTGGCCAAGCTTTTAGAAAGAAAAAAAGTGCTTTTGAGGAGAAGCATAAGCAGAAAAAATGTAACTTCTCCCCAAAAGTATTTTTTTGAGAAGTACTTTTGAGAAAAATACACTTAGAAACAGTTTTCAAAAGCTTGGCCAAACACTAATTACTGCTTGAAAGTGTTTTTCAAATTAATTAGTCAAGTTTGATTCTCACCAAAAGTACTTTTTTGAAAAGCACTTTTAAAAAAAATACTTAACAAAATAAGCAGATTTTAGAAGCGTGGCCAAACAGGCTATAAGATTGGATGGTTCTTTTCGTCCAATGACAGCATGACACGTGGACTTTCAAGGCTGGGATAGAGGTTTAATAGATGAAGGGTAAAAATAAGTAAAGTATAATGATAGGGGTAAATTTATTTGCAAAGTAAGGGATAAATATAATTTATTTTTAATAGTAAAATGGATAGTTATGGCCTTTTAGTGGGAAAAGAACTCTATGTCAAAATAGTGTAATTGTGAAATTTTTTTTGCTGAAATAATCAACCGTGTGAAAATTTGTTTTGTCTGGTGCAGCTGAAAAGAAGAGGTGATTAATTATAAAAAAATGTATTTGTGGTTTCGTAAGAGGCACTTTATATTATATATAGGTTTTTTATTGGACATAAATGCCCCTATCATTTTTGGACTGTGAATGGAAGCTTTTTTAGTACCTTTAAAAATAATCCAACTAGATTTTGGGGCCAGGGGCTGCCAAGGAAATCTTTTATATTCTTTTGAAGGGAAGGCCAGTTTTGGAATTATATTAATTAGCACAAGGGTATATTTGTCCTTTTGTCTTATACCTTTTTTCCTTTCCAAAAGTAGCCAACAACTGGCATGTGCTATAGGAATAGTGGACCTCAGACCAATTCTTTTACTAACCGACACTAAAAATTTTCGGACTTTGAGAATTTTCGTTATTTAATTTTTAAAAATATATATATTTTTAGCCGCTCACCAAAATAATAGCTGATAAAATATATATATATATATATATATATATATATATATATATATATATATTTATATATATATATATATATATATATATATATATATATATATATATTTTTTTGCTAGTAAATGCAATTAGTTTTGACCGACCGGTCAATTTTGTATTTTGCCCTTAAATTTAATAGGTCAAATTAAATATTTCATGTAAATCAATTTTTAAAAAATGTCCGTTGGAAAATTATGGTAATACAGTTGATTTTTGGTGGGTGATTTTGCAGTAAATGCTGATGAATGTCTAATGACAAGAATGCAAGAAATGTCTTTGGATTACCATTTCACTGTGGAGCAAGAAGTGGGCTCTGCCACCCATGCTTTTTTCGGATTTAATGGTATTAATTCTCCATATTAATTACTCTTCCTTCACTTTGAACTAATTTTATTCTTCCGTTCGATCACTTTTACTTGTCATGTATACTAGAAATAGAATTTTAATTTTACTTGTTACTTTACGTATATCAAGAGAAGACAATTTTTTTTCCTGTTATACTCACAGTATTTATTACTCATTTCAAATCATTTTCTTAAATCCAATAAAATATGCATCAATTAATATGGGTATCATGATAACTTATATACTTCATTTATTATTTCTTAAAGGGCATGAAAAGTCAAAACGTGCCAAGTAAAAGTGAACGAAGAGAGTACTATAATTATTGTTTTGATTACAAACCCTTTTGAAATCACAAGCAAGTTAAGGGTCAACATATTTTTTGAAAAATGTCTAAATTAGTACTCCCTCTGTTCCCATTTACTTGTCTCGTTTTGCTTCTTGAGCGTCCATTTGATTAATTTTTTAAGCTAAATTGGATTAGATTATTTTAATATTTTAAAGTTAAATTTGAATATTCGAAAACTTTACGAAAAGTATTATAACTTACAATTTTTTTCATACCAATATTGTATAAATATATATTAAAATTTTGGTCAAAATTCATGTAGTTTGACTCTCGAAAAGTGAAACATGTCGACTAGTAAGAGGGAGCGGAGGGAGTAGTATTATGTTTTGGGAGACAAACTCTCATGAAATTACAAACATGACATGGACTTAATCTAACATGTTTCTTGAAAATGGAACAAAAAAATTTCCCCAGTTTCAAGAAACATGTGTATGCTGCAATGTTGGGAATTTCTTTCCTAAATCATGTTCATAACTTTAGATCCAATGAACTGGACAAGTTAATAACATATTTATTAAGCATTACTTCAAATTTGTTTTGAAAATGCTTTTCTTGAGCCGATGGTTTATCAGAAACAACCTTTTTACCTCACAGAAGATATGGTAAGATCCGCATACACCCCACCCTCCCCAAACCCCATTTATTGGATCACACTGAATATCTAGTTTAGCAATGGTCCAAGAAAATATTAATTTAGCTTGTTCTGTGAATTATGTGTGGTCCAATAAACCTATATACTGAAAGTTGTATGTGGAACAAAAACACAGGGACTGCAGGTGTTTGGAGAATTGCTGCAATAGATGAGGCTGGAGGTTGGAAAGACAGAACAACAGTTGAGGATATGGACCTCGCTGTCCGTGCTAGTCTCAAGGGCTGGAAATTCTTGTACCTTAGTTCTCTCATGGTACATATTTCCCCCCATCTGACATTTCTTATCCGTTGTCTCAAAATGATAAATCTTTTTTTGAGACGAGGGTCTATCGGAAACTCCCACTCTATCTTCTCAAGGTGGATATAAGGTCTGCATACACACTATCCTCTCCAGACCCCACTTGTGGATTTTACTGGGTTTGTTATTGTTATTGTTGTTGTTGTTGGCATAACTAGTAAAGCCGTTGTCATGTGACCAGGAGGTCACCGGTTCTAGCCGTGCCTCTTGCAGAAGTGCAGGGCAAGGTTGCGTATGATAGACCCTTATGGTACGGTTCCGTGCATAGTGGGAACTTAGTGCACCGAACTGCCCTTTTATTGTTATTGTTGTCTCGAAATAATAAATAAATGCTATACTATATAGTGATTTAGTTATCATGTACTTAGTACTATACAAACAGAGTAAATCACATCTAGTAACGTCAAAGTCGCTGCTGTTAATATAACATGTAACGTGCTCATTCGATCATATAGGTAAAAAATGAATTACCAAGTACGTTCAAGGCCTATCGTTATCAACAACATCGTTGGTCATGTGGTCCAGCAAATCTCTTCAGGAAGATGTTTATGGAGATTGTAAGAAATAAGGTAACTCCTAAATTACCATTGCCATATTTCAATTTCTTAGCCAACTAACTGCATAGTATCTAAGTACACATTGAACATTTTTATTGACTTTGTTTGCTTGCAGAAAGTGTCTTTGTGGAAGAAGGTTCATGTGATTTACAGCTTCTTCTTTGTGCGGAAGGTCATAGCTCATATCGTTACTTTCGTATTCTACGTTGTAGTATTACCCGCCACTGTATTAGTGCCTGAAGTTGAAGTTCCGAAATGGGGAGCTGTTTACATTCCTGCTATCATAACACTACTCAATGCAGTTGGAACTCCAAGGTCAGTTTACCTTATACTTGTATTAGATCGCCCTTCACTTAGTGCGGAGGTCGAGAATCAGGATAGAGAGTTAGGGGGTAGTTGTGCGTATTTTTTTCCATATCTGTACTATTAATATTATTCTCGTATTTTCTTACTAAGATTTTTAGTGGTACCTGTTATTTTGTTTTGCTTGTTATCTTATTATCTTGCTGTTAGTACATGTTATTTCCTTTGCTTGTTATCTTATTATCTTGTTGTTATTACTTCCTTGTTTCCATGGCTTTTTTAATACCATATTTGTTTTCAACTCTGTTGTGACTATGCTGTCCTTGAGCCGGGATTTATCGGAAACAGCCTCTCTCCCTTTACGAGGTAGGGGTAAGGTCTGCGTACACATTACAATGGGGTTGTTGTTGTTGTTGTTACATCGCTCTTCGCTTACTTGATATGGCTATGATCCTAACAGTTGAAAGTTTACATGATACATTAGATTTTAAGATCATTAAATATTCAAACATGCATTAGCAACTACTTGATAAATATGCCTTGATTGCCATTCAAGGATCAAACATTATCTTACTAATTTGTCATTTGGTTACGAAATCTTGAAATGTTGAGGTTTTGCTTATCCTGAATTGAAAACAGGTCACTCCATTTGCTGGTATTTTGGATCCTTTTTGAGAATGTTATGTCACTACATCGAACAAAGGCCACCTTCATCGGCTTGTTGGAGGCAGGAAGAGTAAATGAATGGATTGTGACCGAGAAATTAGGAGACGCTCTCAAGTTAAAATCAGCTGCCAAAGCATTTAGAAAACATCGAATGAGGCTTGGCGACAGGTAATTATATCTCATCTTACAAATATGAGTTAAACTTTTTTTATAACAGCCTCATTTGTTCCGATATTTTTTGGCTGCTATAGTGAAGTGCTATTATAGAGAACATATATTATAATATAACATAAAAATAAATTCTGACAAAAATTTAGCTTTTATAATGAATAACTGTTATATAAGAATGTTGTTATAGAGAGATACGACTGTATGAGATTTTTGAAGACTTAAGCAACTCAATTTCTTGAACAATTTGTATGACTAAACTTTCCTATTGTTGTATTATCGACAGGATTCATTTGTTAGAGCTTGCTGCTGGTGCGTACCTCTTCTTCTGTGGATGTTATGACATTGCCTTCGGAAATAATCACTATTTCCTTTACCTCTTCATTCAAGCATTCGCTTTCTTCATAGTGGGATTTGGTTACGTTGGCACATTCGTGCCAAACTCTTAGAGGGTGTTCGTGAACTGATTTTAGGGTATGAATCTTGAGCTTTTCGCCCTGTGCTCCACTCCGTAGCACAAAAAGAAGTGGCGTTTTCAGTGGCGTTGCGCCTCTGCAGTTTAATTCTCCTCCATTTTCTTGCTTTTGGGTGTTTTTTTTTTCATTTGTAAAAAGAAGAAAAGTTGGTTATTCTTTTAGGTTCAAAGCATAAAAGGATTTGAGCCGTGGCTCGAATCTTGTTTGTTTTCTTTGTGTATATTCCAGAGAGTGAAGTGCTATACAGTAGAACAAAACAGTCCTATTGTTAAATGCAGCAGCACACATAGAAGATAGGTAAAAGAAAGAAACAAGAAAGTAAAAGGGATAATGACTAGTGCTAAGAGGCACAAAGTAGTAGCTGAATCTGTTGCTCTTTTTCTGTTTTTTCTTTCCTTCTCAGATGTACTTGGTTTCAATACAGTGTAAAAGTTTCAGAGATATGTTTCCATTTTTCTACCATTTATTGTTTCAGCTAATGGTTGATTGAAAGGGACATATGACCAACAATTGATATGGAAGTGAAAACTGGTATAAAAACATGAAATCAGAAAAGATCATTCACTAATTTTGCCAAGTATGGACAGGTTGTGCCAAGGTTTAATGATTGACCAATACTCCATCTCACCAAACAAACATCTACTTATGGCATAAGATTGAGTAAATGGAATATATATAACACTCTGATTGCCTCCACTAACACTTGCGTACTTAGGATTTTTATAATCATTGTCACAACTTGAAGAAAAGATAAGTGGTATCTTTTTTGATGTGTTTTTCAAACATTTTTTATAAATATCTAGTAAAAAATTTCGACAAATCATCCCGTAACACTTCATGGACAATGTGTACACGCCGCCCCTGTCAATAATGATAAAACCACTCAAACAATCATGCGATGTTGTTTCTATCACATTTAATAATGCTTTCTACTACTAGTAATGCTACTTACTACTACTTTTTTCCTGTTATTACTCGTTTGCTACACCTTAAAAATGAGACTTTTGCTTGTCCAATTATGTCATTGTCAACACTAAAATTTAGTATTTAGATTTGGACCATGATTAAGGACTTTGAATTTTGGACTGCTACTGGTGGGCATAGAATGTGTGCAAAAGAAGACCCATTGGGCTCAACATCATTTGTAGAGACTAGCTTTTGCATCTATACCCGATTTTAGGATCACAATTTAATCTATATCCACTTTTCAAAGTTTGCAAACCTACCCATTTTACGATCAATTTCAGACTTATCGAGTCTGAAGTTAAAAAAAGTTAGTCTGAAGTGAAAAAATTGTACTTCAGATTCACTTAAGGCAAATAGATATGAAGTGCAACAATGGTTTCATGCACTTGAGGCCGATAAGTCTGAAGTGAAAAATTGCACTTCAGATACACATAAGGCCAAAAGGTCTGAAATGCAACAAATATTTTCCTACACTTAACGCCAATAAGTCTAAATTGAAAAATTACACTCCAGGTGCACTTAAGGCCAAATAGGTCTGAAGTGCAACCAATGGTTTCATGCACTTAAGGCCAATAAGTCTGAAGTGAAAAATTGCACTTTAGATTAGGGGTGTCAATGGTTTGGTTCGGCCGGTTATTTTATAAAATTTATATCATACTATTTTTCGGTTAACTCTACTATTTACAACCAAAATTAGACTTTCTAAAACCGTGCCAATCATGTCGGTTTCTATTCGGTATCGGTATCGGTATGATTCGGTTATTTTTCGGTTATTTGTTTAGTGTCATATAAAAGTCACTAGTAGAAGTAGAATGCCATAACCAACATACTTTTATAGGACTTCACAAAACTCCCTGGATATTTTTATTGTTCAAAGGATGATGAATTAAGAAAACATGAAAGATGGTCAGAGTATAGATCCATCAATTATTCTATAGCAGTGTAAAAAAAACTAAGCAAAGACAAAGAAAATATAAATCACACGAGTGAAAAGATATGAACCAAGTTGGGACTCAAGAATAAAGTCTATAGAAGATTAAATATTTCAAAAAAATAAATCTAAATCATACTAAATGAAACATATTCAATACATTGTAGTTTGCTACTCATAATTGTTATAATACCTTGTGTCTTGTTCGTGAATATGTTGCAAATAATTTAATTTCAATAGTATAATAAGTTTGGAAATTAGGATTTTGAGTTTACTTGTTGGCTTGTAACCGTTTTCATAATTCCACAGCCCAAGAAAGAATTTAATGCTTTGTTATTTTTAAACGTAATATATAAATATATTTTTTACATCTAAATTTATTCGATATGGTTCGGTATTTTTCGATTTATTTTCATAAAATAAAAAACCTACCATAATTATCGGCACGGTTATAGATTTATATTAAAACATGCGATTTTATTAAAAGAAACTTGAAAATCGGACTGGTATGGTACGGCTCGATCGGTTTAGTCGGTTTTTAAATATCCATTGACACCCCTACTTCAGATGCACTTAAGGCCAAAAGGTCTAAAGTGCAACAAATATTTTCCTACACTTAAGGCAAATAAGTCTGAAGTGAAAAAATACACTTCAGATGCACTTAAGGCCAAAAGGTCTGAAGTGCAATTAACGTTTTCATGCACTTAAGGCCAAATAAGTCTGAAGTGCAAATTATCGAGAAACAGAAATTTGTTCTTCGAATTTTAACAATCCAATATACTATTTAATACCTAAATCTACTTCAAATGAGCTCAAATTTAAAACATAACCTCCAAATATCATCAAGAACAAACCACAATCATCAATTTGCCAAAACAACAATAAATCTAACAAACCCATTTTGCAATTAAAAAAAGAAAAAGAAAAAGAAAAAGCTTAAGCAATAGTAAAAAAATAAAGTGCCACAACAGCTCACCATTGTAAAATATCATAAACTACCTTAAAATATGGTCACAAAAACCATATAAATTCACTCCCGAAGAAGAAGAAGAATGCCTCAAGTTGTTTCAATAGTGGGTATAAATTTAAAAAAAATTAAAAAGTAAATATAAATTAAATAGGGACGACCAAATAGGGCGACCTGTGCAATTTTTAACCTAACTGCCCTGCCAAAAGAGCGAGCAAAAGGTCATAATCACGTCTATTCAAATTATGCAGGATTTTAGTAATTCATTTCAATCTCTTTATAAAGCTTCCATTATAGGTATATATTCCAAATATATATAACCCTTTTTTTAAACATTTAGACAAAACTGAATACTAAAATTCGAAATAAAATTAAAGAAAACATTAATCCGTAATATTCTAATATCACCTACCAAGTTTCATTTTTGCTCATTTGGACCTCTTGTTGTACCTCGTTGGGCTGTGCATATTGTGGTAAATACTGAAATCAAAAATTTTGGTATTTGGTATTCGGTAATATTTGGTTTATGTTTTAAAAAAAATTGATATTAGGTATAGTATTTAATATTTTAAAATAAAATACCGAAATACTGATACCGTACCAAAATATATATTATATTACACAATTATTAATTACATAAATATAAAAAATCTAAAATTTTACTTTTTTTTATTCTCTAAGTTCATCAATTAACTCTAAGCAAGTAACAAGACATTTCTAATGATCAAATTTATTCATTTATGTACATTTTTCTCTCTCTGGGTTGATATTTGCTGGTTTTGGACAAAACTTTTGTCAACAAACGTTTTGAGTTTTGTACTTTTGAATACTTTAATTAAGAATATTACAGTTTATAACGCTATCCACTAGTTAGTATTCAAACCTAATAAACCGAAGTTACCGAACCGAATAAACCGAAACCGAAAGGAGATAAACCAAACCATACCGAATTTAGTTAGGTACGGTATTGGTATAGAAACTGAATACCGAACCGAAATATTAAAATATCGTACCGTACTGACCGACGAATACCCTAGTACATCACCAATGTGTAGTGAGTGCCTCTTTATTTATTTGGGCTTTAAACACTCTTAGCTTGCCAAAAATAATTACAATCGCTAGTCAAATATATGAATTATATATATTAATTATGTATAAAATGTTATTTATATGTTATACATTAATATACAACTAACAAACCCAGTGTAATACCATAAGCGGGGTTTGAAAAGGATAGTGCGTACGCATACCTTACCCCCACTTTAAAGATAGAGAAGTTGTTTCAGATAGACCCTCGACTCAAGAAAAAATGGAAAGAAAGTAATAGATTTGAGTAGTACTAACAACAAGATAATAAGAAAACAAAGCGAAAGGAATAACATGTAGTAATAGAAATCTAACAATAATAGAATACAAGGCCAACACTACTACTACTACTACTACCGTAATGACCAAAAAATACTCTCGACTACCTACTAACCCTCTACCTTAATTCTCGACCTCCATACATTTTTATCAAGGGTCGTGTCCTCAGTAAGCTGAAGCAACGCTATAACCTGCCTAGTCACCTCTCCCCAATGCTTTTTTGGCATCTCTCTACCTCTTCTCAGACCCACCAAGACCAACCTCTCGCACCTCCTGGCATATCTGCTTCTCTTCTTCACATGCTCAAACCATCTAAGCCTCGTTTTTCACATATTGTCCTCCACTGGAGCCACTCTTACGATGGCCCGAATATTTTTATTTCTAATTTTATCAATCCTGATATGCCCGCACATCTATCTCAACATCCTCATTTCTGTTACTTTCATCTTTGGACATGAGAGTTCTTAACTGATCAACACTTTACCCCATACAACATAGTCGATCTAACAACCGTTCTGTAAAACTTATCTTTTAAGTTTAGATGGCACGTTCTTATTACATAAAACACTAGATGCGAGTCTCTCTCTTACTCACCCCACTCTAATATATATATATTTAGATTATTATTTTAAGGGTGGCTATTGTGTATTCCTATTTATTTTCTAATTTGTTATTCAAACCAGTCTATTTAGTCTCCTCTATAAACCAGGATTCTTATATGCAATTAATTATTAACAGAAAGTAAGGGATCAAGGCCAAGTGTCAACCTCCCCACTACAATCTTTGCCACCTCTTCAAAAACCAACCCTTTCATAGTTTCTTCTGTCCCCAAAAAAGTGTCCAAAAAGCCAAACAAAAGCCTAGTCTTAAGGTCATAAGCCGCACATCATAATCTTCTACAACTCCTCATTTTCTTCCAACACACACACACACAGAGCTCAAACAATGGCTGCCACTGCCACCACTGCTGCTTCCTTCACCCTTTCAAAACTCCTAAAATCCTCAACCCCAAAATCCTTATCTCTTCTTTCCCCAAAAAGATCCAATCTTTTCACCTCCTCTTCCCATTTCTCTCCTCTCCCACTCAAATTCAAACAACCCCTCCACCCCTTACACTCTCTCAAACACTCCACCATTTCAAGAATCTCCGCCACCATATCCGTTGGTGACAAACTCCCCAATTCTACACTTTCTTACTTCGATTCATCCGATGAACTCAAGACCCTTTTAATCTCTGACCTCACACATGGCAAAAAGGTTGTTCTTTTAGCTGTCCCAGGTGCATTTACACCAACCTGTTCACAAAAACACCTTCCGGGTTTCGTGGAAAAATCTAAGGAGCTTAAGTCAAAAGGGGTTGACACAATTGCTTGTATCTCAGTCAATGATGCATTTGTAATGAAATCTTGGAAAGAGAATTTGGGTATTAATGATGAGGTGTTGATGTTGAGTGATGGAAATTTGGAGTTTACTAAAGCTATAGGTTGTGAACTTGACCTTAGTGATAAGCCTATTGGTCTTGGTATTAGGTCTAGAAGGTATTCTATGCTTGTAGAAGATGGGGTTGTTAAAATCTTGAATTTAGAGGAAGGTGGGGCTTTTAATGTTAGCAGTGCTGAGGATATCCTCAAGGCTCTTTAGAAGGTTTTTTAATTTCTGAGGCTAAATCTTGGTTTTTAAGTTTTACTTAATACTGAATAATACACTTGTTTTTTGGAGATTATGAAGCTTAGTTATAAATCTGTTTTTTTTTAAGGGAGTCTCAGCGTAACTGGTAAAGTTGTTGCCATGCCATGTGACCAGGAGGTCACGGGTTCGAGCTGTAGAAACAACCTCTTGCAGAAATGCAGGATTGCGTACAAGACCCTTATGGTCCAGCCCTTCCCGAACCCTGCGCATAGCGGGAGCTTAGTGCACCAGGTTGTCCGTTACTTATAATTGTGGTTTTTGGAATGTTTCCTCTTTTATGTGTTTGGAATGTTTTACTGTGATGAGTTTTATTGAATTGTATTTTATGAATGTATGTTGTCATTTCTGATAATGCTGCCCAAATTGAGGTTCAAGAATACGTCCTTGTTATTTTTCTGTGTCTTTTGTGTTTAATTGAATTAAGTTGGGAGTAAAAGATCAAAACTTTGGTTGAGTACAGTGTGATTTTGAGGATTTGGGATTGTGAATATTTCTGCTGTTGCACATTGTGTTACATGCCAGTGAAACTATAGTACTTGGTAGAATGTGGCTCTGATTGGCAGAAGGTATATGATTGTGATGGTTGCAACTAAAAGTCTTGCTTTTTTATAGATGAGTAGTGGTGTGTCTCTTCTGAAAAAAGATATGTATGAGTTTATTCCATCATTGTTGCAGTCAGTAAGTAGTCATTGCACTTAGATTGGTTAGGGTCAAACATCTCTGTTCAATTGAATTGGGATGAAAAGAGATTTTCCACCATTTAAGACAAAACAAGTGCAGTATAGTCTTGAGATTTTGAGCAATGTGAGTTCTTTGAAAGAACTTTCTGTAATATATGCCTGCTTCAGGTATCTAAATTTTTGGGTGAAAATGATCAGTTCACCGGGAGGATCGCCCTCCCAATTCGAAGTTTTTTTCTTGGAAGTTTGAATCTTTTTGACTATGATAACCCTCGTGAATGTGGCGTAGAATAGGTTAGAGACTAGTGGATTAAATGTGTGAATCTGATAAGTTTTTTTAATTTCAGAAATTACTTTCTTTGTGTATCAGTAGGATATTTATGCCCCTTTGCTAGATGCTATGGAGTATGTATCTAACATTGTTCATTGTATTGCAGCAGTATAACAATTTCTCTGAGTTTCTTTTTTCTTTCCAACTTATTCTTTTGAACCCGATGTCTGCGCTTAATAAAAATACGTAGAAACAATTTCATACTGGCTATATAAAGCGAATCCTTTTTAGTCAATTTGTAACATGGTAAGTTGCAGGTTAAAGGCTTCTTAGTATATATATTTGGTTGATGGTCAACATAGCAGTGACTGTATATGAAGTATATTTTCCTGATTTATATCAACCCAATTTAACTGTAACATAGGTGGGGAACTTGATTCCATCGATGATTTACGACATGTCCTAAATTCTACTGTTATTTCCACTCCTCCTACCCCTATACTTTTCATTGTAATTGTATCGTAGTTATCTTGCGGACAAGAGTGGGTTGCTCTAGTGGTAAGCACCCTTCACTTCCAACCAAGAGGTTGTGAGTTCGAGTCACTCCAAGAGCAAGGCGGGAAGTTTTTGGAGGAAAGGAGCCGAGGGTCTATCGAAAACAGCCTCTACCTCAGGGTAGGTAGTAAGACTTTCGTACACACTACTCTCCCCAGACCCCACTAGTGGGATTATATTGGGTTGTTGTTGTTATATCGTAGTTATCTTCTTCATCTATTTATCATCTTCAACATTACTTGGCTTAGCAAAACTGTTATTGAAGATTTTGGTGTCTCAAGCCTAGGTTGTTTCAGCCATTTCTTGGATGTTATTGTCATGAATAATAAGGACTTACCTTTATCCTGTGTTATTGAAAGTCATTGCTTCGTCGCTTGCTTTAAGCAGTGACAAGAAACGAGGGGTCGTCGCTTTATTGGTTAAGCGTGAGCTTTAGTATAAATAAAAAAGCACCAATGAGAAAAAAATAAAAAAATAGAAATGTAATGCAAGAAAATGTAATAATAAACACAAACTAATTATTTGGACAAAAGAATAGAAAGACTATATGTATAAATACGTTGTTGATAGACCCATCGGTGAAACACTAAAGTGCCAATTAACGAGGTGAAGCGCACGATCTGAACTTCACTAAGCTTCAGGGCTTAAGCAAGCTTTTAACAACATTGGTGTGCACAAAGTAACCTTAATGATGACATACGATCATTTTTTTAATCTCTACTTTGAGGAGTTAGATTAATATCAAGGTAAGTTGCATGATAAAGTTAGTAATTTTAACTGCAATTTGGTCAATATAGTGCTAAATATCTTCTTCTTTTTTAAATGTTTTGTAACTTGTACACTCCACTTCAAAGAAGCATGCTCGCATCGCTTTTCGCTTCAAGCACTATGAACGTGGACCTGAGACACATTTTTGCAGTTTTTTGCTTTTAAAAAATTATTACTTTATCACACAGAGAAAGTGTTTTTGGCTTAAAATATTTTGTAGGTAGGAGATCAGTCATTTTCTTAGATAGTATAATAAACTCAAGTTGACTAACCATGTCTCTTTGGATGCTGAGACTAGTCACAAAATAGCAAGTGATTATTCGTAGAAGTCGTAAGCATATTCCTTAGGCTTATTTTTGTTTCATATTATTGGATAAAGTTTTGCTTCTGACAATGGCTAATTGCTTGAGTGGTTGGTTGAAGTCTCGGATGCTCTTGTGGGGGTAAGCGGGGCGATGTAGTATTCTAATGACATGTTCAATTGAACTTGTAATTTTGGACGGGATATATAAATTTATGTGTAAAAATTAATTAAAATTACAAAAAAATAGTAGATATGACTCTATTACTTTAAAAATATAATGAGTTCGATGCTAAAAACCTCAAGCGAGAGAGTTGGATGATTATACGGGTTTGTTTCTTGATATTGACCACACTTTGAAGATTTTGGATGTTTCTTGGGCCTTGGTCCATTTGGTTAAAGCCCATATTCTTAGACTCAATCTAGACACAACCCGCTATTGAGTCGCAAAACAACTTCAGGTTTCTGTTTGGGCAAGTGCACATATAGCCGATTTTGATACTCCTATTTAAGCCGCAGATGAAGTTTATAATTTTTTTAAGTTTAGTCATTTCAGAATAAATTTTAGACATATATAATCGAAGTTACAAAATTTGTTTGAAGTTTAGCGAATTTCAGACACTAGGGTGTTGAGATGACTTGAATATGGCTTCCACCTTAGCTAAATATAAGATTACTTATGGATTTTAATAGCCATGTTGGATCTCCACTAAAAATAGGGGTATATATGATAAGTATTATAACAGTAGGGTATATTTTGTTTTCAAAGCATAACGGAAGTTAATATAGAATATTTTTTGAAAGTAGAGGGGTAAATCAAACCCTTTTTTTCTTAAAAAAGTTAACTTAAATTTGAGTCGTTTGTGAGAGTATTATTGTCCTTGTACTGCCTCCATCTATTTTAACTGTGAGTCCGCGATACAATTTAGAACTTTGTAATGGAATATTCTCGTTTTAACTACGTTATAATTATTATATCATTATTATTACTATTAGTATTATTATTATTATTATTAATAAGGTGTCCATATGAAACAAATTGCCTTCCTCTATGCTGATTTTAGTTCTAGAGCTAACATTTCAATTTCTATTTAGTTGAGCTTTTACATTACATGAAACTTGACGAATCAAAACTAAGAAAAAGAAAAGAGCAGCAAAGAATAGCATTTTTATATATTTCAAAGTGCCATGCCTTCTACATCATTCGCCCTTTTATTGTTGTTATAATAATTTTTTATTTATCTTCGTGAAGCACAATTACTATTATAAAGTCCCTCTCGATTGTTCTTTCACCTATGTAAAGGAGTAAATAATCATATCATTATTTTCTTAAAAAGGCAAATTAATACTGTGTACGGTCAGAACCGACTGAGTCAGTCGTACGGACTGATCGATACGGCAATACTTCGATCGAAAGGTATCTACGTAAGGTCAGGTCGAGGTCCGAAGAAAGGGGCTTCAGGATTCGAGCTCCAAGTCCGATCAAGGATCGGTTCGGTATCATTATCGGACCCATGACGAAATCGAACCACGAGGCAAAAGGTTGTCGGAGATGCAAGACCGACCAACACCCACCCCGAATATCAAGACTCCGAGTTAGGATCGAGCTCGAGTCAAGGCCAATGGCTCGACCCGATATCGAGTTCGAGTTAGTATCGAAGCTCACAGACAAGGCCGTTACAACCGCACTAAGGGAGAGAATCCTGGCAGGAAGTAGGGAAAAGACAATATATCATGGGTTCTCCACTACGTATTTTTTATTATTGTATATAAAGTAGGATCCCTCTACTATAAAGAGGGGGGATTAATTATAAGCAGAGGGAGATTGGAACAAAAGATTTCTTCTCATATTGAAAGATATCCCTTGTGTTTATTTCCTTTTATCTTATTCGTTCTTCTTCTCACTATTCTCATTCTCATAGTCAAGAATACACGTATTTCTATTTCTCTATACGATTTGTATCAAATTATATCACATATCCTTAGAACCATACACAAATTTAACTCTATCCAATTTTTCGGGTAAATAATTTGGCGTTCACCGTGGGGCTAAAGGGTAACAGTGGTTGTTTGATACAAATCTGCAATACACACCAGTTTACAACTTCAAATCAACAATGGCAAACCCTCGATTGATGGCTTTACCTATCGACTACGAAGTCGGCCTTCAAGATAAAACCAACAACTTGACACCCAGGGCCGGAAGGCGAATTAACGATGTCACCGAAGCTCAAGTCGAAGTACCGCTAGATGTCAATTCACAAGTGGCTCTTGAGGCGAACCAACGTTCCGAACCGAAAAAAAGCATTCAGGGCGGTACTCGATCCGTAGCTCGAGACACCCATAACGTGGAGGAGATCGGAGTCAGCTTACGGATGATTTTCGAGATGTTACAAGCCCAGCAAATAGCGATAGCTCAGTTGCAGAGCCAAACTCAGGTACAAAGCAGGCCGGAGACTAGTCCGCTTCGAGAAATCACCCACAGAACGAAACCAGCCATAGTGAAGTCAAATGAGCAAGAATCGGGGACTACTCCCGAAATTACTAAATTGCTCGAGGAACTCACAAAACGAGTCGAAACCAACGATAAAAAAAGTAGAAACATATAATTCCAGGGTCGATCAGATCCCGGGAGCTCCACCAATGATAGAAGGGCTAGATTTGAAAAAAATTCATTCAAAAGCCTTTTCCCTTGAGTGCAGCCCCAAAACCAATCCCCAAAAAATTCCGTATGCCCGAAATACCCAAATATAACGGAACGACTGACCCCAACGAGCACGTCACTTCTTACACGTATGCCATCAAGGGCAATGATTTGGAAGATGATGAGATCGAATATGTATTATTAAAAATATTCGGTGAAACCCTGTCAAATGGGGCAATGGTATGGTATCATAATTTACCATCTAACTCTATTGATTCTTTTGCTATGCTTGGAGATTGCTTCGTAAAAGCACATGCCGGAGCCATAAAGGTCGAAACCATAAAGTCGGACATGTTCAAGGTAATATAAAAGGATAACGAGATGCTAAGGGAGTTCGTATCTCGTTTTCAAATAGAACGAATGGATATGCCACTAGTCACAGATGATTGGGCTGTTCAAGCTTTCACTCAAGGTCTAAACGAGCGGAGCTAGATGGCTTTACGGCGGCTGAAGCAAAATCTGATTGAGTACCCAGCTATTACTTGGACCGATGTGCACAATCGATATCAATCTAAAATAAGGGTCGAAGATGACCAGTTGATTTCTAGGTCCGTTACGAAAAGAACTACGAAGCAAAAGTCGACCAAAGATCGATACCAGCCATATAGCGGAAACGATACTATTGCTGAGTATCCGAGGCCTCTTTAAAATCAACCTCGTATACTGAGGGCTTTATCATTGAACGCATCTGTGATGATTATCAAGTTCGGTGCAAAAGAAGTTACTTTGTTATTTCATGACAAACAATGTCAACAGGAAACGTCGTAAGAGCCAAATGGTCAAAACGAACCATACTTATGTAGTTGGCCCGAGCCCTGACGCAAAACTTGAACACATGTATAATGACTTGCAAAAAAAGCCCTCTTCTTTACCGATATTCTATGTTCAAGATTTATTATGCAAACAGGATCGAGTTCGAGCAAGCACTCACTCGACCATTACGCCTATGGGCTACATTATTTCGAGTTCGAATCATTCACTCGACTACTAAGCCTACGGGCTACTTTTATTTCGAGTTTGAGAAAGCACTCACTCGACTATTACGCCTACGGGCTACATTGCATCGAGTTCGAATCATTCACTCGACTGCTAAGCCTACTGGCTAATTTTATTTCGAGTTCGAGCAATCACTCACTCAACCATTAAGCCTACGGGTTACTTTGACCATTACGCCTATGAGCTACATTATTTCGAGTTCGAATTATTCACTCGACTACTAAGCCGACTAGCTACTTTGACTATTACGCCTATGGGCCACATTGTATTGAGTTCGAATCATTTACTCGACTGCTAAGCCTACGGGCTACTTTTATTTCGAGTTCGAGCAAGCACTCACTAGACCATTAAGCCTATGGGCTACTTTGACCATTACGCCTACGTGCTACTTTATTTCGAGTTCGAATAATTCACTCGACTACTAAGCCTACAGACTACTTTTATTTAGAGTTCGAGCAAGCACTCACTCGACTATTACGCCTACGAGCTACATTGCATCGAGTTCGAATCATTCACTCGACTGCTAAGCCTACATGCTACTTTTATTTCGAGTTCGAGCAAGCACTCACTCGACCATTAACCCTACGGGCTACTTTGACCATTACGCCTACGACCTACTTTATTTCGAGTTCGAATCATTCACTCGACTACTAAGCCTACGAGCTACTTTTATTTCGAGTTTGAGCAAGCACTCACTCGACTATTACGCCTACGAGCTATATTACATCGAGTTCAAATCATTCACTCGACTACTAAGCCTACGAGCTACTTTTATTTCGAGTTCGAGCAAGCACTCACTCGACTATTACGCCTATGGGCTATATTACATCGAGTTCAAATCATTCACTCGACTACTAAGACTACCGGCTACATTTATTTCGAATTTGAAGCAAGCACTCACTCGACCATTACGCCTACAGGCTACATTATTTCGAGTGCGAATCATTCACTCGACTACTAAGCCTATATGCTACTTTTATTTCGAGTTCGAGCAAGCACTCACTCGACCATTACGCCTACATGCTACATTATTTCGAGCAAAACTACTCATTTCTTCAAATTTAAACGAACACTTGACTATTTAAACTGAAGGATGTTCGAGCCCGATAAAGCAAATGGGACTACCCACAAGGCCCGAAGGCAACAGAGATTAAAATTCAAACTATCTATTTAGTTTGAAAGGCTATTTTACTTCAAAAGGAAAAAAGATTTATATTTACAATTTTTTTGTACAGAGGTGGCTACTCTGCCAAAAGGAGGTTCTTTATACAAAAACCAAAAGCGGTATCAAAAGAACGCAGCAAACGACCTAAGGACCTAAATGACTCAATCTTCATCGGAGGCCATATTCTCGGCATCGTCCTCATCTTCAAACTCCCCCGAGTGATCGGAGTCCTCCTCAGGAAAGGCCAACCTCCGAGCTTTGTTCTCCTCCGCCCTGGCGACTTCAATCTCAGCCCCAATATCGAATCCCTGAGCTCTGACCTCCTCGAGATCCTCTCTCCGAGCTTGTCATTTTTCATGTTCGACCATGCTATCAGCTTTGGCTTGGTTAACCTCGACATCGATCCTGAATTGAGCCACTTTGGCATCAGCTCTTTCATTGGCTTCGATCACCTCAGATCTGGCCACTTCAAGTTCTTTGGCCAAATCTGCTTTATCTGAAATGGCCAAATCCAACCGATACTGAAGTTCTTTCATCTTTTCGATCAGTCCCAAAACATTTTCTTTCGCCGATCGAAGTTGGGCATCAGACAATTCCAACTGAGCTTTGACGGCTTACTTTTTCGAGGCAAGGATATCCGTACACTTTTTAAATTCTTTTGCCTCGGCAAATAGCGCATTTACTTGTGAGTTAAGCCATCTAATCTGCTCGATCCTCTGCCGAACCTGTAGAATTGGATCATTAATGGTTATTTCTTTTTCATCTTCACTATCACGGAACATTTGAAATACGTGCTCAGCCATCTCCTCATGCTCTTCCCGAGCCGCTGTCAAATCTGCTCGAAGTGTTTCACTAAGGAGCTTGTACGAGTCACTCTTCTCAGTGAGGCTCCGAACCTCGGCATCATGATCCTCCCGGATTCGAAGAAAGGCCTCGTGATGCAACACCGAAGCCTGCAAACAAAAGAAGAAACATTAGAATTACCTACAACTCTATGTGTAAAAGAAGCAATGAAAACGCCATAAGAGTTACCCGATACAAAGCATGTTGGGTCTCGTTGAAAAGACAGGCGGGATCATCACTGATTGATCTTCTTCGGTCACCAAGGACTGTAGGTAGCTGGCAATCCCCACAGGGGAAGAAAAAATTCGGGTATTCGCAGGTACGGAGAGCACTATCTTCCGCCTTCGGCCGGGATAGATGCTCGGGGCTGGAAATCGGTCCACCAATTTATGAATCGATGAAAGCTCGGTAGAACCCGACTAAGACACTTTTTCGGGTACCGGCATTCCACCAAAACTGGTAACCTCCTTCGAGGCCCCTGACTTGAGCCCCTCCAAAAAACCATGGATATCGGCCGATTCCTCAATACCCTCATAGGACCGATCCTCCAACATGACGACCTCTTGAATCATGGCATCCGAAATCTGAGGGGATCCGCCAATGTCAACTATCCCAAACTCATCCCTTGAAATATCTTCTACTGCCCGAGAAGATCCACCCTCGGTGTCTCTTTCAATCATCTTAGTTCGAGAAGGGATAATATCGGCTTCTTCTTGTTCTGGGATTATGGCCAAGGTTCCCTGATTTGCTTCCATCAAATTGGAATATTGTTGAATCACAACATTAGCCCGTACGCAGGCTAAATTCTCCTCTCCTTCTTCGGGCTCGTCCCTTAAATGGCGGGCCACTTCCAAAGTCATAACACCAGAGCCCCCCTTCAGCTTTCGAGATCTCTTAGCCGGTTTCTTCTTCTCCGAGCTCGGGGAGCCCGATACGTCTTTTCTCTTCCTTTCTTTTACCTGCTTCAAGACAGGAACTTCTTCGCCACCAGATGGGGGCCTCATGACTACATCTTTCACGAGTCCTATAAAAGGGAAGAGAGAGATTTACAATACAAACCGATGAAGAGACAAATCGACAATTCGACCCAAGCACGCTCGGAGTACGGTCTGTGCAACACCAGACTTTCGACCCATTGTCTAAGATCCAGGATCGATTCCGCCATTCGAGCTACGGCTGTGATAAGGAAAGAAAAATGGATCAACAAAATAAAAGGCAATCACAAAATCAAAACGGGCAAAGAGAAACGTTCACTCACGACTCATATTCCATTTCTCGGGAAATGGCAAGTCATCGGCAGGGATCAAGTCCGAGGTTTTGATTCTAACAAAACGACCCATCCAACCCCGATCCCGGGTCTCGTCTATGCTCGAGAATGGTGCTTTGGTTGCTCGATGAGCAAGCTTGATCAACCCTCCTCGATAAAGTCGGGGACTGTCAAGACGCATAAGATGATCGAGGGTGAAGATACGCCCCTCGACCTTGCTCGAGAAAAATCGAAGAAGAATCACTATCCTCCAAAAGGAAGGGTGACTTTGACCGAGGGTCACATCGTACCTCTTACAAAAGGCAACGATGACAGGGTCTAAAGGTCCCAACGTGAAAGGATAAGTGTAAACACTTAAGAACCCTTCGACGTGGGTAGTAATTGATACATCAGGCGATGAGATTACTACGAGTTTATTATCCCAGTTGCATTCTTATATGACTTTATCGAGAACTTTTTCGGTAATTGAACATTGATACCTCGACACTGGCTCACACTGACCTGGTATCGGAGAAGGTTTTTCAATTTTAAAATCGCCTACAATCGAACACCCTACCGGAACGAATTCCTCAGGGCATGGCTCTTCCACATCCTCGCCACCAGCAGGTCGAGATGAAGAAGCGGTCTCTTTTTGCGGAACAGTTTTAGACGTTTTTGCTATTTAAAATTTCGTGAACAAAGAACAGAAGTATTTGGTGTTTTAAGAAAGAGTTTGTAGTAAAACTCACAGATTTACAAGCAGAAAACTCAGAAGAGACGAAAAGGAACTTAGAAAAATTAGAAGATTGAAGACGTAAAGTATGAATGATAGAAGGAAAGACTATTTATAGATTGAAGCAATAACGGTTCAATATCAGAGGTGTCCGACCACCGTCTGACACATTAAATGCCTTGGTAAAACCGAACCGATGGGACAACTATCACATACGTCATGGTCGAGATCGATGTAAATGTCAGTATATATCTGATCGAGCTGTTGGAAAATCATATCGTTTCTCGCCACATCCTTTTTTCGAGAAATGACGAGACTATCCGTGTTCGGTCAGAACCGACTGAGTCAGTCGTACGGACTGATCGAGACGGAAATACTTCGATCGAAAGGTATCTACGTAAGGTCAGGTCGAGGTCCGAAGAAAGGGGCTTCAGGATTCGAGCTCCAAGTCCGATCAAGGATCAGTTCGGTATCATTATCGGGCCCATGACCAAATCGAACCACGAGGCAAAAGGTTGTCGGAGATGCAAGACCGACCAACACCCACCCCGAATATCAAGACTCCGAGTTAGGATCGAGCTCGAGTCAAGGCCAATAGCTCGACCCGATATCGAGTTTGAGTTAGTATCGAAGCTCACAGACAAGGCCGTTACAGCCGCACTAAGGGAGAGAATCCTGGCAGGAAGTAGGGAAAAGACAATACATCATGGGCTTTCCACTACGTATTTTTTATTATTGTATATAAAGTAAGATCCATCTACTATCTAGGAGGAGGGGGGATGGATTGTAAGCAGAGACACATTGGAACAAAAGATTTCTTCTCATATTGAAAGATATCCCCTTGTGTTTATTTCCCTTTATCTTATTCGTTCTTCTTCTCACTATTCTCATTCTCATAGTCAAGAATACACGTATTTCTATTTCTCTATACGATTTGTATCAAATTATATCACATATCCTTAGAACCATACACAAATTTAATTCTATCCAATTTTTCGGGTAAACAAATACATTTGGTCATATAAATTCAAAGAAAACTAAACCATAAAAATAAGAAGGATAGAAATACCCCTCTCTCCTCCCTCCCCCCCCCCCCCTCCCAAAAAAAAAAAAAAAAAAGGGGTGAAAATAAAGAAGGAAAACGTTAGAGAGGTAGGTGGAAGAAAAGGTGTGCCAAAATGGCCTTCATTCTTGAGGTGGACTAAAAAGGGGCATGTATTTGAAAAGTGATTAATTTCATGGTTTTATTCTGTGGCAATAATATTTAAAAAATGCTATCAGAATTTTTTTTTTTATAAAATTGCTACTATAAGGTATGACGAGCCAAACCACGCCTAAAGTTGTAATACTAATTTATACCCATTATTGCCTACTTTCCTACATATACTTTGCCCTTCATTAAATAATTGTTTTCCAACTATTGCTATACATTTCTTTTCTTAAATATGCTTTATTATAAAAAGGAATAATTTCTATCTTTTATGGAACTTCTTGTTCAAGGCAAAAAAATTAATTAATCAATCCTCTCTTTTTTTTTCTTGCGGAAAAGGAAACAGGAGAAATAGAAACGAATAGAAGGCAGGCTTTCCTCCTTATTTATCTTTTCTTTTTTATGTTTTGCTTTTATTTTATTTATTTTACTTTGTTTCAACTTTTCGCTTTGTGAAGCAATCACATGATATCTTTAAAAGGTCTAGTTTGTTATTAGAACCTACTTATTTCTCTGGACTTTTAAATTTTTAAATGAAAAATGTAAAGTAAGAAAAAAAGATAATATTGGTAAATCTCTCGTGTTAATTTTGATAATCTAACCCTTTGCATTTTTCTTGTGACCCCACGAAATAAGACCAATGGTACAATGGCACCATCTGGAGGAATATTCTCGTGAATTTTAAAGTAGGTAGTTTCATTAGTCCTTTTTTTTTTCTTTTTTCCTGTCCAGTGTTTAATACCCTTATTAAGATCCGACTAAATTCGAATTCGAATCGAGAAGTTTTATATTCGGGATAAATATTCTCTAACAAAAACGATTTCATACTCAGAATTCGATTTGAGACCTTTGACCAAGGATAAAAATGTACTAACCCTCCGCCACAATCTCGAATACTGTGTGGTCTTGTAGCCCAAGAAACCACCAGTTTTAATTTGACATTTCCTTCTTTTTGACCACATTGAAAGGTACTGTTATTTTCTGATTTTTCTTTTTGTAAAAAAGAAAACCTTAAAATTTTACTACATTTTTTTAATCCAAAATGTTGCTAGTAATTATATTTTTGGAATGCCTCGGTGAAAATATATGAGAAAGTAGTGTCCCACATAAATAGGGTTATTTATATCTTCCACATCTATAGCATTGCATAAATTAAAATTAAATAATTAAGCACAAAAAAAGTCATAGCTCTCCATAGTATAAAAAATCAGTTTAACTAACAAATTTAAGCGCCGCATGAAGAAGCTCTTTACTAAAAAAGAAAAAAAATGAAAGAAATTAAAGTAAAATAAAGTGCTGTTATATACGTCAACTTAGGTGTATTTTGCACTAATGTCTTCATATATGCTAAATTCTACTACGTCTGATAATTTATAAATATTGTAATTTCCTTTACTTGAAAAAAAATGATCAATGAATAAAATATATTTTCTCCCTCCTAATTTACGTAAAGGGATTCACAGTATGAGAGTTAAAGCATCTAATTTTTGGTTACTCAAACATAAATTCTTAAAGCTTTTTACGTCAATTTTTACATTTGAAAATTACATGACAAGTAATAAATTAATATGGTTAATATTTAAATATTTAATTTTTGAGAAAATCATTATCAAAGAAAAAAGTTTGACTCCCGAAATAATAAATATTATATTAGGTTTTCACTTAGCTTTTCAATCAACCTTTAACTATTTTGATAAATTATTCGTCGACAAAACCTTCTATAATACCACAAGGTGATTGTGGAATCTCAATTTGTATCTAATTATAGCTATCCATTAATTCTATACAATTTCTCTAAAGCTATCATTAACATTATAATCTTTCCTAAATACTAAGTAATTTACTAAATCCTTCGTTTCACTAAATAAAATTGAATTAATATTTGTACATTTGAATTTGAAAAAGACAAAAACATCTAACGACTTTTCTTCATTGGAACCTACCCTAGATCTAGAAGTAACAATATGTCGACACACTCGAGGGGGTTTACAAAGCACATAGATTTAGAAAATATTTCTTTGCCCACTTAATTTAATTAAAAAAAGAAGAAGTAGTAGTACTAATATATGAAAATACTAATCAAGATCATAAAACCAATCAACGGCTGTAATTAACCCAAATTCCTCTACATATATGTGGTATCGCTTCTCGTCCTCTGCTCATTGCAAAAAACCAACTTTTTCTCTCAACACTCTCTACTACTACTCCTATTTTCTCTCTTAACAACAGATCTATGGCAACTATCAAAATCGTTAAGGCCCGTCAGATCTTTGACAGTCGTGGTAATCCTACCGTCGAGGTTTGTTTTCCTTCAGATCTCCATCTTTTATTCAGTATTTTTCTATGTTTTAATCCTTTTTTTTTTCGATCTGTTTGAAGATTCCGCCTTTTTTTTTTTCCTGATTTTGTTAAATCGTTTGTTGTTACTATAGTTTTTGTGAATTTTATTTAGATTTTCAAAAGGAGGTGTCTTTTTAGAGTGACTGGTTATGTGTGTAGACAAGTGTTGTTTCTGTTGTGTAGATATGGTTGTTTTTTTAGATGTATTGATTTGGTTGTTGTGTATATGTGTAGGTTGATGTAACTCTTTCAAACGGTGTATTTGCAAGAGCTGCTGTTCCTAGTGGTGCATCCACAGGTAAAGATCTACTTATCTTTTGTGTATAGTGACTCTCTTACATAGATTTATTAGAATGTGTTGAAAAACTGTATGCAGTCGTGTAATCTGTTCGTTAAGTTACTCGTATAATTGAAATTTTAGTTCCTGGTTTATAAATTGGCTGTCAGTTTAGTAGTTTCACCCTTTCTATTATGAGTTATTATGCCCATATGTGGCTAATGGAGTGAAACTGACCCTTTATATTTCAGTATATATGTTTTATAGAATCAGTACTTTTTGTTTGGATAAGTTTTTATAGAATCAGTAGTTTTAGTGAGACTGAAACTTCTGGAAAATTTAATCCACTTGTGTGTTTATAGCATCTGTTATTATGAAGATAAATAATCATCATGATGGAATTTGATGCAATAATTTTGTACAGTTCAATTTGGGTGGAATTGTGAATCTTAGCTCCCTTCTGTTCTGTGTTGAACATTGTTAGCATTTTTGGCCTGCATCTTCTTTTGTTACTTCCCCCATTGTTTCGGTCTATTGAATTCATCCTCTTGATTTGTTTTTTAGGAATCTATGAAGCTCTTGAATTGAGGGACGGAGGGTCTGAATACCTTGGAAAGGGTGTTTCAAAGGTTGGTATTTCACTCAAAAGCTTTAGTTTGATGATTACACCGTTCAAGATGTTGATTAAATTATTTACCTGTGGTCTGCCCTTGTAGGCTGTTAACAATGTTAACTCCATTATTGGCCCTGCTCTCATCGGCAAGGTTTGTTTTTTTCCCCTCGTTGATGTATTTATCTTTAATAGACTTTTTCCTTGTTAAACTGCTTTTTGATAGATTATACTGTACCTGAACTGTAAGGATTATTATTTTGCAGGATGCAACCGATCAGACTGGTCTTGATAACTTCATGGTTCATGAATTGGATGGAACTCAAAATGAGTGGGGTTGGTGCAAACAAAAGGTATTCATGTTAATGCCTACATATCAAGTTCACTCTTCTATTATCAGAAGTTCACAGTTCATTAATTTAACTGTATTTGGCTTTTCTTCAGCTTGGTGCAAATGCCATCCTAGCTGTATCACTTGCTGTGTGTAAAGCTGGTGCTGCTGCCAGGAATGTTCCACTGTACAAGGTATATACTAAAGAATTGTCTTTTGTGGAGTCTACTGCACGCTCTAAGAGTTACTACACCTTAAAAGCTTTACATCACTATTGAATCCTCGCCCAATTGGCAATGCCGAAGCCACATGGATCTTTAATCTTTCCCATTTTGGGTACCATAGGTTGTTTGAGTTTTAGTTTAACTTTAGCATCATAACTTTAATCTTACCGCTCCGATATATTATTCTCCCCCCGCACCCCCGCCCCCACAACAAACAAACAAAAAAAGGAAAAAAGAAAATTCAAGCATCTAATGGGCTTACTAGCACAAATTAAGCCTATACTTGCAATTGGATTAATCTACGATAATGTGTTTACTTATTTTAAACTATCTCTTCGTTTTGCAGCACATTGCTGACCTGGCTGGTAACAAGAAGTTGGTGTTGCCAGTTCCTGCCTTCAATGTGATCAATGGAGGTTCTCATGCCGGAAACAAACTTGCAATGCAGGCACGTCATATACCTGCCTCCACTATATATCTGAGTGCTCTTTAGATGAAAGTTTCTGATTGGTAGTTGTTTTGCAGGAATTTATGATCCTTCCCACTGGAGCTTCTAGTTTCAAGGAGGCCATGAAGATGGGTTGTGAAGTGTATCACCATTTGAAGGTTTTAGAGAGCTTCTATTACCTCTAAACATTGTTTGTTTTACACGATCAAAACAACTATACATGCTTTGAATTAAGAGGAATGATTGTGTTCTTTGGTTCCAATCAGGCTCATAATTTAGTCTGGTCGTTTTTCATATTGTTTTTCATCCTCTCTTTGTCTTGGTTTTTCTGATTAAGCAATTATACTGTAACTGCAGGCCGTGATCAAGAAGAAATATGGTCAGGATGCCACAAATGTTGGTGATGAGGGTGGTTTTGCTCCTAATATCCAGGTGAAGTATATTCTTATGCTGGTGTATGACAATTCTGTTAAATGTTTACCCTAGTTCATTCACATGATTATGGTTTTTCAAAATTCAGGAGAACAAGGAAGGTCTTGAATTGCTCAAGACAGCCATTGAGAAAGCAGGATATACTGGAAAGGTGAGTATCTCAGTTACTTGTTTAGTCACACCATAATTTTTTTCCAAAACTGTTGGAAATCTGGAGGCTGAGATGATTTTCCGTTTAGGTGGTCATTGGAATGGATGTTGCTGCATCTGAATTCTTCTTGAAGGACAAAAGTTATGACCTGAACTTCAAAGAAGAGGCAAGTCCTGACTACCCTATAGGCAATTTGAAACTGGAGACTGTTGCATTGCTTTCTTTCACTCTCTGGGGTTTCGTTGGGGTAGTCTTAATCAAACTGTTGCTATGTTATGAGATTTGCTCATATTTATTCTTCTTTGCAGAACAATGATGGCTCACAAAGGATATCAGGTGACCAACTCAAGGATTTGTACAAGACATTTGTGTCCGAGTACCCTATCGTTTCAATTGAAGATCCATTTGACCAAGATGACTGGGAGACCTACGCTAAGCTCACTACTGAAATTGGGGAACCAGTACAGATTGTGGGGGATGACCTCCTTGTCACCAACCCTAAGGTAATATTAAAGCGTTGACAATATTTGTCACTTCCTTGTTAGAGATTTGTTGCCATTGAAAGAAATCAGTTCTTGGCTCTTGAGCAATTGTCTATAGTTTGTTTATCGCTATGTATAATTATTTATTATATATGTGCAGAGGGTTGCCAAGGCAATTGCAGAGAAGACTTGCAATGCACTTCTTCTCAAGGTATTATCCGATCGCTAATAAATCATATATTTCGACCATGATACTGAAAGTTCCTCTTTGAGATTGGATTAATCATTTTTTGCTCTATGTGACAGGTTAACCAAATTGGCAGTGTGACCGAGAGTATCGAAGCTGTGAAAATGTCTAAGCGGGCAGGTTGGGGTGTAATGACCAGCCACCGCAGGTAAATATAGAATGATCTCTAGCAATAACACTTGGAATAGAAAAAACAATCCTAAATAGTCATGCTTTTATATTATTTCATAAAACTTAGTTAATGATCCTTTAATTAATTGTTGCAGTGGAGAAACAGAAGATACCTTCATTGCTGATCTCGCCGTGGGATTGTCAACGGTAATTTTGTTTCTAAGCATTCTTGGTCATGATAATTTGTGGGTTTTATTCATACCAGTTTCGGGTGTTAATGAGTTTTCTCCTGGAAACTTTCAGGGACAAATCAAGACTGGAGCTCCTTGCAGGTCAGAGCGTCTCGCCAAGTACAACCAGGTAATTATCCCTCAAGTGGACTGCCATTAGCTTACTCTTGCAACAAAAAATGTTTCTCTTTCACTTGTCAACAAAATGTGGTTCCTTTTTCTAGAAATTACATCCCTTGCACTTTTATAGTCTTTCTACAGTTCTTAGTTTTTGTTCATTCTATCCATGCAGCTCTTGAGGATTGAAGAGGAACTTGGATCAGACGCTGTGTACGCCGGAGCAAGCTTCCGCAAGCCTGTCGAGCCCTACTAAATTTGCACTGTTGAATGTGACGTGGAGGAGTACTTGTTCTGCCAAATAAAATCCCTTTGTAGTATGTGACCCTGCGAAATAATAGCAGACTCAAATAGTTTTTGTTCGAGATGTTCTAATAGTGTTCTGAACTGAGAGAGTGTTCCTTCTTATAGGCTTGTGAGCATGTCTCATTTTTTGACTGCTGGTTCTGCAACTTTGATATGCATTTTGTAGTATTTTCTGATTTGTGTATTTTGATGGTTTTCATTTTGGTCAAAGCTTCTCTTTGCTATTTACAATACACTGTTGACAGCAAATTGTGGTTTGTATGATGGATGGAAGCTGAACTATACATTGCAATTGGGACTTATACCCTCCCTGTGTTTGCCATAAACCTTACCAGCTTCTCAATCACTAGATTGTATATGACTTTTGCAATCAACAGAACTATACTTTGAAACCCATTTAGTTTTCAGTTAAAATAATCTGAATAAATAAATTACCAGTATTTATAGTCTAGTCTTGGTGATGTAATCGTACAATTCCGACAGTTCCTTTTTCCTTCCACTTTCCCTTTGTAATAGTAATAATTAATCTGAAAATAAGTCTGAATATAAACTTAAGGTAAAAGAAAAGGCAGAAGAGCCCGAGAGACATTTGTATTAGGTTGGTTTTGGACCGCTGCACAAAGTTTCAACCGGATACTTGAATAAACATAAATTTTTAAGTACCTTTTAAATTTTGTCATTATTTATTATAAAATATTATTTTTTTTATAAAAATTGCAAATCCATCCCCTTTTTTCCAAAAAAAAATGCGAAACAGTCTTCTCTTCCACTATTCCATTTCCCCTTTCTCCTTGTCTGCAAATACATACCCAAACATATGTTTGGTTACAATTTTCAATCAGCCCCGTTATCCCCACTGTCACCGTTACGGGTGAATCTCTCCAAAACCATGAGTACACTCCTCTTCTTTTCACTTTTACTATCACTTCTCAAAATCCAAGCAGTCCCTTACCGCCTATTTAGCAGAATACTATAGAAAGTACAATGCTTAACCACCACAATTTAAAACATTTCATAAAACAATTGAAAAATTTAAAGAAAAATAAAGAAAAGCAGATGAAAATTATGAGATTCTTTTACCAACATTAGCACCTAGGGGTGTTCATAAAAATCCGAAAAATTGAATCAAACCGAAAACCGAATCAAATCGATCAAAAAGCCATGAATTCAAGCCTTTTCATAAGAAAATGAAAAAAGAAAAACTCAAAATTAAATCAAATCATAGGGAAAAATATTTTTTTATGGCAGAAACAACCATTTTCAGTAAGAGATTGTTTTTTTTGTTTTTTTTTTCTCTTAGGGAGAAGAAACTAACAGGGAGAACCGGAGAAAGAAAAGGCAACGAGATGGGGTGGAGGGCCGGGAAGAACGATAAGTCTCCTGTTTTGCTTTTGCTCATTTATTTTTTACTTTTTTGACTTTATCTTTTTATTTGTTTTTTCTTCTTGTTTTAATAATTTATTGTTCAAAATGTTCATATTCACGCTCACGGCCCCGCGTGAATTACACCCATTTTGTCCAGCTTAATGTTTTGTTGCCACATGTGCTCGGTCAATGGTCATAGGTACTTAAAAGTTATATAATTTGCATGAGTTCATGTGCGTCCGGTTGAAACTTTGTAGAGTAGAGGGATCGAAATGACAAAAACCATATTAGTACAAGTGTCTATGCTATTCTGCCAAAAGAAAAATACTTTTGGGAAAATGCTTTACATGGAACTAAAAATAGGGGAAGAAAAGTTTTTAACTTTAACAAAAATTATCTTCTGTTGACCACAATGGTCAGGCCTAGGTATAAAATAGGTTTACGAAATGTTCGATGAAAATTAATTAAAGCTTCTTTTCATTAAAGCTAACTTGCAGTTAGCATCACATCTCTTCTATTGGGTTTAAGATGTTATCAATTGCTTTCATTGATAGGCTTTGTTAACTAAAAACAAAGATGTGGACATATGCCTAATGTTGACATACTCATTTGCCACCATTATCCCTTTACTGGCTTTTGCAGAAGCTTTTCCCCATTTGAAGAAAAAAAAAGTGGGAAAGAAGAGTTCCCAAAATGACTAAAGCTGAAGTAATTATACTGCAACATTTATCTTTTTGGCATGTTTGTCCATGTTTCTTTTTGGCCAAACGTACTTTTTCTTTTCAATTGAAAGTGTTTTTTCTTAGAGTTAAAGGCGTTTGGCTAAGTTTTAGTAGGGAAAAAATAATTTTTAGTAGAAGCATAATCAATTTTAAAAAGCAGAAAAAGTAGTTTCTCCGCAAAAATATTTTTTTAAATAGCATTTTTGAGAGATATACACTTAGAAGTATTTCTTAAAAGCATGCCTGTTTACCCTAAAAAACAGATAACAATTAAATTTGTAAGTGATTTTAAGGATACATGGGTTAATTCAATACAAATGATAAATTGCGTTAGATTAAACAGATAAATGGCGTAATAAATTGTCAAACCAATCAAGAAGAGTGATCCCGAACTTGGTGATAGCTTAATGAAATGTCTGCCTTCGATCCCGGGCTCACGTTACTGATGAATTGATGAACAAAAGTAAGAACTTTGAATAACAGAGAAAATAAGAATATATTGCCTTAATATGCGTGTTACAGTGTGCCTAATGAATAATTAGACCCCCCTTTATATAGTAGGGGAGTTTTACCCTAAGTGTAATTCCACAAAAGGTAAAAATCTTCCGTTTAACTAATCACCGATTTTCTTCCGATATATGCCGAGATTCACGCCGTGACATCTGGTTGGTCACGGATATCATGGCCTTTTGTTGGTCATCCTCGATTATCTAGTAATGCTCTCCGAGATTTTTGGGATTCGAACCGATCTTAGGGGTCGTGGCCCTGATACTCCGGAGGGCAAACATTTTTCCCGGACCCCGGCTCGAGGGGCTCCTTGCCTCGATTCCAGTCCCTTACAGTCACGTCTCTTCCTCCGTTTATTTCATCGAAAACTGAGGCATCCCATTGGCTCGGTTTCACCCCTATACAGATAGTCCCCTCGTTTCTCGGAGAGTAAGTTTACGGAAAAGACGAGAAATGATATGTGCACTTCGATTCCTTCTTCAATACGCCGTGACAGAAATGACAAAGAATCTAAAACGCCCCGTCAGTTGCATCATTATGACTTTAAACGCGTGTCCGCCATCGACAGGTCATCCCTAGATGTGAAACGACACGCAGCCTCTATAAATACTCCCCTCCTTCGTTCACTTTTTAACTTTTGATCAAGCTTTTACCTCCGAGTCTTCAGGATATCACTTCCCTTCTTCATACTCTAAGATTTTTACCTCCGTTCTCCGAGATTCCTCATTAAATTGCAAGGTTCTACTTATTTTCTATCCAAACCAGCGCACTTGACTTTCTCAGTAAAACTTTTACCTTTTATCTCCCAACCTTTCTTCATATTTTTCAAACTTTTTCCAGATATCAATGGCTAAAACTTCCAAAACGGTTCCCCAAAAAGTTGCTTCCTCTTCTTCACTACCGACTGCCGAAGTCGAGGAGACCACTCCCGATGTGGTCGTCCTCGAGAGAACCGCTCTGGGCGCAACTACCGATGAACTGGCTGCCGAGCCTCCCTTGAAAATGTTCGTCCCCGGGGGTGCTTGGTCGATGATAGGCATGTTCATGGATCGGATTGAATCGGATTTGGCATATTTTGGACTATTCTATCGGATTTCGGATTTGATAAATTGCAATCCGAATCCGAACCAAATTAAATTCGGTTCGGATTGGATTTTGATATTTGGATCGAATAAATATTTTGAATTACGGTTCGAATTGTAAGCCTTATATATTATAATGCCTATTCCATGAGTACATCTCTTAGTGATCGGTGTAGCATAACCATCAACATACTCTATAAAAGGGGGATCTAACAACTGATCCATAAAGATTTACCCAACTAGAACGAGAAGGGAATACATACTCTATAAGGATAAACAACATCAATAATTAAATATGGATTCAAAAGGTTAAACTGAATAATATTAGTTGATAATTGTAGCAACAGAACTGAACAAACCCAAAAGGTTAAACTGAATAATACTAGCTGATAATTGTAGCAACAGAACTAAATAAACTGCAGTACCAACAAGGCAACAGATCAACAAAATAGATGTAGGTATTCTACTATTTAAAGGATGAACTCAAGAAGGCAAAAAAATATTAAAGAGTTCTAACTTCCATCTCCCTCCAAATTCCAGATGTACTACTCCCCTTTGTTTTTGCAATAACAAAGGAAAGGTTAGTGAAAAAACTGAAACATAAAATCAAAGACCAACACACTGTGTGAAGTATCGTCAATGTAAAATTAACTAACATGTCGTCAATGTAAACCTCCATTGATTTTCCTATTTGCTCTTCGAACATCCGATTTACTAGGTGTTGGTAAGTGGCACCAGCATTTTTTAGTCCGAATGGCATTACGTTATAATAATAGGTGCCATATTTGGTGATGAAGTAAGTCTTTTCCTAGTCTCCCGGATCCATCCGGATCTGGTTGTACCCGGAATATGCATAAAAAAGTTGAGTATTTCATGGTCGGTCGTCGCATCGATCATGCGATCGATCTTAGGCAAAGGAAAAGAGTCCTTAGGGCATGCCTTATTCAAGTCTTTGTAGTCTACACACATTCTTAATTTATTTCTCTTTTTAAGCACTACCACTATGTTTGCTAACCAGTCCGGGTACTTAACTTCCCGATTGAAACCTATTTTAAGGAGTTTGGATACCTCGTCTTTGATGAATGTGTGCTTGACTTCGGACTGAGGCCTCCTCTTCTGTTTAACCGGGTGAAACTTCGGATCTAAGCTCAACTTGTGAGTAGTTATTTCCGGCGGGATCCATGTCATGTTAAGATGGGACCAAGCGAAACAATCTATGTTAGCTAGAAGATATTCAATGAGTTTTTTTCTGAGCTCGGGAGTAAGCCTCGTGCCCAGGTATACCTTCTGATCGGGCAGGTGCTCGATCAATATGACTTACTCCAGCTCCTCAACCGTTGAACTTGGTGGCATCAGAAATGTCAGGGACTATGAAAGACCCGGGGACTCTGTAATTGGCATCCTTGCTCGTCCCCTGCTTTTCTAGTTCGGCTGGGGCCGGTGTCGGTTATTGCTATTTGGTTTCTTTCTTGGTGACCGAACTTGGGTTCTTCGACGTCGAGAGTGCGGATATCGGGACCACCTCATCGACCGCGAATATTTCTTTTGCGTCTGCTTGCTCTCCGTAAACCGTTTTGATCTCTTACGGTGTGGGGAATTTCAACACCTGATATAGTGTCGAGGGTGTTGCCCTTATGTTGTGAATCCATGGCCTCCCAAATAGAGCATTGTATCTCATATCTTCTTCGATCACGCAGAACTTTGTTTCCTAAACAGTTCCAGCAATGTTTACCGGGAAGGTTATCTCCCCTTTAGTGGTCCCATATGCCATGTTAAACTCAGTTATTCTACGACCCTCAATCTGATAATATTGACCGAGCTACCTGGATCAATCAACACACGCTTAACTCGAGATTTATGTATGAGTATAGATATTACTAGTGCATCATTGTGCGGTTGTACGATGCCTTCATCGACTTCATTATTGAAAGATACGGTTCCCTCTGGTACATAATCGCGAGTCCATTTTTCCCTTGTAATGGACACTTTAGTGCACTTTAACATCGGCTCCTAGGGGACGTCAACCCCACCAATGATCATGTTAATGACGTGCTAAGGATCCTCTTGCTCGATATGCTTGTTGGAGTCCCTATTCCTAAAGTGATTTTTGGCTCGATCGCTCAGAAACTCTTGGAGGTGTCGTTGTTGAATAACCAGGTTACCTCCTCTCCCAGTTGTCGGCAGTCTTCGGTTTTGTGGCCGTGAGTGCCATGATATTTACACATTAGGTTGGGGTCCTTTTGGGCAGGATCGGATTGCAGTGGTCGAGGCCACTTAGTATCTTTGATACGTCTGATGGCTGATATAATAGCGTCAACGTCGATGTTGAAGTTGTACTCCGATAACCTTGGTGCTTCCTTAGACTTAATGGGTCTGTCAAAACCGATTTTGCTCATTAGTCCCCGGTTATTATGACCTCGGTCGCCTCTTCTTTCACTCCTCACAGTGTTGTGTCCGGACCCATTACCTCTTCGATCTTCATTGAATGGTTGATATCGATCTCTATTCGATCTTGGTTCACGATCAATGTCTCTTTTGGATCTGTCACTAGCTCTGACGGGATAAACGGACCTGGAAGGGGACTAGAACTGGTCGTCTTTGACCCTGATTTTGGATTGGTACCGGTTATGAACGTCGGCCCAAGTTACCACCGGGTATTCTATCAAATTTTGCTTCAACTGATGTGAAACCAATAAGCTTCGGGGATTGAATTCTTGGGTGAAGGCCTGAACGGCCCAATCATCTGCGACCGGAGGAAGATCCATTCGTTCCATTTGAAACCTAGATACGAATTCCCTAAGCATCTCGTTATCTCTTTGCTTTACCTTGAAAAGGTCTGATTTTCTGCTTTCAAACTTGATGGCCCCGATTTGCGCTTTTACAAAGGTATTTGCAAGCATAGCAAACGAGTCAATAGAATTAGGGGGTAAGTTGTGATACCATATCATAGCTCCTTTCGACAAGATCTCTCTGAACTTTTTCAGCAGAACGGATTCGATTTCATCATCTTCCAAGTTGTTTCCCTTGATGGCGCATGTATAAGAGGTCACATGTTCGTTTGGATTGATTGTCCCATTATACTTCAGAATTTCGGGCATACGAAACTTATTTGGGATCGGCTTCGGAGCTGCGCTCGGAGGAAAAGGCTTTTGGATAATTTTTTTGGAATCAAGGCCCTTCAGTATCGGTGGCGTTCCCGGGATTTGGTCGACCCCAGAGTTATAAGTCTCCAATTTTTTGTCGTTGGCTTTGATTTTTTTTTCTCCCGATTCCACCCATTTTGTCAGTTCCTCAAGCATCTTTATTATATCGAGGTTGGTCCTGGGTTCTGCTTCACCCGGTTCATTTCTACAGGCATTTTCCCTGAACGATTCGGGCTCAACTCTGTTGGGGGCTCGGCTTTGGTTCTGCAACTGGGCTATCGATGCATGTTGAGCCTGTAACATTTCGAAGATCATTCGCAAGTTGATCCCATCACCTTCATTATCGTGTGTACTCCGGGCTATCGATCGGGCTCCCCCGTGAATGTTGTTTTCGGGGTCAGTAGGCAAGTTTGCTTCGATAGCCACGTGTGAGTTAGCATCGATCGAATCAACGACTGTGACTCCGTTGGGGTCAGTAGGGGGCACCTCGTTGTTGGGTACCACGTTGTTGTTCTCGCCATGGTGGCCGGACTTAGCATCCACGTTCAAATGGGCAAATTGGGTGTTCGACATTTTTAATTTGACCTAAAATTAAAAGCTCAAAGAACAAGTGTAAAATAGAGTGTGTTATAGAAATTTGTATCAAATTGCCACTATTATCCTTAGCCCCACGGTAGGCGCCAAACTGTTTACCCTAAAAAATGGATAACAATTAAATTTGTAAGTAATTTTAAGGATATGTGAGTTAATTCAATACAAATGATAAATTGCGTTAGATTAAACATATAAAGTACGTAATAAATTGTCAAACCAATCAAGAGTAGTGATCCCGGACTTAGTGACAGCTTAATGAAATGTCTGCCTTCGATCCCGGGCTCACGTTACTGATGAATTGATGAACAAAAGTAAGAACTTTGAATAACAGAGAAAATAAGAATATATTGCCTTAATATGCGTGTTACAGTGTGCCTAATGAATAATCACACACACACACACACACCTTATATAGTAGGGAGTTTTACCATAAGTGCAATTCCACAAAAGGTAAAAATCTTTCGTTAAACTAATCATCGATTTTCTGCCAATACGTGCCAAGATTCACGTCGTGACATCCGGCTGGTCACGGATATCACGACCTTTTGTTGGTCATGCTCGATTATCTGGTAATGCTCTCCGAGATTTTTGGGATTCGAACCGATCCTGGGGGTCGTGGCCTCGATACTCCCGAGGGCAGACGTTTGGCCAAGTTTTTAGAAAGAAAAAAATATTTTTGAGTAGAAGCGGAAGCAATTTTAAAAAGCAGAAAAAGTAGTTTATCCGCAAAAGTATTTTTTTTAATAGCATTTTTGAGAAAAATATACTTAGAAGTACTTCTTAAAAGCATGATCAAACTCTAATTACTGCTCAAACGTGCATTTCAAACTGATTAGCCTAACACAAATTGTTTACCATAATTATTTTTTTTAAAATTACTTTTCAAAATAAGTTAGGTTTCAAAAGCACGGCCAAACGGCCTATAAGTTGAACGGTGAAAGACAGATTTTGCAGTATAATTACTTCACCTTTACCATTTAACCATAAGCTTCAAATCTCACTATCGGTTACTGTGGAATAAAAAATAAAGAAAATCTCACCATACATCTTTCAATTTTTTTGTTGGTCATTTCATTCATGGGACCTACTTCTCTCTGAATATCTATAGAAAAAGAGGTTATACCAAATGAAAAGAAGGCTAAGGGAAGAAAGGAAAAAAAAAACAGCAAATTTGGAAGCGAAAATGAAAACAAACGAATTAAATAAAAGAATAATGGTGAATTAATCGATGTGCACTGGGTTAATGTAGATTCTAGACACCACATGAATAAAAAGGAAACAATAAATAGTTGAAAAAATTAAAGAGGAGATTAAAAAAAAAGATTGAAAAGAATGGAAAAACGAAAGTGAAATAAAAAGGATTAGGAAAAAGATCAAATTAAATAAAAGAAAAAGAAAAACTAGGGTTAGACTGAAATAGTATAAAATAAAAAGTAATATTATGCTGGCTATGGGGTTCGAACCCATGCGCACTTATGTGCAGAAGATCTTAAGTCTTCCCCCTTAACCTCTCGGGCAAACCAGCTCCATTGTTTCTTATTTCCTACACAAACATTTATAATAAATGTGAAAATAGATATCCAAAGGAATTTCAGTAGAAGAGCAAAATGAAAAGAAGAAGAAAATATAGAATTACTGTTAAAACAGACAATCCTTACATAATACTTAACCTATTTATTATTATTCGTCGTGTAACTACTAACAATATTATTTACATGTGCAGACTTGTTTTGGCTCTAGTAATTTAGGGGGAAAAATCGTGAGTGCAGTGGTATTAGCATCCACCGATTTAAAATCTTGGCTTCGCCCAAAATTTTATATATATATATATATATATATATATATATATATATATGTGTGTGTGTGTGTGAAAGTATACCAGCGGTGAGGGCTTTGATTATATCAACCTATACAAAGAAAAAGCAAAACTAAAAAATAGAGAAGACATAATGTTTCTGTTGCTTAATGTACTATTTTTGTCTTTAATTTACATTCTAACCTTAATTCGAACATTCTTTTGCATTGAATATGTGTTGCTCTGAGAGAATTAGATTATGTTAATATCCTTTTCAAAGGTTTTTATGTCGAATATGTTCTCTTCGCATTCTATTGGTGCTTAAATTTCTTTGTTTTATTCATGGGTCATTAATGCTTTATGAATTATAAATGGCTAAGTCTTAATAATAAATCGCAATAATCGAATGAGACTTATAATTGGATTGATTGAGTTGGAGTAATAAATCGCACAGGATATATACGACTTATAAATAGCATTCAGAAATTACGATTCATATGCATTTTTAAAGAATTATAAATCGCATTCTCCAATTACGACTCTACCCCGGAAAGGATTCTCTCCATTTAAACGTGCTCCAGTAATTCTCACTGGTAGTCTAAGATACTGCCACGTGTTAAAAATATTTTAAAGGCCAAGATTTTGCTTGGAATTTTAGACCCTTTAATTAATACTTATTATTTTAATATAAGAAAACAATCCCATTCTTTTGTCGACGTTTAAAATAGCTTGATACAATTACCTGCTATAACTGTGACAAATAAAGTTTTTGGTGATCGTCTTTTTGTGCAAACTTCTTAAGATTTGTGCACTGTTGAAGCAATTTTATTATAGGATTTGCTGTTTTTAATGTTATTTATATTTGAAGATTTGTATTGTGCATTTGTGATTGCACTTTCTTTTTCCTGCAAACGCAAATTTGCTGCTAGCACTTAGCAGTGACGATTTAGCAATGCTTATGTGATGTAGCTTTTTTGCTTCCTGTTTTTCGCAGACGTATTTTCTCTTGACTGGTGCTCTGATCTCTCTTATCTTTAGAAAATAAAATAATATTCTTAGAATATGAAAATTAATTCATTTAGCAAATAATAGCAGGTGACTTCTAATTTCTTTTTGTGGGACACTGTGATTTGAACTTCTTGTTAGATGCGTGGGTCTGATATTCAACAATAACAAACTCAGTGAAATATTATAAGTGGAGTCCGGAAAATATAATGTGTACGCAAAATTTACCCCTACCTTATAAGGGTAGAGAGGTTGTTTCTCAAAAACCCTCGGCTCAAAAATAGTGTTCGATATTGCATTTGAGAAATCTCAAGGATACAGTTTTGCACCTTCAGGAAGGTAGAGTAGAGTCAAGGAAAGAAGAATTATTGTTGTATAATTGCAAAAATAGTGCGCTTTTCTAACCAACTATAGTAACTGACATTAACAGCTTGTTTGGATGACCTATACGATGTTGTTTTGATTGTTACTTCAATTTTATTGTATCATTAAATCCGTCATTACATAAAGACGAAATGTGTCACTTTATGTAACGACCGATTTGGTTGATCGCACTATTACCTTGTCTCTTTCTCTCATCTCACCCTTCATTATTATTAAATAATTTTATTTTATCATTTACTCTACCTTTTTATATAATAATTTTACCATGTATCATAATTTTTCTTTATAATATTGCAAATTTACTCTTCATATTGGCGGTACGTAATATCATGAAATAACAAACAATACAATCTATCCAAGCATTGTATTCATCAAACGATACAGTACAATACAATACGATAAATTATAAAACGATATATAACAACCATCTAAACAAGCTGTAATATGCCATAGAGAAAAATAGGAACTGTGAGGAACATACATTAACAGCATTCTTTAAATTAATCCAAATCTCATTGAACAGAAGTCTACCATCAAAATAGATATTTTGGCCTCAGAAAAATCCCAAAGAGATAGTTCAGATTTCAGAATAGCAATATCATGTAACTGAAGGAGTCTATGACTTGCCTTTACATTAGGTGAACCGACAAAAAAAACTAAAAGCTCTCTTCTGATCAAAGTTGACAAAGCCAAACAAAACTCTCCGCCTTCTTACTTTGCAGCGCTGTGCTTAGCTTTCGAGTGAGATTCCAGAGCATTTTCAGAACCAAAACCCCTACGCAAGACAATAATACATGAATACACCAAACATCCTAATGCACCTATAAAAACTAGTATAATTATTGCATTAAAAAATACCTGTTGCATGTCTTGCAGAGATGAGCGCCGCCTGATTTTGGAGTCTGCTGGTTCTTGTTTGCAGGAGATTTACCAGCCTGTTTTGAGGGGTGAGGGGTTGCTACATGGCCGCTACCTTTTTTGCCATCTAATCGCCCAAAACAAAGTAGTTAAAAATAATACTTTGTACAAAATGTAACAAAGTAGTTAAAAAACATATAGTTTGTACAAGTTGTCACTAGTTATGCTACACAATCGAGCAAATCACCCAAAACTTAGTAGTAAAAGAATAGGCTACTCCTACATGAACTTTACTAGTTATTAGTTATGCTACAAAATTGAACCATTTGTTTACAAGCAGGAAATTCCTTATTTTTGGTTTCGAGTACAACGGTCAAGTTATCCTCAACAGTCATTTTCCTGGTACAACTACCTGATGCCGATCAGAAAGGATAATAAGACCACACCCTCCAAATCTATGTTGCTCGGACTCTCCAAAAGTGCTGCCGCACCCGTGTCGGATCCTCCAAAAATGCACTAAATTTGGAGGATCCGACATGCACCCAACAACATTTTTGAAGAGTCCGAGTAACATAACTCCAAATAATAGGCAGCACATACTTCACAAAAAGCACTAATCCAAAAAGGACAGGACAACAACTAAGCCTCAGTCGCAAACAGAAAGGACAAGACTAACCAGTTTTTTGAGGAGTTACAAATTTTGCCTTCTTATCTGGGACAGGTGTTTTTGTAGCCGAATCTGCCTTCCTCTTTTTGCCAGGTTCAGCCTAAAGCAGAATGATGGAACCACATAACATCAACAAGTCATCCTTCCCCGAAAAAAATTGAGAAAATGGAAAGGAAGACTGAAAATTAAGATACCTTCTTTGGTGTCTCCTCCTCGCCCTCGTCAGACTCATCATCCCCATCACTCTCATCTTCACCCTGAAGATACAAATGTATTTAATACAAATTTCCACAGGAAACAAAGCATAAATTTCTCAAAGTTGTATTCAATAATTTACACCTAGATAACAGAAATCCAAAGCCATAAAACTATATAAAAGCAATACTTTGCATTTGAATTTTGCAATCCCTTAACCACAGTATAGATCTGAGCAAAAGAGATAACTGTTCGGTCATTCAATATAACTTCAAACCCATTAAAGCACATAAAATTAGCCCCAAATACCACTACAAGAAACTCACTCCCACAGCACCAGAGCCTAAGGGAGAATAGTAAACTCGATCGAGTAATGTCAGAAAACAAACCTTAAAAGCTATCAAACACCTCAAACTAAAGGGCCAATTCAACATCTCAGGGAAATAGCCAATCAAGCTTAAACAAATATTACCATTTTTTGTCCTTGTACTGGACACCCTAACAGATACTACAAAAGACAATGACAGTACTTTTAAACACCAAAGCATACCTCTCCCATGTCAGAATCTTCATCCTCAGACATTTCATCTTCATCAGTGCTCTCATCTTCATCATCAGCCTTGGCATCTTTACTAGGTTCCACAATCTTCACCTTCTGCTTACCTGAAGCAGAATCCTTAGCAACATTAGACTTCTCTGCCTCCTTAACCTTAGCCTCGGGTTTTCCTAAAGTCAGTTAACCAAGCAGACAATAATATTAGCAAATTAGAAGGTATGTCACATTTGTTAAATTGACATAATATCTTGGTAAATAGCATTTTCCTTACCATTGTTTGCAATAGTGAGGGGGATGTCCTCATCAGACTCTGAACACATAAGAGTACATCAGTCAGCTAATAACTAATCACAGAACAATCAAGATGTCCAAACTCCAAATAAATGAAAAATTAACATTTACCTTCTTCATCATCTTCATCATCCTCTTCCGTGCGGCAGAGAAGTTAGGTCAAGGGAACAAAATAAGCAGAAATATTTACATTGAAGAAAAGTAAATGTATAAAAGAAAGAGAAGTTTAAGAGACAAATGAAAAGGATATTCCTCAAATGGGTTAGTGGCCTTGTATCCAAAAAAGTACACGCTGCCACTTTTCCAGTTGTGTGATAGTTCAAAGTCTCTATCAAAAACCAGGTCAAACTGCTGTTGAGGCACCTTATCTGAGCTGAGTGTCCCAAGGACAAGTTTCTTGCCATCGATGTTCACAGACAAGCAAACACTTTGTGCTTTATCCTTCTTCAACTCACCGAGAGATGCCTGCAGATAAATAACACGGCAATGAAAATAAGACAATCACTACTGCAAATAACTAAGCTTATCAAATTGCAGCAAATTATCTAACCTGTGAAAGATGCAAAACCATCCCATCTCCAGGCTGTACAGTTAAAGGCTCTCCACTTTTCACTTCAGCACCTAAACACATAGGTTGACAGTAAATTTAGAAAATTGAAAGTTCTGGAATTTAAAAACGAATATTAAATTCAACATGTTCTAATAAAAGAATACCAAAAACATAACAAAGATCGGAGGAAATCAGTATTTTCAGTCGTAGTTAAAACACATAAATTCCAAACAGATAGATATTCCCCGAAAATAACAAACTTTTTCTTTGTACGGTAAAACCCAATCCTCAAACACCTCTACCAAGTGAGGTGGGGCACCTGAGAGAACTGCTCAACCAGTGGCCCCATCAGACTTTTAATCTTATCGGTTCCAGGCAAAATATATAACCGTTTTCAACAAATATAAACTAATAAATTAAGAACTGTTGCCAAAGTTAACGAGGTCCGTGACCCTCTTCTCCAAGTATAGGTCCGCCTCAACTTTTTCAACTTTGCACCCTTGGCGACTCAAACCCCCTACCAAGGCTCCTTGCCACTGGGCTATACATAACATGTGCTTCTCTAGAAACAAACAGAACTAATCTATGTTAAGCATAAAAGAAGCTAATTTGAGGTTTGTAGTTAAGAACTTAACTTTTGTACACTGATAATATAAAAAACATTTCCACGACAATGTGACTGGAAAATATGGTGAATAACTCGCTACAACATGTTAAATTACACCAAGAGTGTAAAGTTGCTTTTGCTGTTAGAAGCGTAAAGTGATATCCTAAAAACACTTAACAAAATCATATCTACAATTTGATGTGTATTAAGATATGCCCAAACTTACTACACATGGAAAAAGAAATAGAACATCATAACTTTTAACTCCTACATTTCTTATTTCATTGTATCAAAGTAATAGGTGAAAATCAAAGCAGACTTGGTCGCGAGCTAGCAAACAATGAAATATACATTTATTTGTACTAATCTCAACATTTCTGTTACCAAAATCACATAAAACATTAACAGCAAAAACAAACATAAATACGTAAAAGTGCACAAATTAAACGATCAAAGAAAAAAATTATCAAAGATATAGATTTTGTGCGTGTGTGTGAACGAGAGACGGAAAGAGAGTTACCCCAAAACTCCATAGCTGCTGTAGGGTTTTAGTGAAAGAAGAAATTAGGGTTTTGGGAGAGAGAAATGGAGGCAGAAAGAGAGGAATGAAAATGCTAGGGTATTTTGTGTTTGGGGGTTTATAAGCGGGAGAGTTAGAGTTTGGGTTTTGGTATTCTATTTCGCATACTACCGTATTTTTCTTTTCTCTTTTTTTTTTAGGATATTTCTAGAAGCAACTTAACAAATTATTGTGAGTGGGTCACTAATATAGTGTCAAATGAACGGATTGGACTCAATGTCACACGGTCAAATAGACTGAATTATTAATAAATTTATATGGCATTCGACAAATAACCTGTTTAACCAAGCCTTTTTTTGGGTTATAAGTATTTTTTTTTAAATCAAAAGTATTTTTTATAAAATATTGATGTGTTTGGCCAAGCTTTTAGAATGAAAAAAAAAAGTTTTTGAAGAGAAGCAGAAAAAAGTAATTTTTTTCCGGAAGCAATTTTTTAAAAAGTGCTTTTGAGAAAAATAAATTTAGAAACTGTTTTTAAAAGTTTAGCCAAACACTAATTGCGGCTCATAAGTGCTTTTTAAATTAATTAGCCAAACACAAATTGTTTCTCAATAAAAGTACTTTTGAGAAAAGCACTTTTAAGAAAAAACACTCCTCAAATAAGCTGATTTTTGCAGCTTGGCCAAACACGCTAAAAATACGGGAAATATTTTGGGTATATAAAGAAGCAAGTCTTAGACCCTAGTGACGCATTTTAAAGTCGTACAAGACTAGATCCAAAGCGAATAATATTGGATTGAGCTGTTATAATATGGTATCAAAGCTATTACACGTGCAACCTTGAATAACAGCCATCCCTAAAACATTTCCTCTACTAAGGGTGTTTAGTGTAGAATCCATCAAATTCCTTCGCTTTTCGGCGAAGTTTTTCCGGCAATCATTTGAATATATTGCATTCTCAAACGACTCTCTCAAAATCCTTGTTAAAAGTATTGAAGGCTTTTGGAACATGCAAACTCTTATTGCTAACACAACTGAGCATTCTTGAGATTCAAGCAGGCAAACAAAGCATGTTACGGCTGAGGCATCTTCCCACTTAATACTTTCGCTAAGGTATATTTCTCAAAAAGCAGTAAATTTACGTAGGTAAACCGTGGCCGATAAACTCTTGCAATAATTGCACCTAAAGTTGCACTAAAGATCTGTTTGTGAATGCGCTAAATGCCTTGGAAATTTGAAGTTGACAATTGAAATTTGTCAAATAGGAAAACCATTATGCCTTTACTACTAGGTCGTTTCCTATAGACCTACGAATTTTCAGACTAATCGGAGTCTATCAAAAAAAATTAGCATGTACTAATATATACGAAAGTAAATATAATCACAAATTTGTGTTGCATTATCACGAAACACCATAAAATAAACCCTAAATGCCAAAAAGTGACGTTAGTCATGGCGAAGCATGATTACTGGTCACTAGGTCATTTCTTATATACCTATAAAAATTCAGGCCAATCGGAGCCCGTCAAAACTTTTTACAAAATCGGCAGGAACTAATACATACGAAAAAATGGATATAATCATAAATTCATGTTGCATAACCCTTAATAGCCATAAAATGAACCCGAAAATTATGGTGAAGCAATGAGTATTGGTCAATAGGCCGTTTTCTACAGACCTACAAAATTTTAGGCCAATCGGAGTCTTGTAGCACACGAAAATCTGAAAATTACCCTGAATTCCTATTATATGGCCTTAAAATACCAAAAATAAGGAACGGACATGGCAAAGTGATTACTATTGTTCATTAGGTTGTCTGATGGGCCCGTAGAAATTTAGGCGATTTGGAATCGGTCGCCGAATTCATGCATATTATAGCACATGAAAATCTAGAAATCGTCATAGATTTCTGTTTTATTTACCTAAAACGCCAAAACATGAGGAACGGTCATGACGAACCGATGGCTATTGTTCATTAGGTATTTTTTAATGGGCCCGCAAAATTTTAGGCGATTCGGAGTCAGTCGCCCGAATTCATGCAGATAGCGTAGACTATATAGCACACGAAAATCTAGAAATCGTCCTGAATTCCTAATTTAATGCCTAAAATGTCAAAAAACTAGAACAATCATGGAGGAGCGATAAATATTGATCATTAGGTCGTTTCTGATAGTCCCGCAAAATTTTAGGCGATTCGGAGTTGGTCGCCAAAATTTATGTAGATTGTATGGACTATAGCATAAAAAATATGGAAATCATCCTAAATTCTTATTTTATGGTAAAGAAACGCCAAAAAATAAGTAACTGTCATGGAGAATCAATGACTTCTATTCATTATGTCGTTTCTGATAGGCACATACAATTTTGAATGATTCGGAGCCGGTCGCCCAAATTCGTGCAGATGGCGTGGACTATAGCACATGTAATATGAAAATCATCCTAAATTTCTGTTTTACTGCCCTAAAGCATCAAAAATAAGGAACAGTCATAGCGAAGAGATGACTATTGTTTATTAGGTCATTTTTAAGGGACTCACAAAATTTTAGGCGATCAGTGACTGTCGTCCGAATTCATGAAGATTTTCTGGACATTAGCACACGAAAGGCATGGAGAAACAATGAGTATTGGTCACTAGGTCGTTTCCCATAGACACGCAAAATTTAAAGCCAATCAGAGCCCATCAATTTTTTTACAATATCAGCATGTACTAAAACACACGAAAAATTGGATGCAATCATAAATTCGTTATGCATGACCATGAAATGAGCAACCTGATTTGTTGAGGGAGCATGATGCCACCAATGAGCATGCTCCATATATGCAGACTCCACCTCTTATTAGACCCCGAGTGTACGAGTCACGTGTACCCTTTCATTCAAGGGTGATTCCCTACCTTGATCAGTTGCCCAGTATGTCGAATATGGATGCTCTCACAAGGGATCTTAATGACATTATGACAGCAATGTGGGATGAATCTAGACCAACAGTGCTGTCAAAGAATATGTTTTTTGCTAATAAAGCGTGCCTAAGTAGGGCGGTGCGAATGTATAGCATAAAAGAGTGTCGCGAGATCGAGGTTCATGAGTCATCTCCGTGTAACGACCCAACCAGTAGTTTTAAGAGTTGTAGCCTCATTTTCTCATTTACTGCTCATTTTATACCTTATAGCTGCTATGTGACTTGTCGGGGCATTCGGTTTGGGTCATGTGAGATTTCAGAATGAAATAAGACACTTAGTCTCAAGGTTGAAAGTTTAAGTTGAAATGATTGACCAAATATTGATCTTTAAGTAAACGACTCCAGAACGGAGTTTTGATAGTTTTGTTGGCTCCGTTAGGTTATTTTAGACTTAGGAGCGTGTCCGGATTATGATTTGGAGGTTCGTAGTGGAATTAGGCTTGAAATGACGAAAGTTGAATTTTGGTAAGTTTGACCAGGAGTAGACTTTTTGATATCGGGGTCGGATTCTGATTCCGGCAGTTTGAGTAAGTCTGTAATGTCCAATGTGACTTGTGTGCAAAAATTGGGGGCAATCGGACATGATTTGATAGGTTTCGGCATCATTGGTAGAAATTGGAAGTTCGAAATTTATTAGGCTTGAATCTATGTGCGATTCGTGTTTTTGATATTGTCTGAGGTGATTTGAGGACCCGACTAAGTTCGTATGATATTTTGGGACTTGATGGAAGGTTTGGTTGAGGTCCCGGGTGCCTCGGGTTGATTTCGGATGGTTAACGGATCGAATTGAAGTTTGAGGGAAGTGTTGAAGCTCACCTGCTTTTGGTGTAATCGCACCTGCGAAATAGGGATCACAGGTGCGATCTAGCAGAAGCGAGAGGTGAACCGCAGAAGCGGCCAGGGAGGAGGTGAGTAGAGGTCGCATGTGTGGGGTCATTTTCTCACCTGTGATGCCGCATATGCGACTTGGGTTACATAGAAGTGGAGCTGGGCTGGCCCGGGTAGGGCACAAGTGCGAGGGATTTACCGCATATGCGAGCCAACAAGTGCGAGCGAGGCTTCGTAGATGCGAAATTGAGAGAGGCATGTTTCCGCAGAAGCAGGTAGATGGCAGCATAAACGCCTCCGCATGTGCAGAACATGGAGCGCAGATGCGAGCCTGAGGAATTTAAGTGGCTTCCGCAGAAGCAGGGAATTGACCGCAGAAGTGGTTCCGCAGGTGTGAATATATGGCCACAGGTGCGAAAAGCCTGGTCAGATTATTAAAACAATGGTTCGCGGTTTTGGCTTCATTTCAAACATTTCAAGCACGGTTTAGGCGATTTTTGAGAGGGTTTTCGAGGGGATTTTTGAGGTACATCCCTTGTGCTTATTTTTGATCAATAATATTGCTTCCCCATCGATTTCCCACCTAGCTGGTGTATATTTAAGATGTAAATTGGGAGTTTGAGGCTAGGGATTTGGAGAGTTTGATTTGGGGATTTGGGGGGTGATTTGGTGTCGGATTTATATAGATTTGGTATGATTAGACTCGTGGTTGAGAGGGCTTTCGAGTTTTGTGACTTTTATCGAATTTCGAGACATGGGTCCGGGGGGGGGGGGGGGTGAACCGATTTTTGATTTTGATTAATAACGTAGCATTTTCTTATGGAGTTGATTCATGTAGTCCGTATTGATTATGTCGCATTGTTTATGCCTAGATTCGGGGCATTCGGAAGTCGTTTCGCGAGCCAAGGGTGTATTAGAGTAGAGATTTGCTCGGACTGAGGTAAGTAAAAGTTCTAAATTTGGTTATGAGGCTACAAAACCCCGTATTACGTGTCATGTGTTTGGTTTTGAGGTGACGCACATGCTAGATGACAGGCGTGTGGGTATGCATTGTAGGAATTGTGACTTGGTCAAATTCCGTAGAACCGTGTAGTTGTATAATATATTGTTATCTATACATTCTCCATATATTAGAGAAATTGAATCACAAATCATGTTTATACTACGTGTTGGCATTATAGGGACCTACAGAGGTCATATACATGTTGAATCATCTGCTAAATTGCTATTTGTACTCAGTCACAGTTTATTTGTATATTATATCTCAATCTCTATTGTTCAAATTTGATGCATCATATCATTGCCGTCTAGGCTGCTTATTATGATTTCTGAGAGTCCGAGAGACTGGAGAGGTTGATGACTGAGTGAGGCTGAGGGCCTGATTTTGAGGTATTATACTATAGCACGTGAGCTATTCGTGCAGCACATGAGTCGTCCGTGCGGATCCGGATATTATACTATAGCACGTGAGTTGTTCGTGCAATACGTGAGTTGTCCGTGCGAATTCAGATATTATATTATGGCACATGAGTTGTCCGTGCAGCACGTGAGTTATCTGTGCGAATTATAGCGCATGGACTGAAGGAGCCCCTCCAGAGTCCAGAGTCTACACACACCCGGTGAGCGCATGTACCTACTGAGTATGAGTGCCGAGTGCCGAGTGCTGAGTGAATGGGAGGGCTGAGTGACTGTGGCCATGAGAGGATGCATTTGATTTCATACTTGTTGCACTTAGCTGCCATGTATCATTGTCTTGATAATTTCTAGAGGATATTACATTCTGTTTCAGTTGAACTTAACATGAAATTACTGTTTTGGCCTTAATTGTTAAACTTGAAAGCATGCCTACCTCCCATGTTAAAAATAACTGTAATTGAACTATAACTGTAAATCTCGTCACTACTACCAGTTCTTTATTTAGTATTGTTACTTGCTGAGTTGGTTGTACTCATACTATACCCTGCACTTTATGTGCAGTTCCGGGTGTTCCCAAACACAATGGGTGTTGATTTCCACGCCCAGTTGATCTTTTAAAGATTTTGAGGTAGCTGTCGGCGTTTTGCATACATTCTTTTTCCTTCTCTATCTTTTTACTTATTGTATTTGATTTCAAATTTTCATAGACAGTATTTTTCGGACTTGTGATGTATAGATGTTCATGTACTCAGTGACACCCCGATGTTGGGGATTTTCGCGTTGTATTTTGGATTTTTTATCCTGTCTATGAGAAGTTGCTACCATTTAAACTGTTTTAAATCCTTTTTCTGTTCTACCCCGAAGCATTGAAATAGCACAGTAAGCGGACCACCTACAGGGAAATCCTTATACCACTAGACGCACCATAGGCTATCCTCGGCTTTCTTCGTTTTCGATGAAAAAAAAATATCGATCTCCGAAAGCGTTTTCCTCTGAAAGGAGGTTCCCTCCCAATAGATGTCAGGAGGGAGCAAGGCGTGATTGCTCTGTCATCCTCCGACCGCCCTGAATTTAGACTGACGGCATACCTGAGCACTCATGCTTGCAGACCCCTCGATTCTCTTTCTATGACTACTCTGGAAAACTATAGATAGATGCTTTCCCTAGACTGTGTTCAATGGCACCTGATATGCCAACAATGGCTTACTAAGAGATCTTGTATGTTTTATAGGGTTCTTCTTATGTTCGAGTCGGGAAGGAATGAGTAATGGGTCGGGGAATCGGGCATCGGCGCTCTTTCGCTCTATAGGGATTGGGGGGGGCATAGCACAATTCTTCTTGGAGGGGTAATGGTAGGTACGCCGGTACCCCTTTTTTGGTTCAACCAAGGTAGGCTCGTGCCTGGGTTCACTCGTGAAAGGAAGGTTCTAGCGGTAAAGTAAAGAAAATCCTCCCTTCTTGCTTCCTTAAGGAATCGGTAAGCTGATGTGCCATTACTGGGTTCCATCCTCTGGCAATTATCGACTCGGGAATGAACGAAGTCGCTTCACTTCAAAGTAGAGGTTTGTGGTAACGGTGGACTGACAGATCAGCTCCAAGGCCTGAGTGCCTAGGTTGCAGTGGTAAGAGTCGCTGCCGATGAGTTCCAGCTGCCAGAGTCTTCGATAAGAAAGAGGCGTCTGAGTAAAATAACATAGTTTCCACTCATTCCTTCTCGACCGCCTCTTTTCTAGTCACTTCACTACCCCCTGGTATGTGCCGCTTTCCTAATCAAAAGATAGGAGAGCACCCCTTCTCCCGAAGTTACGGGGTCATTTTGCCGAGTTCCTTCGACATGGTTCTCTCAAGCGCCCTAGTATACTCTACTTGTTTACCTGTGTCGGGCGTCACAAGCGTTACACTGAACACCAACCTAATCTCGACGAAAAAAAGGAAAAGCAAGTACATCCTTAACGGCCTCTATTCCTGACGTGAACGGCCGCTTTCTTGGAACTAATTCATAGGCACTTTCCATTAGTTAGACTTCACTTATGACACAAGATTGTTCTGTTCCGGGACTGTAGTGAATAAAGAGGGTCAGCTCTTGTTAACCAGGTACAACAAAGTAATAGAAGAGAGTTAGTACTCATTTAATTGACCTCCTTTTCGAAGTCAATGAATTTCTTTATTTTACTTTTATTTTGTTCAAGTTGCTTCAGCATAGGACTTAGCTGGGAAGAGACTTTCTTCTTCTCCCCCTATCGATCTGGGAGCAGCCTTGTAACCGGGACCTCTCATGATAAATTGGATCCTAGAGCTGTGAGATGTGTCTTCACTGGTTATCCGACATCACAAAATTCTTTTGACAGAGATTTTACTTTCTAGTCAAAAGGGCTTTACCTGATGGATAGAATCTTCTTGCAAGAGGTTTTATGTAAATCAAACTTCCTTACTGTCTTATAGGTCCCTCTTCTCTTGCTGATTTAGCAGAATCGGAAGACCTTTAGTAGATTATTTTTAGGTCCAAGCGGTGAATCAAAAGACTTTCTGTGACCGGTGAGAAAGTGGACCTAGTCAGCCCGAACCGTTTTGCGGTTCTAGAGGATAGGAAAAGTAAGCCCCCTTGCCTTGATTTAATTTGGCTTCGCTACGCCCTGAATCAATCAAAAAGCTATGGGTAGGAAGCAGGAACCATTATGTAAGGGGATTCAGCCCCGGCAAATGCGATGCAGTGAAAGACGCTGCGGACTATATGGCCGGTGACGTAAAAGATATGTCGGCAGCTAGCCATTCACTCTGCGTAGATTGACTGAACGCAGAAAACTCCTTTGAAGCTGGAGTAAGGAATTGTCCACCTCATCACCCCGAAGAGCAGTGGCTCTGTTATTTTGCACGCCTACAGAGAGAGACTCCAAAAGTACCGACGCTCAATCGAAAGAAAGAGCAATCAACTATATGAGCATTACCTACGAGGATTTATTAGGATGGCACAGTTCTCTTCTCCTTTCTTTCTCTTCTTTCTTTTTGATACTTGGTTGGCAGGGTCAGGGCCTTTCTCGCTGGGCGAGCGCATCCGATTCTAAAGTATGGTATAGCAGCCTTTCCGAGCGAGCCTCTGGGATCTCCTGTAAACCCCCATGATATGGTAGTGGGACGGCAAGCTCTCTATCAACAATAGGGGGCTATTCATAGTAAAAAACTACCAGACTATATGGTGGTGGCAGGACCACTGGGGAAGTGGCTCCGAATGAGACCATAATTTGGAAGTCGCCCCCGACCGAGACCTAGATAGAAACCTAACAGAGTACGTCATAATTGAGAAAGGGAAGACCCACCCCCCAGAGCCAGAACTGTAACTCCCTGCCTTCGGGCCATTCTTCGGAGTAAGGGAAAGGAATACCAAAACCTAGGTCTCTTTGAATCCGATGTCGGAATAAGAGATGAAAGCTTGTTAGCAGTCTAGCGATCCTACGCTCATTCCAGTCAGTGCAGCGCGAAAAGTTATGGAAATAGACCATTCGAATCTCTTTTTCATCTGATACCACAGCCGCTAAATGCAGCCGCTGGTAGAATAAATCTACCCTATGCCTCCGCTGGTATAATGAATAAGTACGGGCTTTTTTCTCCTACAGCGGGAAATAAGCATTCGGAAGACGCCAAGCCCTCTTTTTGTACCATTTTTTTCTTTCTAAAAGAGGGCCTGGAACTGGGCTCTCTTCACAGCCCCTAAAGGTGTTAGGAAGAGATTTAATCAGCCAGCCCTAGAAATCGGCAGGGTATGAATTTATCTCCTTCGGTATAGGCTGTCCTAGCTCGTTAGGTCCCAAGAATCCAAAGGATACAAGCTTCTCAAGGCCGAGCCGGAAAGCTTTGTTTGTAGAGTCTCTTTCAGTTCAGGTCTTGAATCATTTGATTTGGAAAAATTTTGGACGGAGAAATGCTCTCATTGCCCCTCTTCTTATTTGTAAAGTGCCATTCTTTCCTCAGTGCAGTCTGGGCCTTTCTGAGTTAGGGAGGTTTCTTTCTCTCTCTTCGAAAAGTGCTTCTCTGCATTGTCTCTCTCCTTATTCCTTTATAGCAGTAGGGAAGATATAATAGTTGATACTACACTTGGGATAGGTTCCTCTTTGCTTAGCTTGGTCTATTCTGGCTAAGCATTCACGGTGCCATCCTCGTCTCTAGCTCCAACTGCATTGTGTGACTAAGCTGCTTCGGGAGACAGTGAGGTTGTTCTGCTTAGGGAGTAGCCCGTCAAAGAGTCTTTTTATCTACTAAAGCATATAAAGGAAAAATCTAAGATTGAGGCGAGCTTATAGGTGTATTCGGAATCGTGGAGTGCATTAGCTGTGATATACTCTAGCGCAATTCAAAGAGGAGAACGAGGATAGCTGACTATCGCTAAAAGTCAGACTAAGAGTACACATTGTATGATTGAAAACTGCCGCTGCATACTACCCGGTGCTTGCAGGTCTGACTGGTGCCTTCTCTCCAACAGCTACTGCTCAATAAGTTTGACTAGTTGCTCCTCCGACCCGGAGTGGATTCTAGGGGAAGGGCAGAGCCTCACCTTGCAGTAGGAAGGTGTTCGTTGTTGGGACGGGTTCAAACTGGACTGAAGGGAGGAGGAAAAAAAGAGTCCTCTCTTCCTGGTCCTATCGAACCACCAATTCTCTTTAACAAAAAAGGCATTCCCTGATCGTAGAATCAGGTCACCCTTTGCCTTGAAAGAATTCACACGCGGCCACCAGCTTTCCCAAAATAAGGGGAGATCTGCTGCTTACTGCTCACGGAAACATCCGACAACTCCGCGGGGGTTTCCAAGTCCAATCCGAGTATTCGCGCCTATGGACTCCCCTTTTGAAGGAAGCTTGCGGGAACGTGCAACGGTTGGATTCAGCACGCTCTTAGCATAGCTGTGGAAATCCGAACGCCTATCCCAACACGGAGAGCTTATCCCCAACGATGGATGATATTATGGATTAATTACCTGTCAGGAGCGTGTTACTTTTCAAAGCTTACTCCTCAGTAGCTCATATGAATCTGGTGACTATTGGTATGTTTAGTCGGGCGGCAGCCGTTAGGTCACTTGGAATCGGGCTAGGAGAAGCTATTGAATCTGGTGATGGCGGTGTGATAATGCCTGTCGAAAGGGAAAGAAAGGGTAAGACTTTGGTCAGGCAATTATTGCAGTTTCTCATTCCGCAGATCATCCAATCCTTCTTCTTGAGCCTTTTAGAGGGCTTTCGGATAGTTCGGTATCGGCTTTCGGTAAAGGAAGCATATGCCTCTAACATAGCCCCCGCCCCTTTGAGTCATTGTGAGCCGGAAAGCGTACCGGCTGTTTGAGTCACGAAAGGAACAAGCAACGGATTGATTAAGTGCTAACGCGCTCAAGCCTATAGCGTTAGCCTCACCAAAAGTAACGACCACCAAGATAGGCATAGTAATTCGATCTTTTGATCACCCATTTTTTGAAAACCATTTTTGGGGGCTTCCGCCTTACACACGGAAGATTGGATTGCCTGAATCACGAGTCTTATATACTGTGTTACGATCACCTCATATTGATAAAAAGTCCAGAGAACAATTTTATATGAAAATAAAGAAAGAATTTCTGGTCATAAAAACAGAAAGGCATGAATTGCGCAAGAAGTTCTTTCGGTTAAAACGCCGTGCGACTCGGAGGACATAAGACTTCTTGGTCAAGCCAAAAAGATTGCCGACTGGATGCTCCTACCCCACCATGCCTGGCCCTTTATCTTACCTTAAGAAGAAAGAGGAGGTATGAAGCGTGGGACAGAATGCAAGAAGTGATATAACAGATAACCTTATTAAGGAGTGGCGGCAACCCTCTTGATTGATCAACGCGAGTGAACTATGCTTAGACGCTTCGTAAAACCGCACCGATCTATGAGAGGAGCTGATAGATGAGTAGGCTTCCCCTTTCGATTTACGGAATATGATCTGGGACACGATGGGAGTTTGCGTGTCTCGGTAGGAAAGAGATCACCGGAGTATAGCACAAGATCGCCTTTTCTTACTGCCATGGGGTCGACCTGTGAACAAGGTAAACCCAATGGGAACCAAAAAACGGGGGGTACCGCATTAGGCAGAAGACGATCCAAAAAGCGAAGGCTCACCCAGCTAAAGGAAGAAGGTGAGATAGGCAAGAGGTAGCTTGCTTCCAAGCCGGCCCGGCTGTGAGGAATCAAGAGATCTTTGCCGGTGCTGACTTGGATCTCGGGTGACGGAATAAGGCAGCCAGAAGCGACGAGCAGTCGCGGTCGAAGCTTGGCTCTAGCCGATAGGCTAGCAGTAAGCTTGGCTACAGCGAAGCACTTACCCCTAGGGTGGGTAGGACTAAGTACCACACTACACGTATAGACGCGAACCCCCCTCGTTACCCTCGATCTTCAAATAAAACTGACTCCGAATGCACACTAATTTAAATAGAAAGCGCAATGCAATATCCCCGAACGTCGGAGAAAAGGCAAGAAAGAAGGAAGCTCTTAACCCTCCTTCCTTTATTGATTCAAAAAGCTTCTTTCCCGCGACAATATTTGGAGGGATACTATATTCATGGGTACTCGTCTACTAATGCCTAGCTATATCGGATTGACTACTACCCCGAGGACTCCGCTTTCGCTGGCGGGCGTTCGTCATCCATTACAATACGACTTTCCTGGTCTATAGTTCTAGCTGAAGCTAGCCGAGATCGAGAGTTTTCTTATCATGCTGCTCCTGGATTGAAATTAAGATGGTGTGCCAGAACATAAGTAACCATCAAACTATAGAACCTCACCTCAAACAAAGGCCCTCGGAAGACCTGAAGTAGAGAAACCTACAAATAAATAAAAGTGGCTTTCGTCAGAGTGTTGCGGATACCTCGATCTATCTGATTATTGGGCATTCCTTCATGTCGGGAGGAGGTAGCGGTTGGAGGAGAAGATAAGGATAGCTTTCTTTCTTCCATTCCACTCTTGCGAACTATACTAGCGACCTACCTAATTTATTGTAGAAATTTTTGCGATCAATGATTGGACCATGCAAACTAGAAATGCTTTTTCTTGGCTAAAGAAATAGATTAGGAATAATATCGATTCATACAGAAGAAAAGGTTCTCTATTGATTCAAACACTGTACCTAACCTATGGGATAGGGATCGAGGAAGGGGAAAAACCGAAGATTTCACATGGTACTTTTATCAATCTGATTTATTTCGTACCTTTCGTATAGAGAACCCCCCGCCTGCCTTTTCAGATACGAGTGAGTGAGCGCTTTTTCTGCAGCTGACTGGTGCTTTGTTTAGGGACGGGAGCCACTCCTTCTTTTCCGAGTTTGCCACTAAATAAGAAAAAATCCTCCAATATTAGTATAGGTGGGGTAGAAAGGTTGAGCGGAGGCAGGCAAGTTTGTAAAGTAGAGTTTTTCTCGGCCCATGAAAATTTGAGATGGGCGGATTTGGGCTACTAAGTGGAACCAGCCCATTCAACTTGCCATGTTTGTTTTCCTTTCCTGTCCAGTATTTTCAATCCAAGCCGAAATAGGAAAAGCCGCCTTTCACCCTTAACTAGCTAACTCGATGGGACGTCAACATCTACTGAGGAACAACGGACTTAATGTTGGAAGCCGACTCAGATAATGGTAGAAAGTACATCTCCCAGAAACTGCTGCAGGGGTATTTGAAAAGGCAAGGTATTGAGTCTCAAATGACATGCCCATACACCCCACAGCAAAATGGGGTTGGGTCCTATCCCTTGGACGACTTGAGTAATGGGAGAATGGCAACTGGGCCCTGAAGTGGTAGAACCTCATGAACCGGGCATCAAAGTCTATTCAATATACCCCCATAGTCTAGTGGTTAGGACACCTCTCTTTCAAGGAGGCGGCGGGGATGAAGGATCAAGCTTGAAAGGAATGGACGGGCGTAGGCTTAATAGTGAACGCAGACCCCCCTGCCTAGTTTAGTTCTGATCTGAGTAGGCTCATAATAGGGAATACCCTAACCCTGGGAACCGGCTAAAAAGGGGAAAAAAGCCCCCCCCCCCCCTGCTCATGAAATGGCTCTGCTGCAATGGATGGCAGAGGGTCCGTAGTACCCGAAGCACTGGAGGGGTATACCTGGCACGGTTAACCAGAAATTGATGAAAGATTCGTAGCAATTCCCCAATCCTAACGAAGTAGTTCCTCCGAAATCTAATGAACAACAACGGAGGAGCCGCCCCCACTAGGCAGGCGGCCACGGGTCATAATGCACTCTTCGCACAACAAATCCACTTTGAAGTTGACTTATTCGCTCGGACAATCGTCGGAATGTGTTTTTCGACCATGTTTTGAATGACTTTATAGTCAGATCGTTCCTGCATTTCGGATATGAAGTCTCCTTCGAAGCGTTGGCTAACTAAGGACGATGATGGAAACTATCCCAGAAAGGTGAGCAAGAAGAGTCTTCACTAATAGCTAGTATTGAAAGAAAAGAAGGCCTACCTTCGCTTTGTGCGCAGCCTTTTTCATTCAGTCTCCCAATAAACGAAAAAGGATTTCTGGTGACACGAAAGCTGTGCTCGACGCTCTTTTTCCTATTCCACTGCGCTAAGTGGTCTTTCCACTTCTTCTAGTCGCGTTAAACCATCCAAAGGAGTAAGTGTTGGAGTTATTTCTTAAATTTCGGCTTGCCTAGTACCACGATAGGCGTCATCATGACATGTTAGGATTTTGGGTCGTGGCAAATTAATATCAAAGCCTAGGTTACATAGGTCTCACGAGTCATGAGCAGGTTTAGTAGAGTCTTGCAGATTGGTACAGAGACGTCTGTACTTGTCTTTGAGAGGCTGTCGAACCCTTAGAAAATTTCACATTCTTGTATTCTTGTCGTGTGGATTTGTTGTTTCCGGTGACTAAATTCCTGTATTCTATTCTCTCACCGATGATGAGGACATGTGCTACCGGACATGAGGGATAACCAATAGTACCACCAGCTAGGGTCACGAGAGGTCGAGGTCGCGGTAGGGGCCGTGGTAAGGGTAGAGGTGTAGCTCGTACAACAGTTAGAGCAGCACCTGCATATCCACCAGTTGCTCTAGCTCAAGAGCAGGTTCCAATTGCGGTTGAGCCAGTGGGGCTAGCCCAGGCACCATCTGTGGCCATTGTGATCCCAGGCCTTCAAGAGACTTTAGCCCAGATAGTGATAGTCTGCACTGGTCTTGCTCGGGTGGTGTCGGCTCAGGCCATACCAGCCACTTCTCAGGCCGGGGGAGGTACTCATACCCCCACTGCCCGTACTCCAGAGCAGGCGATGCAGGGACTTCAGACACTAGAGGCACCACCAGCCCAGTCGGTTGCAGCTGCTCAGGTTCCGGTGGTCCCAGTTATGACTGATGATGAGCAGAGGAGACTAGAGATATTTGAGAAGCTTCTCCCTCTATCATTTAGTGGAGCTGAGTCGGAGGATGCTCTAGGCTTCTTGGACAAGTGCTAGCGGATGCTTTGTATAGCATGTATTCTGGAGACCAGTGGGTATCGTTCACTACTTTTTAGTTTTCTGGGGCTACCTTTAGATGGTGGGAGGCTTATGAGAGGTGCATGCCGGTTGGTGTAGCACCACTTACATGGTAGGAGTTCTCCGTTCTCTTCTTGGAGAAGTTCGTGCCGCAGTCTCGCAAGGAGGAGTTGCGCAGACAGTTTGAGCAGCTTCAGCAGGATGGCATGTCTGTGACCCAGTACGAGATGAGATTTTTTGAGTTAGCCCGTCATGCAGTTTGGTTGGTTCCCACTGATCGGGAGAGGATCATGAGGTTCATTGATGGCCTCACGTATCAGTTGCGGTTGCTTCTGACTAGAGAGAGGGTATTTGGTGCCACTTTTGACAAGGTGGTTGACATTGCTCGGCAGATAGAGATGGTTCGTAGCCAGGAGAGGGGTGAGAGGGAGGCCAAGAGGCCATGAGGTTCAGGCGGTTTTGGTGGTGTACCTTCCGGGGGCAGTCCTACCACAATAGGGGTCGTCCTTATAGGCCTGCTCAGACGACTCGTCCAGCTCATCGTGGCACATCAGCTAGCCACGGTTCTTACATTGCTCATTCATGCCATTATTCATTCAGTGCACTATATGTGCAGAGTTCTCACCATGCCTCGTCCGCTCAGGCTTCTGCAAGTAGTTCCTCGGGTTATCCGGAGCAGCAGTTCCGTCACAAAAAGGGTTGTTTCGAGTGCGGAGACTTTAGTCATTTCAAGAGAGATTGCCCTAGGATGTTGAGTGGGGCTCCACAACAGAGTTCTCGGCCGACGACACCAGAACCAACAGTTACACCACCCACTCGGCGAGCTCGGAGTGGGGGCCAGGTAGCTAGAGCTCGCCCTAGAGATGGAGTCCGATCGGGGGGCTGTCAGGCCCAATTCTATGCTATCCCTGCCAGACTAGATATTGTTGCCTCCGATGGAGTGATCACAGGTATTGTCTCAATATGCCACAGGGATGCCTCTGCATTATTTGACCCTGGTTCCACTTATTCATATGTATCATTGTATTTTGCTCATTATCTGGATATGCCCCATGAGTCCTTAGTTTCATCTGTTCGTGTATCTACGCCAGTGGGCGATACTATTGTTGTGGACAGTGTATATTGGTCATGTGTAGTGACTATTAGGGGATTGGAGACTAGAGCTGATCTCTTATTGCTTAGTATGGTGGACTTCAATGTGATCTTGGGTATGGATTGGTTATCTCCATGTCATGTTGTTCTTAGACTATCACGCTAAGATTGTGACGTTGGCGATGCCGGGGTTTCCAAGGATCGAGTGGAGAGGTTCTCTAAACTATGCTCTAGTAGAGTGATTCCATATTTGAAGGACCATCGGATAGTTGCGAACTGCGAATGGTTGTTTATCTTATTTGGCCTTTGTGAGGGATGTTGGAGCTGATACTCCTACTATTGATTCTATCCCAATGATGAGAGAGTTTTTGGATGTGTTTCCTGCAGACCTGTCGGGTATGCTGCCCGACATGGATATTGATTTTGGTATTGACTTGGCGTCGGGCACTCAGCCCATTTCTTTTCCACCGTATCGTATGACACTGGTTAAGTTGAAGGAATTAAAGGAGCAGCTTTAGGAACTCCTTGATAAGGGGTTTATTAGGCCAGTGTGTCGCCTTGGGGTGCTCTCGTCTTGTTTTTAAAGAAGAAGGATGGTTCTATGCGAATGTGTATTGATTATCGCTAGTTGAACAAGGTTATAGTGAAGAACATGTATCCATTGCCACATATTAATGACCTATTTGATCAGCTTCAGGGTGTCAGGGTGTTCTCTAAGATCGATTTGAGTTCAAGCTATCATCAGTTGAAGATTCGAGAGCCAGATATCCCGAAGACTGCTTTCAGGACTCGGTATGGTCATTACGAGTTCCTTGTGATGTCTTTTGGGCTGACCAATGCCCCAGCAACATTCATGCACTTGATGAACAATGTATTTCAGCCCTATCTTGACTCCTTTATCATTGTGTTTATTGACGACATTCTGGTGTACTCCCGGAGCCGAAAGGATCATGAGCAGCACATGAGGACTGTGGGCCAGACCTTGAGAGAATAGAAAGTGTGTGCAAAATTTTTGAAGTGTGATTTCTGGCTAGATTCAATGGAATTTTTGGGCCATGTGGTATCGAGTGAGGGGATCAAGATAGATCCGAAGAAGATCAAAGCAGTGCAGATTTGGCCCAGACCATCCTCAGCTACGGAGATCCAAAGTTTTCTTGGCTTGGCGGGGTATTACCGTCGATTTGTAGAGGGTTTCTCGTCTATTGTAGCACCTATGACCAGATTGACCCAGAAGGGTGCTCCGTTCAGGTGGACCGAGGATTGTGAGGAGAGCTTTCAAAAGCTCAAGACTGCTTTGACTACAGCCCTAGTGTTGGTGTTGCCTACTGGTTTGGGGTCCTATATGGTATATTGTGATGCGTCTGTTACACCCCAAGTTTTTGTACGTGAAAGTACGTCGTAAATCAATTGATGTAAGCTTGAAAATGAGATCCTCTTTGAAAGTATATAAAGTGATTTAATGATGTTACGTCCCATTTTCGCAAGCCTTTAAGAGTTATCATTCGGGGACAAATGTTTTTAAGGGGACATGTTGTTACACCTTGTACATCAGACGTCACTATCATTATAGGATTATTTAATGTGAGCTCAAACAGGACGAAATCCTTCTACAAGGATAAGAAAGGTTTACCGAAGTCTTAAGTAAGTTAAGATGAATATGAGACTTATTAATCATGACTAAAATGGGTTTAAAGTCATGATATGACTATATATGATGTTTGGATATGAAATATAAAGTTTGGGAAAATCGGATTTAAGTTACGGGAAAACAAATGACTAAGGATTTGCCTTGTAATAAAGCTGTTTGAGCAATACATTTCGTAAGCTTTATGATGTCTTTTTGGGACATATTATATAGAAAATTGAAGGTCTTTGAGTCTAATTTCTAACTTAGTTAACCGTTTATCGATATGATATCGGAGTAGAGAGATATTCACATTTTTGCTAGACTGCGCAAGCAGCACCCATGGGACCCACAAAGTCGGGGGGAAATTTCAGCTTGTATTAAAGTCAATTCTCCATCGTTTTCACTTATTTTTCTGGTCCAAAACAGTTCCTAAATCCTCCTAAATTCTCTCCAATGGTTCTTCCATGATTCTAGGGTAAGAACCTAAGATGAAAACATGAATCCAATGCTAGAAATCTTGTTGTACTTGCTAGATCATAGTCTTCATCTTGTGACCGTTTTGGAGGGTTCTTCAAAGGTAAGTAACCTCAGATTTCATGTTGTTCTTGTTGATTAAGGTAATAATCAGTCCCTCCTTCATATATATTATATTTTCAAGGCGAACTACAAGTGTTTACACACCAACTTGAACACCAAAAGTTAATTCAAGAAGAGAATACAACACCTATAGTGTTGTGGTGTTATTGAGGATAGTTGTGGGCTGTGCTTGACTAAAATTTCATGTTGTGTTCTACTGTTTAAGGTGATTATAAAATCCTACTACATGTACTTGAAGTTGTTTGTGTGTTGGTTGCATTATTTGAGCAAAATACTACAACAGGAGACTTGAAATAGTTTGAGATGTTGTAGGTTTTAATGGACTATTTTGGAAAGGTTGTTTCCATGAACTATAAATGGATGGAAAATGGGGAAAATAACTTGATTATGATATGGTTTCTATTTTTATACATGTCTATATGTTTATCAAGTGAATTGGTGAAAGAATCATACAAAACTTGAGACTGGAAATGAAGATTAACTTAAGTCACTTCTATGGTATTGTATTGCCATTGAGTGCTATTGTGAGCTAAGTTGAGATAGGGCTTCGAGTTGTAGCTATTGTCCAAGGTATTTATAACATCTTCTTGATTGTGCCTAAGGTTAATCTTGTGTTGGTTGTGTTGTTTGAGTGAAAAACCACCAGATAGCACTTGAAAGAACATGGGATATGGTTATCTTTTTGGTTGGACTAGTTTGTGGTGGCTGGAAATTGTGAGAAATAATTTGATAATGTCGTGGCTGCTGTTTTTAAGCTTTTCTAGGTGTTAATTAAGTTGATTGAAGAAGAAAAGATGAAAAACAAGTGATTGACGATAAAAATTAAGGTGCTAGACGTATGGGGATGTTTTGGAAGGCATTTTGTGGATGTTTTGAACTAGAAATAATATAGTACATATAAGTATGATGTTCTGAAGGTTGTAAACTAATTTATGGAATAAGAGTTGGATTCAATTTATATCTTGTTATGAGTAAAAACGAGCTTGCCGCTTAATATGATTGTTAAGATAATCGAAGAAACTCATATTGGATTATATTGTTGTTGTTGCTATTGTTGGTTATAGTTGTTGTTGTTGGGCTATTGATGACCCTTAGTTGTCTTTGGGATGTATTAAAAATAGGGGAGTTACTGCCCGATTTTTCTTAAGCCATACGACTAGCCAAATACGATGGTACGACATTATATGTTAACGACAATATCATTTCACTTGTTATAGATGCAAGAAGTTGTGTTGAGATTGGTTGAGTAATAAGGAAGAGATCATACAGGTATGTTAAGGTTATCCCTTCTTTCCTTTTGGCATGATCCATATGATACAAACGAAATGAGTAAACACACAACTTTCACAAATGACTTTATTCTTAGAAGTACTAGGGGTGCCTATGTTCTTGATTCCTCGTGTATCCTATTATTATATCTTTTATTCATGGATATCAAAAAAATACGTAAGTTGCTAAAGTTTATCCGAAGGCATATTGATCTTATGACATTCCGAGAAATCTTGCTAACTTACTTCATTATGCACTGCATTCATTTATACATGTACATTGACCCATGACCAGATGGCATTATATACAAGTATATTATATGTGTATGGGATACGGGAAAAGGTTATGGCGTTATATACGCACCACCACCTGATCAGCTGGTATACATTGATGATTTCTCCCACAGTGGCTGAGATGATATGATGGGATGCCCTAAGAGGCTTGATGATGTTATGTACGTATATACCTATGCATGTTATGTTATTTATATGCACATGCATGACATTATAAAATTTTCATGATTCATAGAGCTATTGAGAATTGCAGGTTGAGTTCTTTACTCCATGTTTCTTTCATGTTTTTTATATACTACTATCATGCCTTACATATTCGGTACTTTATTTGTATTGACGTCCCTTTTGTCTGGGAACATTGCGTTTCATACCCGCAGGTCCCGATAGACAGGTTGAGTGTCCTCCTAGTAGGCTATCAGCTCAGTGAAATATTTTGGTACACTCCACTTGCTCCGGAGTTGCCTATCCGGTCAGTATGATTTGGACATGTATTGATTGGTATGGCGGGGCCATATCTCGAACTTTATGATATTTATGTACTCTTAGAGGCTTGTAGACAGATGTTATGTATATGGATATATGTATGACCTTATCGGCCTATGTTTTGAGTATACAAATGATCATGTCGGCCTTATAGGCCCGTATGTTGCATGCATAAGCTTCTATATCATGTTGGGTCATCCTATGTTGAGTATTCCATTATGTTTAATTCTAGTTATCTCATGACAGCCTTTTCGGTTCATTTACCCATGATAGTATGATAAGAAGGATACGTTACGTTGGTACTCGGTTGAGTTAGGCACCGGGTGCCCGTTGCGGCCCTATGGTTTGGGTCGTGATAAAGTGGTATCAGAGCAATTCTGTCCTAGGGAGTTTACAAGTCGTGTCTCGTAGAGTCTTGTTTATGGGTGTGTTGTGCACCACACTTATAAGCAGGAGGATACAGGGCATTTAGGATTATCACTCTTTCTTCTTACTCTAGATCGTGTGGTAGAGCTCAGTTGTAAGAATTCAAACTCCTAAATTTTATTTTATTCGTAATACAATGATACCTACATCCAGAAAGACAGTTGGTAAGAGATTGAATATGGCTGTGGAAGAGTTAAGTTAGAGGAACTCGATTTTGCATCATGCTTATGATGAGTAAATGTGAGGTCTTTTAGCAGATCATGTGTGTACTAAGATGTGTAAGCTTCTTGATAAGGAGCCCTAAGGCAAGAATATCTATCAGCCCATATGGTAAAAAGAAATAAGAGAATCAAAAGGTAGATACAAGTTTCGGCAAGTAAAATAAGCAAGATGAAGAAGGGCATGAGGTACCTAGTTAATAAAGATTATCAGTATTTGCAATTCAGATAGAGAAATATAAGCATTATACGTTACTTTCAACAGTAATAGAGTTATATACAATTGTCCACACTCATCTTAATTATGCCCTATGAGAGCCAACATATATAGTTTAAGAGAATGATAGGATATCAGGATCTAGCTGAGGTTAGAGTAACCCAAAAATGGCGGATGGATTGTTTTCATTAGCTAACATTTCCAAAGATAGTGCAAATATGGTAATAGATCTCCTTGTGAGACACCAAGACGGTGAACTCTAGAATAGTACAGTCAGATATGAATACTAGAATGCTCAAAAATTTCAAAGGATATGCAGTGGAATCCTAGAAGGGATAAATATTTACCTTAGCATGACTCCAGCCCCGAGTAAAAAAAAAAGGAAAATGTTAGGCATTCGAAAGTGCCATTGAGATGAAGCAAGGGGAGCTAAAAGTGAAAGAACATTTTGTTGAAGTTTTCAGAATAAAGTGATAGACAAAAATATTATCCGAAGAATAAGAAGAGAGTAAATGAAGCATCATGAGTAAGATGTGGTATATGGGTGATAACGGTAAATCAAAATATGACATGATGACAGAGTCTATGGTCAAGTGAAGGAAAAGACAAGAGGAGACATGCCTTGAAACAATAGAAGAGTATAAGCCATAAAGTCAAATCCTTTTTTCGAGAAATAAGTTGGGTGACTCCAACGTGATTACTAGAAGGAAACGTTAGACACCGGAGTAATAGAAATTAGTATGAGCTGGTGAACAAGATAAAATAAATATGAATTAGGGACCGAATGATTTGACAATAGCCGGCATCATGAGAATTTTAGAGATCACGTTCCGATGATAATATAATGGATAACAGAAGAATAACCTTTAAAGGTCATTCAGGAAGACGCTTCCCTAAAGCGAGCACTGTGAGCAAAGTTAAGCTTAAGGGACTAAGTGTGCCAGTTACACTAGGTGTCACCCTCGTACGTAAGAAATTTAGTTATGTACAGAAGGGTTACCGCAAGGTGGGTAAGATGTCAGTAAAGATGCGAAAAAACGCCAAAGATGAAGAGGTAACTATGGAATAGTAAAGAAAGAATGTAGTAAAAAGGTGAAAGGAATGAGATTGCATTTATTCAAATCCTACAGATATGATACAACTCCAGAACATTATGCAAGTTTGACACCGGGGAGAGGCAGTAAGGGTTCCGCACCAGAAGATACTGATAAATAAGTGGGAATAAACACTCGATACATAAGAATCCAGTACGAGAGGTAAGCTAAGACAAAGGACATAACCCAAGAGGGGTTACGCAAAATATAGATATGAGAATGGACCAACGAATAGTCTGTAGTGGATTCAGGAAGAGTCTAGTTATGGATAGACTAGATGATACAAATAAATTAACATATCGTGCAAGATAAACATAGTGAACCCCAACATAGGGAATCCAGTCTCGCAGATACGAGATCACAATTGTTGAAAAAAATTTAGATAGGAATTGGGGTAGTTAAAGGTACTGTATAAGTGTTCCAGAAATAAAAGAGAGTGCCATTAAAGAGACATTCAAAATTTCAGTTCAGAAGCAACCCTATGAGTGTAAGGACCCGACCGATCATTTTGAGAGTTAGAGCCCCGAACCCCTATTAACTGCTTTCCCCATATCTATTTTTTGCTATTTGTGACTTGCCAGAATGATTGGTTTTGAGTTTCAGAGTATTTTGGGACACTTAGTCCCTAAATAAGAGCTTAAGTCTTAGAATTTGGACCATAGTCGTAATTGTGTAAAGAGGTTCCAGAATAGAATTCTGTCAATTTTGCTAGCTCTGTTGGGTAATTTTGGACTTAGGGGCGTGTTCGGAATGTGTTTTGGGGGCCCGTAGCTCATTTAGGCTTGAAATGGCGAAAGTCGAAATTTTGGAGTTTTGGACCGGTAGTGGAAATTTTGATATCGGGGTCGGAATATAATTTAGAAAGTTGAAATAGGTCCTTAGTGTTGAATATGACTTGTGTGCAAAATTTGGAGTCAATCGGACGTGGTTTGGTTGGTTTCGGCATCAGTTGTAAAATGTTGAAGTTCAAGTTCTTAAGATTTGAATTAGAGGGTGATTCGCGATTTTTAGCATTGTTTGATATGATTTGAGGGCTCGACTAAGTTCGTATGGTGTTTTAGGATTGGTCGGTATGTTTGGTTGGGGTTCCGGGGGCCTCGGGCATGTTTCAGATGCTCAACGGGTCATTTTTGGACTTAAGGAGTTGGCAGTTTTTGCTGGTGTTCTGCAGCTGGTTTCCTTCATCGCGGTCGCGTGAGAAGGCTCGCGATCGCGTAGAGTAATTGGGAGACCATCTGGGTTATCTCTTCACGTTTGCCAAGAATGGGACACGATGGCGTAGGTTCGTCAGGTTATGCATCGCGAACGCGTGGGCTAGGCCGCGTTCGCGAAGAAGAAATAAGGCAGTAGTGGAATTTGGTGTTGTTCTTCGCGATCGCGTGAGGTCAGTCGCGATCGCGTAAGTTTGAGGAGCTATTTCATCTCGTTCACGTGGAGAGTTAAGCGTTTGCGTAGAGTAAAATAGTGGGGCATCGAAGTAATTCTTCGCGATTGCGAGGGTGTTTCCGCGATCGCGATTAAGGAAAAATATCTGGGCACTATTATAGTTCAAAATCGAGGGTTTTTGGTTCATAACTTAAATTTTGATTGAGAGCTCAGTAGAAGGCGAATTTTGGAGATTTTCGGAGGAAGTTTTTGGGTAATGATTCCTAACTCCTCTATGGTTATATTCCACTAATCTATAGTTGATTTCATCATTTAATTTCGGAGTTTGGGGTTGAAATTGGGAAACATTTGGAAGAACTTTTTCAACAAAGATTTCGAGTTTTGAAAGGGGATTTGTGGTCGGATTTGAGTAATTTTTATATGATTAGACTCGTGAGTGAATGTGTGTTCGTATTTTATAACTTTTATCCGATTCCGAGATGTGGGCCCCACGAGCGATTTTTGAGTTAATTTCAAAAATTTTGTTAAAGCGTTGATTTCATTAATTAAATGAGTCTATTATGGTTGTATTTATGATATGTAATTACTTTTGGCTAGATTTGGGCCATTCGAAGTCGGATATTCGTGGGAAAGGCATTGTGACCGATTGATTGATCTTGGTTCGAGGTAAGTGGCTTGCCTAACTTTGTGTGGGGGGAACTCCCCGTAGGATTTGTACTATTTTTGATATATGGGCGTCGTGTGCGTGAGGTGACGAGTACGTACACGGGCTAGTTGTGAAAAAACCCGATTTTCTTACTGAGCAGCAACTTGTTTTCCTTTTATTTTGAGTTATACCATTTTTATAAGTATTAATATATTTTCATTCTTAATTGAGTTATTCCAATATGTGTAGCTATCCTATTTAGTCTAATACAACATGTCTACGTATCCTAATTGCTTATGTGAACTATGTGCAGCATGCTTAGTGAATTTTCTGCTTTTTCCTTGACTGGTACTTAGTCTAAATCAAAAGATTTCGCGAGGTAGTTGTAGTTTTATTGTTTGCGCAGCATATTTACTTTGGGACTATGGAACGGTATTCCGGGAGACCCCCATGTACTGCATATTTACTTTGATATTACGGAACGGTATTCCGGGAGATCCCCTTGTACTGCATATTTACTTTGGGACTACGGAACGGTATTCCGGGAGATCCCCCTGTACTGCATATTTACTTTGGGACTACGGAACGGTATTTCGGGAGATCCCCATGTCTTGCATATTTACTTTGGGACTACGGAACGGTATTCTGGGAGATCCCCTTGCACATTTATGTTTGGGACTACGAGACGGTATTTCGGGAGATCCCCTGTTGTTATCTCTGTGTATTGAGCTGTTACAATGTATAAATTCTTTCTTGTTAAATTTCAGTCTTTATTTTAATGTGATATTTCATTTTTGCCTTGCTTTATTATCATATTCCAGTAGGGCCCGGACCTGACCTCGTCACTACTATACCGAGGTTAGGCTTCGCACTTACTGGGTACCGATTGTGGTGTATTCATGCTACTCTTTTGCACATATTTTTTGTGTGCAGATCCAAATGCTCCTTATCAACCACACTATTAGTAAGTCGGGACAGCTTTGGAGACTTCAAGGTATATCTTCCGCGTCCGCAGATCTCGTAGTCCCTTTCTACTCTTCCTCATGTCCATTACCTTCTGTATTTTCTTTTGATAAACTCTGATGTATAGAGACACTAGATTTTGCTCATGTAGTTTGTGATTCACGATGTTCCGGGTTTTGGGATTGCTGTGTATTTTTGAATAGTTAGTTGTTAAAATTATGTTTTCATTTCATTATTCCGCAAATGTTAGACTTACCTAGTCGTAGAGACTAGGTGCTGTCACGACGTCATACGGAGGGGAAATTTGGGTTGTGACAAGTTGGTATCAGAGCTCTAAGTTCATAGGTGTCGTAAGTCACAAGCCGATTTATTAGAGTCTCGCGCATCGGTACGGAGACATCTGTACTTATCTTCGGGAGGCTATGGAACTGTTAGGAAAATTTTACTACTTTAATTCCTTGTCGTGCAAAAATTGTTGACTTCAAAGATTCCAAACTTCTATATCCTATTCTCTCACATTTGGTGAGTACACGTAAAAACGGATCTGATGAACAGGCACCCGCGCCCCATGCTAGAGCTGCGAGAGGTCGGGGCCGGGGTAGAGGCCGAAGACGTCCACATGGTTCAGTCAGAGTACCCACACGAGCTGCTACAGAGGAGCCCCAGTAGCTCCAGTTGGAGGGTAGACACCCGAGGTACTTGTTTCTGCACCAGCCCTCCAGGAGACTCTAGCCCAGTTTCTGAGCATGTTCAACACCTTAGCTCAGGCTGGATTGATTCCACTTGTCCCTGCCACATCTCAGGATGGGGGAGGAGCACAGACTCCCATTGCCGGTACTCTAGAGCAGCGGGTTCAAGTCGACTAGGTTGTAGAGATTGTACCAATGTAGCCGGTAGCTCCAACTCAGCCCGAGGTTAGGGCAGCAGCTTCTGAGGTGGAGCAGCTCAGACTTGAGAGGTACAGAAGTACCACCCACCTACCTTCATTGGATTGGCTACAGATGATGCTCAGGGTTTTTTGGAAGAGTGTCATCGTATTCTCCGTAGTATGAGTGTAGCGGAGATGAGCGGGGTTTCTTTTACTACATTCCAGCTTAGAGGAGCAGCCTATCAGTGGTGGCGTGCTTATGAGTTGAGTAGTCCGGCTGAGGCAGCTTCACTTACATGGACTCGATTATCGGACATATGTTTGAGAGAGTATGTCCCTCAGAGCCTCAGGTACTCATGGCGCGCGGAGTTTGAGCAGCTGCGCCAGGGATCTATGACTGTGTTAGAGTATGCAGTTCATTTCAGTGATTTGGCCCGACATGCATCGGCCTTGGTTGCCACAGTTCGAGAGAGGGTTCGGCGATTTATTGAGGGACTCCACCCAAGTATCTAGATTAGTATGGCCAGGGTGTTGGAGATGGATATTTCTTATCAGCAGGTTTTGAGTATCACCAAGAGATTGGAGGGCATGCTTGCCCGGGATAGAGAGGAGAGGGAGGCCAAGAGGTCTCGAGAGTCTAGTTCTTATTCTAGTGCTCGTGCCCCAGCAGCTCTCCATGGTAGGGGTTATGTGAGTCGCCCTACCCATTCAGCTCTTCTAGCCGCCAGTGGTATTCCAGTCCCTTCTAGGCCCCAGGAGCCTTATTATGCACCGCCAGTATCTAGTGTGCCTCCTGCATGGGGTGTTCCTAGCGGGCAGTCCAACAGACTTGGCCCGAGCCAGACACAACAACCACGCCCTCCCAGAGCTTGTTTTGAGTGTGGCGACACTCGCCATATGGTGAGTGATTACCCCAGATTTAAGAGAGGTGCACCTCCATAGACTTCTCAGCCACATCATGCTCCACCGGGTCCTCAGGCAATGATTACAGCACCAGCTTCCACCCCACTTCCTCAGCCAGCCTGAGGTGGAGGTCGGGAAGGTAGAGGTTGCCCTAGTGAGAGAGGCCAGGCCAGATATTATGCCATACCCGCTCGTACAGAGGTAGTTGCTTCTGATTCTTTCATTACATGTATTGTTCCAGTCTGTCATAGAGATGCATCGGTATTATTTGACCCAGGCCCTACATATTCCTATGTGTCCTCTTATTTTGCCCCGTATTTGGGCGTATCGCGGGATTCTTTGAGTTTCCATGTTTATGTGTCTACTTCTATGGGAGATTCTCTTGTTATGGACCGCGTGTATCAGTAGTGTTTGATATCTCTTAGTGGTTTTGAGACCAGAGCTCACTTATTATTACTCAGCATGGTAGATTTTGATGTTATCTTGGGCATGGACTGGTTGACGACCCCATTATGCTATTCTTGATTGTCACGCTAACACCGTGAAGTTGGCTATGCCACGTTTACCGTAATTAGAGTAGAGAGGTACCTTAGAGTATACTCCCAGCAGAGTTATTTCATTTCTTAAAGCTTAATGAATGGTTGAGAAGGGGTGTGACGCGTATCTAGCTTATATGAGAGATGTCAGTATTGATACCCCTACAGTTGAGTCAGTTCCAGTAGTGAGGGACTTTCCAGATGTGTTCCCAGCTGATCTTACGGGCATGCCGCCCGACAGAGATATTGATTTTGGCATTGATTTGCTGCCGGGAACTCAGCCCATCTCTATTTCTCCATATCGTATGGCTCTTCCTAAATTGAAGGAGTTGAAGGAGCAGTTACAGGAATTTCTTGATAAGGGCTTCATTCGGCCCAGCGTGTCACCTTGGGGTGCTCCTGTCTTATTTGTGAAGAAGAAGGATGGTTCTATGTGGTTGTGTATTGATTACCGCCAGTTGAACAAAGTCACAGTAAAGAACATGTATCCATTGCCTCGTATTGATGACTTATTTGATCAGTTACAGGGTGCCAGAGTGTTTTCCAGGATTGATTTACATTCTGACTATCATCAGTTGAAGATTCGGGAGCCAGATATCCCGAAGACTGCCTTCCAGACTCGGTATGGTCACTACGAGTTCCTTGTGATGTCTTTTGGGATGACCAATGCCCCAACAACTTTTATACACTTGATTCACAGTGTGTTCCGGCCTTATCTTGATTCATTCATCATTGTGTTTATTGATGACATTCTGGTGTACTCCCGGACTCGGGAAGATCATGAGCATCACCTGAGGACTGCACTTCAGACCTTGAGAGAAAAGAAGTTATATACAAAATTTTCAAAGTGTGAGTTTTGGCTAGACTCGGTGGCATTATTGGGTAATATAGTATAGAGTGGGGGGATCCAGGTAGATCCGAAGAAGATTGAAGCAGTGCAGAGTTGTCCCAGACCGTCCTCAACTACAGAGATTCGGAGTTTTCTTGGTTTGGCTGGGTATTACCGTCACTTTGTAGAGGGATTCTCATCCATTGCAGCACCTATGACCAAACTGACCCAGAAGGGTGCTCCATTCAGGTGGACAGGGGAATGTGAGGAGAGCTTTCAGAAGCTCAAGACAACTTTGACTACGGCCCCAATATTGGTATTGCCTACAAATCTAATAGGCATGGTAGTATTTTAAGTTCTGTACAGAATTTGGGTGCATGGCATGAACCGTATGCCTACCACCGTTACTATGTTAGGCACTTGAAGGCCAACCATGGGGCTTATCCGAATAAGAGATTATATGATTTAATGTAGATGTCTTTAATAGATCACCAGGAGTATAAATTCAGGAGGCGAATGAGATTAATTAGGCAGGAAGACCCAAAAGCTTATCGTTGGTTGATGTGACATGAGCTTGACAAGTGGACTTTGCATAAGGATGGTGGTAGAATATGGGAGATTTTGACTACAAACGTGTCAGAGTCTTTCAACGTGTTGTTGAAGTCTGCCGTGGATTGTCTGTCACTGCCATGGTGCGTATGCCATTCAAGCATATGACGGAGAGGTTTGTTGAAAGATCCAGAAGTGCATCGTCATTGATAGAAATGGGTGTTTAATTTATGCCACATCCGATGAAATAATTTGAGAAATATAGGAAGCAAGCACAGTGGCATACATCTTTGCAGTATTGCAACGAGCGAAATATTTTTGAAGTTCGCACTGGTGTGCATAAAAAATGCGGTAATAATACCCACACCATCAATGAATCTAGAAGATTATGTTCGTGTAGGAAATTGTCGATCTATCACTTGCCATGAAGTGCTTTCAATATACAGGTTTTGCAACAACGAGGTATGTTAATAAAGAATATAGTATTGCTGCATACATAAACACATATAGTGGCCACTACCAACCAGTGGGTGCTGAGCATTATTGGCCGCCGAAATCATTTAAAATGGCGTGTAATAAGGATTATGTGCGTCAACGACAAGTGCAAAAAAGAACGCGGATACAAAACCAAATGAATGTTAGTGATACCATTTATGCACGTAAATGTGGTATATGTTCCCAAGCATGACACAATCGCCAATAAATGTCCTTCAATTGGTTTAGGAAGCGGTGGTAATTCAGCTCCCTGTGGTAGTTCATCCAATGTGCCCAATTATCAACGATAATCTTAGTGTTTTGTTGCAGTATTTTTTTTGTACTAAATGTCTCTAAAGGTTCAGTTTGCAATATTTAGCATTGAAGATTCAATATAACAATTTAAAATATTCCCCAAGAAATAAATAACGATTTTCATTTATCATTATCGTCACTATCTGGCACTATTTTATTGTCATTGTCTTCATCTTCTTCGTCAACATCTTGTACGCACCCGTACGAATCGAGGGCATCATAATCTAGGCCCCGGTTGATATACATTTCTCGTATTTCATTGCTATTATTAATAAGACCACTTGCTTGATTTCTACAACAATATAGGACTCCTACGTCCAACGTCTGCGGTAGAAACTTAAGTAGTCCCTCTCACCCAACAACTGTTGGAAAAACAGGATAATCAATGTCACTATGCAATTTTTTCATTTTTTAATAAATTTCAATACTGATCCTCCATTCCTTGCAGGTAGTTAATATCATCCAGTGCATGATGAACGACTATTGCCTTTTCCATCTCTAAAATCTCCTTTATCAAATGCTGAATCACTTCTGGTTCATCTTTGTGTGCGTTTGTTTGGAAGGTTGCAGACAGTGCTTGTGGTACAACTAACCCATGCCAATGGCATAGTACTTCATAATCATACTTTTTTGAGTAAAGGGGAACCCATTGTAGTTTTTCACCCCAAATTCTCATACCTTCATGCTTTGTATAATGCGCCCCCCCTTCAATAATATGCCCTGCAACTTTGAGATCAGTGTGTATATTGAAAGGCTTATTTTCCAAGGGACGTATAACACCACACCACTTGTCATCAACCAAATAGTATAGCAACCTAGCATATTATTTTCAAGGTAGGGATCGATTGTATTATGACGTGTTCCATGTGGATCTGTTTAACTACTTTCACCTTTTACCTATTCTTAAACCATTTATTAAATGTTAGTGGCATTTCTGAAATGGATGTTGTAATGGTTCTTGAAATGGTTTTTGATTACTGGAATGTTGGTTCAACTTAAAAAGAACTAAACCGCACGAACTTATATGTTAAATGTAGTGCATCACCAATATGTGTTATGTGTATTGTCATGTCGACCTGAAAAAGCTTTCTACTTGCAAAAGTTGCACCTACTTGTACCGTAAAGAATCATTAGCATGCGAAACGTAGCGCATCACCAATATGTGTTATGTGTATTGTCATATCAACCTGAAAAGGTTTTCAACTTGAAAAAGTTACACCGACTTGTACCTTAAAGAATCATTAGCACGCGAAACGTAGCGCATCACTAATATGCATTATGTTTATTGTCATGTCGACCTGAAAAGGCTGCACGAACTTGTACCGTAATGAATTATTAGCACGCGAAATGTAGCACGTCACCAATATGCATTATGTAAGATAAAATCACTCTTAGCTGCCTATAAAAACCATGTGCATTTTGCATTATTATTTGCGATGTAACCAAACGAACAAAACAACTTTCCATAAATTTTTCAAGTTCGAGCATTACGACATGTCTGGACGCAATGACATACTAAGGTGTTACTGTGGCAAACATGCGATTTTGAATCCATGTTGGTCAAATTATAATCTAGGACACAGACGTTGGATATGTAAACAAATTGTAAGTTATTATTAAAGAAATTTATGTTGGTTAATAGATTATTTATAACATGTTAATTAATAGTTTTTTGTTGTCATCCCCATTTGTAGGACGAAAATCAATGTGGTTTTGAAGAATGGTATGATGAGCCCATTAACCAGGAATACTACAAATCATGTTTGCTAAACATTTAGAATATGACCGGTGAGTACGTACTCCAGATCTTGAAACTGCAAGAACAACTTGTGGCAGTGAAGGAGAATCTAAAAGAGGCAGAAGAAGAAAATAATCGGTTGGAAGAAAAATTTCAGTAGTTGAAGCATAGAATAATAGGCGATAGTGACTAAACAAACACATGGATGCATTAAGTGTAGTTTTTTATTTTTATGTTGCACGTGTCATGTATTATATGTAATTTTTAACAAATTTAAATTTATGTTAAACTGTCTTATTTTTTGTGTTCTAATTTAAAACTAATAAATAACCTGAAAAATAAAAACACATGCGCAAATTATGTAAAACATCAATACTTTTACTATTAGATATTTAATGTCATATATACAACTCAAAATACATATCAATGAGTCCCGCAACCTGTATGCTTTAAAGCATTGGCTGGCCTGAGGCGCATACCACCCCGCCCGGCTACACTATCAGGATCATCCTCATCATGTCGCCTATTTATCGGAGAATGTGCTGTAGCATGATCCCCAGTAAGGCTGGCAGGATCGATAGAAGCAGTCGTTGGGCCATCAGTAACCTGCAAAATAATCAGATATTTTAGTATATGAAATATAGAATACTAACATACGTGTTAGCAAATAAAATTTAATGGTAATACCATGGTCTCAGTGGGCTCCTGAATAAGATCATCCGTCTTTGACAAGAGAGTATCGCACAATGTGGCCTCCGTGACGGGTGATGATGAAATTAAAAAAATACAAAAACTTTAGATATTACTGACTAATCTATAAGGTAAAAACAAATTGAAATAATAGTAATACAAACAAACTTGTGCATGAGTAGCCACACAATGCTCTGTGGGAACTCCGAGGTGTACTAGAGTAGATGAAGGTTGTGATGTCTCGACCCGATATGATGTCTCCCTATCTGTGCTTGAAAGATCATCAGTAGCCATCGGTGATGAGCCATAACTCAATCGTCGCACACTATGTTCCTCTCATATCGGACGATCCTTAGAAACCCTCGATGGCTCTGGATGATCAGGAAAATACCGATCCCAACCATGCTGCAAATGGAGGTGCACACGATCAACACTGGAGCTGACGGGGTCAACTATGAAGTCCCTGGTAACAGCTAATGGCTGAATGACAGCATATCATGAGGAGCATCATGTGGCTCAGGGTAGTCACTTGGCTGATCATCTCTAATATCCTCCACGGGTGCCTCAACGTCCCCCTTACCGGGAACCCCGTCTTCGCCGACCACCACGACCACGTGGGCCACCCTTTCCTCTCTGGCCACGTCTATCAGTTTTTGAGGCCATGTGTTGCCCATGATGGTACTCCTCAAGCGACATATAAGTAGCCTTGTAACCTAAGCGTACATCCTCTCGGGCACGTCTCAATGTGTCAGTAGTAAGATCAGTAATCCGACGACCAAGCCTGTGCACAACTACCGCTCCCTCGCTTGTATGTTGTAGCATCTCCAGTCCCAAATAGTAGAATTGGTGTAAGCCAATAGCCTGCGTAGCATAAAAATATTAATTAAAGAAGGACGTTAAAGTAATGTAACATTATAAGTAAGTATAACATATAATATACTAGTGCCCCATGCCTCCGGTGTATGGAACGTACCGACCACTAGCGCGATGAACGGGATTCCCGATGAGAAGGAGAGTAACACTGCGATACCAACCCATGTACTCATGCTCCCCGTCCAAACAGTCATGTGGAGGGTATGGCAGAATCAGGCCATACCTCTGGTCCCAATCCTCCATCTGGGCCTCTAGCCATGCCAAGTATGTTTGGTCGCCCTTGCGCGATCATCCCGCTGGTAATGTGTAGAATGCCAAGTGTGCGGAATATGTACAAGCTGGCGTCGTGACGAGCACAAAACAATACTTTAATTATGCTCGCTAGTCAAACATAGTATAGTATAATATCATATCCACAAGGATTGGAGTTAAATAGTATTTTCGTAGTTTCTCGCTTGATTGCTATCCAGGAGAATCAACAATTGAGGTTTATATGATTTCTAACTAAAATTAACTAAGAATATAAAGCTATTGACTAATAACAATCGAAACAAAGGTAAGCAAGGAAATGTTATCAGTGGGAGAAAAATAGGGGTTGATAGGGTAGGTGCAAGATAATTGTTTAGGATTTAACTCTATATAATTCACTTCTAGTGTTTAAGTGAGTCTCTCGAATTCACTCAATTACTAGTTCAAACGTTTAATAGAAACTCCTCTCTCGATTAAGTCTCAACCTCACGAGATGAACCAATTTAAGTACGTGAAGATATGCAAGAATGCATAGTAGATTGGTCTTTAGGATAACCTATCTCAATTATTCTCCTAACTAAGTTTAATCAATTATTTAACTGGCCTCTTTCGATTACTAAGAAGAATTAATAAACTCACCCAACAATATAATGCAAAGATATCACAAGTTATGCCTTTGTCGATTACATGAACAAGTGAATATAGATACAACAGTTAAATCATCCAAAATGCTTCAATACATAAAACTAGAGTTATAATCCATAATAAATCATCAGATACACCAAACCCATCAAACCCTAAAAAGAACTACTCCATAGATATGGAGCAATTAATCACAAATAAGTTTAAAGTAAATGAAGGCATAAATTCAATCCAAACTCGGGTCTTGAGTGAGGAAGGAATGATGAAATCCTTGTGATTTTGTTTTTTCAACTCTTTCTTAGCCTCCTTAGGTCGAATATGTGTCAAACGTCCAGCAAATAATATTTTCCATGTATTTATACCAAGTAGGGTGGGCCCCAGACGAAATCACCTTTTCCTAGTCGAAATAAGATATTTACTCTGTAAAAAATACACAGGCGCGCCGCATGGGGAGACACGCCATGCGGGGCATTAGTTGGGAAAATCTCGAGAGTTAATTTCTTACAGACAACAGGAAAATGGGCAGTTGTGGTTCCCCACACGCCGCGGCAGTGGGGATTTATCAGAATACATATGTTTCTTGCGTTTTGATGTCCAGACTTGATCCTCGATCCCCGAACACGATCTCGGCTTATTCCCTTAGGCTTTTACTCAGACTTCAAAGCTGCAAATCACTCAAATATATTTCGTAACATCTGCATAGCTCGAAATCACTCCTACAAGGCATAAAACACACAATAAGTGCAAAACTGTAGTAATTAAAGCTCAAAATGAATAAAGTGCAGTAAATTAGAGTGCAATAAGCGACTAAAATACGAGATTATAGCCTACCATCAACACCTCACACTTAAACCATTGCTCGTCCTCGAGCAATCAGACTACACTTCATATAGACACGACCTTTTTCAACAACTCTCCTAACTCATTACACCAGGAATATTTAAAACAGATTAAGTACAATACCGTAACATCCTAGACTCCAGATTTGACTCAAAAGCACCACACATTATTTATAACCCGCTCACTTACTCTAACACATAGGTCAACGACATTACCTTTCCTTCATGAATCAAGTACCCACACACAACAATAAAGAGTAGTTCCACACACAATAAAATTTAAGAACAAATTGGAACTCAAGATAGAAAGAATTCACTCACTCTCAGAAACAACATTCATATGCCACAAAAGACGTACCATAGGCTTGCCCGCAGTGTACTACTCTACTAATTGAGCTCATTCAGTCAAGGATCAAGTAGCATTTTAATTGGTTGTAATGTAAGTTGTGGGACAGGTAGGATACATTTAGATATAAGATTGACTACACCTCCCTAAGCACTTTTATACATATACATTAACAATTCAAAACCCCATACTTATATCAAACCATAACTCCACCTTCATATCAATATACATTGACTCCCTACTTCTTTAAGCACAATTACATCAAGATTCACCACTATCAACGAATATTTTGCACAACAATACAACATTTTGTTTTTCAATTCAAGTGGCTCTTACTTTTTCAATACAGTGCACCTTTCTCCTTATTTCATTAGTTCCATTCAAAAGCCAAACCAACCACCCTACACTTCACTTTTACAAAGTTTATATAAAATTCAAGTACTCACGAGAGGTAAAAGGTTCAAATAGATGGTCAATTCAAACAAATGGGTAAAGCTTATAATGTGGTTGCCAAAGAAACAAGATTACAGGCTCAAACGGGGTTAACTAAGATACATAACAATTAGGTGGGTAAAAGCATATAACTGGCTCAACAAAGAATGCCTAGATCACTTCCAAGACTGAATAAAACTACTATTTCGCTTTGCAAACACACGGGGCAAGTTCTAGACATCAAATGCAATGCACATAATAATACAAAACCTCACACCCACATGGCACATAACTCACTCAGGATCGAACTCATCAAGACACTCTAGTAAAAGCAGTTTAGCAAACTTAAGATCATACAATTTAAGGTACTTATACAAGAGTCAAAAATTGAACCTAAATGTCACACTAAAGCACTCACTATTCTCAAGGTATAATAAAGTTAAGATATATTCCTTTCAATTCAAATCATAGCACAAGGTTTTCTACTCCTAACAAAAATAAAAACTAACTATACTTGGTTCAAATAAAACCCTTGGAAAAGAACCGCGGCACAAAAAAAAATCAAGGGGTAATTATTACACTACCTAACAAAATACAATCTTTTTGTCTTTTTTCTTTTGACTTTAATCCCTCAAAAATCTATCGGTGATATCCATCGTCATGAAAAATCAAAAATTTTGGTATTTTTATGTTTTTTCAATTTTTTTTAATCTCTAACTACTCAAACAAAAACTAAACTAACACATATACATACAACATACAATTATCCCCTATCACACACTTTAAGTTGTGGCATGTCCCCATGACACACAATTAAAAAGCATAAGGTAAAAAAAACTTCCCTGACTATCTAGTCAGGATCTGAGTCGAAATCGGGATCCATTCCTCGCCTTCGAACTAATGCGCACATCCACGCAGACAACTTCTTCTCCGCCTTCTTGGGGTTCACCCCACACTCATCTTTATCACTCGCCGCAGACTTCTCTTTTGAGCCCTTCACTTTCTACTCAACACTTGCAGCTGTCTCTCCTTTTTCACCCCCGTTTCTACATTCATCTCGAAAGTTACAGTCTCCTCACCCACTCTGAGCATGAGCTTTCTCTCATGTATATCTAATATTGATCTACCTGTTGCTAAGAATGCTCTTCCTAAGATGAGGAAGACCTATTTGTTCTCCTTCATATTCACTACTATAAAATCTACAGGAAATACGAACTTATCTACCCGAACTAAGACATCATCCACTATCCCCCTCGGGTATCAGAGTCGTTTGGTCTGCCAACTGCAAAGATATTGGCACTGACCTTATCTCTTCAATTTCCATCTCTAGTTTCCTGTAAATAGATAGAGGCATTAAGTTAATTGAGGCACCAGAATCACATAAAGATTTATCAAAATTAATAGAGCCCAAAGAGCAAGGTATAGTAAAACTCCCTGGATTTCCACACTTTTGTGGGAGTTTGTTTTGCAATATCGCACTGCAATGCTCTGTGAGCTTGACCACTGAGGTCTCTTCTATCTTCCTCTTTTTGTCAAGATCTCCTTCAAGAATTTGGCATAAGCTGGTATTTGGGAGAGCACTTCTATGAATGGCAAATTTACATTAACCTGTTTCGGCATATCCAAAAATCTCTCAAATTCTTGTCCAACTTTTCTTTATATAGCTTTTGAGGAAAAGGTAGAGCATGCATATGCTCGCTCTCATTAGATTCATCCCTTCTCGAAGTTTCCTCCTTCTTTTTGTCAGCTCCCTTCTTTCCTTTCTTCTTCTTATCAATATTATTCTTCAGTTGCTCCCCATTTTCCTTTTCAAGTACCACCTCTTTTTGGATTGGAGTGGTATCTTTCAACACTTGCCCGCTTCTCAAGGTCACAACATTTACTGTTTCTTTGGGATTTCTCTCAGTATCAGCTGGCAAAGTACATGGGACTCTCTCATATAATATTATTACAACCTGTCCCACTTGTCTCTCCAAGTTTCGAAAACCAATGCCCAATTTTTTGATAGCTTCCTTGTGAGCGTCCAATCTCATCTGTCTATATAATGAAGGCCTTTATTAAATCTTCTAGACCAAGCTGATTGGACTATTGAGCCTGAAACTGCTAGCTTTGTTGATTTTGGAAGACTGGAGCTCCTTGTCCCTGAGGTCTAGAGTTATTTTGTTGCCACACATTTGCCGTAACTCCAGGTGAACTCCATGAAAACCCGGGGTGCCTCTAACCCATTGCAATATAATTTCCCACAGCATCCACTTCCTCAGTTGAGGCTTGACACTCATGAGTAGGATGCCATTTTTCACATATATCACAAGCTGCATGAGGCTCACTTTGTATTGTATCTAAGGTCGGGTTTCGTATTTCTTTAGCCATAGCATCAAGCTGTACCTGCACAGATGTGTTAGCATCAACCTGGTGAACACCTATCGATATTCTTCTTTCAGTACTCTCAGAAGGCCACTGATTTCCATCTTCAGACAACTTATCAAGAATTGTGACTATCTCCTCTAGAGTCTTCTTCGTCAAAGGGCCTCCAACTGCATTTCTCAATGTTCTACGTGACGCCGGTGTCAATCCATCCCAAAAGTCCTGGAGTTGCATCTAGAGTTCAATTCCGCTATGTTGACACTTTCTGACTATTTCCTTAAACCTCTCCAAGCTTCAAACAGAATCTCGGTATCTTTCTGGCAGAAGTTATGGATTTTTCTTCTAAACTTGCTTGTCTTAGCTGATGAGAAATATTTATCAAGAAATTTTCTGGTCATCTCATCCCATGTTCGAATCGATCTATTAGGTAAGCTTCGAAGCCACTGCTTTGCATCATCTTTGAGTGTGAAGGGGAATGCCCTTAAGTAAACTATATCTTGTGACACACCATTATATTGAAAAGTATTCATAATTTCTCCTCGAAGTCCATTAGATGGTTGTTTGGATCTTCGTTCATCTTTCCTCTGAAGACACAAGAGTTTTGAAGGGTTTGGAGCAACCCTTGCTTCAATTCGAAATTATTAGATGCAATTGGAGATGGTCGAACACTGGAAAATCCTTGATTGTAGACCGGTCTATCATAATCGCCAAGTGGTCTCCCAAGCAAGGGTTGATTTTTCTTAAGTCTGAGACCTCTCTATTCTTCATAGATGTTCTGCGCATCTCTAATAGATGCTTCCTCAGCATCCCGTGCAGCTTGTTCTCTTCGTTGGGCTGCTTCTCTCGCAGCCAAATCTTAATTACCTTCACCGTTTCCAGCCATAAGTTCTTTGGTTAAGGATTGCCCAACCTTTTCTGTTGTCTCAATGAGATTTATTTCCTTCTTCAGCTGTCGCAGTTGTTTCTCAATTTCTGGCTCGTATGGTAGCACTTCCTTCGCAGAAGTTCTAGTCATGCACCACTCTGAACCTGTAACCTGCGTACAGTCAAAGAACACCAACCGTAAAAAAGGAAAAATAAAATAAAATAAAAAGAAAAATTCCTGAATTAACACCACAAACTATTTCAAACACTATTGACTGCCAATCCCCGGCAACGATGCCAAAATTTGACGAGCGCAAAATACCACTTTAATTATGCTCGCTAGTCAAAGATAGTATAGTATAATATCATATCTATATGGATTGGAGTTAAACAATATTTTCATAGTTTCTCGCTTGATTGCTATCCAGGAGAATCAACAATTATGGTTTATATTATTTCTAACTAAAATTAACTAAGAATCTAAAACTATTGACTAATAACAATCGAAACAAAGGTAAGCAAGGAAAATATCAGTGGGAGAAAAACATGGGTTGATAGGATATGTGCAAGATAATTATTTGGGATCTAACTCTAGATAATTCACTTCTAATATTTAAGCGAGTCTCTTGAATTCACTAAATTATTAGTTCAAACGTTTAGTAGAAACTCTTCTCTCGATTAAGTCTCAACCTCACGAGATGAACCAATTTAAGCATGTGAAGATATGCAAGAATGCGTAGTGAATTGGTCTTTAGGATAAACTCTCTTGATTATTCTACTAACTAGGTTTAATCAATGATTCAACTGGCCTCTTTTGATTACTAAGAAGAATTAATGAAATGTCACGATTCAAAAATCTCACATGTCGTGATGGCGCCTATCTCAATACTAGGCAAGACGATAACATAAATAACCCACAATTTCTTTTAAATACTGAAAACATAATAATTAAGTTTAGGGGTAAACCCCAAAAACATTAAAAATAAACATACTCCCAAAACCTGGTATCACTGAGTACATGAGTATCTATACATTACAAGTATGGAAATGTGGTCTATAATAATCTGAGACTAAATAAAATAAACAAAAGGGTAGGGAAGGAGAGACAAAGTCTGCGAAACATGGCAGCTACCTCTGAATCTCCGAAAAATCGACTATGTGAAAGAATCAATACCCACTGTATCCGGGATCACCTGGATTTGCACACGAAGTGCAGGGTGTAGTATGAGTACAACCAACTCAGTAAATAACAATAATAAATAAAGAACTGAAAGTAGTGACGAGCTTCTCAACTAAGTCCAAATACAGTACTTTCCAATATAAAAGAGTAGGCATGCTCTCAAGTTCAACATTTAAGATTTCACTGAAATTTCATATCAAGTTTGACCGAAACAGAAAATAATGTTTTTCCGAAATTTCCAAAAATAATGATATATGCCAACTGAAATGAAGAAAATAATGAAATCAATGCATTCTCTTAGAGTAACAGTCACTCAGTCATCCCATTCACTCCAACTTCACAGTCACTCTTTCCTCATAGTCACTCATCACTCGGCACTCGGCACTCGACACTCGTACTCAGTAGGTACCTGCGCTCACTGTGGGTGTGTACAGACTCCGGAGGGGCTCCTTAAACCCAAGCGCTATATCAAGCCAATCATGGCATAAATCAATAAAAACATGTTGTGGCGTGCAACCCGATCCATAAATATCCTCACAATTAGTCCCTCGGCCTCACTCAGTCATCAACCTCTCTAGTTTCTTGGGCTCTCAGAAATCATGATAATCAGCCCAAAATTTGATAATATGATGTTTTAATAAATAGCAAAAGAGACTGAGATATGATGTGAAATGAATAAACATGACTGAGTGTGAAATTACAATTTTGAACATATAATTCAACCACAGAAATGACCCCAATGGGTACCAATAATAACAGCATATGTCTAAGTATGATTTTTAATACGAGTCTCAGCTCCATTTTCCCTAACACGTAGAGAATGTACGGATATCAACAGATAATTCAACTATATAGTCCCATGTAATTTGACCAAGTCACAATTCCTACAGTGCACACCCACACACCCGTAACCTAGCATGTGCGTTGCCTCAAAACCAATCACATAATACATATTCCAGGGTTTCATACCCTCAAGACCAAATTTAAAGCTGTTACTTACCTCCAACCGTGTAATTCTTTATTCTGCAATGTCTTTTACTCATGAATTGGCCTCCAAACGCCTCGAATCTAGCCACAAATAATTTGATTCAGTCAATAAAATTTATTGGAATTAATTCCATAAGAAAATACTAATTTTCCAACAAAATCCGAAATTTAGCTCAACAATCGCCTGTGGGGGCCACGTCTCGGAACCCGGCAAAAGTTACAAATTCCAAAAGTCCATTCAACCACGAGTCTATCCATACTAATTTTACTTAATTCCGACATCAACTCGGCCGTCAAATCTCCAAATTAAATCAAGAAGGTTTTCTAATCTTTCAAACTTAATTCACCCATTAAATGTTAAAAACAACCATGGATTCGAGTAATTTGACCAATAATGAGTTAAGAACACTTACCCCATTGGTTTCCTTGAAAATCTCCCAAATATTGCCTCTTCCCGAGCTCCAATCCGTCAAAAATGGAAAATGGGACTTCGTCCCATTTTCAGAACTTAAACTTTCAGTCCAGACCTCTCTTCTTCGCGAACGCAACAGGTCCCTCGCGTTCGCGAAGCACAAAATAGTGCTGCCCAACCTTGCTCTTCGCGAAAACGACACACTGCTCGCGAACGTGATGCTTTACCGAGCTCTTCTTCACGAACATGCCAAGTCCAAATATGATCCGTTAACCTCCTGAAACTCACCCGAGGCCCCTGGGACCTCAACCAAACATACCGTTAAGTCCCATAACATCATACGAACTTAGTCGAACCCTCTAATTACCTCAAACAACGCTAAAATCACGAATCATACCCAATTCAAGCCTAATGACGAAATTTCAAGTTTCCAAAAATGACGTCGGAACCTATCAAATCATGTCCAATTGACCTCAAATTTTTCACACAAGTCATAAATGACATAATGGACTTATTAAAATTTTCATAATCGTATTTCGACCCCGATATCAAAAAGTCAACCCCCGGTCAAACTTCTCGAAAATTCGACTTTCGCCATTTCAAGCCTAATTCCACTACAGGCCTCCAAATAATTTTTCGGACATGCTCCTAAGTCCAAAATCATCATACGGAACTATTGGAACCATCAGAATTAAATTCTGAGGTCGTTTACATATAAGTCAATATCCGGCTAACTTTTCCAACTTAAGTTTTCAATTAAGAGACTAAGTATCTCATTTCACTCCGAAATACTTCCGAACCCAAACCAACTAACCTCGTAAGTTATAAAACAAGCATAAACTGAGCAGTAAATGGGGAACATGGTTATAATACTCAAAACAATCAGCCGGGTCGTTACATTCCCCCCTATTAAACAAATATTCGTCCTCGAACGGGTTTAGAATCATACTTGGAATCTCAAATAGGTGTGGATATTTGCTCCGCATCTCCTGCTCAATCTCCCAAGTAGCTTCTTTGACTGGTTGGCCTCTCCACTATACCTTTACTGATGCTATGTTCTTTGACCTCAGCATTCAAACCTATCGGTCTAAAATAGCCACCAGCTCCACATCATAAGTCAAATTACCGTCCAGATGCACTGTACTGAAATCCAGAATATGAGACGGATCCCCGACATATTTTCGGAGCATGGATACATGGAATACTGGATGAACACCTGATAGACTAGGCGGCAAAGCAAGTTCATAAGCCACCTCTCCAATTTTCTTAAGTATCTGAAAAGGCCCAATATACCGAGGGCTCAACTTGCCCTTCTTCCCGAACCTTAACACACCCTTCATGGGTGAAATCTTGAGCAGAACCTTCTCCCCAACCATGTAAGCAACGTCACGGACCTTTCGGTCGACATAACTCTTTTGTCTAGACTGCATCGTGCGAAGTCACTCTTGAATCAATTTAACCTTCTCCAAAGCATCCTGAACCAAATCAGTACCCAATAGTCTAGTCTTACCAGGCTCAAACCAACTCACCAGAGACCGACACCGTCTCCCATATAAAGCCTTATACAAAGCCATCTGAATGCTCGATTGGTAGCTGTTATTGTAAGAAAATTTTACTAGTGGCAGAAATTGATCCCAAGAACCTCCAAAATCAATGACACAAGCGCGTAGCATATCCTCCAATATCAGAATAGTGTGCTCGGACTGTCCGTCCGTCTGAGGGTGAAATGTTGTACTCAACTGAACCTGTGTGCCCAATTCTCGCTGCACTGCTCTCCAAAACTGTGATGTAAATAGCGTGCCCCGATCTGATATGATGGACACTGGCACATCGTGTAGGCAAACAATCTCGCGGATATAAATCTCAGCCAACCATTCCGAAGAATAATTAGTACCAATTGGAATAAAATGCGTAGATTTGGTCAATCGATCCACAATTACCCAAACAACATCAAACTTCCTCAATGTCCGTGGGAGCCCAACTACAAAGTCCATAGTGATACACTCCCATTTCCACTCTAGAATTTCAAGTCTCTGAAGTAATCCTCCCAGTTCTCGGATGCTCGTACTTTACCTGTTGACAATTTAAACACCGAGCTACAAACCCAACTATATCCTTTTTCATTCGCCTCCACCAATAGTGTTGCCTCAAATCATGATACATCTTCGCGGCACCCGGATGAATGGAGTACCATGAACTGTGAGCTTCCTGGAGAATCAACTCACGCGAACCATCTACATTAGGCACACATAGCCTGCCCTGCATCCATAATACACTGTCATCTCCAATAGTGACCTCTTTGGCATCACCGTGTTGAACCGTGTCCTTAATGACAAGCAGATGGGGATCATCATACTAGCGCTTTCTCATGCGATCATATAAAGAAGGCCGAGAAACCACACAAGCCAAACTCGATTCGGCTCGGAAACATCCAATATAACAAACTGGTTGGCCAAGGCCTAAACATCCAAGGTTAAAGGCCTCTCTGCTACCGGTAAGTATGCTAAGCTACCCAAACTCTCTGCCTTACGAATCAAGGCATCGACCACCATATTGGCCTCTCGGGGATGATAGAGAACGGTGATATCATAATCCTTAAGCAACTCTAACCACCTTCGCTGTCTCAAATTAAGATCCTTCTGTTTAAACAGATATTGTAGACTCCGATGATCGGTATAAACCTCACAATAGACACCGTATAAGTAATGCCGCCAAATTTTCAAGGCATGAACAATAGATGCTAACTCAAGGTCGTGGACCAGATAATTATTCTCATATATCTTTAACTGTCTGAACGCATAGGCAATCACCCTACCGTCTTGTATAAGCACTAAGCATTGCGCCAAGATCAATACGCGACGCATCACAATACACAGTATAAGACCCTGAACCTGTAGGCAACATCAATACTGGAGCTGTAGTCAAAACTGTCTTGAGCTTCTGAAAGCTCTCTTCAAATTCATCTGACCACCTGAACGGAGTACCTTTCTAGGTCAATTTAGTCATAAGCGATGCAATAGACGAGAAATCTTCCACGAAGCGACGATAATAACCGGCCAAGATGAGAAAACTCTGAATCTCAGTAACTGAATATGGCCTGGGCCAACTCTGAACTACCTCTATTTTCTTCGGATCCACCTTAATCCCTTCACAGGACACTATGTGTCCCAAGAATGCCACCGAGTTAAGCCAGAACTCACACTTAGAAAATTTGGCATAAAGTTTCTCCTCTCTCAGCCTCTGCAATACAATACCCAAGTGTTGTGAATGCTCCTCCCGGCCACGTGAGTACACCATTATATCATCAATAAATACCACGATAAATGAGTCAAGATACGGCTGGAAAACACTATTCATCAAGTGCATAAATGTTGATGGGCCATTGGTTAACCCAAAAGACATCACAATAAATTCATAATGGCCATAACGAGTCCTGAATGTCATCTTTAGAATATTCGAATCCCGAATTTTCAACTGGTGATACCCGGATCTCAAATCAATTTTGGAGAATACCCTCGCTCTCTGAAATTGGTTAAATAAATCATCAATACGCGGCAAAGGATACTTATTCTTGATTGCAACTTTGTTCAACTGCATGTAATCGATACACATTCACATAGTACTATCTTTCTTTTTCACAAATAGAACCGGTACACCCCATGGCGATACACTAAGCCTAATAAACCCCTTATCAAGAAGTTCCTGAAGTTGCTCTTTCAATTCTTTTAACTCGGCTGGTGCCATACGATACGGAGGAATATAAATGGGCTGAGTGCCCGACACCAAATCAATACCGAAATCAATATCTCTGTCGGGTGGCATACTCGGAAGATCTGCAGGAAATATATTCAGAAAGTCTCGTACTACCAGTACCAAATCAATAGTAGGAATATATGCATCAACATCTCTCACAAAGGACAAATATGCCAAACACCCCTTCTAAACCATACGTTGGGCCTTCAAATAAGAAATTACCCCGCTAGGAACAAAATCTAGAGAACCTCTCCATTCAACCTTTGGCAACCCCGACATCGCCAACGTTACAGTTTTTGCGTGACAATCCATAATAGCATGACATGGAGACAACCAATCCATACCCAGAATTACATCGAAATCAACCATACCGAGTAATAAAAGATCAACTTTAGTCTCCAGTTCCCCAATAGTTACCACACATGACCGATACACACGGTCCATGATAATAATATCACTCGTCAGCGTAGATACACGAACAGGTGAACCTAAGGACTCATGGGGCATATCTAAATAATGAGCAAAATACAATGATACATATGAATATGTGGAATCACGGACAAATAATATAGAAGCCTCTCTGTGGCACACTGAAACAATACATATGATCATTGTATCTGAAGCAACAGCATTTGGCCTGGCAGGAAAATCATAAAATCGGGCCTGACCACCACCTGATTGGCATCCCCCTCTTAGGCGACCCCTAGCTGACTGACCCCCACCCTGAGCTGGTTGGGCTGGTGGTGAAGTAACTGGTGCTGAAGTCATAGTCTGACTTCTCTGTTGCACTGGACCTCCTGAGCGACGAGGTCATTGTCTCCACATATGGCCAAATTCCCCGCACTCAAAGCAGCTCCCCGGTACTGGTGGTGGCACTGACTGAATCGGGGCCCGAGAACCAGAATAACTGCTAGAAGCACCCGGTGCAAATAAACCCTGAACTGAAGGAGCACGAGACGAACTTTGGGCTGGCAGGGCACTGAGAGATGACTGACCCTGATGAGAACTATATGAACCCTGGCTGGATGATACACTACGGTGAACTGGATGACCCGCCTAAGTGTGTCTGTAAGAACAACCCCTACCGCGGTAAAACTGACCCCCTGAAGGAACACCGCTGAAATCACTTGGACCATGAGGCCTCTTAGCCTCCCTCTCTACATGCTCTTAGCTACGTACCATCTCTATCTGCCGAGTAATGTCAACTACCTTATCAAAAGTAGCACCAGATACTCTCTTCCGAGTCATAAGTAACCGTAGCTGATATGTGAGGCCATCAATGAACCTCCTAATCCTTTCCCTATTAGTGGGAACCAACCAAATTGCGTGACGAGCCAACTCCGAAAATCTCATCTCGTACTGCGTCATAGACATACCATCCTAACGTAACTGCTCAAACTGTCTGCACAGCTTCTCTCTGTGAGACTGCGGCACAAACTTCTCCAAAAGGAGAACGGAGAATTCCTGCCATATAAGTGGTACTGCACCAACCGGTCTGCGTCTCTCAGAAGCCTCCTACAATCTGAAGGCAGTCCCAGAAAGCTGAAATGTAGTGAACGAGACCCTACTGGTATCCAAAATACTCGTTGTTCACAGCATCCGCTGACACTTATCCAAAAATCCCTAAGCATCCTCTGACTCAGCACCGCTAAATGATGGAGGTCGAAGCCTCCCAAATCTCTCAAGTCTCCTCTGCTCATCATCTGCATAACAGGGACTACCTGGGCTTGAGCGGCTGCAACTTGCTGGACTGGTAGTGCCCTCGGTATCTGAGGTACCTGTACTACCTGATCTGGAATATGGGCAACATGGGTATGAGTACCTCTCCCGGCCTGAGAAGTGGCAGGTGCGGCCTGAGCCGAAACCACCTAAGCAAGGCCAGTGAAAACTGTTAATATCCGGGCCAAAGTCTCCTGAAGACCTGGAATCTCAATGGGCACAGTTGGTGCCTCAGCTTGTCCAGTCGGCTCAGCTAAATCTGGAATCTGCTCCTAAGCTGGAGCAACTAGTATTATTGTTGGTGCTACTCCAACTGTTGTATGAGCGACACCTCGACCTCTACCTCGGCCCTAGCCTCTACCACAACCCCGACCTCTCGCGGCCCTAACTGGTGGCTGACCGTCTGATCCGGTAGTACGTGTTCTCACCATCTGTGAGAGAATAAAATAACAGAAATTTAGTTTCCGGAATCAACAAATTCGCACGATAGAATACAAAAAAGTGAAATTTTCCTAAGGGTTAGGCAGCTTCTCGAAGATAAGTACAGGCGTTTCTGTACCGATCCGCAAGACTCTACTAAACCTGCTCATGACTCGTGAGACCTATGTAACCTAGGCTCTGGTACCAACTTGTCACGACCCAAAAATCTCACCTGTCGTAATGGTGCCTATCTCAATACTAGGCAAATCGACAACATCAATAACCCACAATTTCTTTTAAATACTGAAAACATAATAATTAAGTTTAGGGGTAAACCCCACAATTATTAGAAATAAACATACTCACAAAATCCGGTATCACTGAGTACATGAGCATCTATACATTACAAGTCTGGAAAACATGGTAGATAATAATCTGAGACCTAGTACAATAAACAAAAGGGTAGGGAAGGAGAGACAAAGTCTGCGAAACATGGCAGCTACCTCTGAATCTCCGAAAAATTGACTGTGTGAAAGAATCAACACCCACTGTATGCGGGATCACCTGGATCTGCACACGAAGTGCAAGGTGTAGTATGAGTACAAACAACTCAGTAAATAATAATAATAAATAAAGAATTGAAAGTAGTGACGAGCTTCTCAGCTAAGTCCAAATACAGTACTTTCCAATATAAAAGAGTAGGCATGCTCTCAAGTTCTACATTTAAGATTTCACTAAAATTTCATATCAAGTTTGACTGAAATAGAAAATAATGTTTTTCCGAAATTTTCAAAAATAGTGATATATGACAGCTGAAATGCAGCAAATAATGAAATCAATGCATACTCTCAGAGTAACAGTCACCGAGTCCCCCCATTCACTCCAACCTCACAGTCACTCTTTCCTCACAGTCGCTCATTCCTCACAGTCACTCATCACTCGGCACTCGCACTCAGTAGGTACCTGCACTCGCTGGGGGGTGTACAGACTCCGGAGGGGCTCCTTCAGCCCAAGCGCTATATCAAGCCAATCATGGCATAAATCAATAAAAACATGCTGCGATGTGCAACCCGATCCATAAATATCCTCACAATTAGGCCCTCGGCCCCACCCAGTAATCAACCTCTCCAGTCTCCCGGGCTCTCAAAAATCATGATAATCAACCCAAAATTTGATAATATGATGTTTTAATAAATAGCAACAGAGACTGAGATATGATGTGAAATGAATAAACATGACTGAGTGTGAAATTACAATTTGAACATATAATTCAACCACAGAAATGACCCCAATGGGTACCAATAATAACAGCATATGTCTAACCATGATTTTTAATACGAGTCTCAGCTCCATTTTCTCTAACACGTAGAGAATGTATGGATATCAACAAATTATTCAATTATAGAGTTCCATGGAATTTGACCAAGTCACAATTCCTATGGTGCACGCCCAACGCCCGTCACCTAGCATGTGCGTCACCTCAAAACCAATCACACAATATATATTCTGGGGTTTCATACCCTCAGGACCAAATTTAAAATAGTTGATTACCTCAAGCTGAGTAATTCTTTATTCTACAATGTCTTTTCCTCATGAATTGCCCTCCAAATGCCTCGAATCTAGCCACAAATAATTCGATTCAGTCAATAAAATTTATTGGAATTAATTCCATAAGAAAAATCACCTATGGGGCCCAAGTCTCGGAACCCGACAAAAGTTATAAAATCTGAAAGCCCATTCAACCACGAATCTATCCATACCAATTTTACTTAATTCCGACATCAACTCGACCCTCAAATCTCCAAATTAAACCAAGAAGGTTTTCTAATCTTTCAAACTTAATTCACCCCTTAAATGTTAAAAACAACCATAGATTCGGGTAATTTGATCAATAATGAGTTAAGAACACTTACCCCGTTGCTTTCCTTGAAAATCTCCCAAAAATCGCCTCTTCCCGAGCTCAAATCCGTCAAAAATGGAAAATGGGACGAAGTCCCATTTTCAGAACTTAAACTTTCTGCCCAGACCTCTCTTCTTCGCGAACGCGACAGGTCCCTCACGTTCGCGAAACACAAAATCGTGCTGCCCAACCTTGCTCTTCGCGAACGCGAGACACTGCTCGCGAACGTGATGCTTTACCGAGCTCTTCTTCGCGAACGCGAAGGCAAAAACCCATGCCCACTATTTTTCCCCTTCGCAAACGCGATACCCAACCACGAACGCGATGAACAACCCAACTCCTCTACGCGATCGTGAGACCCCCTCGCGAACGCGAAAAAGGAAACCAGAAAAATACACCAGCAGTCTTCAGCCAATATGCCAAGTCCAAATATGATCTGTTAACCTCCCGAAACTCATACGAGGCCCCTAGGACCTCAACCAAACATACCGTCAAGTCCCATAACATCATACGAACTTAGTCAAACCCTCAAATGACCTCAAACAACACTAAAACCACGAATCATACCCCAATTCAAGCCTAATAAACTTTGAAATTTCAAGTTTTCACAAATGACGCCGGAACCTATCAAATCAAGTCTAATTGACCTCAAATTTTGAACATAAGTTTTAAATGACATAAAAAACATATTAAAGTTTTCAGAATCGAATTTCGATACCGATATCAAAAAGTCAACCCTCCGGTCAAACTTCTCAAAAATTCGACTTTCGCCATTTCAAGCCTAATTCCACTACGGACCTCCAAATAATTTTCCGGACACGCTCCTAAGTCCAAAATCAGCATACACAGCTATTGGAACCATCAGAATTAAATTTCGAGGTCGTTTACACATAAGTCAATATCCGGCCAACTTTTCCAACTTAAGTTTTCAATTAAGAGACTAAGTGTCTCATTTCACTCCGAAATCCTTCCTGACCCGAACCAACTAACCTGGTAAGTCATAAAATAACTGTAAAGCATAAATTGAGCAGTACATAGGGGAACGATGTTATAACACTCAAAACGACCGGTCGGGTCGTTACATAAACTCACCCAACAATATAATGCAAATATATCACAAGTTATGCCTCTCTCGATTACATGAATAATTGAATATAGATGCAACAGTTAACTCATCCAAAAAGCTTCATTACATAAAACTAGAGTTATAATCCACAAACAATCATCAATAAACCAAATCCATCAAACCCTAAAGGGAACTACTCCATAGATATGGAGCAAATAATCACAAATAAGTTTAAAGTAAATGAAGGCATAAATTCAATCCAAACTCGGGTCTTGAGTGAGGAAGGAATGATGAAATCCTTGTGCTTTTGTTCTTCCAACTCCTCCTTAGCCTCCTTAGGTCGAATATGTGTCAAAAGTCCAGCAAATAATATTCTTCGTGTATTTATACCAAGTAGGGTGGGGCCTAGACGAAATCATATTTTCCTAGTCGAAATAGGATATTTACTCTGTAAAAAATACACAGGCGCGCCGCATGGGGAGACGCGACATGCGTGGCATTAGTTGGGAAAATCTAGAGAGTTAATTTCTGATAGACAACAGGAAAATGGGCAGTTGTGGTGCCCCACACGCCGCGGCAATGGGGATTTATCAGAGTACAGATTTTTCTTGCGTTTTGACGTCCAGACTTGATCCTCGACCCCCGAACACGATCCCGGCTTATTCCCTTAGGCTTTTACTCATACTTCAAAGCTCCAAATCACTCAAATATATTTCATAACATCTGCATAGCTCGGAATCACTCCTACAAGGCATAAAACACACAATAAGTGCAAAACTCTAGCAATTAAAGCTCAAAACAAATAAGGTGCAGTAAATTAGAGTGCAATAAGTGACTAAAATACGAGATTATAACCTACCATCATAAACCAAATAAAAAAAAACTCACTCGGTGGCATGATGCTCGACTATATCGAGACATATAAGTGGGACCGAAGACATCCACATAGCTCGACCGCGGGAGAAATAACCTGGCAATCCAGCTATGAGCACGTCACTGTTGGGCCTCCATATGAACTATTTATTAAACACAATAATCATGAGTAAACACAAGACATATCAAGTCATGCCAAGTAAACTTAAGTATATATGTACCTGAGCGTCTTCAAGTAAATCTAACAGATCCCTGTAATAAGGGAGATGATGTCGAGCCTCGACCTTGGGGGCGTGACCTAGCCTATCTACCCATCTCCTAGCTGTTTGGAGAAACGCTGGGGGTGGTGCATTTGGAGCTATCGGTGGCAGATGTGGCTGGAACCGCTCCCAGGTCCAAACCTAATATTGATTGTGGACGTAATATTTAAGTTTTTTTTTATTATCTCTATTATAATCATGAAAAGAATTGACTATGTTATCACTTGCAGCAACTGTATAAAACCGTCAACGTCTCTCACAGTGTCCATGGACGACCGGCACAGCTGCCTATAAAGGTAAGCTAGAACAGCTCTACCCCAGTTGTAACCAGGTAACTCATATAGCCGCTCCAAATGATGTAGAAATCGCAAGCTAACTAGGTTTCCCGAAGTGTTCGAAAACAGAATACCACCAAACATCATCATCAGCAACAACCTCGTCTGCCAATCGATATCCTCTGGCGATGAGTCATCAGTAATCTCCGTATGTAGCGCCACCAGATGCTGCCTAACGGGCAGCAACTGCAATCGACTGGCACCACTCAAAGCAGTCGGCTCCGCAAGCTGGAAACCGGTGAGCCTCTGCAACATATATAGGTAGTTCTCTCCCGTATAGTCGCTAAGAGCAAATGGGTAAGCTACAAGCATACCATCAACGGGCAACCCGAATAGAGCCTCCACGTCCTCTAGCGTGATGGTAGCCTCGCCGATAAGTAGATGAAATGTGTGTGTCTCCGGTCGCCACCGCTCTATCATAGCCATGATAAGGGCCCAGTCGAACTGCAATTGTCCGATCTCTATAATCCGATAAAACCCCATCAGTTGAAGGCGTCTAATTGTATGGGGATGAAGTGGGTGGTCCCTAATGAACTCCCAAAGATCGTCTATACGTCCGGGGTAGAAGATTTGGGACAGATACTATCCATCCCAGATGTGTGAAGACCTATGGTTGCCCCTTGAGCAACAGTAGCTCTCGAACAACAGGTCCAGGATGCACAAGGGGAAGCTCCATGACAATGTTTGTAAATTGAACAATATTAATTAAAGTATTTTTTTGTTTAATCGTTTAACATCTTTAAATATATTGCAATATTTTTTATATTAATATTTAATCGATAAATTTTCTATATTATTACTTAGGTTGATACATTTTTTATATTATTATTATTATTATTATTATTATTATTATTTTATATGTTAGTTTCTTGTATTTTTGACTAAAATTCGGCAGGGATTTGTTTGAACTATCATTTTTTTTTTCCAGATATTTTTGGATTATAAGAGAATTAAATATTTAATTTTCATAACTAATCATGATATATTTAATAATTATTCATATAAATATACGTAGGCTGATAATTTTTTTTATATTATTATTTCATATGTTAGTTTCTTACATTTTTGACTAAAATTTGGCAGGATTTTGTTTGAACTGTCATCTATTTTTCAGATATTTTGGGGTTATAAGATAATTAAATACTTAATTTTCATAACTAATCAAGATATATTTAATAATTATTCATATAAAAAATACTACAACCTTAATACTAAATAATATTCAATTCATTTCATTCGTAACGATTTGTTTGTTAACTTTTATATTTTGCCCAAAGAATCCAGTACCGTCTCTCTTGTAATGTCAACTAATTATTTTATGATTCATCTAATATTTGATATTTATCTAGTAATACATTTAATTCATAATTAAGTGCTCTAACCGAGTTAGTTAATGAGGGCACGTAGTTTTTATTATATACTAAAGAATCCTAAAGACAAAGTCACACTACTCTAAATGGTACATAGTTAGTTAACGAGGGCACACAATCAATTACCATAAGCTAAAATTTATTATTAATTTTACTATGCTAAAGGGCACTACATAACAATTAAAGGCACAAAATAACACTAAAGGGTACTAAACAACAATAAAGTCACTGGTTATTACACGTACAACACTAAAGTCACATATAACACTAATTATTCAATAAAATAATAATATATATTTTTTATAATTTTTTAGTACATAAATAAACTAATTCGGATAAAAAATAAAAAAATAATTATATCACAAAAAGCATACAATACTGTAAAAATAACTAATTAGTACTTTATATACATGAGTTTTACTAAAAAATGAGTCGGAATACCTCAATTTAGAGTTTTTTTAATTGTGAAAAATTGATGATCTGACCACCGAAACCAGCAATAGAAGAGATCCACTACACGGCAACGCCTTGGATCTGGTGTTAGCTCACTAAAATACAAAGGGGACACGATTTTTGGAAGACGGGTAGGCTCCAATGAAGATTTTTGCTTAAAAAATATGGGGGTGGGGTGGGGGGTGAGGGGGAGAGATCATTTGAAGGGTTCTGTCGCGAGGAAGATGGCTGGGCCATTTTTAATATAAGTATAGCGCACATGCGTTATACCTATTTGTCTTTTCAACTTGAGGTATAACACATCCCGTATATGCGTTATACTTATATTTTGACCGTCATTTAAAATTCAAATATATCGCATGGCTTGCATGCAGGGGCAGATGCAGAAGGTTAGCAACGGACGTAACTTTTGACGCGGAGTAAAATTTTATGTGTAAAAATTCTTTAAAATTGTAAAACTAATAAATATGAACTCATAACTTTAAAAATATAATGGGTTCAATGCTAGAAACTTTATAGTTGAACCCATAGAGTTTAAATCCTTGATCCGCCTATGCTTGCATGCGCTATACCTTAACGGACAAACGTGCCGTTATATAGCATTTCAACTCATGTATTTTATATATATTGGTCACCAATTGGTTTTTCACCTATTTTTGTGCTTTGAATAAAAAAAATAATACTTTGATTTCGGACTCGAATATGTATTAGGACAATTGAAGCTCTCAAACTATTAAAATGCATTTATAGGAAAGGACTGAAAACCAAAAGTTGGTTGATTTGAACTCCCTAGCATGCTTCTCCTGTAAGGTAGTACCGACCGGGTCTGTTTTATTTTTGCAGGCTGGTCCTAAATGCCTCAATTTTTGTAATCTTTGTCAAGCTCGCGCAAATTTCCATTGTCCTAACGGATGGAACTAGGGATGGGACTATGGACGGGCATATATCGGGTATAATAGATAGTCTGAATCGATAAAATATTATTGGGTTATTGATATCGGTTTATTACGTAAATAGTTCGATAATAGTTTAATATTATTTGACTATTGGGTTATCGGTTCGGGTCTCGATTTGCTCAATTTTATTAACGATTTAACCGATAACCCAATAAGTTTTAACAAAATATAATTTTACCCACTAAGTATATAAAGCCACCTTATGGCTTCATTCTCTCAATTCTTTCGGCAGTTACTCTTCATCTATAAGCCTTAATCTTTAGAGTAAGTTTTAAACGTATCTGAATCTCTCATCTTAATTCTTCTGTTAATATTTTTAGTTTTAAATTTTAAAGAATTAATTGTTCAAATTTTTAGTTTTTCTATTTTGTTGCGCTACTTCTTTAGTATTTACAAGATTAGTATTTTATTATTCTCTGTGAAGTATGTCCACCCGTAGTGAGGTAGTTAGTAAAATTAGATTGTTTAATGTCTTATTCCTTACTCCTACTAACTTATAACTTTGAAAATTGAGATCATTCATTGAGATTTTCAAATGCAAAGAAAGTTTTCTCTTCTAAAGTTTAAATTTAATCCTTCTTTTCTTAAGAAATCTCTTAACAGTATGATCACGATTTCTATAATAAAAACATGAAAATTTTGAACGTTTTTTATTCTTATCGGGTAAACCGATAAGGATCGATAACCGATATCTTAACGGTTCGGTTATCAATTTAGCATATTTATAAATCGATAACCGATATGTTAAGCGACAACATTCACAACCGAATCGTACCGACCGATGCCCAACCCCTAAATGGTAGCCCACCAAGTTAACAGCTTGTGAAATCGAAATCAAGAAAGATAAGCAAGATTTGGAAGGCATCAAAAGTTGAAACTATTTTTATATTTCCTCATGATCCCCGGATGTAGCTTTATTGTAGGTTAATTGAAGTCTTTCCTTGTCACAAAATGCTTTAAATTTTTTCATTCTTTTATAAAATTTGTAATCAAATCCTCTCCATGTTCCTATCCCAGGGGTAATCAAGGGCGGATCTAGAGCATTAAATATGAGTTTTAGGGAACCCAGTAATTCTTGTGTAGATTCTATATTTATATTAAGAAATTCACTAAATATTTATAAATATTTAAATGTGAACCCAATTATTATTGCATATTAATTTAAAATTATGATAGGAACTCATAAACTTGAGATCCTGGATTCGCTCAGGGGTAATGACATGCATATACTATACTTTATGTCATCGCATCAACCTGTACCGAATATATGTGTCATGGTCCTTGAAATGACAAAGCTAATAATAAGTGAGAGACAACATTCAGTTTAAAAGTTTTTTTTTTTTTAAAATACATTTTGTATCCCTGGGAGAAATCTTTGAACATTTAAAATAGATTGAACAAGAATTAATATGGACAGAAACATCATAATCTTAACCTGGACTTTCGTCATCAAAAGGCCAAGCAACATAATGAACTCTTCTACGACGTTATGTACAAAAAGTTTTTTTATTTTTCATGTAAAGATTAATTAAAAGATAATTAGTGAACTTCAATGATTGATAATTTGCTCGAGAAAGGTAATACCATTCTGATTTATGCAGGTCATGTCCTCTCTGAACTATATTCAATACTTCCTTGGATTTCATAGAGACTTCAGTTATATGGATTTCCCTTGGTTATCTTTTAAAGGTGAAATTATTGACCCTATTCGGAGCATTTCTCTAGTTTATAGTTTATTTTTTGCTATTATGTGAGATTTTTTTTTTTTTTTTGGGGGGTCAGACACGACTTACAAAAAGTATTTTTTGTGTCAAAACTTTTAGGCAATGATGAAAATGTCACAAAATCAAGTGTGTGTAAACTCTAATACAAAAGATTGTGTGTTGTTAATGCTCAAGTTGGGGAACTCGGTGCAGACGCACAATATCTGGAAAGAAAATTAGATACAAGTGAGGATAGCTTGCTTGGGAGTGAACTTACCCAATTAATGACACAAGTAATAATACATGTAAATAGCAATACGAATAACATCACTATATTTAAGATTTTTCGAAAAATAATTTTATTTTTACCAACAACAACAATTAGTATAATCCCACAAGTGGGGTGTGGGAAGGGTAGAATATACGCAACATTACCACTATCCTGACAGGGCAGAGAGACTATTTCCGATAGACCCTCGGCTAAAGAAGGTGAAAGAAGCCATGACAGCAAGTGATAGCAAGACAAATAATTAAAGAACTAAATTGAAGATAGCAACAGAGAATATGAAAGAGGTACCGATAATAAGTAAAATCAAGACAATATATTTAGAAAACTAAATCCAAGGCAGCAAACGGGAATATGAACGAAGTACTGCCAGCAAACTACGAAATTACCGATGGCAAGTAATAACAGAACAAGACGTGCGAATATAGCAAACTAAGGAAAAAAAGGATACCGTACTAGCACTACTACTATCAAACCATAGAAGACGAAAGGAAACGCACGACTACCTATTATCCTTCTACCCTAATCTTCAACCTCCACACCCTTCTATCTAGGGTCATGTCCTCAGTTAGCTCAAGCTGCATCATGTCCCGCCTGATCACTTCTCCCCGAGACTTCTTTGGCCTACCTCTACCTCTCCTCTCACCTCCCAAGGCCAACATCTCATATCTCTTGACTTAGGCATCTGCGCTTCTCCTTTTAACATGTCCGAACCATCTCAACTTCGTATCGCGCATCTTTGCCTCCGCAGTGGTCACTCACACCTTGTCCCGAATAACAACATTCCTAATTCTATCCAACCTAGTACGCCCACACATCTATATCAACATTGTCATTTCAGCTACTTTAATTTGCTGGACATGAAAGTTTTTGACTGACCAACACTCTGCCCCATGCAACATAGTCGATCTAACCACTACCTTGTAAAACTTACCCTTAAGTCTCAATGATACATTCTTATCACACGAGACACCGGAAGTGAGCCTCCACTTTATCCACCATGCTCCGATATAGTGTGTGACATCCTCATCTATATCCCCATAATTCTGAATTATAGACCCCAGATACTTGAAACTCTCTCTCCTGGGAATGACTTGCGTATCGAGCCCCACATCCCCGTGTGCCTCCTGGATAACACCGTTGAACTTGCACTCCAACTATTCTGTCTTGGACCTGCTCAACTTGAAACCCTTAAACTCCAGAGTATGTCTCCAGACTTCCAGCCTCTCGTTAACGCCACCTCACGTCTCATCAATGAGGATTATGTCATCCGCAAATAACAAGTACCAAGGCACCTTCCCTTGAATGTGTCGCGTCAATGAATCCATCGCCAGAGAAAACAAAAACGCGCTAAGTGCTGATCCCTAATGCAACCCCATTTCAACTAGAAAATATTCAGAGTCTCCTCGTGTTGTCCTAACCCGTGTCTTAGCTCCATCATACATGTTCTGAATCACTCTAATATACGCTACATAAACTCCTCTAGCCTCCAAACATCTCCATAGAACCTCTCTCGGGACTTTGTCATAACATCACTATATTTAAGAGTTTTCGGAAGATAATTTTATTTTTACCAAATACGTAAAACTTCGAATCATCTTATTAAGTAATTTGTGTTTACTTCCTATTCATATTTCGAAAAATATTCATTATCCTTTTCTTTAACCAAAAGCATGAATAACGATTTTCAATAAACATATTTATCCTTTTTTGAATTTCAATATATACAACTTTTTATTTGTAATTATCTTTTTACTTTTAATAAATTTATTTTAATATGCTGAGTTATGAATGTACCTCAGAGGGGTGTAAGTATAAAAAGTTTTGATTTTGAAATATAGAAAATACATATTATAGGAGTTTTTGGTGTAATTTACCCTTAAACTAAATTAGTATAATTTGCTGCATACTGGGGCTGAGTTTTTTCCTTTAAACAATATTCCTTTTCAGAATTAATTAATGGCAGTAGCTTTCACATATATACTAGGCGGACATCTCCACCAAACATAAACTGACCGCAGTGAAGTGAAGTGAATTGAAGTATTGAACTGAACTGTGACTTCTCAATTCAGTATCTGCCAATGGATCTCAATTATCTCTTCAACTCCCTTTTCCCCTTATGGACTTCGGTCAGCATTTTCTCTTCTCTCTTTACTCTCTATTCATATATGTGTAAATATCTTTTACTGATTTCATTCCTTTTTGTTGAATATAGGCTGCTATGTTACTCTCATTCTTTCTGTATTTAGCAACTGTTGGATCTATCCTACCCGGAAAACTTGTTCCTGGTGTGATTTTATCTGATGGAACTCGCCTCCATTACCGTTGCAATGGTAACCTATGTCTTTGTTTTTTTCTATATAATGTACATTGGTCTATATTTTCATGTTGGGTTTAAGTTATATGGGGAGCAAGAATTTGAAGATTATGGGTTCGAGATTCTAGTCTTTTTAAGTTAGTGGATACTAAATTAATAATTTATATATATATTCAATAAATATCTGAAGTCAAATGCACGATTTTTACCAAAGTTATTGGGTTCGACCGAACCAATAACCCGTATTCTAGCTCCGCCCAGCACAGACATGGTTACGATTTTTTTACGCCGTCAACTTACCATTTATTCTAGGTTACTAATCACAATGGCGGATGTATGTTATGGGTATGGATGCTCAAGCAGACATTACTTTTGGAGCCACAAACATTTATTTATATAGAAAAACTAATAATTCATACAATTATGTTACTTGAGCACCCAGTCTCAGCAGTAATTTTCAGATAAAAAAATAGTTGAGCACCCATGATATAAAAATTCTTGATCCGCCACTGACTAATCAATGCTATAAAGTAGAGTTACATGCGATTAACTTAATGTGACCTGATTGTGTAAAATATTTTTTACTGGTAGTGCATAGAGCTTAAGCTTCTTTCATGTTTCTCTATTTGTGCCAAGCTCAGATTGTAAATTTATTATTTTTATTTCAGGTTTGTTATCACTTTTGTTGTTGGTTTTGCTTCTTGGAGTTGGGGCACAGATGAATCTTGTTTCACCTACTGTGAGTGTGAAATGTTTCTATGTAGCAAAGGATTATACATTTTGGTCAGATTATGTAATTGTACCACTAGTTGCTATTCGGTTCATTTGCATTTCCTGTTCATAAAATTGTTTGAACAAATGTTGTTTGCAAAAAAAGCTTCTTATGGGGAAGCAAGGTACAATTTCTTGCCACACACTGTTGTATTGATGATATAGAGAATTTATATTCCGTGTTTCTCAAGTATCTCAATTCAGGTGGAACAAACTTCTATGTAGTTTCCTTTCCGTTGCATGTATGAGGTGTAGAGATTGAGCAGCTGTTTATGTCCCCGTGAACTTATTGTTCCTTGTAATAACACTGAATTTGGGATCTGGGGTTATAATATCAGTGGAAGAAGAAATAATTGTAACATTATATGGCTTTCTCATTTCAATTCAAAGGCTTCAACAGTAATGCTGTTTTTACTTCCAACTTCTGCAAAATCTATCTCTGGTTTTGCTCCTTTTTCAGAATCGTACTTTTAATTTTTTCTTGTGTTTGTTTTCTGTTGTTATCAATCTGATTTATCTTCGTTATCCCTGGAGAATAACTTGGTAAATTACAAAAAATGAAGAGGACAGATTCTGCTTTTGATGTGATTGCACGAATTGATTCATTATATAGCACCTTATCTGGCTCCAAAAAGTTGCTTCGCACACACTGTATCTTCAGATGTTGCTGAATACATGAGAAGGTTCATAGTGTTGTATGTTTGGACTACTGGAATGCATTTGTCAAGGTTTCTGTTTTTGCGGTATGCTCATAAAGAGATGAAATCACCTATTCATTACGCATTGCAGGCAATAGCAGACAGAGGGTTTGAGCTTTTGTCCACAACATTTATCTTTAGTGTTCTTGTAAGTCAACATTCTCATACCATGTAATTATTAAGCTATTATCATGCCATTTTCTGATTAAGTTCTGAAACTCTGGGATCTCCTGTGAGTAATCCATCCTCCAAACCCGAGGGAAAAACTGCAGGTTAGAGAAGTTTAGTGGATGATGGTAGTCACTTATATTTGCGAACTTGAGAGTAGAAATCCATTTACCTCTTTCTGGAGTGAGGAGGTGACCTTGAACACACTAAGACAATGTCTGACATTGACCTTTTGACTTACAATTTGTTAGTGTCAATTCTTGTTTTATACACCGGACTTGTGCCTGCTTTCGACATCTATTATGCTACCTTGGGAATTTGTCTCTAATAATAGCTGTCATATAGGGCAGTGTACTTGGAGATTGATATGCAAGTGAGTTGAAATAAATAAATAAAAACTCATGCTAAACTTTTGGCTATTAGCTCAAGTATAATTTCCTCAAATTTTGGTGTTTGTTTAACCGTGGACATTTTCTTGGAAGTTACTCTTCTCACGTCATGTTTCAACAACTTGGGGAAAAAACATAGGTATGTTTTGATGTTTGTCAAATAATGGATCTATGACCCATACAAACCAATACCACAAGAAAGTAATATGATTAAATAAAATAAATTCTTGGCTATGCTTTTATTGATGCAAAATTTATTGATTTGCAAAAATTCCAGCCAGTTACAAGTTTGATTCTGACATCTTATTTTTATCCTACTGCTGAACGATATTTAGGTGACATTGATGCTTTATTTGGCTGGCTGCAACTCACGTGAGAAGAGTTCATCACTGAAACCTCATGTCTCAGGAAATCTAATTGATGACTGGTAATTCAATTGACTCTATGCTGAAGTTTGTACTCTGAAAAGTTCTTAACATTAATAAAACTGTAATATCATTCTTTATTGAACTGTCTTTCCGTCCATCCTTTCATCTATCCCGTGTAAGTTTCTCTGAATTGTTGTGAAGTTACCAGTTAACATAAGATTTTATTTAAAATAGCAAGAGCGGGATTGAAATTTTTTAATTTTCCTCAAATGCATTTAGTACTGTATTTCAGCCTGTGTATGCAAGATGGCATGGATTATTATCACAGAATTGAGAGTTCATAGTATCTGATATATCTGTTATAATCTATGACTATCAGTAGTCTTTAATTTTCTCACTTGGCTCTGATTGGACCTTAATAATAGGGAATTTCTCTGTCGAAAAAGAAAAAGGAGAAGAAGAATTATGCTGTCAAAATACATTGTTTCTATGACTATCAGTAGCCATATATTTTCTTGCTTGACTCTAATTGGACCTTAATAACCGGGAATTTCTATTTGAAAAAGAAAAAGAATGAGAAGAAGAATTTAGCTGTGAAAATTTATAGTTTTCACTTTTCAGCTTTCTGTTAAACAGAGTAGTTTGATCAAGGTTGACAGGTGACAAGCAAAGTGTTGTAGTTCAAGAGAACACTTCACTACATACCAATTTTGTCAGAAATTACTTTAGTTAATGCTGAGAGATGAAACACCAGCATAATGATAACAATCGGATTCTGGGCAATTAATGTTCTTGTAGTTTGTCACCACATTGGAGCAGGATATATATGTTGTGCTCTACTTATAAAAAAAAGAAGTGCACTATGTTCAGATTCTGTTGATTTCGTTATAATGAATAAGATCCTGATATTTCTTTGATCCTATTTCTTTGACTAGGTGGTTCGGGATACAACTAAATCCTAATTTCATTGGCATTGATCTCAAGTATGTTCTCATACCTCAGACCTTGTGTTTCACCATTGTGACAAGTGACCAGATCGTGAATTAAAAGCTTTCGTCATGCTATATTTGGATTATGTAGTTTATACTTTTGTTGGATAGGTTCTGTAGTAACTTTGCGGCTTTGCCTAAAACATTTCATGTTAATGACCAATCCATAGGCAGTCATGTCTGCAATAGTGAGTTGTGAAATTTGCATATCTTATTTAATTTAGCACTAAAAACGTTTTTTTTCTTGCTACCTGAGTGGAAGAAAATGTGGAGAACCTAGTGGTAGAGAACTCTTAATTTGTTTGGAGAGAATTGTTGATGATTGGGGTGAAACGGGTCCAAATGGAATGAAATGGATTTTGATGATTCATATAGCTGATTCCCAACTGGGGTTGATTTATAGTAATTTGCTTCTTACCCAAGTAAAATAATACTTGACATGAAAAACTTATTTCTGATGAGTTGGAACTTGTCAATTTCCAGGAACCTTAAATCATAGTAAAAGTCCTCGTCAAAGAGATTCTGAGAGGCCCATATATTTATTTTGTTTGTTATAATGACTGTAAGCTTCAATATCAAGTCTATTTGGTTCTCTTTTGGCTTCTCTGCTTAATGATGAACTTTCTGCTGCAGATTTTTCTTTGTTAGAGCTGGTATGATGGGATGGTTACTTATCAATCTTTCAGTTCTTGCAAAATGTATTATAGAGGCCAAATTGAGCCAATCAATAATTCTCTACCAGCTATTTTGTGGGGTAAGTTGGTGGCTGTGCACTTCCAAGTCTGGCTTCTTGAATATATGCTTGTGATAGTTAAAACTTCTTTTCTATGCATTTAATTGCAGCTGTACATCCTTGATTACTTCTTCTATGAAGAGTTCATGACCTCCACGTAAGTTGGCAGCCTTCTTCTCTCTTAACATTTTTAAGATAGAAAAGTTGCTGTTAAACAAAGAACTAATGTTTCTCTCTTCTTCCCTTTCCTTAATTTAGGTCAGCTGTCCAGATTTTCGTCTCCCTTTCACCTCCAGTCTCTTTATCTTTATTTGTTGTGCGGTTATTATGCTTTGATCTAGAATTTGAAGTGAGTCATCCATATAACACAAATACCACATTATGTAACAACAGTAGAAAGAGAGTACAACAACAACAAGTGGCAGAAGGGCTGCAGCCTAACAATGGTAACACAAGGGAGGGTTTAGTTGTTTAGTCATGAGAAACATTAGTCTGGGCAGGTATAATGTGGTTCTTGGTCCATTTTCGTGCTTTAGAAAGGTAACACCGGAAGTTGTATTATTAGAGGATTATGATGTTTATCGGCACTTTGGCCTTCTGATTGGTTTAGTTAGTTTATTTGGAGGAGAATGGCTAATAAATGGAATTAGGGCTATAGAGGGTAGCTGGGTTTGGTCCACAGAGTCATGGTCTTAGCATCAGAAGCTAGGTGGAAGCGGAGGGGGTTAGTGTAGCATTGGTTGTTGTACATGTCTTGGCCCTTGGTGATAGTTGATTAGTAGCCTTAAAACATTTTTATTGTTCTTTTTTTTCTTTTCTTTTTTTAATTTGGAGACATTGAGCATCGACCCATCTGCCACAAGGTTAAATAAAAACAAGAAAGTCTTCTTTGAGTTTCGTATACATCCAAGAACAGTGATTCCGGAGAACCTGTGGTGGTGGTGCTAACATTTGAACCATAGCGGAACACGAGTAACTGCCAGAAACCTGGAAGGTCTGGCTGGCTTACTACTATTCTCACTTTAGGATTGATTGAAGGGAATGTTGAACTGTCATCCTGTTTTAGCTTTAGTGAGTGGTTTTGATTTGTACATTAAGGTTTTAATGCTTCTTGAGCGTGTACCAATGCAATATTTAAAATTAATTCTGTTGGTGTGAGATTATTGGGAGCATGATTTTGATAAAAAAATTGTATTTTCAAGGCTTGATGTTTCTAAGCCCCAAATGTCTTCTAATTAGCAGAATGATATGCTTGTTTTGTCGGACAGTGATTATATATTGATGGCATTAACATCATCTATTCCTCTTACTTTTTCCTTTCTTTTTAGTCTTGATTATGTTCCTTCATCGAAATTTTGAGCATTTACAATTGTGTAAAATCTTGTGTCTCCCTTTTTAGATGGGATATAATAGCAGAGAGATTGGGCTTCATGCTGGTTTTTGGTGATCTAGTCTTTATACCGTTCACCTTCAGTATTCAGGCATGTATTCATAACCATTTCTTACTGCCACAAACAATTCTGTCCTTGCTTATAGATGAAATCTGACACCTTTGATATCAGTATAACACAAATGTATAGGATGTAACTGAATTCTCGTCAAAAACATAGTTTTGAGTTATCACATATATCCTTCATTTCCTACTAAATGTAATGATATCTAGTCTCGGCCATGCCAATGCATTTACTTTTCTTGAATTTAATACCTCACCTCATGCTACAATATTTCAATGGGTCCCATGTTTACACTAGTTTGAATACCAGAAAAGTTTTTGGTTCTCGTTTAGAAGAATTTGAATCAGGGGCTTACTTATGAAAAAAAAAAAGTAATTTAAATCTTGGGCCTTTTAAAGAAACGAAATGGAAAAGGAGAAAAACATGTGTTTTTTTTAATTTTTTGTTTTGTGAGAAAACCTTGTCTTGAAACTGTTTTTTTCCTTTCCTGGAAAATGTTCTGAACAAATCTCGTGTTTCATAAACAAAAAGAAAATTTCCATGTATTTCCAGAACTCAAGACATGAAGAGCCTCTGTTGTTAAAAGAGCCCACTGACTCCTGCTCGTAGCTGTGAAATCATATGAAACAAGAGAGAATCTTGTTAACTTGATTGTAGATTGTATACAAGAGGGGCTCCTTATATAAGAGTCTTAGTCTACTTATAATACTGTAAGTTCTCTCTGATTAATAAGACAAGCAATTATCTTCTCCATTAAATACAAAATAGTCTAAAATATCCTATAAAATTTTCTGCATAACATTCTCTACTCGAGTTCAATGGCCCTAAATATTTTGCAACCTATACAATATAACATATAACTACATTAATTTTCTTGATTTTCAAGGGTAGCCAGAATGTTTTCCAATTTTCTGTTGGCCTGCAGTTGATAATTCTGTTTGAGAGGGGGAGAGAGAGCTCTAAGATTATGGAAATAAATGCTTGTTTTTGTTTGCATGTTGAAATAAGAGTCTAATCTTATGTTGTCATCTCTGCGGTGAATTAATAAGAATAAGGCTAGGAGATTTAGTGACAATTGCATGATTGTGATAGTCATGGTCAATTTCATGGTTTGTAGGTTGGGTTGGTTAGTGGAAAGGAGTCTGATGAGTTTGTGTTCGGCTACAAGCGCGATAGTGTGCTCTGCTGTGTGTCAGATTGTATTTTGGACAAGTTTGGCTGTGTGTGCAAGGAAGTGTAAAGAGGAGTAATGAATTTATCTTATTGAGAAAAAGGGCTAATAGTACATAGGAGTGGGAGGTCTCCATTTTAGTGCAGCCAAAACCCAAGCTTTTAATTGGAGACAAATGGCATACAAGAGTAACAAACAGATACGATGAAGCTTATTCTGGTTGTCAATGTGGGGTTTTATTATGTTTCTATTCATTTTCAGGGTTGGTGGCTTTTGAGTAACAAAGTTGAGCTAACAACAGCAGCAGTAATTGCCAATTGCCTCGTCTTTCTTATTGGGTAAATGTTTCCAGCATGCAAGGACCTCTAAATAGTACTATTATTTTTTTATGATTGCACTTTCTTTATGTCATTCAGACAATTTTATTTTTTACTTTCACTTTACTGTTTCTTGATATGGTCCCTGTTTCGGATTGGAAGGTACTTAGTGTTCAGAGGTGCCAACAAGCAGAAGCATATGTTTAAAAAGAATCCCAAGGCACCCATATGGGGTAAGCCCCCAAAAGTTATTGGGGGGAAGTTGCTTGCTTCTGGCTATTGGTAGGCTTCTTGATGTTTCTTTTTCTACTCTCCTCGGTATCCCAGTTCTCCAGAACACAAAATGAGTTAAGACTGAGAATGACTTTATATTTGTTAATTTAGTATTTAGATTTTAGCATATGGGCAAGCTTTTGGAAAAGCACATAAAGTATGTCAATAAAGTGGACACGTGCAATATGATAAAACTGTCAGAAGTCTGTCTTGCGCAATCCTCATCTCATGAGCTAGCTTTTGGAGTTGAATAAGGCTCAAAGTCCTTTTTCTTGTCATGGACCAGAGCTGGACCCAACCAAATTCTTGGTTTACCCGATTTTGGGCCTCACATTATGTTGTCCATGCTCCAATTGGCTGGAAGGCTTAGGTGTGCGGGGGAGGGGGGTGGGCGGTTGTTAAGATGTCCCACATGTTGTGGGATGTGAAATTGGTCTCTCTATGGTCTTGGACAATCCTCACCTCTTGAGCTAGTTTTTGGAATTGAATTAGGCTCAAGGTCAATTTCTTTATAATGGTACAATTCAACAAAAAACATTAAGAGAAGAATAAATAGTGGATAGGAAAGAACTTATTACAGGCAGATGAAAAGAGTTAATTACTATAAGTAATGCTAAATATCAACATCCCTAGAGTGCTGACAATTTGAGGTCTCAATTGAAAATCAATTCCAAATAATTAAAGATCTGACAACAGTGCTAGAAAAATTGAAAACTCTTATGAATTCTTTCTGTTTTATAATTACCTTTCAAGATATTAGTTTTTTCATTCTAAAGTCCTACTCAAAATATTAAAAATTCGACATCAAGCCAAATTAACCTCATAAATTTGGAGAAAGGAAGTAATTTCTTTTGGATACATTGTAAAGCAAAGAGTTTGAGTGCTATTGAGTGAAGCAGAAGCTATTAATATTGCCACATCAGGTCTAAATTTAGTCTGCATAGCCACCAACTCATGCGCACTAATAAGGTCGCATAAATTTTAGCGAGCTTTCTTTTTTCAATCTTAACCAGACCTATGTGCTAGGAAGAAGTCGTAGGACTGGGTTTTCTGGAATTCTGGATTTAACCGAATGAAATTTTGTGTGAGAAAGCCTATTCTCTTTTATCAAGTAATCCAGGTAAAGGATTTGGTGTTATTGATGGTTTTTACCCCTGGTTATAGCATGGCTTCTGAAGTTCATTACATGAGGCATGGGTAGCAAAAATGGCAGATTAAATTTTTTCAGTTCGTCATTTTCAAAGTTCTGAATCATTCTATATTTACTGAAGGGGCATTGCTCGACACTGTAATTACCTTGGGGACTTGTTGCTGGCATTGTCATTTAGTTTGCCTTGTGGGATAAGGTAATGAGTTTGAACTCATGCAAATTCTTTCTATGATTGTTTGCTTATTAATAAAAATAGTCACATTCACTTGTGTATGCTTGCAGTTCCGCGGTTCCATACTTTTACCCCATATACCTTCTTATTCTGCTAATATGGAGGGAGAGAAGGGATGAAGCTCGATGTGCAGAGAAGTACAAAGATGTGTGGACAGAATACCGTAAACTTGTTCCTTGGAGGATCTTACCTTATGTTTACTAGCTCAATTGTTTATCAATGTGGCTGCGCATTAGAGTCGGGATTAGCGTCACTGTACTGTTACCACCAAACAGGAGAAGAGACAAGCGCATGAAATGATATAAAGTCTAAACGGGGCTATCGCCCTATCTAAGCAGCTTTCTCCTCCGGAAGTAATCTTTTAATCTATTTCAGTGCTGATGAGCATTGAATCTTTTAAATTATTTTCCAGAACCAACTTGTACACCAAATGTACTTTATAACTGCAGGCTTCTTGTAATAAATGTGATTTTGGCTTCTGTTAAGAGTCCTTTTGGAAGACTCTGCAGTGCCTCTAAATCATCTGTTTGTGCTGCAGAAATAGGGCCTTTGCAGTATTGTTCACATATAAATATTGAAGTGTATTATTGTGTCCTGAAGTTCTTAGAATAGCTTATTGTTAGAAGCATGTTTCCAACTTCCAAGTTTTCTACAATTGTGCTCAAGATGCTAAGTTGTATTATTCTCTTAAGCCACTACATATTGAAGCAAATTTAACTATGTAACACTGTAATTATTTGCACGTGGAACCTTTGTCTAACAGAAGTGTCCTAATGTAGTATTTAGTTAACAATTACATACCTAAATTAGCAGGGTACAAAGTCTGATACTCTAGTTTGGCAAGGGAAAAAAGTGTCTAGATTTCATAACTTGATAAAATTTTGGTTTACTCTGGTTGGCAAGGTTTGGTTACCTTAGATTAGCAGGGACGAAAATCTGATAAACTATTTTGAAATTCTACTTTGTCAAAAGATATGTGGATTTAGTTGGATCAGAACTTGATGCAACCTTGAGTTGACCCTAATTAGTTGGAATTGTTTTCTTTGGTTACTTTGACTGTTTTATGCCGCAAATGGAGGTTATACTATAAAGTTCATATCCAAATCTTAAATCTGGACTATTTCGCGTTTTCAGTTTCTTTCCAGACCTCAATTCAAAGAAATAATGAAAAGCTCTAGATATGATCATTTCATTAAATTATTGAAAATAATATACTTGTCGATCTTCCTATACTAATCATTAGGGAAAGTAGGTCGATCCCCAGGACAGGAGCATTAATATTCTGTTCAACCAAGGCTTTTAGCGTTCAGGGTATCGAGTGATTTAAATTAATTGTATATATAAAATTTTCACAGAAGTTATGGGGTTTGACGATCCCTCAAGATTACACATAGATCTTCCTCTGTTGATCCCCGCTTCAACCTTTATTTTCTAATTTTTCATGACTAAAATATAACCAATTAGATCTTATTTACTTAAAAAAAATCTAGGACTCAAGAGTATAATAGGAAAAACATAACATCTATACAAGGACATAAAATCTTCGATGTCATTCTGTACCGTTGTCATCGAGCGAAGTTTTGTATGCTTAGCTGCTTTTGAATTTCTCTGAATTTATATAATTAATGCTTGAAGCTAGCTTCAAAAGAGATTCAATAAATAGAGGCGAAGATAATAGAGAGATACAATGTCCAAATAATTGCGTGTGCACATTGGAAATGCAACTGTTCATTAACAATTAGTATATTTTTTTTTTCTAATGCACGTTTCAGTTTCACTGTATTTTGTTGTGGATATATATGAATGAACAAGACAACTCGGTAATTGTGGAGAATACTAAATTTAACATCATTTTTGGAGTTTGGCAAATGGCAAGTGGTGGGGTTGGCAATGACTCCAATGCACAGACCAAAATGAGTAAATTGACAAATATGGACGTGGTGTTTGAGTTATAGAGGGGGGTTGGGGGACGTGGCCCCCAAGACTAAATAAGTCGTCCTTATATGTCCTATATATTTTTAAAATTTAAGTTTATTGAATTATGATAATTTACTTATATATAAAGTGATTTTAAATATACGTATAGTATATGTACAATTAACTATTTAGTTCTGCTGAATATGTACGAAAAAAAATATAGATTAGCCCGTAGTAAATGAATGTTTTCATGGTCTTTACGGATGCAGGTAATAAGATGGTGCAATTAAGCACAAGCCAAATGTAGTACCATTAAATTTTTCTTAATCTTATGAGCAGTAGTGAATAAACTTGTAGCTAAGTACTTAAATCGTCTATGTCAATAGCGTGAAATTATTTCAAATTATAGTTGCGAATTATCCCTTGTACTTTCCTCCTAGATTTTTGTTATATATAATTCAACATAACTTATTAAAATAGTAAATAAAAAATAATTTTCCATTTTAAAAATTGAAATAATTGTAAATTATTTTTTACCAAAAAAAAAAAAAAATTATAATTCTTGTCAGTGTTAATTGCTTCAGTAGTTTCACAAGCTCAGTTTTTTGAATTTTGTTGTGTAAAAGATTAAATCTATGATAACTAATTTATATACTTAGAATTTTATGTCTGGCTAAGAATATAAATCGAGTTGATGCTCGAGTTCTCTAATTAATTTTTCAAAGGAGATAATTTTTGCAATTTTTAATTTCCGGAATGTCGCTTCTTTGACAGGCGACCTACTGAATTCTTGTTCAATTATCCATATTTTGATCAAACTCTACTGCGTAATCGAGTTGATGCTTAGTTGTGTGGTTATTTTATCTAAGAAGAGAAATTTAAACTCCTAGTGGTGTACAAATAAAATCGACAAACCGCACAAATCCGATAATTCGAGTCAAACCGAGAAAAAAAACCCGACCATGGTTTGGTGTTGGAAATAAATCCGACCATATTTGATTTGGTTTGGTTTTAACTAAAAAAACTCACACCGAAAGCAAACCAACCCGACATTATATGTATAGAAGTTTTAAATATATTTAATACATAAAAATATTTATTGTAGTGTAGTTTATAATTATTTCTTAAATTTTTTCATAGTTTTATCTTTTAACGTATTATTTCAAGCTTAAGCTTATAATTTTTGGATGCACCAATAAGTTTTATAGTCCATAAATGTTAGTAACTCAAATAAATCCTAAACCAAAATCAAATCAATATTAATGCTAATAAAACATTCAATTCAATTGTATTTTGAATGAAAATAGTGTTGGATATTTATTTTTTAGTTTTTTCACGATTTAGATAAAATTTACTTATTACTTATTTTTCTTTCAGTGGTTAGTCATGTAAATAATAGTACTTATTAGTCATAATTTTAAATTATGTTTGTTTTCATTATGGCTTATTAATAATATTTATTTTTTGCAATTTTATTATCTTTACTGTTGAATATTTTAGTACAATGACATGACTCATCTCATATTTATGTTATTTTATTAAAAAAATACCTTATATAGTTCTGTCTTGCTAGGATTAACGAAATATTTGGAGCATAAATTTTACGTTTTATGCTATGAAGACTTTATGAAAAAAAAAACCCGAGAACCCGAGAAAAATCGAGATTAAAAAATTCGACTTTTATTGATTTGGTTTGGTATTTAGATTTAATAACCCGATACAATTGATTTGGTTTGATAATTAGAAAATTTGAACCAACCCGACCTATATATACCCCTGCCTAAAACAATCAAGCACAAAACTCAGGAAATACGGGAAAAGCCCTCTATTACTAAGCAGGGATGTCAACGAAATGATGTCTGCTTCACCTGTATATAGCAGAACATGGTTAAGGTAGTAATAATATGAACATGAGTCAAAATTTTCTTTCTGATTAGACGATGACTTTGGAATGAGCTTCGATTCAGTGGCTTTGCATAATTTGGACATATGAAAAAAGAATAAAGAGACATAAAACTGAAGAATAGTAGAAACGAAAAGATATAAAGGTGAAGATTTGAAAAAAATGGAATAAAGAAATGGTGTGTGTCAAAAGATAAGATCAATAATTCAGGAAGATTGACAAATAAAGAAGGATCCTTCGTGTGTGGTTATACATACATACATATATATATATATATATATATATATATATATATATATATATATATATATATATATATATATATATATATATATGTTTCATTGAAAGGTTTTTCATTCCCATGTTTCTAAAGAAGAAATGGTAGATCTTAAGCAATTGGATTAGAGTTTGAATGGAGGGCTTGGCGCACTGTCACTTAAAATATCTTTTTTCTTATCATATAGTTAATCAAAATAGAAAAGTCCAACTGAATAACAACACTCAGAATGTTAAAGAGGGGTAACCGGCCAGATGCGCAAGATATTTCACATTCATGCTGGATCGAAGGAAAGGCCGTACCTTAAGAAGTATGATGTAAATAACTTATCCTAATATAAACATTAGTGGTTGCTTCCACGAGTTGAAGTTAATAATAATATTTAGATTCTTGATACTATAATTAGAATTGTGATTTCAATCATTAGATTATCCATTTAAAAACATTGAACGCATCTCACATAAGTAGCAAAAAAAAAAAGAAAAAAAGAGAACATTCATTGATGTTGTCATAGTCTCATAGATGCTAGACTTTAGCTAATGTCAGCTACTCTAAAAATTTTAAGTTCTTGTGAAATATTTCTCATAACTAATACTCCTTCGTTCAAAATTATATTGTGTAGTTACCTAAAAATAAAGTTATGTCTATATATTATATCAACACCCCTTTGCTTCTTTATAATTTTATTTTTTTTATATTTTGATGCTCCTTAGTGAAAATTTTGATTCCGCCATCAATGTCATCTGTGAATATAAACTAGACTATAGGCCAAAAAAAAAGAATATAAACTAGACTAAAAGAGTGACTTCATCTCTTTTATTTTCTTTCAGTTACACCATACATTTTAGCGGAGTCTAACGAGGCTCAGATCTGTCAATTAAAATATTATTCTTTTTATATACTTGATAAAATGTAGAAAATCCTAACTGAGCAGTAATACTCAAGCTATTCTAGCTAGGGCTATTCAAAATCGAACTAAAACCGTTAATCGAACTGAACCGATAGCTTATTGGCTTATTGGTATCGGATTATTGGAGTAATGGATGGTGAACAGATTGGGATTTTATAATTAACGACTTAACGATTTGGGGACGGATTACTCAATTTTCTTATCGGGTAAATCGTTAACCCGTTAAGATTTTTTATATTTACACTTTTATCCATATGTATATAAAGTACTATTGAAATCCTAAATGGCTAAATCCCTAATTTCTATTTTCTAATTCTCAATTGTCTGCAGCCACCAGAGGCAGAGAAGTCGTCAGTCTCGTTTCTCTCTTGAACTGAAAACTAAGAAGTCGAAAAATCAAAATCTCAATGATTGATACGTGTATGTCTGTATGAGTAGTCTTGATGGTATTAAAAATTTGGTTAATACGTGTATGACAATATGATTAAAGACTCTTCAATTAAAAAATACCGTTTGGTTAGATCTTAGGTAGTATTAAAAAAAAATTAGTATTGATTTGAAACTGTTTGGTATTGATAGAATGATTGTGCAAAAAAAATCTATTTGGTTTAGCCGATAAGTCGTTCGATAATTGTTAATCTGATACCAATCCGCCTGTTGTCTTATTGGATGGCTAGCAGATTATTATATTTATAATCCGATAACCGTAAATCTTAACCATTAAGCATAATTATCCATCTGATAATCACCCCTACTTCTAACAGTTTAAATGCTTGACACTAAGGTGAGAGACTCAGCGTTATAATCTCAATCATTGGGTTATCCTTTCAAGAACATGAAACAATCTCACTTAACTGGCTAATAGAAAGGTATTTGTTGATGTTGTCATAAATACATTTAGACATCTATATAAAATCAATCTATATAACAATCATTCACTATAAAACCAAATTTTCCGCAAAATCGATCTTTTAAGTTATGTTTTACCTTTCTATAATAACTTTTTACCTATAACAACAATAATCATATTTTTATAAAAATACTTTTTGTAAAATTACCCCTTTATAACAGCTATATAAAATCTTTAAGACTATAATATTGCAAGGAAAAGAGATAGGTAATTCTTATTGAATTTCAGATGATTTACAATAGGGTAAAGCCCCTCTATTTATAGGAGAAAAAATGACTTAGCCACAAAGTAACAAACTCTTTAAAAGATAGACATTGACTTTAAGTACAATTCTATTCATAACACTCCCCCTTGAATGTCTACTCAATAGGTAATGTGGCTCGTCAAAACCTTAACTAAAATAAAATCTAGTGGGAAAAAAAATTCTAGTAAAGGAAAAATAGTGTACATGTTTAATAATACGCCTTTTGGTTGCCTCGTTAAAAAACCTTGCAAGCAAAAACCAATGAGACAAAACCTTATAACGGAAAAAGAGTGCAACGCGTATTGACTCCCCCTGATGAGAGTATTAATTCACATCTTTGAGCCTCTGCATCCCAATCTTGTACACCAGCTTCTTGAAGGTTGACGTCGGTAGAGATTTGGTGAACAAATCAGCCATATTATCACTTGAACGAATATGTTGTCCATTGATATTACCATTCTTTTGAAGCTCATGTGTGAAAAATAACTTCGGTGAAATATGCTTTAACATAACACAGACCTATTCAAAGCCTCAAATCATGCATAACAACTTCGAAACGACAAATCGCACCTCAAATCAAACATAATGAACTTTGAATCTTTCAACTTCCAAAACTCGTGCCGAAACACATCAAATCAACACGGAATGAACTCAAATTTTGCACACAAGTCCCAAATGATATAACGAAGCTATTTCAATTCCCGGAACCACAATCAGAACTCGTTATCATCAAAGTCAACTCTCGATCAAACTTATGAACATTCCAAACCTTCAAATTTTCAACTTTCGCCAATTAGTGCCGAAACCTTTTAGAAATATCTAAATGCAAATCCGGGCATACGCCCGAGTCCAAAATCACCATCAGGACCTAACGGAACCATCAAAACTCCGAACCGAGGCCAAATACTAAAAAGACAAACTTGATCAACTCTTCCAACTTAAAGTTTCAAACATGAAATTCATTCTAACTAACTAATTGCGAAACACCTGAAAACCAAACCGGCGATACACACAAGTCATAATACATCATACGAAACTAATCGAGGCTCCAAATAGCTTAACAGAATGCTAATACTCAAAATGACCGGTCGGGTCGTTACAATCCACCCTTGCCACTCATATTATTTGTTTTTTGGCGTACTCTCTAAGAAAAATATTTAAGAACGTAATTTATAAGATTTTTCGTCGAAATTATTCTTTATCTTTGCCTTTAGCGTTTTACTTTATAACACTCCATTAATTGCCTTTAGCGTCCCCAAAACTTTGAGACAACTCACACGTATTCCATTAACTTTTCACACTTAGATTTAGTAACTTAATTATAAGAAATAATACGTGTGGAAAAGATAAAACTACACGATATATTATGAGAGTATTATTGAATATAACATGCTCAGGCCCTAGGAATACAAATCATTTACAGAATTTTAGACCATAGATTAGAGGACAAAGTTTAAACTTCTAAAGTTAATTTAACACTGGATTAGCCACAGATTTAAGAAATATTAACATAAAGTATCCGCAACTCAATTATTCAATGTATATAGTGTACTTTCTTTTTCTTTAAAGAATCTTATAAAGTTAGAAGTCACGTGAGAAACTTCACAGTTACAGCAGCAGAGTATTGTCCTTTTCTAAATACAAAAGGTCAAAATTGGTCATATAAGAAAAAAAGTCTAGAGCAAAGCGAGGTAGCCAGCCATAAAGACTATTCAACTACTATTTCTTTGTTCTTTTGTGTGTGTATAAATAAAGGAATCTTCCATAAAAGAAAAAAAAGGTGTTTTTGGACATTAAAAAAGCTACTAAAACAAAGGTTTTGCCTTAACAACAGACTATTCAACTACTATTTCTTTGTTCTTTTGTGGGTGTACAAATAAAGGAATCTTCCATAAAAGATAAAAAAAAGTGTTTTTGGACATTAAAAAAGCTACTAAAACAAAGGTTTTACCTTAACAACAACATGCTCGGTGTAATATCATAAATAAGATTTGGGGAAATTATATATATGAAGACTTTATTCCTATCTTATAAAAATAAAAAGACGATTAGATTTTCGGGCTCAAGAAAAGCAAAGTTACACTAATTTTTGGTGTGGGATATAAAGTTTATGCAAGTTTTCTGTTTGGTATCAATTAGGATTTTGGTGGATTAATAATACTTCTTCATTCTAAAATTAGTGATTTCGAGTTTTAGTATAATTATTGGACCTCAATATAAATATAAAAAAATATATAGAAAAAAACTGCTTGTTAAGGTGTGATGATAGACACTGAATAAATATCCACTTGCCTAGTCATTGAATAAGTATCCACTTGCCCCACATTGGAATAAGCTCTAAACGGTGGGGGTCATCAACTCTTTAGTCATCACATATTTTATTTAGAAAATTAAAGACCAATATTTGATCCGTTTATAACTTATGATGAAGATAATTTAAAATTTAACGTAGAAAAGACCAATATTTTTATAGTAGTGAAATAATTAAACGTTAGATACTAAAGATCAACTTTGCACACACTTTTAATTTACATATATGAAGGACCTTTCACTCTGAAATGTTGGCTATCATTTTTTATTTTAAGTAGATCAAAAGGTCTAAGAAATGAAAGGTCTCTATCTCCAAACCTATTGCTATTAGTCAAATGATTTCAGTCACGCTGAGAATAATTAAGTTGTTTCGTTAAGTTTCATTTTCTATGAAAGTGTTTGATTAATCACATAATTTAACAAATTAAGGGTGATATTCGACTAGAAAAAAGAGTGTGTTTAACATTGTAAATAAAAAATATATAAAGTAACTACAATTTTCTAAAATGAATCAGTGGTCAGAGTTTCACACATCTTTTTATTTTCTCTCTCTTCATAAAATATTAATTTTTTATGTATCAAATAGTTCAAATAATTCATGTCATAAAAAATAAAAGAATATTAATGCAAGTGCCGTTCAATCATGTAGGCGTGGAGACAAAGACTTATCATAGTATTGATTATTTTGGAGTCACATTAACGTCAATGATGCACTCCAGTTCTAGTTGTCTCTCAATTCCAAAAAACAATAAAAAAAAATACTCCCTCAGCTCTCTTTTGCATATCATATTTGACTTTTACATGTTAAAAAATATTAATTTAAAAGTTAATATATTTAAATTATCTTTATTTATTTATTTATCTCAATTTATTACTACTTTTATTTTTACTATATTAATCTCTATCCATATATATATATATATATATATATTAGAGTAAGTAATTTCTTAATTTTATAAAATAATAAGTATATTGATAACATTAATTTTAGTAAACATGACAATTAAATGAAAACATAGAGAATACTACAAAATTTATCAGAAAGAGTTCACTTGCCTCTGACACAATTGTCGATTGCCTGTAACTCGTCAGGTTAAATTTAACTTTGATAAACATTACACAATAAATAACATCTCAAAGTTTTTTTATTTGAAATTCAATGCAGTGATTCACAAAAAGTCGAAACAACATGCTCTTAAAGGGAAAAAGATGAGAACATCTTTTTATGGAATAATTCAAAAGACATCCCCTAAAATTTCACTTTATAACAGTAATTTCACTTGTAATTTAAGATGTTACACTTAATTCCTTTATTTTTTATTTTTAATAATTCCTTTAACCAATTTATCTCAACACTTTGAAACAGAGAATATCCTTTTAAGATAACGAGGTTGCAGCAAAGCACTATAAGTTAAGCATAAACTTGCATGTTTCCTGAGTATATATAATTAATTAAGGAAATATTATGGATAAAATAACAATTTAGAAAATAGTGAAAAGGGCTATTTTCTTTTTTCAAAAAGAATATAAAAGTTAAACATTTATAGAAAATAATGTGATTCAATAAAAGAATAGTGGGAAATACTATTTATCTAGGAAATTTATGCAAGTTTAAATATAACATCAACAATCTTTGTGGCAGGGAGAATATCTTATAAGACATGGAATTGGAGCAATATTCTTTTTTAAAAAAAATATTATTTTCAACAGTTGTCCTATATTCATTTTGGAATTTTGATTAATTCGAATTCGCGTGTAAGACATATTAAATGGGTAAGTGTTCTTTATTAAAATAGTTTTTATCATTTTAAAGTCTCGAACCTGAAGTCTTTAATGAATAATAGAAAAATCTTATCTATCTTACCATAACTGATTTGATACGAGGCATCCCTTATAAAGGGATTTTTTTTATTTTAAAAAAAAGAGGTATTTTATTTCTGCAAAGTTTGTGGGGCCATGCACGGAAGAGTAGACTTTCTTGTTTTTTGAGCTATCACTGACTTAAGCTTTTAAGGGTTACCTGATTGAATTGTAACATAGAGATTAATTATTTATAAATTTGTTATGTCAGAACTATAATTTGTACATTAATTTTTATTGATTATCCAATTCATTGTATTAAAATTGCATATGGGGTGTATGACTTCAACTTGTGCTTAATTTAAAAATGTATAAGTGCTTGGAAAAGGGTTTGAGAAGATCCACAAGGGTAGTTTTTGCATTTTGAATGTTTTATATCCATTGTTTATACCACATTAGTTTTGGTATAAAATAATAATGTATTAAGTTATATCAAAATTAGCAGTGGAGGATGTAGTATTAAATTGATGGGCTCAATTGAACTCATAATGTTTGACACAAAAGATAATTTAATAGTAAAAATTCATTAGATTTGCAAAAAATAGTAAATATGAACTCATAACTTTAAAAATATAGTGGGTTAAATGCCAAAAATCTTTAACATTAAACTCATAAAGGACATTTATGGCCCAATAGGTGAAAGGAGGACAAAATTAATTTATTTTCAATACCTTAAGGATATTTTTGATCATTTTTGACCGTTAGTTTGGATTAATGGAGTGTAAATAACTACATAAAGTACACTTTCAAGCACTGGAACCTAAAAACTTTTGGCTTTGCTTTTTCAACAATAGTTCGCAATTTTTTAAGAGAGCTCATAAAAAAGGGTTGAATACTAGTAGTAGTATTAGACTACAATAGCTCATCAATAAACCGTTTCACAACACATAATCAACGTTGGAACTTGGACCCATGAGATTCGGCTAAGAGATAAAAATAAACATTTCAGCTTTCCTAAAGCAACTTGCTACCATCACTAAAATAAGACCGTAGATGATCTTAGTATTTAATACTATGACAAATTAGAGTAACTAATTAACCACTGTTTTTCTCTATCCACGTGTCAGCAAGAGGAAGAGTAGCACGAAAAACTCCTGATTCTGTGTGTGGTCTTATAGACTGGCCATTTTTTTTTAATCAAATATTATTTTTTTAAAATTAAAGTGTTTGATCAAATAATTAAACGAAAAAAGTGCTTTTGGAATAGAAGTAAAACTAATTTTGATAAGCAAAAAAATATAGTTTTTTTTAAAGTACTTTTTTGAAAAATAATTCTAAAAAAAAAACTACTTAAAAATACTTTTAAAAGCTTAACAAACCGCTGCTCAAAAGATACTTTTAAATTAATTAGTCAATCATAAAATTACTTCTCACATTTTAACCTGATTTTAAAAGTTTGACCGTAGATGATCTTAGTATTTAATACTATGACAAATTAGAGTAACTAATTAACCACTGTTTTTCTCTATCCACGTGTCAGCAAGAGGAAGAGTAGCACGAAAAACTCCTGATTCTGTGTGTGGTCTTAGCAGAGGAAGACAGTGGCCAAATGAAGATAATCTCATTTAAGAGCTAATATGATTATAATTTCAGTATACTAAGGGGATTCAACGTCTAATATATATATATATATACATAACAAAAAAAATTGTTTTGATATATATAATTCAATTTTTCGACAAACGATGTTCGAATGAACCCTCTTTCGGCCCCTAACTTTGTCCCTAATTGATTATAAGTGATGTTTATTTACTAGTTAACCCTGTTAGACTTTCATTGAAATGATCGTTGATCATATTAGTGCATAGAGTTACTTGATATTTGTATTGATAAAAAATATTCTCTCTGTTTTAATTTATGTGAACCTATTTTTTTTTGTCCGTGCCAAAAAAATTGACCCCTTTCCTTATTTAGAAACAATTTATTTTTATGCAATGATTTATAGCCACACAAAATATATGTGCCTCATTTTACACCACAAATTCAAAAGTCTTCTTTCTTTTCTTAAACTCCGTGCCCAATCAAATGAGTTCACATAAATTGAAACGAAGAGAGTAGTAAGTATTCGATTAAGTAATTAATGTACACATAAACTGACTCAGACGTTACAGTTATTAAAATAAAATAGTAAGTTAAATGATCATGCAAAAAGACTATGTAGTTGAGAAGAATCTTTTTGAATATTGAACTTAACAAGTCAAATCAAAATATAATAAAATTTTCTATTAACACATAAATTCGTGCAACTCAAGCTTAATTGAATAAACACTCAAAATGAGCTTGACATGGAAGGTACAAGTTAAGGAAACAAAGATTAAACTTCAGTCTATCATTGGGAATCGTTGGATTCAAGTAATTGTTTTGACCACATATCATTCGAGGAACAAAACACAAATGCTTTTCCAAACCAATTTACTACGGTTTCTAAATCCTCTTTATCCGCCATCTAAGCAAAAAAGATGACTAAATTTTAAGTCAAGATGATTTCATCAACGTCAAATCAGAAATGTATACGGTCGAAATAGATTTCGGCCTTCGTACGATTGCTTAAGTTCGAAACATAATCAATCGAAGTAATACTTCGAGATGAGTTTCGAAGATGGCACAAACAAGCTTCGAGTCTGAGGGGTCGATCAATGTCGAACTCGATATTGTTATCGAGCCCGAATCCAAATCGAACTATGATACAAAGTAAAGTTATGGAGCTTCTGATCCAGAGACCGACTAACATTGACCCCGAATCAATTCAAGGGTCCGAGTCAGAATCGAGCTCAAGCCAAGATCGAGAGCTCGAGTCAAGACCGAAAACTCGAGTCAATATCGAGCTTATAGACAAGAGCCGTTGCAATCCCACTAGAGGAGAGAATCTTGGCAGGAATTGTGAAAAAGTTGATCTATCATGGGTCTTTCACTACGTATTTTTAATTATATCTGAAGTAAGATCCCTCTACTATAAAGGGGATAGTTATCGTTTCTGTATGGGGCACGTTTTTATGCTTACATTGTAATCCAAGCACCATATTCTCCCATAGTGAAGAATTATTCTTTCAAGCTTCTTAAATTGATTCCACTTGTTTAGTCCTAAAATTCATCTTCTTTACAACCTTATCTATTTAGCATTCTTTGCAATCCATACCTGACATTTCTATTTATCCTTACGATTTTGTATTAAAATTGCACCACATACCCTTAGAACTACGTATAAATTCAACTATATTCGTTTTTCGGGTAAACAACTAACATGTACCAACAAAAGGAATATGTCCGTACAATCAATTATTTTAATGATTAAGTAAGTAAAAGTAAGATTAATTATATTATATGTCAATATGTATCTCTTTACGTGAGTTATATTCTTATTCATCAATAACACATAATATATATATTTTTTATTTCAAGGGTGACGATAAGACTCAAATACAAGATATTTTTCAATTCTAACGTTATAACTTAATTATAAGATTATTTTCATCAAAATATTTAAGTTGGTAGAAAGATCACACTTTTAATTACATAATTATGACTTCACATACTCTTACGCCGAGACATGATTCTTTTCTATGAGCCAAATAAGTAAAAATTCATTTTGAATACAAGTGACAACAGACTCAAACTCAAGACATTTATCTACTCTAATACCATACTAAATGAATCTATACATCTGAACCAAAACTTTTTTTAGATTTTCACCAAGTGTCAAGTATCCGTATTAAAACTCGACTAAATTCGATTAAGCGGTCCCACATTGAGAAGTAAAGCTCTCCCTAATAAAGATGACTTCATACCCAAAACTCGAATTCGAAACCTTCAGTTCAGAATGAAGGACTACTTATCGCTCCTTCACAATCCTTATTGGGCCGACTCAAAACTTAAAACAATAATTAAAGAAGTTCAAAATTATCTATTTAAACCCAAACATTCTCTAATACAACCGTGGAAGATCGTCCGTGGCAACAATTCAGGAGTCAACTACTATGTAGGTAAAGTTGGAGATGATAAAATAAAAATAATCGTTTGTTAACGAGTCACATGTGCCTATCACTGGCTAAAAAAAACATGTGCGTATTCACTTATCCATTGCTTTTTCCTGGTCATAATTAGACAAAGTTCTAGCAATTTTATATCTTTAGGTTCTCAAACCTCAACTGTCAATAACGACAACAACAATCATAATATCATCATTATATAGGTTTCTTTTACGGAAAAGGGATAAAAATGCCCTTAAACTATTTGAAATACCTCAAAAATACCTTCTGTTTATTTTTGGTATCAAAAATATCCTTGCCGTCTATATTTTGGATTACAAATACCCTTAATTCGTTAGTCTTGCTATTGAAGGTGATATAGCAATCCAACTGGGTTAGATTTGCTTACATGACCATCCACCTAAGCAATCCAGTATGACAAAATTATTTTTTCGGAAAAATTAAATTTTGTTTTAAAATACAAATCAACACCTATTCCGAAAAAAGTAAAAATATTCCGAAAAAGTAAATATTTATTTTTCCGAAATTTTTTTACTTTTTTCGGAATAAATATTGATTTTGTATTATAATAAAAATTTCCGAAATAAATAATTTTTTCAGAATTTATTTTTTACTTTTTTTGGAATAAGTGTTGATTTTGTATTTTAATAAAAATTTTCGAAAAAAATAATTTTTCCGGAAATTTTACTTTTTTCGGAATAAGTGTTGATTTTATATTTTAATAAATATTTCCGAAATAAATAATTTTTCCGAATTTTTTTTACTTTTTTCGGAATAAGTGTTGATTTTGTATTTTTTTTTAAATCCGGAAAAATAATTTTTTCGAAAAAATAATTTTGTCAAGCTGGATTGCTTAGGGGGATGGTCATGTAAGCAAATCTAACAAGTTGGATTGTTATGTCACCTTCAATAGCAAGACTAACGGATTAAGGGCATTTGTGGTCTAAAATATAGACGGCGGGGATATTTTTTATACCAAAAATAAACGAAGAGCATTTTTGAACTATTTCAAATAGTTCAAGGGCATTTTTATCCTTTTTTCGTTTTTTTATAAGATATTTATGTAAAAGACGTTGTCCATCGTGAAGTCAACTTACGTCAAATACTAACAAATCGTTCCAAATCTTTTATAGTATTTTTTCTAAAGTATAAATAAAAAACATAATATAATATAATATGAGTAAAAGGATTCTCAAAATTGCAGACCAATAATACAAAGGAGAAACAAAACAAAAATTCACAGATTTCTCCGCAACTTATCAAGCTTAAAGGATTTTTTAGTCTGCTCCGTTCCGTTAGGATTAGAAGAGCTTGTTTTTCAATTTTTTCAAAAACTAAGACAAAGTCACTTTTAAGATAGAATTATTTTCTGGCAAAGCAAAAAATTCTCAGGAAACAATAAGCTCAAAATTGTTATAAAATGAAGACGGTAAAGAAAAGATAAGTATAAAGAGAAACTAATAAATTATTCAATTTCAAATTGATGTACATAATGAACTGAAGTTTTCTCTATTTATACAAGAAAAGAAGTTGTTATGTAAGCTGCTATCGTACCAGATATAGATAATCTTCTACCAGAGGTAATATTTATCCAGAACGGAGTACCGAAAGGATAAACTTATTGTACCAGATATAGATAATTTTCTATCGGGGGTAATATTTATTCATAACGTAGTACCGAAAGGATAAGTTTCTTCAGGAGGCTTATTTCTAATAGAGCACAAAATAGATAAACATATTTACGGCAGAGTCTCAGATGGACAAACTTCTTTATGAAGCTTATTTACAACGGAATACTAAATGAACATCCATAATATAATATATTGATAACATTCCACCTTGGATGTTCATTAGAAAATAATGTGCCTCACTAAAATCTTACTAGAAAAATTCCCGTGGGAAAAAATTTTAGTGAAGGAAAAAGAGCACATATTTAGTAATACGCATAATTAGTTGTCTCATTAAAAACCTTATAAGGAAAAACCTGTGAGAAAAACCTTAGTAAGGAAAAAAGAGTACATCACATATTTTACCCCCTAATAAAAATCTTGTTTCAAATATTTGAGTCTCTGTATTCTAATCTTGTATACCATCTTCTCAAAAGTTGAAGTGGGCAAAGATTTAGTGAATAAATTTGTCGGATTGTCAATTGAACGGATTTGTTGCAACATCAATGTCACCATTTTTCTGAAGATTATGTGTAGAATAATTTTGGTGAAATGTGCTTCGTTCTATTTCTTTTTATAATTCCTCCCTTTAATTGGGCTATGCATGCAGCATTGTCTTCGTATAAAATTGTGGATCTTTTATCACATTCCAAACCACATTTTTCTTGAATAAAATGAATCACTGATCTCAACTATACGCATTCTCTACTTGCTTCATGAATATCTATTATCTCAGCATGATTTGAAGAAGTAGCAACAATAGATTGCTTTGTGGAGCGTTATGATATGACAGTACCTCCACATGTAAACACGTACCCAGTTTGAGATCGAACTTTATGTGAATCAAATAAATAACCTGCATCTGCATAACCAACAAGATTTGTGCTACCTTTGTTAGAATAAAATAAACTCATATCAAGAGTTCCCTTTAAATATCGCAATATATGCTTAATCCCATTCTAATGTCTCAGTGTAAGAGAAGAGCTATATCTTGCTAGTAAATTAACAGAAAATGCTATGTCAGGCCTTGTAGTATTAGCAAGATACATAAGTGCACCAATTGCACTAAGATAAGGTATTTCAGGACCAAGGAGTTCCTCATCATCTTCTGGATGAGGAACAAATCATTATTCACTTCAAATGATCGAACAACCATTGGTATACTCAGTGGGTGCGATTTGTCTATGTAAAAGCATTTTAAGACCCTTTCTGTATATGTAGATTGATGGATAAAGATCTCGTCTGCTAAATGTTCAATTTGCAGACCAAGACAAAGTTTTATTTTTCCATGATCTTTCATCAAAAATTCTTTTTTAAGATATTGTATTGCCTTTTGGAGCTCACCTGAAGTTCTAACAAGATTTATGTCATCAATATAAACAACAAGCATAACAAATTCTGATTCCTTTTTCTTTATAAAAATATATGGACAAATAACATCATTTATGTAATCCTCTTTCAGCAAATATTCATTAAGGCAATTATGCCACATGTGCCCAGATTAATTTAAACCGTACAAAGATCTTTGTAATTTGATTGAATACATTTTTCGAGATTTTGAATTTGGTTCAGGTATTTTAAATCTTTCAGGGAATTTCATATAAATTTCATTATCAAGTGAACCGTACTATAAGTTGTAACTACACCCATTAGATGTATTTCAAACTTTTCATGTAGTGTTAAGCTGATGAGCTATCGAAATGTTATGGCATCCATAACTGGTGAATATGTTTCATCAAAATCGACTCCAGGTCATCATTTTTATCATTCTTTTTTTGCACAAAACCCCATTTATGATCAAATGGTTTTATATTACCAGCAAGTGTTTGGACTATTGGCCCCAAAACCTCTCTTTTAGAAAGTGCATTCAATTCTGATTGAATTACCTCTTGCCATTTTGGCCAATCAGATCTTTGTCGACATTCTTCAACAGATCGAGGTTCAAGATCTTCATTATCGTGCATAATGTTAAGTGCAACATTATATGCAAAAATATTATCCACCACTATTTCAGATCGATTTAAATTAATCCCATCACAAGTAGAACTTATTGAAAGCTTCTCTGGGTTCATTGATTTCTTCAAGAATCTCAGAACTAATCATATCTTGTGTCTCTTCAGGAGACCCTTCATAGAATCGTTTTGATCATTTGTCGATTTTCTTTTTCGAGGATTTCTATCCTTAGAACCCAAAGACCTACCACGCTTCAGGCGTGCTTTAGGTTCACTAACTCTCATGCTAGTAGATGGTCTTGTTGGGACATCATTTCGGATAGGCACATTCTCTGCAGGGATATGTGACTTAGTTATTCTTTTCAAAAATCAGTAAACGCGTCTGGCATTTGATTTGCTATATTTTATAAATTGATGATCTTCTGGACCTCCTGATTACATATAGGGGTGCGTGGATCAAAATGAGATAATGATGAAACTTTTCACACAATTTCTCTTTTGATTTCCTTTTTCTCCCCCCCCTCCCCACCCCAAATTGTGGAAAATTTGTTTCATCAAACCGACAATCTGCAAATCGAGAAGTGAATAAATCTCTTATGAATGGTTCAAGATAGCGAATAATAGAGGGTGATTCAAACCCAACATATATTCCTAACCTTTTCTATAGGCCTATCTTATTGCATTGTGGTGGTGCTACTGGCACATAAACAGCACATCGAAAAATTTGTAGATGGGCAATATTTGGTTCATAACCAAAAACTAATTGTGACGAAGAATATTTATTATAATGTGTCGGTCTGAGACAGATAAGTGATATTGCATGCAAGATAGCATGGCCCCAAACAATAGTGGGTAATTTTGTTTTCATAAGTAGTGGTCTTGCTATCAATTGCAGGCGTTTAACAAATAACTCTGCAAGGCCATTTTAAGTATGAACATAAGCTACATGATGTTCAACTTTTAATCCAACTGACAGACAATAATCATCAAAAGCTTGAGATGAGAGTTCTCCAGCATTATTAAGGCGAATAGCCTTTATAGGATAATCTGGGAATTGTGCCCTTAATCGAATTATTTGGGCTAATAACTTTGCAAACGCCAGGTTTCGAGATTATAGTAGGCATAAATTATCTATTAGGACCATAAAATATCTAAACAACCTACTTTGTGGGTGAATATGTCCATATATATCCCCATATATACGTTCTAAAAAGGCAGGAAATTTAATGTCAATCTTCATTAGTGATGGTCTAGTGATCATTTTACCTTGATAACAAGCATCACAAGAAAAATCATCATTTGTAAGAATCTTAAGGTTCTTTAATGGACGCCACTCAAATTTTCAATAATTCGTCTCATCATTATTAATCCAGGATGACCCAAACGGTCATGCCAAAGCACAACAATATTTGAATCAATAAACTTCTAGTTTACGATAGAGTGTGCTTCAACTGTACTAATCTTTAAATAGTATAAGGCAGAAGATAAAGTTGGTAACTTTTCTACAATGCACTTTTGGCCAGAAACATTCTTTGTAATACAAAGATATTTCACAATCATTTCATCTATCGTCTCAACATGATATCCATTTCGACGGATATCTATAAAACTCAACAAGGTTTTTCGGGACTTGGAGAAGAATAATGCATTGTCTATAATAAGTTTTGTTCCCTTAGACAGAAATATAGTGGCTCTTCCGGAGCCTTCAATCAAACTTATATTACCCGAAATTGTTGAAATATTTATTTTTTCCTTATGTAAATTAGAAAAGTATTTCTGATCTGTGAATATGGCATGAGTTGTTCTACTATCAATTACACAAATATCTTAATGATTGGTCTTTGATCCAAACATAATTTGAGCATTATCCATATTCTTCAAAATATATTATAGTAAATATCATTATCAAAGCATAACTTTTATTTATGTACAACAATTACATAAACATACTATCTACTACAAACAACAAAAATTAAAATATTTACATTTCTATAGATTCATCACCGATCACATGACTTGTTTCTCCTTCTGGGAGTGCAAAGTAATCAGCTACATCCAAATGCATGAAGTCTAAATTATCTTCAGAAATAAAATTTGTTTTAACATTTTTCTCTGTTTTCTTCAGAGAGGCTTGATAAAGCTCAACCAGGTGCTTTGGCATACGACAGGTACGCGACCAGTGTCTTTTTCCTCCACATCTATAATATGCATTTCCTGCCTTTGTTGCTTGCATCGCTTCATGCTTGTGTTCCTTCTTTTTCCATTGTTGATGTTGAGTAAGGTTCTTTGGTGCATTATTATTACCATAATTAGAGTTTCTTCCCCGACCACGGCCATGATCACAACTGGGGCCACGACCTCTTCCACGCTTAGCTTGGTGGAAGTTCGTCTCATTCATTTCAGGGAATGGATAAGAACCAGAAGGCCGGCTTTCATGATTTTTCATTAATAGCCCATTATGTTGCTCGGTTATAAAAAGATGTGAGATAAGTTCAGAATATTTTTTGAATCTCATCTCTCGATATTGCTGCTGCAAAAGCATATTCGAGGCATGAAAAGTGATAAAAAATTTCTCCAACATATCATGACCAATAATATTATCACCACATAATTTCAATTGGGAAATAATTCTAAATATAGCAGAATTATACTCACTAATAGATTTAAAATCTTGTAACCTTAAATGAGTCCAATCATATCATGCCTATGGAAAAGTGACTATCTTAAGGTGGTCATATCTATCTTTCAAATTATTCCACAATATGATTGGATCTTTAATAGTAAGATATTCCATTTTCAAGTCCCCATCAAGGTGATGGCGCAAAAATATCATTGCTTTGGCACGGTCTTGGTTTGATACCTAATTTTTGTCCTTGATGGTGTCTGTCAGACCTATCGCATCAAGATGAATTTCAGCATCAAGCACCCAAGACATGTAACTTTTGCCCAATATATCCAAGGTTACAAATTCAGGTTTAGAAAGATTTGACATTATTTAGAAAAAAAAGTTTGTACCTTCGATACTTTCAAAGTATTTGCTCGAGATAGCAGAGTCTCGTGTTAATAACATGTTATAAAATAAAGACTGTAAAGTAAAAATAAATATATAGAGAAACTAATATATTATTCAACTTCAAACTAATATACATAATGAACTGAAATCTCCTCTATTTATAGAAGAAAAGAAGTTGTAAAACTACTACTGCACGTTGTTATATAAATTGCTATTGTACTAGATATAGATAATCTTTTATTGAGATTAATATTTATCAATAATAAAGTACCGAAAGAATAAGCTTATTATATCAGATATAAATAATCTTTTACCGGAGGTAATATTTAAATACTGAAATAAAAGATAGAACAAAATAGTAAAGATTTTCAAAAGAAAAATAATATATTATTATCACGATCGACTAAATAATATAAATTTAAAATAAAACAAAGAGAGTTGACATAAGACGGTTGCGCGGTCAACGCGCAATAACGACAATAACAATAGTAATCGTACTAACAAACTGAATCAACTAATTTTTGAATAGAGGACCCACGTCAAAACAATCTCGTACGTGATAAAGACCAAGGAATCGGTTGCCCTTCCGCAACCACCCCAATACATTCTGATCATATCCATAAAACCTCAAGCACCGAATGCAGCAAGCAAATTACCAACCTAACCTCGATTTAATTAAAAAAGTGTACATTGTACCACTGAAAGGGGACCACTAACGGCGTCATAACGGTGCCATGAAAACGAAACCTCATGCAACCTAGGAGATTTTTTAAACGTACTATATAAGGACCAACAATTTCCTAACTTACAGAAATCCTAACGGCGTCAAAGGTTCCCGAGTGAATCGAGTCTTCTCTAGCCGCTTCACTCGCCGTGTTACTGTTTGACTGCAGAATTACTTATACCCCGGCTAATGTTTCTACCTAAATAAAAGTACATATGGCGCATGCGAAAAAATTAAATTACACTTGTTTAAACAAGGAATATATAATGTGCTTTTTATATACATTTTTATCAAAAAAAGTAACCCGATACAAAGTATCTCGCATTCATATATGGTCCAAAAAAAATTAAATTCTAAGAGTGTAATGTAAATCACTTACTCTAATACAAATATTAATAGCTGACTCCACGATACAAACCCATGAAATTGCATTTTTACCTCAATTTACGTACATTTTATCACTGAGTCAAATTGCATGCTTCTTACACATTTCAATCATGTAAAATAGTCTCTATAATTTGACGTAAATATCAGGTGTGAGTAAAATTTCTTTACACGATATTTATTGGTTTATTTAAATAATAATACATAGAATAAAATAATGGAGTTTTAATAGTTTACCGGGAAAAAAAGTTACCAGTTTCTCAAAGAGCTTTATCTGAGTCTCGGAATAAAAGCACTGGTATTTCTGTTTTGGCTTCTTTCCTACTTTCTCTCTCCCCTTTATGGAATACTCTGTTTCAGTTTCTCCTTGCCGTCCACTGCCTCTGTGAGATCTCCGGCAGTACCTTCATCCCTTCAGGTCAGTAAAAATTTACTAAGCTCCCAAATTTTAACAACTTATATCCAATTATATGTGAATTTTCTCTAATTTTTAGATGCTTAAGAAAGTTGCAGAAATAAGCAGCATTTCTTGGTAAAATGATCAAAGATTTTATGCAAATTTTGTTTTTTCAGTCAGATTGCTACAATCTTTCACTGATTACACCTAATTTTTCATTTATATCTTAAATTAATGAAAATGAAATTTCTGGTGAGTTACAGAATTTACATTCTGTTTTTATCCTCCATTCACTGCCTCCATCATGGCAGGATAAGTAGATATACAGGCTCGTCTTTTTGAGATCTGAGCTGAAAAAATTTATTCGGTTCAATTAAGGGTTTCTTAAAAATTATGTTTTTGGAAAGTTTCAGATATTCTGTTTCTCTTCCTACAAATTCATTTTTGATTTCTGTGTCTTTTACGGTTTTGTTTTGCAAGATGATTTCATAAAACAGTTCCCCGACTGAAGCAGTTATTATTACACCTTGTATAAGTCCTGCCTTTTTTTTCTTTATTTTTCTCCTTTCTATGAGAGACTACTTTGAGGTTATCCCTGCAAAAAAACTGTCTACCATTTTATCCAAATAAAGGAAAATAAAGGCAGAAAATTTGGATTTTTACCAGTCTGACGCTGCGGCATGGACGGAAGACAAGGAAGCTCAATTCCACAAACAGAAGATTTTCAGATTGCCAATTCATGGTTACCAACAACTCCAGCAAAACCAAGTTTGTCATCAATCTGTGGGAATAGGCAACAAAATCAACTAGCTCAAGATAATGGGTTGGAGTTGAAAAGAATTTCACAAGGACAAGGTCTAAGCCAAGTGAACCAGTTAGAATTGAGGAGTTTCTTGCAAGAACCTGAAGGTCGACACGTGCCTGCATGTCCTGGTTCGACAAATTCAGCAACAGTAACAGAGTATTTTGACACTTGGGAAGCAGCACCAGGCACAAAATCCAAAATGTATGGAGACAACAATATTAAAATGTACAATAACTTCTCCAGTACTGATGATGTAGACAAATGGAGCAATGTGTCCTTCGGACATCTCTTGGCACTAGCACATGCTGCTGGATCCACAGCCGCCGCTGAAAATGCAGAAACTAATTTTACCATGAGCGGTTCTTTCAATCCCCTTGTCAGTTCTCAGGATGCAGGTAAAGAATTGAAGTATTCATTGATTTGTCGTTATGACATAATAAAAATGCATAATGCCTGAAGCTTCCAGATTATGAAATCACATTCCGTGTGCATGTCATAAGTGTCTTGAATGCGACTCAGTGGCAGTGTCTTCACGGATAACTAAGACCTGCAAAAGGATAGAGAATGAAATACAATAAGATCATTGATAAGCTTTGGTTTAGGTAAATCAAGCTGACTGACATCTATAACTTACAATCTTTTTGAAATATTTGGCTGCTCATGAAGAAGTTATCTAGCATTTAGTTGAACATTCTAGCGAACGCTTGATAAAGTTACAAAACAGACTATAGAATCAGGTACCTTCATTAAAATCAGAGGTGAAACAAACAGTGACGTGTTTTCTCTAATAGTGTGCTATTCAATAAGTGATGTCTTTCTCATTTGTCCTGATATTCTTAACAGTTAATTTTTTGAGACATGTGGTACCCGCTTCGACATTGTTGTGTTATGTTCTACTGTGTTAAACATTAATTCAGCCAAACATCAAAAGATATTTTCATGGCTTAGCATACTCAACTAGAATCTTTAGAAAGTGTTGTTTCAATTCTGAGATTTCCTCAATAAACTAACATGAAAGAGGTGCCTATCACGCAGATGGAAGCTCTATTTGCTCGAGATTCCCTTTTAACCTGAATTCACCAACAGATGAAGTCTTGAGAAGCAACAACACTGTCCACTTTGAACCAATAACACCAGACCAGATCAAGAACAAAGGGGGCCGAGCATCTGATGAGTCAAATCTAGACATTAACGAGACACCGCTACCAAGCCACATGCAGTCATGTGAAGATACATTAAAGAGAGCACAAGCAAATGATCCTCAACAGAAGAAAGAGCAGTCAGGGCTGGTGTTGAACGTATCAGAATTGCAGGAGAGTCACAAGCCTGACAAGGCGGACGAACAGGATGCTGAACAGAATAATACACCACAGCAGAAACGAAGAAGGAAGAAGCACCGGCCTAAAGTGGTAATTGAAGGCCAGCCTAGAAGGACTCCTAAACCAAAAAAAAACCAGCAGCATCGTTCAAAGGAAACAACAGGAGAAAAGAGGAAATATGTCCGAAGGAACAAGGTTGAGGAACCTCTATGCACACCCTCAGACAAGGTAGACGGTATGACTAGTCCCCAGAGCCAACTTCCTAGTTCCAGAGAAATCCAAAGAGCAAAGAGGAGGTATGTCAGAAGAAATAAAGTTAACAAGCCCGCACCAAATCCTGTCGAAGATGAAACAATTGATCCACCAAATATTTCTCGTCCAAGAAGATCCTGCAGGAAATCATTGAATTTTGACTCAGAAAGTAGATTAAGTGATGAAAGCTCTTCACACTGGCCCTCTTCAACTGTGGAGGACTTGCATGAGAATCAATCCCGTTCTAGTGTACATCTTGGAAAGGATATTGAAGTCACAACAGGAAAGACAGAATTGGGCACAGTTTATGACATCGCATGTTCCAGAGGAAAGTGTAAAATCATTTTCTCAGATGAAACTCATGATAAACAGGCAAGCATTTCAGAAATGACACCAAAGAATCTGTATGATTCCAACTGTAGCAGCAGCGCATGCTTGATCCAGGAAACACCAGAAAGAGCCTTGAAAAGACAACATTCTTTTAGAACTAATGAAGCAGAACTTTACAGCACAAATGTCAAGGGAGCCTACTTCAACTCCATGCAGGCATATCAAGCAATCCTCCCAGCAAATGAACCTTATGCTCACAGTACACAAGGGATGCATTTTCCTACAATTTACAAGAAAAAGAGAACAGAAAAGGGCCATCCCACAGCAACGCCTTTTACATGTGAAACTAACTATCTGTCTTTGTCTCAGTGCAACATTGGTCTTTCCCAAGCCAGTACGTCTGCAAATGACAAAGCTAATAATAGAATGTGGAATCCCGAACTTGTACCAGCATTTGTAGAAGCAGAGGGGTTAAGAAGAAAAAGATCAAAAGGCATAAGTAAAGTACGTGACTTAGCATCACTGCTTGAAATTTGCAAACACTTTCCTACTCCTCCTGCCAAAGAAGCATCGATATCTGAATTTGGAGAAAGATATTCATATCAGCCTAATACATGCATGGAAGCCCTAGTTGCTGACACCCGTGCAATAATGAAAACAAAAAAGCGGTCAAAGAGAAGCATCCTAGTCAGTTCCACAGCATCCTATATGTATGCTCAACAACAATTCACAACAAATGCAAGGGGTAGTTCAAGCTATATTCTTAACTTTTGCATAACCTATCAAATAAGATGTGGACCTTAATTGCTCAAAATTGGATGCAGGTTTCCTACCAGCTATAACATGGAGATCCCCAATTGAAGAAATTGCAGAATGCTTGCAGCATCTTGATTTAAATAGAGAAAGCATCCAAGATCAATATCAATATGGGGAAATCACCTACCAGAATAAGTTTCAAGCAGAAAATGCCCTTGTTATTTATCGAAGAGATGGAAGTATTGTCCCTTTTGCAGGATCATTCATTAGAAGACGAAAACCGCGGCCCAAGGTTGACCTTGATGATGAGACCGCTAGGGTATGGAAGCTTCTGCTGCAAGATATAAATAGTGAAGGCATTGATGGTACAGATGAAGATAAGGCAAAATGGTGGGAAGAAGAACGTGGAGTGTTTCATGGACGAGTAGACTCATTTGTCGCACGGATGCGTCTTGTTCAAGGTAAGTGTACATAGCTTTCACATCTTTATAGTGGCTATCAAATAAGCATACCCCCAGCTAGATTCGTTTGATTAGAAAAGCAGTCAACAATAAATAAAAAAATGCTAGTCTAAATAGGATGGGCAGATGGATAGGAAGAAACACAAACTATCACTAGAAACCAACTTGTATTATAAAGATGCACTAGCAATAAGTTAATCCAAAGATTCCAACCTGACAAACACAGATGCACCTGCAAGGTCAAGAAAGAAACCTAAAATCCAGCATGACACGTATCTATACAAATGTACAGTCCCGTAAAGAGAAAGGGGATTATGATGGAAGAAGCAAGCCTGTCCCTATATCTTCATCTGCAAAAGTCTTAGATCGTTACACATTAATCATATAATATCAGCAAACTATTAAGATAATAGATTTAATTTTGATGCAAAACAACCTGCAACTAAACCCTCGTCATACCAATAGAAGTCATGATCAGCTTAACACTAGGATTGCACACCAATCCATCAACCTTAAACGAGATTCCATGTTACCTTGTTGTTTTTCCTTTGTCCTCCAGAAAACTTTATTTCACAAAGGGCCATACCAGAAACAAGCAAGATGTGCATGTAACATTGTCATCTTTTGTATCATTGACCATTTCCTATTTTTCGGTGAGCCAGGAGACAGGCGATTCTCTCCTTGGAAGGGATCTGTTGTAGACTCTGTAGTTGGAGTTTTCCTGACACAGAATGTCTCAGACCACCTTTCTAGGTAAGCTGGACTTTACACCACAGGTTTCTTTTTTAATTTCTCCTTTTTCTGGTACATCCATAAGACATTTAAAACATTGACTTCCAATAAAGCATTTTATCTGCTTTTTAGCTCGGCATTCATGTCGCTTGCTGCTCAATTCCCTCTTAAGTCAAAAGCTGGTACTGAAAAGCATGAAGAGAGAACAGGGATCATAATTGAAGAACCTGAAGTGAGTGGCCTGGAGGCTGATGATACAATTGGATGGCATGATGATCAATCAAGTCAACCAACTCTTGGTCAGAATTTCTTGAGAATCTCTGGTGCAGAATCAAACGATGAAAAAACAGTTGTTAACAGCATTGAATCAAGTGAAAATAGCACTAACTGCATTAGTCCAACTGAAAATTCCATATCGCAGCAACCTGGTTCTTCTAGAGAAAGTTCATGTGTGCATCATGAATCAGCAATGTATGGATCGGCTACAGCTAATGCAGCAACAAGTTTTTCGGAGGATCAAATAGGACCAGACGATTTGCTCTCTTCTCAGAATTCTGTACTTTCTTCTCAAAATTCTGTTAACTTTCCGGTTGTTCAACCTTTGGAAGGAATTGAATCAAGCAACTTTTCTGGCTCCACATCATTTTTGAAGTTACTACAGATGGCAGGAACTTTGAAATCACATGGAGTCCAGGATCAGAACAGTGAAAACATCTTACCAGAAACAGATGTACATGGCCAACTACATGTGGCATGTTGTTCACACTTCCAGAAGGATGAGGAGAATCACAAAGGCTCACTAGAAAATGCTTGTCCTCGTAGCTATTTGGACTCATGTCTGATGCCTAATGTAGGAGCACAAGGAACCAAGTGCAAAGACGACTTGGAAGAAGCTGCAAAATTTCCAGATCTCTCAAGGAAACTCAGTGCAACTGAACAAAGTAAATTATCAGCAGAATCTACAAATCAAGAACTGCATGAAGAGATGAGGAGTGAGGCTAAAATCTCACGCAATCACCATGAAAACAAGGTGGATATAGCAACAATTGATGATCCAGTAGCCAACTTTGAGCTACAAATCCAAATTGAAGAGAGCAACTACAATATGCAGCGAGTAGCAGAAGCACCAACATTTTCAGAAGCCATTGTAGATGTCAGAGAGGAGGTCAGTGTAGTTGTCGATTCATGCAAGTCTGAGCACATAGCTTTGAAGTCGAACTCAAACAACGAAAAACATCATGCTGATAGCACATTAGACAGAGCAAATGACAATCCTAAAGCAAAAAGGAAACGGCCTGGAAAAGAGAAACAGAATGTTGACTGGGACAGTTTAAGGTTACAGGCTCAGAACAATGGTAAGAAAAGAGAAAGGACAGCAAACATAATGGATTCACTGGACTGGGAAGCAGTGAGGTGTGCAGATGTCAATGAGATAGCCCATACCATCAGAGAACGGGGAATGAACAATATGCTAGCAGAGAGAATCAAGGTACACACATGAAAATTGCAATGAATAACCTAATTCTTTTCAAATCTGAACACCTTTATTCATCTATTACAGTAATTCCCGAAACCCTAAGAAATTGCTCAATGAAAAGAAATGAACAATTGCAGGATTTCCTTAATCGGATTTTTAGAGAACATGGAAGTATTGATCTTGAATGGCTGAGAGACGTTCCACCAGACAAAGCAAAGTAAGCTTGCAATTGAGCAAATAATTTCTCAATGTTTATCAAACTATTATTCACCGACTAAACAAATACACATGTATGGTCTCAGAGAGTATCTATTAAGCATCAGGGGCTTGGGCCTGAAGAGCGTAGAGTGTGTGCGACTTTTAACACTTCACCACCTTGCTTTCCCTGTAAGATTTCTGAACCAACTTTTGAAGAGGTAATTAATATGAAAAATAGCCATGTGTTCCCACTAATGCCTTCGTGTCTTTAACAAGGTCGACACAAACGTTGGCCGTATAGCCGTTAGACTGGGATGGGTGCCCCTGCAGCCATTGCCGGAATCGCTACAGTTGCATCTTCTGGAATTGTGAGTATCTTGTCTACGTAAATTTTCTAAAATTGCCTACATAGTCTAACTCTGCTGTTTCTACAGGTACCCAGTGCTGGAGTCAATTCAAAAGTACCTCTGGCCACGTCTCTGCAAGCTCGATCAGAGAACATTGTAAGTAACATTCTTTTCTCGAAAACCAATTTTTCCCAGGCCTGGGCAACAAGCACTAGTTTGTTATTAAATGTAAGTGATCCAATTATAACAGTATACTGCATAGTGGAAGAAAAGATTTTGATTGTAAGAAAGTGCAGAGATTTGTGTGACAGACTAGTAGATTCAGGTAGTTGATTTTTGTAAAGGGAATAATAAATTATATACATGCATAATACTTAACATAGAAAATTACTTTTTCTTCTTATCAAGTGATGCATTTACTGATTCAAACCCTACTTGATTACAGATATGAGTTGCATTACCATATGATCACTTTTGGAAAGGTATGCCAATACCAGTAGTTACTCTCCCCTAAAACTGGTGTATATGTGCAATCACAGTTTAAATCAAGTTCATTTGCTACTTTGTTAGGTCTTCTGTACAAAAAGCAAACCCAACTGCAATGCATGTCCATTGAGAGGAGAATGTAGACACTTCGCAAGTGCTTTTGCAAGGTTTGCCTATTAGTCTATATACTTTCTTGCAAGAATTTATTTATCTCATGTATGTCCATCTTTATTAGTTCTTCTCAAGCTTTTCTACACCTAAACCAAAGAATCATAGTTCCAGAATTGTGGCCACTGAAACAAGATTTGACGAATCTACTTAGGCAACACAAATTTGCATTTAAGCTAATCCACCAGCACTTAAACTCAAAAATGAACCATTTGACAAATTGGTCAGTCACTCAGTGTCGTCAGTGATGAAGCAACTTCAATAGAAACTTTAATATTTACTGATTTCTTCTGGTATAAGATAGAACTGCTACATCTCAACTGCCAAACTCAAGCCAATACCCTTATGGTCAGCACATTCAGTAATGCCTTACAACTAGATTAGCAATTTACTAGTCTAAAGATTGAATGCATTGTGTTTCACATATGGTATTTGACACAATCCTCATTCAGCGCAAGGCTTGCCCTTCCAGCACCAGAAGAGAAAAGCATTGTGAGTGCAACAGAAAACAAAGCAGCTGGCCAGAATCCATTCCAGAACTTCAGCCAACTGTCGCTGCCCTTACCTCAGGCTGATCAAACACCATTAGAGCATTCCAAATTGATCAACTCCGCACCTATTATTGAAGTGCCAGCAACACCAGAGCCCATTGTAGAAGAGCTTGCCTCGCCTGAGCCAGAGCAAAAAGCTCCCGAAGTTGACATTGAAGATGCTTACTTTGAAGATCCTAATGAAATTCCTACAATTACATTGAATATGGCAGAGTTCACTCAAAATGTGAGGAAATTTATGGAAAACAATATGGAGCTTCAACAGGTAGAAATGTCAAAAGCCTTGGTCGCTTTAACTCCAGAAGCTGCATCGATTCCCGTGCCTAAACTTAAGCATATAAGCCGGCTCAGAACTGAACATCAAGTGTAAGTGGATGCTCCTGATATCTACATCATAAAATAAAGTAAAGATGTGCAATAACTTCTGATAGATAGCCCAATATGGGAGGGTAGCCTATTATTTCATACAGTTCTTCTAAATTTGTTTGCACTTACTATCAACTGTTTCTCCATCCACAGATATGAACTTTCGGATTCTCATCCTCTCCTAGAAGGGGTCAGTGATACTACATCAGTTTAATATTCATATATAAGCAGCATGTAAGCTGATATTGAAATTAATCCTCCCGATAATTGCATCTTTTCATGTTGCAGTTCGACAAAAGAGAACCAGATGATCCATGCTCCTATCTTCTGGCAATATGGACACCTGGTAAGATTAATGTAATGTAATACATAGGAGGAGATGTTTCGAAAAAGCTAAAGGCAAAGCATCCGCTTCCGACTACTTTAACCCTAAAACTGATGAATTAGATAACTCATGTTTGTAAGGAACAATTGCACATAGCTAACTATGCAAGTCCCAGGTTCCAATCTCATTAGTAGCTTGTGTTACAGTGGTAGAGGGTAATTTGGCGAAATAGGTTAACTTTTCCCCAGGCTTTCAAAATAACTTATTCTCTGTCATGTATCAATTCCATCTCAGGTGAAACAGCGGATTCTATTCATCCACCTGCAATAAAGTGCAACTCCCAAGAGGCTGGTAGGCTATGTGATGATGAAACATGCTTTGCATGCAACAGCCTACGTGAAGCACATTCTCAAACAGTGAGAGGGACAATTCTGGTAAAGAAAGAGCAAACTAACTGTAATGTTTGTCATGGGAAAGCGGTCTGAGAATTCTAATCATCTCTATATATACTTCTCTAACAGATACCATGTCGAACGGCAATGAGAGGAAGCTTTCCGCTCAATGGTACATACTTTCAAGTTAACGAGGTGAATACAGCCGACTTTAAGCTCATCACTCGAACATGTCAAAGATAAGCATTTTACCATTTAATAAGGTTTTCACAGTAGCATTTTTCTTATTTCTCAGGTGTTTGCAGACCATGACTCCAGCCTCAACCCAATTGACGTCCCACGAGATTGGCTATGGAATCTGCCGCGACGAACAGTTTACTTTGGAACCTCAATACCAACAATATTTAAAGGTAAAAGGACAACTAAAGGATGATCATTTATTTTTTTAAATGCTTTGGGAGTAAAATAACATTAATATGTTCTTTGTTAATCAGGCCTAACCACAGAAAGTATCCAACATTGCTTTTGGAGAGGTATGTAGTCGAAAACTTTAAATCCACAGAGGTCCAAATGCTTGTCTTAACTTCTAATCCATTTCTACTAAATAAATCAACGAAAAGTGTGCATGTTAATACCATATTCAAGTTCAAAAAGACTCTGTATCAAGTTAAATGGGCATAAGCATTCAGCATCAGAACAAAGCTTGAAACTGGGGAAAAAATAATCTGGGAGAACAAGTTTATACAGCTTATATAGAAATAATTGAAGAACCTCCAAGGTTTACCATTTGGTATAGAGTGAGTCATCGAGGATATCTGACGTGATGGTTCGAGAGAAAGTTAAAACCAGAGTCTTATTTGCAGATATGTTGATAATATTTGCTTCTTCATCCAATCTGTTTATGACCGATTAATGCAGACAGCTTATCTTTTTTAAGATAATCTATGAACATGTTATCTTGGTTCTAGTCCATCTTTCGAACAGAAAAATCTGTATTCCCTTCAGCCAATCAGCCCTGTCTCCTCTATTTTTGACTATGGAGCAGGGCCAGAACACATGTATACACTTGAAAAAAGAGTGACATACAGTAATAAGAGTAAACACAGACATAGATGCATGCTCTCAACAATTACACATAATGTGTACCAGTTAGGTTTCCATCAATCAACTTTTTCTTTTTTATTAAGTCCATAATCATCATTCAATCCTTCTTCGGAATGATGACTCCCAAACAAGAAACGGCACAATTAGATACCTTTGGCATCCAAAAAGAATGTATTACAACTTGCTCAGCATCAAAAAACATGTTGGCAAGTTTCATGCTTTCTTTATACACTCTCAGGACAAATCATAAAAACAAAATTTTGAGGAATAGTAATCATTCAGGTCACTAAGAGGAAGAAGTGTTATTCCTTGCTGCAATACCTTTTATTTGCTTTCTGATCAAGTACTTTATTTCGCAGGGTTTGTTTGTGTGAGGGGTTTTGACAAGAAGACACGGGCACCAAGACCACTGATGGCACGGTTGCATTTTCCAGCCAGCAGATTGAGTAAGACTAAAGGAAAGCCAGATGAAAACTAGGGAGCAGTGTCCTACTGAATCAGCAAGGCAGCCACCTAGGCTGAACAAGCTAGCAACATTCAGTAATCAGTACCATGATGTTTTAAACCTTAGGAAAGAAAAGATAGGTATTGTCTAACTTGTAAGTAAATTGTAGCTGATACTTAGGGTGGTCATTTCTATTAGTGACGATCATCGAATTCTTCAACAGGCTAGTGTATCTTTAGCCAACTGAAATTCAAATTCAGTTGATTTTTATACGTCTCATTTTCTCCTCGGAGGATATAAAAGAGTAATAAAAATTGATTCTCTTCCATGTCAATCAATACACTTGGCTCCTAAATTACAAAATAACTGGTTTGGCTCCGCAACACCAACATGAGGCGAATTTGCAAACTAATTCTGATGGTAATTCGTAAAAGGAAAAGCTTCCCACAAGCTAAACAAAACCCCTTTTTTCATAGACGGGAGCTGCAGCAAAATCTTATCAAGTAGTAAAAGCTTGAACAAGGGAACAACGTTATAATGAACACTGTTTTCGACTAAACATAATTAAGACTAAAGGGTAAATATATAAACCAGGACTTGCAAAGAGCATACCAATATATTCATGATACCAGCACCCTGGTAAAGATTAGCTTAAACTAACACCCTATTCATACTACTTCATAAGTTGTCTAAAACAACACAGAAATACGGTTGTTGTTTGCAACTACTGTACTACACTACTACCCAGCCATACAGTTTCGAAAATCACAATTGAACGGAGATGCATATCGTACCTTTTTGAAGCTGAGAAAATCGTATACCATAAGATTTCTGCAACTCCGAATTTCCAAAATGTCACTAGAAGAGAATGAAGAGCAACTTTCAACCTGCACATAAGCATTAGCTATGAGGTGAGCATAAACATGTGCAGCAGCAAATTCAAAATTCAGAATAATGAATTTTGAGTCAAGAGAGTGGATTCTGAAATATATATACTCCATCTAATGGCATATTCAAGCCAAATGCCTTGAGTTCGACATGACAATGGATGTGTAACTTTTGACATACAACTACTTTACACTTTAATTTGCAGGTTTACAAAACCTGGTAGCTTAGGAATATCAAGGTATAACGCAATTATGAGTTGTTCTAATACAATCATAAAAACATATATCGCTACGCACACCTACAAACATGTTCAGTGCACGCAAAAAGCGGCGGCTACTTATCGCGGATTCCTCTACAAATCGCCATTGATGTTTATATGAATACGTTAATTACAACTTCAATTTGACTATAATTCACACATCAGTCACTTCAAAATGCATCTATTAATTGGCATGTTTTTCAAGTAATTAACAGATATCTCAAATACTAATAAAATCAATGCTGTAGATTGAAAATAGAAACATCAATTACCAACAACAACACTCGGAAAACTTCCGAACAACGAGAAGCTGAAAGTGCGATTCAGAAAAGCTGCAGGGGATGAGAGAGAGATTTCGTGATTGCAAGTGCGCAACGGTTACTTATGGATCTTCTATGAGTACTGTGTGGAGTTCGTGCGTGTATGTGTGTGTAACTGTGGGTGCGAGAAAGAAAGGGCGAAAGGAAATGCAGACTTCTCTGCGTTTCACATTTTGCCGCCTCTCCTATTTTGGAGTTCCCTCGCTTTCCTATTTATGAGTGGGGATTGCACCCGTTTTAACCTGCTCGAACTGTTGAAAGACATTCTTTTGGCGGTTAGTTATTTTTATCTTCCTATACACTATTTGAAATATTATTACCCTCCTTACTCAAGTTTCAATTTAATTACATGGTTATATACAATTTACCAATTATATATAAATAAGTTTTAAATGAGTATCCCTCAATATTAGAAATTGAATAAGTAATATCAGTTATTTCCTTATCCATTTATACTTGCACACTCTCTCTCCGTCTCTCTTTGTCTCTATCACTCTCTCTTGCAAAGCCTAAAGATACACTTCGCTTTAGTTGGTCATATGTCTCTCTCTTTTGCAAAGCCTGAAGACTCGTAAGGAATATCAATTTATGATTTAAAAAGACGAATGCTCAAGAAAGTTAAAATTGCTAAGCCTAGAGATTCACTTCGCTTTAGTTGGGCTATAACATATGCGGAGACTTTAATCTCTCCTAATTCTCTATAGAATTATAAATTTTGAAGTTGGTTGACTCTCCACCATTGACAACCATTAAAAAACTTTGAAGCTTTGAAATCGAATTTGGATTTTCAAAAACTTATTTGTTTGGATTGGGTGTTGTTGCAAACAATTAGAATTATTGTTTGAAATTTATATCTCAATTTTGAGGGTGTTTTGGTGAAGATTAGACTTTATTTTGGTTGAATTTCAGATTGAAACTCGAAAGAAGAAGAAGAAGAAGAAGAAGAAGAAGAAGAAGAAGAAAAAGAACTCATGACATACAATATACTTATGAAATTGTAGTAAAATTGTATTATAATCGTATGTAAATTGTATTCTGTTGTAGTTATATATATCTTTTTATTTGAATATTGTATGAAAGTTGAAAAATAGTTGTATAATGTATGAATCGTTGTAGAAAATTTGTATTTAAGTTATCAATACTATCTTTTTACATAAAGTTATTGATATGTATCAAAATTTTATTAAGAGAGTAAGTTTTGATTGGAATTTTAGAGAGGAAGAAACACACACCACAGACAAAATATATACAAATCATATACAAAAGACATATTGCATAAAATTTGTATTTAAGTTGTATGATATTGTAGATGTATTTAACTGGGTAGAAATAATGTATGAAAGTTGTAGATAAGTTATAAATAAGTTGTATAATATATAATTAGTTGTATAAAATTTATTTTTACTGTGTATAAATCAGATAAAAAATATACAAAAGACATATTGTACAAAAATTATATAAAAATTATTTTAAAGTTGTATTGTAACGACCCGACCAATCGTTTTGCTTTCTAGAACCCTGTTCCCCTAAATAAGACTTTCCATACGTGCTTTTACTGCTTTATGACTTGCGGGGATGGTTAGTTCGGGATTTGGAAGGGTTCGGGTTGAAATCGGAACACTTGGTTCCTTATGTTGGCCTAAAAGACTAAGTTTGACTTCGGTCAATATTTTTAGTAAACGACCTCCGAATCGAGATTTGATGGTTCCAATAGGTTTGTATGATAATTTCGGACTTGGGCGTATATTCGGATCGCTTTTTGGATGACCCGGAAGTATTTTGGCGCCTAATAGTGAAAGTTGGTTCTTGAAGGTTTTAGAAATTCTTTAAATTTGGTTGGGAGCAGGTTTTGACGATATCGAGGCCCAAACGGAATTTCGAGATCGGGAATAATTCCGTAATGTCACTTAAGACTTGCACGCAAAATTTGGTTTTATTCCGAGTAGTTTAAGTACGTTTCGGCGCATTGGAAGTAAATTAAAGAACTTGAAGTTCTTAAGTTTGACTCAATTAGTTTTGGGGTGCGATTTTTAGTTTTAAGGTTGTTTCGGGCATTCCGAGAGTTTGAGCGAGTCCGTTCTATGATTCTAAACTTGTTGGTATGTTCAGGCGGGGCCCGGGGGGGCCGAGTGTCGATCGGACGAGGCTTGGACCAAGTTGGGAGCATGGAGCCACAACTGAAGCTCCCAGATCTGTCATAATCGCACATGCGCTTGGCCAGCCGCAGGTGCGGGCTCGCAGGTGCGAGCCACGAGCCACATAAGCGAGAGAGCAAGGGCAGCCCAGGAACCGCAAATGCGGAAGATTGGGCGCACCTGCGCGACTGCAGGTGTGAGAGCTTTGGTCGCAGGTGTGACTAGGCCCGCAGAAGCGGCCTCTTCTGTCCGCAGATGTAAAGACTGGCCAGGTGAGGGAAAAGTGCACCTGCGAGGCATTTGTCGCAGGTGCGAGACCACAGATGCGGCCAAGGCACCGCAGGTGTGAAAGTCACTGGACAGTGAGGGTTCATTTAATACGGACTTAGGCCATTTTAATCATATTTTCTCTCACTCTTGGGCGATTTGAGAGCTTTGAAGGAGGGGATTTCGACCTAGTTGTAATGACCCAACCGGTCATTTTAACTTTTAGAACCCCGTTCCCTAAAATAAAACTTTCCGTATGTGCTTTTAATGATTTATGACTTGCGAGGATGGTTGGTTCGGGATTTGGAAGTGTTTGAGTTGAAACCGGGACACTTGGTTCCTTAAGTTGGCCTTAACGTGCTAAGTTTGACTTCGGTCAATATTTTGAGAAAACGACCCCAGAATAGAATTTTGACAATTCCAACAGTTCCGTATGGTGATTTTGAACTTAGGAGCGTGTTCGGAATTTTATTTGGAAGTCCGTAGTTAAATTAGGTTTGAAATGGCTAAAATAAGAATTTAAGTTTGGAAGTTTGACCGGGGAGTTGACTCTTTGATATCGGAGTCGGAATCCAGTTCTGAAAATTTTCATAGCTCCGTTATGTCATTTATGACTTGTGTGCAAAATTTGAGGTCAACCGGACTTGATTTGATAGGTTTCGGTACCGAATGAAGAAGTTGGGTATTTTAAGTTTCATTAAGCTTGAATTGGAGGGTGATTCGTGGTTTTAGCGTTGTTTGATGTGATTTGAGGTTTTGACTAAGTTAGTATGATGTTTTAGGACTTGTTGGTATAATTGGTTGAGATTCCGAGGGGCTCGGGTGAGTTTCAGACGACTAACAGATCACTTTTAGCCTTTGGAACACTGCTGATAACTACTGGTATTTTTCTTCTGGTATCCTTATACGCGATCGCGTAAGTTGGTCTGCGATCGCGTAGAGTAAGTTAGGCAGAGGTGGATTTGTTCTACGCGATTGCGTGAATGAGGTTGCGATCGCGTAGGCTTAATTTGGCAGCTGAGAATTTGTTCTATGCGATCGCGTGAGCAAGTCCACGATCGCATAGGTTGGATTCAGTGTTGCTATGCGAACGTGTGGCTAAGGTTGTGTTCGTGATGAGTAAACGAAGCTGAAGCTGACCACGCGCTTAATGCTTCGCGATCGCGTGAGGTGGCTCGCGATCGCGTAGGCTTGCGGAGACTGTGCTTCGCGATCGCGTGGGGCTTGATGCGATCGCGTAGGGTTAATGTTTGGGCAGAAAATTTTGTGCTACGCGATTGCGTGAGGAAGTTCGCGATCGCGTAGAAGAAATCACTGGGCAGAGAGTTTAAGTTCTGAAAATGGGTCTTCATTCCATTTTCCATTTTTTAACGATTTGGAGCTCGGATTTAGGAGATTTTCATAGAAAATAATGGGGTAAGTGTTCTTAACTCAATATTGGTTAAATTACCCTAATCCATCACTATTTTTATCATTTAATTGGTGAATTGAGTTGGAAAAGTTTCAAAACCCTTTTGGATAAATTTGAGGATTTGAGGGCCGAATTGCTATCGGAATTTAGTGATTTTGGTATGGGTAGACTCGTGGTTGAGTGAGTGTTCATATTTCGTAACTTTCGCCGGATTCCAAGACGTGGGTCCCACGGACAAATTTTTAATTAATTTCGGAATTTTTATTGAAAATACAGTATTTCTTATAGAATTGATTCCTATAATTTTTAGTGATTGTATCGAATTATTTTTTGCTAGATTCGAGCCAGACAGAGTTGGATAATCGTGGAAAGGGCCTTCTAGAGGATTAAATTGGAGCAAGACGAGGTAAGTCTTTTTGTCTAATCTTGTGAGGGGGAAATTACCCCATAGGGATTAAATTGAATATTGTTGCTAATTGCGGGGGCTACGTACGCACGAGTTGACGAGATTCCGTACGTAGCTACTATAAATGCTAAAGTCCGGGTAGTTTAGGACTCAAAGCATGAAATACTTGTGTAAATTGTATTCCTTGATTAATTAATATTAATTGATATATATGATATATTGTGAATTGTTAGATAAAGATGTTAAAGGATGAAAATCCCATATGCTTGATTTTCTGTTTAAATCAATTAATTGCTAAAAAAAATTGTTCTCCTCCCGAATTTATCTTATAATAAAAATACTCTCCTTCCGAAGGTACATAAGAAAAGGTCCTCCTTTCTTGTGGAGCGGGCCGAATGCCTCGACAGGATAGATGCATCTATGGATCGCGCCGCACGTCCCTCGACAGTGTACACGACACTCTGGATCGGGCCGTACGTCCTCGACAGAAATCATGCTTAATAATAATAATTACACGATACTTTAATAGTTTATTTCAGCTTGCGAAGCTAATTGATAAATTGAAAAATCCTTGGAATTTAATGAATTATTATTCTTGCTTATTAAAGAATTAATTGTTATTCCTGTAAATGATATTTAATTGATAAATTGGAAATTATTTGAATTGAAGGAATTTGATTATTTCCACTGATTAAATAAATTATTTTAAATTCTGTAAACTATGTTGATTTAAATATCCTAGTTGTATTTCAATTATTATTATTGACCCATAGTGAGTGTCAAAGTCAGTCATCTCGTCTCTACCACTTTGAGATTAGGTTTGATACTTACTGGGTACACGTTGTTTACGTACTCATACTATACTTGCTGCACTTTTTGGTGCAGGATCTGAGACAGGTACTAGTGGAGGACATATCATCACGTATCCACGTCATCCCGAGGCATAGTGGTGAGCTGCCTTTTTAAGCCATTCTGCAGCTACCAGTGTCTCTTCTAATATTTACATTCTGTCTATTTCATTTCAGACAGATTTGGAGTTTTGTAAAATCTACTAGATGCTCATGTACTAGTGACACCAGGTCTTGGCACATACATTGGTAGAATTTGGTATTTTATTATATTTTTCTTGGTTTTAAATTTTATCAGTGTATGCTTAGTTGATTAGTTGGCTTGCTTAGCTGTAGTGTTGGGCGCCATCACGACTTATAGGTGAAATTGGGTCGTGACAACATGGTATCAGAGCACTAGGTTCACGTAGGTCTCACAAGTTATGAGCAGGCCTAATAGAGTCTTGCGGATCGGTACAGAGACGTCTGTACTTATCTTCGAGAGGCTATAGGGTGTTAGGAAAACTACCTTTCTTCATATTCCATCATGCAATTAATGTAGTACTAAATATCCTTCTCTTATTCTCTCACAGATGGTGAGAACGCGCTCGAATGAAGTTTCAAACCAGGGAAGAACTAATCCCCCAGTTGCTAGAAGCCGAGGGAGGGCTCCAGCCCGTGTTAGAGGGCGAGGACGTCCCAGGACTGTTCCAGTTATGCCGCCAGTGGGTCCAGCAGAGAACCCTATTGTTGAGGAATAGGATGATGTGCATGTGGCAGAGCCAGCTCCGATGGATTTCACATCTGCATCGGGATTTCAGGATGCCATGGGTCGTATGCTGCGATTCACGGACAATATGACTCATGTCGGTTTATTTCCGGCAGACCCAGCCATATCTCAGGCGGGCGGGGGAGCACAGACCCCTACCGCGCAGGCTTATGGACATACAACTATTGTATATCAGACCCAAGGTGCACTACCCGTGGGTGGAGCCCAGCCAGTGGCAGCAGCTACACCTAAGCCCAGGCCAGCTGTAGCCGCCAATCCTCAGAAATTATTGGACAGATAGACTAGACTACATCCTCCTGTCTTTGGGGGTGAGCGACATGAGGATCCACAGGACTTCATTGATCGGTGCAAGGATAGACTGTACAACATGAGGATATTAGAGTCTCATGGGGTAGACTTTGCTACTTTTCAGCTAGAGGGCAGAGCCCGTAGATGGTGGCAGTCTTATGTTCTTGGCAGACCAACAGATTCTCCTCCCATGACTTGGGACAGGTTCACCCGTATCTTCCTGAACAGGTATATTCCACCCTCCCAGAGGGAAGAGTTGCGGTTTCAGTTTGAGCAGCTCCAGCAGTGTCAGATGTCAGTGACCGATTATGAGGCGGGGTTTCTGAATTATTTCGCCATGCACTTATGATGCTCCCTACTGAGGCGGAGAGAGTGCGGAGGTTTATGGCCGGTTTACATACTGGTATTCAGGCCACTATGGCTCGAGAGGTTGAGATGAGTACTTTTTATGAGCGAGTTGTGGAGATAGCCCGGAGGATTGAGGGTGTGCGTCAGCGGAGCCGAGAGCAGATTATGAAAGATAAGCGGTTCAGGTACTCTGGAGAGTTCAGAGGTGCTCTGTCTGGGGGCAGAGGTCAGTTCGCGAGGGGGCAGTCCAGCAGACCCCTATTTCCAGCACCACCACCTCCTCAAGATGCTCCAGTGCGACCTTATCTCAGTGCTATACCAGAGAGTTCCTACTGCCCACCAGCTATTCAGGGTCCTCCCAGTGGGTATTCAGGTCCCCAGGGCCAGACGCTTAGTCAGCAGCCCATCGCACCGAAGAGTTGTTACGAGTGCGGGGATCCCAGTCACATGCGGAGGTTTTGCCCCAGGCTTCGGGGTAGACCAGTACAGCAGGGTCAGCAACCTATGCTTACCGGACCAGTTGCTCCACCAGTAGTCTGACCACCCAGAGGTGGAGGATAGGTAGGTAGGGGCCGTCCTAGAGGTGGAGGTCAGCCAGGCGGAGGCCAGCCAGTTGGCGCTCCAGCTCGGTTCTATGCATTTCGGCTAGACCAGATGCATAGGCCTCAGATGCTGTGATTACAGGTATTATTTCTATTTGCGGCATAGATGCCTTAGTATTATTTGATCTAGGATCCATGTATTCATATGTGTCATCTCTATTTGCTCCATTCTTGGGTGTTTCTCGTGAGTCCTTGAGTACTCATGTTTATGTGTCCACTCCTGTAGGCGATTCTGTTATTGTGAACCGGATCTACCGGTCTTGTATTATTACATTCTGTGGTTATAAAACTAGAGCAGATCTCTTATTGCTCGAGATGATCGATTTTGAAATTATTCTGGGTATGGACTGGTTATCTCCATATCATGTTATTCTAGATTGTCATGACAAAACTGTTACCTTGGTTATTCTATCTTTGCCTAGGCTGGAGTGGAAGGGTTCGTCGGTTAGTTCATTTAATCGAGTTATTTCTTTTATAAAGGCTCAACACATGGTTGAGAAGGGTTGTTTGGCTTATCTAGCCTATGTTCGAGATACTACTGCAGAGACTCTGGCTATTGATTCAGTGCCAGTAGTTCGGGAGTTCTCCGATGTATTTCCTTCAGATCTTCCAGGTATGCCACATGATCGTGATATTGATTTTTGTATTGACTTGGCTCCAGATACCCAGCCTATATCCATCCCACCGTATCGCATGGCTCCGAAAGAATTGAAAGAATTGAAAGAACAACTTGAAGAGTTACTAGCCAAAGGGTTTGTCAGACCAAGTGTATCGCCTTGGGGTGCACCAGTATTATTTGTGAAAAAGAAGGATGGAACAATGCGGATGTGTATTGATTATCGCCAATTGAACAAAGTCACTATTAAGAACAAGTACCCGTTGTCGCGTATTGATGATCTATTTGACCAGTTGCAGGGTGCTAGGGTGTTCTCTAAGATCGACTTGAGGTCGGGATATCATCAGTTGAAGATTCGAGATTCGGATGTTCCTAAAACTGCTTTTCGTACTAGATATGGTCATTATGAGTTTCTGGTAATGTCTTTCAGTTTGACTAATGCCCCGACAGCGTTTATGGATCTGATGAACATGGTATTCAGGCCATATATTGATTCGTTTGTCATTGTCTTCATTGATGACATTTTGATCTACTCGCGCAGTAAGGAGGAACATGAGCAACATATGAGAGTAGTGCTTCAGACATTGCGGTAATAAAAGTTATATGCTAAGTTCTCTAAATGTGAGTTCTGGCTTGAGTCTGTAGCATTTTTGGTACATATTGTATCGGGCGAGGGTATTAAAGTTGATCCCAAAAAGATTGAGGTAGTTCAGAATTGGCATCGTCCCACTTCGGCGACTGAGATCAGGAGTTTTCTGGGTTTAGCAGGATATTATCGTCGGTCCGTGGAGGGCTTTTCATCTATTGCAGCACCTTTGACCAAATTAACCCAGAAGGGTGCTCCGTTCTGATGGTTTGATGATTGTGAGGTGAGCTTTCAGAAGCTCAAGACAACATTGACTACAACACCAGTGTTAGTGTTGCCTTCCGGTTCGAGGATGTATACAGTGTACTGTGACGCTTCACGCGTTGGTTTGGGTTGTGTATTAATGCGGGAAGGGTGAGTTATTGCATATACTTCACGTCAGTTAAAGCCCCACGAGCAGAATTACCCGGTACATGATTTGGAGTTAGCTGCAATTGTTCACGCCCTTAAGATTTGGAGGCATTATCTTTATGGGGTATCCTGTGAAGTTTATAGTGATCATCACAGTTTGTAGCATTTGTTCAAGCAGAGGGACCTAAATTTGAGGCAGCGCAGATGGATAGAATTACTAAAAGATTATGATATTACTATCCTATATCATCCAGGTAAAGCAAATGTAGTTGCAGACGCCTTGAGTAGGAAGGCGGAAAATATGGGTAGTGTGGCTTTCATTTCAGCAGAAGAGAGGCCATTAGCTTTGGATATTCAGTCCTTGGCCAACAGACTTGTGCGGCTGGACATTTCAGAGCCTAGCCGAGTTCTTGCATGTGTTGTAGCTCAGTCTTCACTATTTGAACAGATCAAGGCTCGCCAGTATGATGACCCACACTTAATGGTTCTTCGAGAAACGGTACTATGAGGTGGTGCCAAGGAGGTTACTATTGGTGCGGATGGTGTTTTGGGACTCCAGGATCGTCTGTGTGTTCCTAATGTGGATGAACTGAGGAAAAAGATCCTGGAAGAGGCACACAATTCTTGGTACTCTATTCATCCAGGTGCTACGAAGATGTATCGTGACTTGAGGCAGCATTATTGGTGGCGACGAATGAAAAAGGACATAGTTGAGTATGTAGCTAGGTGTCTAAATTGCCAGCAAGTTAAATATGAGCACCAGAGGCCAGGTGGCCTACTTCAGTAGATGACTATACCGGAATGGAAATGGGAGCGCTTCACTATGGACTTTGTAGTTGGGTTGCCGCATACCTTGAGGAAGTTTGATGTAGTTTGGGTGATTGTTGACAGGTTGACCAAGTCGGCACACTTTATTCCTGTTGTGACTACGTATACTTCAGAGAGGTTGGCCCAGATTTATATTCAGGAGATAGTTCGGTTGCACGGTGTGCCAATTTCCATCATATCAGATAGAGGCCCTCAGTTTACTTCACATTTCTGGAGAGCAGTACATAGTGAATTAGGGACCCGTGTAAAGCTCAGCACAACCTTTTATCCGCAGACTGACAAGCAGTCAGAGCGGATAATTCAGATTTTGGAGAATATGCTCAAGGCATGTGTGATTGACTTTGGAGGTCAGTGGGATCGTTTCCTGCCTTTGGCCGAGTTTGCTTATAATAACAGTTACCAATCTAGCATCAAGATGGCTCCATTTGAGGCTTTATATGGCCATCGATGCTGTTCACCTATCAGATGGTTTGAGCCCGGTGAGGCTAAGTTATATGGTACTGATTTGGTAAGGGATGCCTTGGAAAAGGTAAAGTTGATTCAAGAGCGACTTCGTACAGTACAGTCCAGACAGAAGAGTTACACAGATCAAAAAGCGCGTGATTTATCATTTATGGTAGGTGAAAAAGTTCTCTTGAAGGTTTCGCCGATGAAGGGAATTATGAGATTTGGGAAGAAGGGCAAGTTGAGCCCAAGGTTTATAGGCCCATTTGAGGTGTTGAGACGAGTATTGTTGGTTATTTTTCTCGATTTGAAAGAAAAGACAAGTCAGAAACATGTATTAGTAATCTAAAAGATCAGTTTTAAGTTGCTGAACTTGTCGGACTATTATGGGGTCATTTTAAATTTGTATTGTGGCTGAAATTAGCAGGGATAATTGAATAAGTGGTTGGGGAGGTTGCTTATAACCTTGCATTGCCTCCCAGTCTATCGGGAGTTCATCCGATTTTCCATATATCTATGCTCCGGAAGTATCATGCTAACCTATCACGTGTGTTGGACTTCAGCTTAGTTCAGCTAGATAAGAGTTTGGGTTATGAAGAAGAGCCATTTGCCATTGTTGATAAACAAGTTCGCCAGTTGAGGTCCAAGAGAATTTCTGCAGTAAAGATCCAGTGGAGGGGACAACTAGTCGATGAAGCGATTTGGGAGGCCGAGGAAGACATGCGGAGCAGATATCCACACTTATTCAGCACTGCAGGTATAATTCTAAACCCGTTCGAGGACGAACGTTTGTTTAAGAGGTGGAGAATGTAATGACCTAACCGGTCATTTTAACTTTTAGAACCCCGTTCCCTAAAATAAAACTTCCCGTATGTGCTTTTAATGATTTATGACTTGCGGGGATGGTTGGTTCGGGATTTGGAAGTGTTTGAGTTGAAACCGGAACACTTGGTTCCTTAAGTTGGCCTTAAAGTGCTAAGTTTGACTTCGGTCAATATTTTGAGAAAACGACCCGGGATAGAATTTTAATAATTCAAACAGCTCTGTATGGTGATTTTGGACTTAGGAGCGTGTTCGGAATTTTATTTGGAAGTCCGTAGTCAAATTAGGCTTGAAATGACTAAAATAGGAATTTAAGTTTGGAAGTTTGAACGGGGAGTTGACTTTTTGATATCGGAGTTGGAATCCAGTTCTGAAATTTTTCATAGTTCCGTTATGTCATTTATGACTTGTGTGCAAAATTTGAGGTCAATCGGACTTGATTTGATAGGTTTCGGTACCGAATGAACAAGTTGGGAATTTTAAGTTTCATTAAGCTTGAATTGGAGGATGATTCATGGTTTTAGCGTTGTTTGATGTGATTTGAGGTTTCGACTAAGTTCGTATGATGTTTTAGGACTTGTTGGTAAAATTGGTTGAGATCCCGAGGGGCTCGGGTGAGTTTCAGACGACTAACAGATCACTTTTGGCCTTTGGAACATTGTTGATAACTCCTGGTATTTTTCTTCTGGGATCCTTATACGCGATCGCGTAACTTGGTCTGCGATCGCGTATAGTAAGTTAGGTAGAGGTGGATTTGTTCTACGCGATCGCATGAATGAGGTTGCGATCGCGTAGGCTTAATTTGGTAGCTGAGAATTTGTTCTATGCGATCGCGCGGGCAAGTCCGCGATCGCATAAGTTGGATTCACTGGTACTATGCGAATGCTTGGCTAAGGCTGCGTTCGCAATGAGTAAATGAAGCTGAAGCTGACCACGCGCTTAATGCTTCGCGATCGCGTGAGGAGGCTCGCGATCGCGTAGGCTTGCGGAGATTGTGCTTCGCGATCGCGTGGGACTTGATGCAATCGCGTAGGGTTAATGTTTGGGCAAAAAATTTTGTGCTACGCGATCGCGTGAGGAAGTTCGCGATTGCGTAGAAGAAATCACTGGGCAGAGAGTTTAAGTTCTGAAAATGGGTCTTCGTCCCATTTTCCATTTTTAACGATTTGGAGCTCGGATTTAGGCGATTTTTGGGAGATTTTCAGAGAAAACAACGGGGTAAGTGTTCTTAACTCAATATTGGTTAAATTACCTGAATCCATCACTATTTTTATTATTTAATTGGTGAATTGAGTTGGAAAAGTTTCAAAACCCTTTTGGATAGATTTGAGGATTTGAGGGCCGAATTGCTATCGGAATTTAGTGATTTTGGTATGGGTAGACTCGTGATTGAGTGAGTGTTCATATTTCGTAACTTTTGCCAGATTCCGAGACATGGGTCCCATAGACAAATTTTTAATTAATTTCGGATTTTTTAATTGAAAATACAGTATTTTCTTATAGAATTGATTCCTATAATTTTTAGTGATTGTATCGAATTATTTTTGGCTAGATTCAAGCCAGACAGAGTTGGATAATCGTGGAAAGGGCCTTCTAGAGGATTAAATTGGAGCAGACGATGTAAGTCGAGGTAAGTCTCTTTTCTAATCTTGTGAAGGGGAAATTACCCCATAGGGATTAAATTGAATATTGTTGCTAATTGCGGGGGCTACGTACGCACGAGGTGACGAGAGTCCGTGCGTAGCTACTATAAATGCTAAAGTCCGGGTAGTTTAGGACTCAAAGCATGAAATACTTGTGTAAATTGTATTCCTTGATTAATTAATATTAATTGATATATATATATATATATATATATATATATATATATATATATATATATATATATATATATATATATATATTGTGAATTGTTAGATAAAGATGTTAAAGGATGAAAATCTCATATGCTTGATTTTCTGTTTAAAATAATTAATTGCTAAAAAGAAATTGTTCTTCTCCCGAATTTATCTTATAATAAAAATACTCTCTTTCCGGAGGTACATAAGATGTCCTCCTTTCTTGTGGAGCGGGCCGAACGCCTCGGCAGGATAGATGCATCTATGGATCGCGCCGCACGTCCCTCGACAGTGTACACGATACTCTGGATCGGGTCGTACGTCCTCAGCAGAAATCGTGCTTAATAATAATAATTACACGATACTTTAATAGTTTATTTCAGCTTGCGAAGCTAATTGATAAATTGTAAAATCCTTGGAATTTAATAAATTATTATTCTTGCTTGTTAAAGAATTAATTGTTATTCCTGTAAATGATATTTAATTGATATATTGAGAATTGTTGCATTTGAAGAATTTGATTATTTTCGCTGATTAAATAAATTATTTTAAATTCTGTAAATCATGCTGATTTAAATATCCTAGTTGTATTTCAATTATTATTATTGACCCATAGTGAGTGTCAAAGTCGGCCATCTCGTCTCTACCACTTCGAGATTAGGCTTGATACTTACTGGGTACACGTTGTTTACGTACTCATACTACACTTGCTGCACTTTTTGTGCAGGACCTGAGGCAAGTACTAGTGGGGGACATATCATAACATATCTACGTCATCCCGAGGCATAGTGGTGAGCTGCCTTTCTGAGCCGTTTTGCAGCTACCAGTGTCTCTTCTTATATTTACATTCTATCTATTTTATTTCAAACATATTTGGAGTTTTGTAAAATCTACTAGATGCTCATGTACTTGTGACACCAGGTCTTGGCACACACATTGGTAGAATTTGGTGTTTTATTATATTTTTCTTGGTTTTAAATTTTATCAATGTATGCTTAGTTGATTTGTTGGCTTACCTACCTGTAGTGTTGGGTGCCATCACGACTTATAGGTGAAATTGGGTCATGACACCAGCTTTGTGAGGTAAGTAATTTCTACTTAACGTGAGTTTAATACATAGATTATGGGTAGATATTAACATGAAAATTTGTAAAAATCATGGGTTAGATGAAAACCCTGGATTTTGATTAAAATGAGATTTTACCACGAAAATGATTATGGAACTTAGTAAAAATTATATATTTATATTCTTGAGGTTATGGGTAACAACTTTCTTTGAAAATTTCTGAAATCCGGGCACGTGGGCCCGGGGTGAATTTTAGGAATCCCGCATTTAGGGTTGGAAAATTTCTTTAATAGCGGGGGGTATGAACTTTTGAGCGTAAATTGATTGATTTATATAATCTTTGACTAGTTTCGAGTCGTTTGGCTCCAATTCTGGAGGTTTGAGCACATTCTTGAATCGAAAAGTGGGCTTTGAGACGAGGTAAGTCTCCTTTCTAACCTTGTAAGAGGAAAATTTCCCCATAGACGAATTAACTAATATATGTGACTATTTGTGGGGGGCTACGTACGTATGAAGTGACGAGAGTCCCTGCGTAACTACTACTTATGCTAAAGTTCGGGTAGTCTAGGACCCCATTATGCCATACTTGAATTAATTGCGCCTTTAGTTGTCAATTGAATTGCTTAAATCATAATTTCCATAATTGTAAGAGGATCCCAAAGGGATAAGTTTCACTTAATTGAGGGTATGGATAGAACACTTGACTGCCATTGAAAAACTTGTGTTTTTTAAAGTGTTTTCTATTAGTGGAGCGGGTCGAGCGCCTCAGCAGATTAAATAGATGCATCTATGGTTCGCTCTATTCGACCCTCGGCAGTGCACCGTTTAAATATCATTATATTGGTTTGGGTCGTACGTCCTCGGCATTATTTGCGCATGAATATTTTGGGATTCTATACTCATAGCTGATATTGCTCCAATGTTTAAATGGAAGATAAATTTGGGATTTATAATTGTGAAAAGGGGTATTGGCCATCATTTACTGTTGAGTTTAGTATATTTATTGTAATCTATGCTCAGTTGTAATTTTAAATTCATTATCATTAGCCTTAGTAAGTGTCAAGTCGGCCCCTCGTCACTACTTCATCGAGGTTAGGCAGGACACTTTCTGGGTATAAGTTGTTTTGTGTACTCATGCTACACTTCTGCACTTAACTGTGCAGGATCTGAGGCAGGTGCATTTGGATATCCATCCGGCGCGCATTCTTGATCTGGGTTCGAGATTCCACGGTGAGCTGCTCTCCTGAGCCATTCAGCAGCATGTCAGAGTCCCATTTTTATCTTGTTCCTGTCTATTCCTTTTCAGCCAGTAGGATAGATATCTTTTGTATATTCTACTAAGTTGCCCATATACTTGTGACACTAGATCTTGGCACGTAATAGTAGACTTGTGATTTTGGGTTTTGTTCTTACAGTTATTAATGTTTCTCGTTGTTTTCATTTAATAATTTAAATCGACTTTCATTAAATCTTTTAAGTAAAATAAAAAGGTCACTACATGGGAAAAAATCGTTAAAATGGGAAATCATTAGGTTATTCATTGTAGTCTTGTCTAGCAACGGTGTTGGACGCCATCACGGCCTGATATGGAATTGGGTCGTGACATGTATGACATTGTAGTTGTATTTAACTATATAGAAATAATGTATGAAAGTTGTAGATAGGTTATAAATAAGTTGTATAATATATAATTAGTTGTATGAAATTTGTTTTTACTATGTATGTTGTTGTAGATATTCAAATTTACATTAAATTTGTACGAAATTTATTTTTAATTTGTATGTTGATGTACCATACATTATTCTTTTTCTCAGTTGATTTATTATGGAAAGAAAAATAAAGAATGAATTTCAAATTGACTCATCTGCACTGATTCATATTTGTTTGAACAGAAAAACTTGAATATTGATGGGAACTGAATGAATTGGGTGGAGAAATTTCGAGTTTCATATTAAAAGCGCCATCATCGCACTTCAGAGATATTGAGTTTTATGTAAGATTTGAATTTTGTGTGAGAAATTAACTGGGTAGCATAGATTCTTGTTGGAAATACTAATACATAGTTGAATCTGAAGTTTGGAGGCGATTGAATTTAATTTTTCCCACTCGAAAAGGCCTTGGTATAAGTGAGTTCCAAACGACCCAATCTTTTGGGTTCACATAGTTTAATTTTTGCCTCCTAGCTAAGCCAGATATGAAATAGAAACAAAACGTCTGTTCATATGGCTACTCAAAGAGGCATTGCTATTTCAATATTGAGTTCACAAAACAAACTGCAAATTATGTATTCGATAACAACGACACACACCAGAAGAACGATGAGAACTAGAAAAAAGAAAGAGGTTCGTTATGGTCCGAGCAGAATTGGTGAGATTGAATTTAATTTGAAATATGCTAAAACTTTGAATCTACTCAATTATGTTTTTCCCTTTTTGTAACTGAAATTCCGTTTGTTATGGCTTAAAATAGATAATACACAATTGGAAGGAGTCTTATTAAAAGGGGAATGGAGAGAAAATAGGAAAAATATATAACAAAATTCCCTAATTTAAGGCACTAATAATTGATTGTATATAATTTGTAAATCCTTGTTTAGGGCAGGTAATATACAAAATTAGGACAATTTTGGTAAATAAGTTTCAAATATTGTATAGGAAGGAAAAAATTTGTGATGACCCAAAATATCATCTTTAAATTTAATAATTAATTTTGTATTCTCGGACCTCGAAAAACACTTTTTATCATTCATTGATTTGCGTGCATAGTCCGTAAAAATTTCCAAAAAGTTTTTATGTGAAAAATGGATTAAAATGTGAACTAGAGCTTTAAAACTCAACTGAGTTGACTTTGGTCAACATTTTAGAGCAAACAAACTTGGATCAGTATTTTGACAGTTCCGGTAGGTCCGTATCGTGATTTGGAACTTGGGCGTATTCCCAGAATAAAATTCCGAGATCTCTAGCCCGAGATATGAAATTTTGATGAAAAATTAAAAGTTTAAGTTCAAATAGTGACTGGATGTCGAATTACGTGCAAACGACTCCAGAATAGAATTTTAATGATTCCAACAGCTCCGTATGGTAATTTTGGACTTAGGAGCATGATCGAAATTTTATTTGAAAGTCCGTAGTGAAATTAGGCTTGAAATGGCTAAAATAGGAATTTAAGTTTGGAAGTTTGACCGGGGAGTTCACTTTTGATATCGAGGTCGGAATCCAGTTCTAAATTTTTTTACAGCTCCGTTATGTCATTTATGACTTGAGTGCAAAATTTGAGGTCAATCGGACTTGATTTGATAGGTTTCGACATCGAATGTAGAAGTTGAAAATTCTTGAGTTTCATTAAGCTTGAATTGAGGTGTGATTTGTGATTTTAGCATTTTTTGATTTGAGGTTTCAAATAAGTTCGTATGATGTTTTAGGACTTGTTGGTGTATTGTGTTGAGGTTCTGAGGGCCTCGGGTGAGTTTCAGATGGTTAACGGATCAAAAGTGGGACTTAGCTGCTACAAAAGCTGTTGCAATTTTTTTGCTGGAAATGCTGTCAAAATCGGGCTCCCTGCCAAATCTGTAAGTTATAAAAATAGGGGACTTCGTCCCATTTGTATTTTTTGACGAATTAGAGCTTGAGGAGAGACGATTTTGATATATTTTCAAGGAAAAATATTGGGGTAAGTGATTCTAACTCGGATTTGGTCAATATACATGAATATATTATTATTTTCATCATTTAATTAGTGTTTTGAGATAGAAATTTGAGAAACTTTTAGAAATCTCATAGAAACGAATTTTTGAGATTTCGGTGTCGATCCAGAGTCGGATTTGAGTAAAACTGGTATGGTTGGACTCATAATTGAATGGGTTGTCGTATTTTGTGAGTTTCGCCTGATTCTGAGACATGGACCCCACATACGATTTTTGAGCTAATTTCGAATTTTATTGAAAAATGTAGTATTTTCTTATTAAATTGATTCCTATAATTTTTGTTGACTGTATCGAATTAATTATGACTAGATACGAGTCGATCGGAGTTGGTAAATCGAGGAAAAAGCATAATACTTGGTCAAATTGGAGCAAGTCGAGGTAAGTGACTTGTCTAACCTTGCGTGAGGGAAATTTCTCCTAGGATTGATATTGATGTGATTATTGAAATGTGTTGAAAGTCGTGTACACGAGGTGACGAGTGTGTACACGGGCTAAATATAAAAGATTATATTTTAAAATTGTGTAGATCATTGTTGCGCATTTATTAAATTATTTTATCTTGTTATATTCTTATCATTGATCTGAAATATATACCTTAAATTTGTTTGACCTTTTCCTGCTAATTGTTTTACCTGTTTAGTTGAAACTTGATTTCTTTTATTCTGTGCATTATTTGAAGGTTGATTTTCTTTAAATTAAATATTATTAACATGAAGTATTTGACATTTTTAAATTTGATATTGAAACAACGTATTAAAGATTTTAAAATATTATTTTCCTAAATTATTTATTCCTGAATATTTTTGTAAGATTTTCGTACTCATTGTGATGGAGCCGTGAGCTCGTTATTGTGAAAAAATATTATTGATGATTTATTTTGGCATGAGCCGTAAGCTCTTTATTGTGAAAAAATATTGTTGTTGAATTATTTTGGCAAGTTAAATTATTTGAGCACTTGAGGTGCAAATTGTGATATATTGTGATATTGATACGCATGCGGTGGTATAAGGTCTGGGTATTGAAACACATGCGGTGAGATAAGGGTGGCTTGATACGCGTGGCTAGTAGGGGGAACTACTAAAAGTCATGCGGTGTAATAAGGATGGCTAAAATGCGGGATGCTATTTCGGAAAAATATTTTCTTTCAAATAAATTGTGAAGGCTCCCGTGGTGAGATAAGAAAATGAGATATTGTGAATTTATTTATGATTTGGGACTATGAGGCGGTAACTTGAGAGTGCCCTTGTTGATATTGATTTATGGTTGCAGTTGCCTTTGATTATTTGTTGTGATTTTCTTGAAGTTGAAAGGAAATTTTGTTTTGTTTCCACGAGATATTAATTGCCATTATTTGGTGTAATTAAATGTGACATACTACTTGATTCATTTTTATTGTCAATTTATCTTATTATATTGTTTAAACATTTTACCATGTCATTATTTATTCTCCAGTAGGGTCTGACCTGACCTCGTCACTACTCTACCGAGGTTAGGCTTTGCACTTACTGGGTACCGATGTGGTGTACTCATACTACGCTTCTGCACATCTTTTTGTGTTGATCCAGGTACATCTTATCAGACCAGGCATCCGTAAACTAACTGGACGATGAGACTTCAAGGTATATCTGCCAGCGTCCGCAGACTGTGGAGTCCCCTTCTATCTTACTATGTTGTTTCCCTTATTTGTTTTAGACTCTGATGTATAAATACATGGAGAATAAATTCTTAGAGACTTGTGACTAATTTCTACCGGGTTTTGGGAGTTGAAATTATTTGAATTGAAGTTTATTTATTTCAGATATTTATTATTATTCTGCATTGATAAGCTTACCTAGTCTTAGAGACTAGGTGCCATCACGACATCCTACATAGGGAATTTGGGGTAAGTGACAAGTTGGTATCAGAGCTCTAGGTTCATAGGTGTTATGAGTCACAAGCAGGTTTCATAGAGTCTTGCGGATCGGTACGGAGACATCTGTACTTATCTTCGAGAGGCTATGGAACTGTTAGGAAATATTCACTTCTTTGATTCCTTATCGTGCGCCTTTGTTGATTTCAAAATTCTAAGCAATTGTCTTTCTATTCTCTCACAGATGGTGAGGACACGCACAACTGGATCCGATGATCAGACACCCGCGCCCCCTGTTGGAGCCGCAAGAGGCCGAGGCTGGGGTAGAGGCCAAGCCAGAGGCCGAGGAAGACCACGTGGTGCAGTTAGAGCACCCGCACGAGCTGCTGCACCAGAGCCACCAGTAGCTCCAGTTGGAGAGCAGGCACCTGCGACGCCCGTTACTACTCCTGCACTTCAGGAGACTCTTGCCCAGTTTTTTAGCATGTTTGGCACTTTAGCTGCATGGTTAATTCCACTTGCTCCTGCCACATCTGAGGCTGCTCCCGCCTCCCGTACTCCAGAGCCACGGGCCCAAGTTGACCATGCCCCAGAGGTTATACCAGTGCAGCCAGTTGCCCCAGTTCAGCCTGAGATTAGGACAGTAGTTTCATAGGGGGAGCAACTCAGGCTCGAGAGGTATAAGAAGTACCACCCTCCCACATTCAGCGGTTTAAATTCAGAGGATGCTCAGGGTTTTCTGGAGGAATATCATCGTATCCTTTGTATTATGGGTATTGTGGATTCCAGTGGGGTTTCTTTCACGGCATTCCAGTTTAGAGGAGCAGCCTACCAGTGGTGGCAGGCATATGAGTTGGATAGTCCGACTGAGACAACTTCACTTAGTTGGACTCAATTTTTAGATATATTCTTAAGGGAGTATGTTCCTCAGAGTTTTAGAGATGCATGGTGCGCAGAGTTTGAGCAGCTGCGCCAGGGTTCTATGACCGTGTCAGAATATGCAGTCCGATTCAGTGATTTGGCTAGGCATGCACCAGCCTTAGTTTCTACTGTTCGAGAGCGGGTTCACAGATTTATTGAGGGTCTCCACCCTAGTATCAGATACAGTATGACCCGAGAGCTAGAGATGGACATCACATACCAATATGTGGTGTCAATTTCTAGGAGATTGAAAGGTATACGGACTCGAGAGAGGGAAGAGAGGGAAGCTAAGAGACCCCGAGATTCTGTCACAAATAATAATTCTCGTGCCCCAGTTACAGCCCGTCATGGTAGAGGTTATGTGAGTCGTCCTATTCATTTAGCACTTCCAGCTTCCAGTGGTATTCCGGCTACCCCCAGACCTCATGTTCCATATTATGCACCGCCAATGTCTAATGTACCTCATGTATGGGGTGCTTTCAGCGGGCAGTCTATTCGATCAGGCCCGAGCCAGTCTCAACAGCCAAGTCCTCCGAGGTCTTGTTTTGAATGTGGTGACACTCATCATATTATGAGATATTGCCCCAGATTTATGAGGGGTGCACCTCCACAGATTTCTCATGCCCCACCCATTCCACAGGGCCCTCAGGCTTCTCAGGCCATGATTATTGCACCAATTGCCACTCCACCTGCACAACCAGCTAGAGGTGGAGGTCGGACAGGTAGAGGTCGCCCTAGAAGGGGAGGCCAGGCTAGATATTATGCCCTTCCTGCTAGGACAGATGCCACTGCATCCGATTCTGTTATCACAGGTATTATTCCGGTCTATCATAAAGACTCATCAGTCTTATTTGATCCAAGCTCCACTTATTCTTATGTGTCATCTTATTTTGCGCCGTATTTGGACATATCACGTGATTCCTTGAGTTCTTCTGTTTATGTATCTATACCCGTGGGTGAATCTATTATTGTGGACCGCGTGTATCGGTCGTGTTTAATTGTTATCAGCGGTTTTGAGACCATAACTGATTTATTATTGCTCAGTATGGTGGATTTCGATATTATTTTGGGCATGGACTGGTTGTCGCCCTATCACGCTATTCTTGATTGTTACGCCAAGACGGTGATGTTGGCTATGCCAGGTCTACCGCGGCTAGAGTAGAGAGGTACCTCAGATCATGTTCCTAGCAGGGTTGTTTCATTTCTTAAAGCTCAACAAATGGTTGAGAATGGGTATGATGTGTATCTGGCCTATGTGAGAGATGTTAGTATTGATACTCCTACTATGGAGTCAGTTCCTGTAGTAATGGATTTTCCTGATGTATTTCCAGCAGATCTTCTGGGTATGCCACCCGACAGGGATATTGACTCTGTCATTGATTTATTACCGGGTACTCAGCCCATTTCTATTCCACCATATCGCATGGCCCCAGCAGAGTTGAAAGAATTAAAAGAACAATTACAAGAGTTGCTTGATAAGGGTTTCATTCGGCCCAGTGTATCGCCTTATGGTGCTCCTGTCTTATTTGTGAAGAAGAAGGATGGTTCTATGCGGATGTGTATTGATTACCGCCAGCTGAACAAGGCTACATTGAAGAACATGTAACCATTGCCATGTATTGATGATCTATTTGATCAGCTTCAGGGTGCCATAGTGTTCTCTAAGATCGACTTACGTTCAGGCTATCATCAATTGAAGATTCGGGACCCAGATATCCCGAAGACTGCTTTCAGGATTCGGTACGGTTATTACGAGTTCCTTGTGATGTCGTTTAGGCTGACCAACGCCTCAACAACATTTATGCACTTAATGAATAGTGTATTTCAGCACTATCTTAATTATTTTGTCATTATGTTTATTGACAAAATTCTGGTGTATTCCCGGAGTCGGGAAGATCATGAACATCACCTGAGGACTGTGCTTCAGACTTTGAGAGAAAAGAAGTTATATGCAAAATTTTCAAAGTGTGAATTCTGGCTTGATTCAGTGGGATTTTTGGGTCATATAGTTTCATGCGAGGGGATCAAGGTAGATCCAAAGAAAATTGAAGCAGTGCAGAGTTGGTCCAGACCATCCTCAGCTATGAAAGTCCGGAGTTTCCTTGGTTTGCAGGGTATTATCGCCGATTTGTAAAGGGTTTCTCTTCTAGTACTGCATCTATGACCAAATTAACCCAGAAGAGTGCTCCATTCAGGTGGACCGAATAATGTGAGGAGAGCTTCCAAAAGCTCAAGACAACTTTGACTACATCCCCAGTATTGGTATTACCTACAGGTTCAGGGGCTTATACTGTGTATTGTGATGCATCGCGTATTGGTCTCAGCGCAGTGTTGATGCAAGACAGTAGGGTGATTGCCTACGTGTCCAGACAGTTAAAGGTGTATGAGAAGAATTATCCTGTACACGACCTTGAGTTAGTAGCTATTGTTCATGCCTTGAAGATTTGGCGGCATTATTTGTATGGTGTCCATTGCGAGGTCTACACCGATCATCGAAGTCTACAACATCTGTTTAAACAAAAGAATCTTAATTTGCGGCAGCGGAGATGGTTGGAGTTGCTTAAGGATTATGATATCACCATTCTCTATCATCCTGGGAAGGCTAATGTAGTGGTCGATACCTTGAGTCGTAAGGCGGAGAGTTTGGGTAGCTTAGCATATTTACCAGTAGCAGAGAGGCCTTTAACTTTGGATGTTCAAGCATTGGCCAACCAGTTTGTCAGATTGGATGTTTCCGAGCCGAGTCGAGTTTTGGCTTGTGTGGTTTCTCAGTCTTCTCTTTATGATCATATCATGGAGCGTCAGTATGATGATCCCCATTTGCTTGTCCTTAAGGATACAGTTCAGCACGGTGATGCCAAGGAAGTCACTATTGGAGATGACGGTGTACTACGGATGTAGGGCATTCTATGCGTACCCAATGTAGATGGCTTGCGTGGGTTGATTCTCCAGGAAGCTCACAGTTCGCGGTACTCCATTCATCCGGGTGCTGCAAAGATGTATCAGGACTTGAGACAACACTATTGGTGGAGGTGGATGAAGAAAGACATAGTGGAGTATGCAGCTCGGGGTCTAAATTGTCAACAAGTGAAATATGAGCATCAGCGACCGGGTGGATTGCTTCAGAAGTTAGAGATTCCAGAATGGAAATGGGAGAGGATCACTATGGATTTCGTTGTTGGGCTCCCACGGACTCAGAAGAAGTTCAATGCAGCTTGGATGATTGTGGATAGATTGACCAAGTTAGCTCATTTCATTCTTGTGATGACTACCTACTCTTCCGAGCAGTTGGCTCAAATCTATATTCGCGAGATTGTCAGACTTCACGGCGTACCAGTATCTTCATCTCTGAACGGGGTACGCAATTTATATCACGGTTCTGGAGGGCAGTACAATATGAGTTGGGTACTCGGGTAGAGTTGCATACATTATTTCACCCTCAGACGGACGGGCAGTCCGAACGCACTATTCAGATACTGGAGGATATGCTTCGTACGTGTGTGATAGATTTTGGGGGTACTTGGGATCAATTCTTACCACTTGCGGAGTTTGCTTACAATAACAGTTATCAGTCGAGCATTCAGATGGCTCCGTATGAGGCCTTGTATGGTAGGCGGTGCCGGTCTCCAGTGGGTTAGTTCGAACCGGGGGAGGCTAGACTATTGGGTACAGACTTGGTTCAGGATGCCTTGGAAAAGGTTAAGTTGATTCAGGATCGGCTTCGTACAACCCAATCTAGACAGAAGAGTTGTGCAGATTGGAAGGTTCGTGATGTTGCATTCATGGTTGGTGAGCGGGTATTGCTCCGAGTTTCGCCTATGAAGGGTGTGATAAGGTTCGGGAAGAAGGGCAAGTTGAGCTCTAGGTATATTGGGCCTTTTGAGATTCTTGAGAGAGTTGGAGAGGTGGCTTACAGACTTGTACTATCACCTAGTCTCTCTACAGTTCATCCGGTATTCCATGTTTCTATGCTTCGAAAATATCACGACGATCCGTCTCATGTGTTAGACTTTAGTTCGGTTCAGTTGGATAAGGATCTATCTTATGTTGAGGAACTAATGGCTATTTTAGATAGGCAGGTTCGAAAGTTGAGGTCAAAGAACATTGCTTCCGTGAAGGTTCAGTGGAGGGGTCATCTGGTCGAAGAGGCGACTTGGGAGACCGAGCATGATATGCGCAGCTTTTATCCACACTTATTCATCGGCTCAGGTACTTTTTCTAACTCCGTTCGAGGACGAACATTTACTTTAGAGGTGGAGAATGTGATGACCCAAAATGTCATATTTAAATTTAATAATTAATTCTGTGTTCTAAGACCTCGAAAAGCATCATTTATCATTCCTCGACTTACGTGCGTAGTCCGTAAAAATTTTTGAAAAGTTTTTAGGTGAAAAATGGATTAAAATGTGAATTAGAGCTTTAAAACTCAACTGAGTTGACTTTGGTCAATATTTTGGAGCAAACGGACTCGTATCAGTGTTTTGATAGTTTCGGTAGGTCCGTATGGTGATTTGGGACTTGGACGTATGCCCGGAATCAAATTCCAAGGTCTCTAGCCCGAGATATGGAATTTTGATAAAAAATTAATAGTTTAAGTTTAAATAGAGACCGGATGTCGAATTATGTGCAAACGACCTCGAAATAGAATTTTGATGATTCCAACAGCTTCGTATGGTGATTTTGGACTTAGGAGCATGATCGGAATTTTATTTGAAAGTCCGTAGTGAAATTAGGCTTGAAATGGCTAAAATAGGAATTTAAGTTTGGAAGTTTGACCGGGGAGTTGAATTTTTGATATCGGGGTCGGAATCTTGTCCTGAAAATTTTTACAGCTCCGTTATGTCATTTGTGACTTGTGTGCAAAATTTGAGGTCAATCAGACTTGATTTGATAGGTTTCGACATCGAATGTAGAAGTTGAAAATTCTTGAGTTTCATTAAGCTTGAATTGGGGTGTGATTTGTGATTTTAGCATTGTTTGATTTGAGGTTTCAAATAAGTTCGTATGATGTTTTAGGACTTATTGGTGTATTGGGTTGAGGTCCCGAGGGCCTCGGGTGAATTTCGGATGGTTAACGGATCAAAAGTGGGACTTAGATGCTGCAAAAGCTGTTGCAATTTTTCTGCTGGAAATGCTGTCAAAATCGGACTCCTTGTCAAAAACGGACTCCCTGTCAAAATCGGTCTCCCTGTCAAAATCGGGCTCCTTGTCAAAATCGAGCTCCGTGTCAAAACCGGGCTCTCTCACATATCTGTAAGTTATAAAAACAGGGGACTTCGTCCCATTTGCCATTTTGACGAATTGGAGCTTGAGGAGAGGCAATTTTGATATATTTTTAAGGAAAAACATTGGAGTAAGTGATTCTAACTCGGATTTGGTCAATATACACGAATATATCATTGTTTTCACTATTTAATTAGTGTTTTGAGATAGAAATTTGAGAAACTTTTAGAAATCTCATAGAAAAGAAATTTTGAGATTTCAGTGTCGATCCAGAGTCAGATTTGAGTGAAACTGGTATGGTTGGACTCGTAATTGAATGAGTTATTAGATTTTGTGCATTCCGCTGGATTCCGAAATATGGGCCCACGGCGATTTTTAAATTAATTTCGGATTTTATTGAAAAAATATAGTATTTTCTTATGAAATTGATTCCTATAATTTTTGTTGACTGTATCGAATTAATTATGACTAGATACGAGTCGATCGGAGTCAGAAAATCGAGAAAAAAGCATAATACTTGGTTAAATTGGAGCAAGTCGAGGTAAGTGACTTGTCTAACCTTGCGTGGGGGAAATTTTCCCTAGGATTAGTATTGATGTAATTATTGAAATATGTTGAAAGTCGTGTACATGTGGTGACGAGTGTGTACACGGGCTAAATGTGAAAGATTATATTTTTAAATTGTGTAGATCACTGCTGTGCATTTATTAAATTATTTTATATTGTTATATTCTTCATCATTGCTCTGAAATATATACCTTAAATTTGTTTGACCTTTTCTTGCTAATTGTTTTACCTATTTAGTTGAAACTTGATTTCTTTTATTCTGTGCATTATTTGAAGGTTGATTTTCTTTTTTGATGACCCAAAAAGTCATCTTATGTTTTAGAACTCGAATCTGCGCTCTTAAGCCTCAACAATCTCATTTTTACCCTCCTCGATTTGCGTGCACAGTCCAGGAATGTTTCCGGAAAGCTTTTATGTTGAAAACTAATAAAAATAAGAATTTATACCTTAAAAGTTTATTTTAGTTGATTTCGGTCAACATGTTTGGTAAACGAGCCTGAATCCGTATTTTTACAGTCTCGGTGGGTTCGTATCGAATTATGGGACCTGGGCGTATTCCCGGAATCGAATTCGGAGGTCCCTAGCTCAAGTTATGAATTTTTGATGAAAATTAAAAGTCTGAAAATTAATTATTTTTAAGAATTGATTGATGTTTGGCATTGTTAGTGCCAGGTTCGTATTCTGGTTCCTAAGCCCGGTACAGGTTCATTATGATATTTAAGACTCGTCTGTGAAATTTGGTGAGAAACAGAGTTGATTTGACGTGATTCGGACGTCTAGTTGAGAAGATATGAATTTTAAAGTGTTCTTGGGAATTTCATTTGATTTGGTGCTAAATTCATAGTTCTAGGTGTTATTTTGGCGATTTGATCGCGCGAGCAAGTTCGTATGATGTTTTTAGACTTATGTGCATATTTGGTTTGGAGCCTCGAGGGCTCGGGGTGAGTTTCGGATAGGCCACAGGATGTTTTGGACTTTAAAAATCTGGTATTTTGCTGCAGCAGGTGTTCTGGCATGTCCTTCTTCACGTTCGCGAAGGTACTCTCGTGAACGCGAAGGTACTCTCGCGAACGCGAAGGTACTCTCGCGAAAGCGAAGAGTAAAACAAGGCAGCTGAAATTTTCTTCTTCGCGAACGTGAGGGCTTGGTCGTGAACGCGAAGTGATGGGGGCGTTACCCTTCGTGAACGCGACCAGCTCATCGCGAACATGTAGTGTTAGGCACACCTGGGGGAGAGTCGATAGTTCCTTCATCGCGAACGCGAGCAATGTCTCGCGAATGCGAAGGCCATGGGGGGGGGGGGGGGAGTAGCCTATGCGAACGCGAACACGAACCCTATCTCGCGAACGCAAAGACTTGGCAGCCTATACTCTTTGCGAACGCGACAATGCTCTCGCGAACGCGATGAACACTGTCTCCCAACACTTAACAGAATCCAAACACGGGATTTAGCCAAATAAATAATTTTCTAAAAAATCAAACGGTGAGAGGCATTTTTTCAAGAGCCATTTCTTCCCCAAAGTGTTGGTAAGTGATTCTAAACCACTTTCTTTCAATTACCCATTACATTTTATGAATTATCAACCTAAAATCTAGAGTTTTCATGGTAGAATTAGGGTTAGGCTAAAAACTAGGGATTTCAGAAATTTGAGGATTTTGACCCCAATTTGAGGCCGGATTCCAAAACTAATTACGTATTCGGGCTCGGGGGTGAATGGGTAAATGGATTTTGGTGTGAACCTCGGATTTTTACCAAGCTGGCCCGGGGTCAATTTTTTGACTTTTTGGAGGAAAATTTGGGAAATTTAATTTATGCAATATTATTGATTTCTTTAGCAATATTTGATATTATTGAGTCATTTTTGAATAGATACGAGTGGTTTGGAGGTGAATTCCAAAGGAAAAGCTGTGATTGAGAATTAAGTGGCCTTCAGAGCGAAGTAAGTATTGTGTCTAACCCTGACTTGAGGAAATTAGGAACCTTAGATTATTTGCTAAGTGAAATTCATGTGAGCGGCGTATATGTGAGGTGACGCGTACTTATGCGCCGCCAATTTACCTGTATTCCATGTTTTTTCCGTTTTCTTATATTGTCTCTTTCCTATGCCTAATTGCTACATGTTTATACTAGTGTTATTAAATTGATCGTCATTATCATGGTTACGGATTTTCTCTTGGTAATCGAGTATTCATTTAAATGTTGAGATTTATATTGTGGAACCGAATGTTGAAGTAAGGTTTGTACTTGTTATTCTATCTCCATATTGTTATTTATGCATTGCATTATAGTAAGGGAGAGTGTTAATGCACGAAGGGTGATGCCGTGCCATATTGTGAGTGTTAATGCACGAAGGGTGATGCCGTGCCATATTGTGAGTGTTAATGCACGAAGGGTGATGCCGTTCCATTTTGTGAGTGTTAATGCACGAAGGGTGATACCGTGCTATATTGTGAGTGTAAAATCACGAAGGGTGATGCCGTCCCATGATATGAGAGTTAATGCACGAAGGGTGATGCAGTGCCATTTCTATTAATTTTATGTTGAGATTGAGAGTAAAAGCACGAAGGGTGATGACGTGCATTTTTCCTTACTGTGTTCACTATTCCTGTTGATTTATGGTATATTGACTGCTCCGGTGATAATTCTGTTGTAGTTCTTTATCTTGTATTCCCCTCAGTATGTTCCCCTCCCAACATTTCCTGTTTAGTTCTTCATTTTTGTTATTTGTATATACACTGTTAAATTGTATAGGTTGATTTGTAGGTGCCTTGCCTTAGCCTCGTCACTACTTCATTGAGGTTAGGCTCGACACTTACCAATACATGGGGTCGGTTGTACTGATACTGCACTCTGCACTTTCTGTGCAGATTTTGGTACCGGCTCAGGTTGATCGAGATTTTGCTATTGGTTCGCTGTCCGGAGACTCAAGGTAGATCTGTCGGCGTTCGCAGACCTTGAAGTCCCAGTCTATCTTTTATGCCCTACTATTTTCTTTCATTCAAACAGTTGTATTTCTTTCAGACTATTACTTGTAGTAAATTCTAGAATGCACGTGAATTGTGACTCCAAATCCGGGTGGTAGTAATTAATACAGTTTTATGATATTCTGCACTTATTATATTTCATCTTAGTTAATTATTGTTAATTACTGAATGAGAATAAGAAATTGGTTTAATGATTTTCTAACGTTGGCTTGCCTAGCAAGTGAAATGTTAGGGCCATCACGGTCCTGGCGGTGGGAATTTTTGGGTCGTGACAGTTGGTATCAGAGCGCTAGGTTGCCTAGGTCTCACGATTCATGAGCAAGCTTAGTAGAGTATGGAGGATCGGTACAGAGATGTCTGTGCTTACCTTCCATAGGCTATGAAGTTTAGGAACAAGTTTCACTTCTATTCTTCTTTGTCGTGCAATTTTTCTTTCTCAATACTGATTGAACTCTTCTACTCTTATTCTCTAGCAGATGGCGAGAAAACGTCTTGCTTCCTCAGCTGAACAGCAGCCAAAGCCTCTAGTGGCAGCTCCTACGCGGGGCAGAGGTCGAGGTCGACGCCGTGCCAGAGGCCGAGGTAGGGGCAGGGCTCAGCCTAGAACCCGAGCAGCAGCCCCAGCAGTGGAACCTCAGATAGAGCTTGACGAGAAGGTTCCAGCCCAAATTGTTCCTGCCGGATCAGCTCAGGTTCCGAAGGGGTTCTTTGCTACCCTAGTACTTCAGGACGCTTTGGTCCGTTTGGTGGGCCTTATGGAGAGTGTGGCCCAGACTGGCGCATTTCCCATGGCACTAGTAGTCTCTCAGGATGGAAGAGGATCCCAAACTCCCACCACTCTCGCTCTGGAGCAGATAGCTCCCCAGTATCAGGCTCCAGTAGCTCAACCAGTCAGATTAGTTCAACCGGTTATTGCGGCACGGGTCGGAGATGGGTCAGCTATGTATTCTGAGTCTTTATGGATATTGGACAGGTTTACCAAGCTCTTTCCTGTTCACTTCAGTGGTGCTCCTTCAGAGGACCCCCAGGAGTATCTTGACAGCTGTCACGAGGTCCTACGAAACATGGGTATAGTGGAGACCAATGGGGTCGATTTTGCTGCATTTCAGATGACTGGTTCTGCCAAGAAATGGTGGAGAGATTACTTGTTGACCAGACCAGCTGGGTCGCCTTCTCTTACTTGGGACCAGTTCTCTTAGATCTTCATAGAGAAGTTTCTGCCTATCACATTGAGAGAGGAGCTTCGCCGTCAATTTGAGCATCTCCAGCAGGGCAGTATGACTGTTACTCAGTATGAGACCCGTTTTGTGGATTTGGCCCGTCATGCTATTCTTTTGCTTCCCACCGAGAGAGAGAGAGAGAGAGAGAGAGAGGGTGAGGAGGTTTATTGATGGACTTGCTCAGCCTATCAGATTGCAGATGGCTAAGGAGACTGGGAGTGAGATTTCTTTTCAAGCTACTGCTAATGTCGCCAAACGAGTCGAAATGGTTCTTACTCAGGGAGGTCAGGGGTCTGACAAGCGACCTTGTCATTCCGGTGAGTTCAGCGGTGCCTCATCTAGAGGCAGGAGTAATTTTGGTAGAGGCCATCCTCTCAGGCTGTTTCATTCAGCGCTCCAAGCATCCCTCGGTACCTCAGGTGGTCGTGGCCGTCATATGCATTATTCCGACCAACTAGCCTACAGTGCACCACCAACTCCTATTAGTGCACCTCCACTCCAGAGTTATCATGGTGGTTATTCAGGTCGACATGGTCTGTTTCAGGGTCAGCAGTCACAGCAGCCGATGTTATGTTATACTTGTGGTGATCCAAGGCACATTGCTAGATTTTGCCCTCGGGCAACAGGCAGCTCACAGCATCAGAGTTCTCATGCCATGGTTTCGGCACCAGTTGCTGCACCACCTGCTCAGCCTACCAGAGGCAGGGGTCAGGTAGCTAGAGGTAGAGGCCAGACTGTTAGAGGTGGAGGTCAGGCCGTTAGAGGTGGAGACCAGCCAGTTAGAGGCCGTCCCAGGGACGTAGTTCAGGGTGGTGTGGCCCAGTCCCGGTGTTATGCTTTCCCAGCCAGGCCTGAGGCTGAGTCATCTGACGCTGTTATCACAGGTACTGTTTCAGTTTGCAGTAGAGATGATTCAGTTCTATTTGATCTGGGATCTACTTACTCCTATGTGTCATCCTATTTTGCTTTCTATTTGGTTGTGCCCCGTGATTCTTTGAGTACTCCTGTGTATGTGTCCACACAAGTGGGAGATGCTATTGTTGTAGATCGTGTTTATCTTTCGTGTGTTGTCACCATTGGGAGTCTTGAGACTCGTGTAGATCTTCTACTTCTCGACATGGTTGATTTTGATGTCATACTGGGTATGGATTGGCTATCATCTTATCATGCTATATTAGATTGTCATGCCAAGACGGTGATCTTAGCCTTGTAGGGGTTGCCTCGATTAGAGTGGAGAGGGAATCTTAGCCATTCTGCCAGCATGGTTGTCTCTTATGTGAAGGCTCGGCATATGGTCTAGAAGGGGTGTCTAGCTTATTTGGCTTATGTACGTGATTCTAGTGCGGAGGTTCCTTTCATGGATTCAGTGCCGGTTGTTCGTGAGTTTCCAGAGGTGTTTCCTGCAGACCTGCTGGGGATGCCACCCGATAGGGATATTGATTTCTGTATTGATTTGGCTCCGGGCACTCAGCCTATTTCCATTCTTCCATATCGCATGGCCCCGCCAGAGTTGAAGGAATTGAAGGAGCTGTTGCAAGATTTGCTTGATAAGGGCTTCATTAGACCTAGTGTCTCGCCTTGGGGTGCAACCGTGTTGTTTGTGAAGAAGAAAGATGGATCGATGAGGATGTGTATAGATTATCGGTAGTTGAACAAAGTCACCATCAAGAACAAGTATCCATTGCCGAGGATTGATGGTTTATTTGATCAGCTTTAGGGTGCCAAGGTGTTTTCAAAGATTTATTTGAGATCTGGCTACCATCAGTTGAGGATTAGGGCATCCGATGTTCCTAAGACAGCTTTTCGGACTCGGTATGGGCATTATGAGTTTCTAGTGATGTCATTTGGGTTGACAAGTGCCCCAGCAGCATTCATGGATTTGATGAACTGGGTGTTCAAACCCTACTTCGATTCCTTTGTGGTTGTGTTTATTGATGATATCTTTATCTACTCCCATAGTCGAGAGGAGCATAAGTAGCGCCTTCGTATCGTTCTTTAGACTCTGAAAGACAGCCAGTTATATGCTAAGTTCTCAAAATGCGAATTTTGGTTGAGTTCAGTTGCTTTCTTGGGTCACGTTATATCAGCAGAGGGTATTCAGGTGGATCCTAAGAAGATTGAGGCAGTTCAGAACTGGCCTAGACCCACATCAGCTACAGAGATCCGTAGTTTCCTGGGTTTGGTGGGCTATTACCGTCGATTTGTGGAGAGGTTTTCATCCATAACAGCCCTGTTGACCAGATTGACCCATAAGGGTGTCCCGTTCAGGTGGTCAGATGAGTGTGAAGCGAGCTTTCAGATGCTCAAGATAGCTTTGACTATGACACCAGTATTGGTGTTACCCACAGGTTCATGATCTTATATAGTATATTGTGACGCATCTTGTATTGGTCTGGGTGCGGTATTGATGCAGGGTGGCAAGGTTATTGCAAATGCTTCGCGGAAGCTAAAGGTTCACGAGAAGAATTACCATGTTCATGATCTAGAGATGGCAGCCATTGTTCACGCGCTGAAGATTTGGATGCACTATCTTTACGGCGTGCCATGTGAAGTATTCACTGATCATCGGAGCTTGCAGTATTTGGTCAAGCAGAAGGAACTCAATTTGAGGCAGAAAAGGTGGTTGGATCTATTGAAAGACTATGATATCACCATATTGTATCATCCCAGGAAGGCCAATGTGGTGGCCGATACTTTGAGTAGAAAATCAGCTAGTATGGGTAGCCTTGCATATATTCCAATTGGTGAGAGACCGCTTGCATTGGATGTTCAGGCCTTGGCCAACCAGTTCGTGAGGTTGGATGTTTCTGAGCCCAGCCGTGTACTAGCTTCCACAGTTGCTCGGTCTTCTTTGTTTGAGCGTATCAAAGATCGGCAGGATGATGTAACGACCCGATATGTCATTTTGAGAATTTAAGTCTCGTCTGGTAGAATAAGGCCTTGAGCAGCTTCATATTATGTGTATTGACTTGCGTGCGTGTTTGAATTCGGTTACCGGATGTTTCAGAGTGATTTGGGACACTTAGTCCCTAAAACGGAAGCTTAAGTCTTAGGATTTAGACTGTAGTTAGAACTATATGAAGACGACTCCGGAATGGAGTTTCGTCGGTCCCATTAGCTCCGTTGGGTGATTTTGGACTTAGGAGCGTGCCCGGACTGCAAATCCGAGGTCTGTAGCTGATTTAGGCTTGAAATGGCGAAAGTCAAATTTTTAGAGATTTGGACCGGAAGTGGACTTTTTGATATCGGGGTCGGAATACGATTCCGAGAGTTGGAACAACTCCGTTATGTTATTTGGGACTTGTCTGCAAAATTTGACGTCATTCCGGGTTGATTTGATAGGTTTCGGCACGGGTTTTAGAAGTTGAAAGATTTGAAAATTTATAAGTTCGATTCTTGGTGCGATTCATAGTTTCAACATTTTTTGATGTAATTTGAGACCTCGAGCGGGTCCATGTTAGGGTATAGAACTTGTTGGTATGTTTGGACGGGGTCCCGAGGGCCCCGGGTGTTTTTTTTGATGAGTTACAAAGGATTTCCATGGTTTTGGGGAGGTCTGAGTTCTGGTGTAATCATATATGCGGACCTTGGACGCAGGTGCGATGGTCGCAGGTGCGAAGATGGAGGCGCAAGTGCGAGAAGAGCTGGACTTTGCAGTCTCCGCAGGTGCGGAGAATTTGTGTGCATCAGCGGACTCGCAGTGCAGAGATGGAAGCGTAGATGCGAGAATTAAGAGTTGGCCTAGGGTCACATGTGGGAGGAAGTTCCGCATCTGCGATGCCCTCGGATGCACAGAAGGCTCACATGTGCGGAGGTTGTGGGAGTTAGTGACTTTCGCAGGTGTGACTGGTTAGACCGCAGGTGCAGTAGGCGCATGTGCGAGAAATGATCGCAGGTGTGAGGATCGCTGGGCAGAAAGGGGTTGGAATCGAGGGTTAGTTCATTTTTCACTCCATTTTTGATTTTAGCTCGGGAGAAGATGATTCTTTGAGGGATTTTCAGAGGAATCTTGTGGGTAACGATTTCTTACTCGAATTTGGTTTTATTGCATTAATCTATAGTTGTTTCTCCATTGAATTTCGGATTTTTGGGGTTGAAATGGGGAAATATTGGAAGAACTTCTTCAATAAAGATTTTTAGTTTTGAAAGGGGATTTGTGGTCGGATTTGAGTAATTCTTATATGGTTAGACTCGTGAGTGAATGTGTGTTCGTATTTTATAATTTTTACCCGATTCCGAGACGTGGGCCCGGCCGTCCGGGTCAACTTTTTAGGGCGAATTTCGAACATTTTGTTAAAATATTGATTTCATTGATTAGATGAGTTTATTATTGTTGTATTCATGTTATGCAATTGTGTTTGGCTAGATTTGGGCCATTCAGAGTCGGATATTCGTGGAAAAGGCATTGTGACCAATTGTTTGAGCTTGGTTCGAGGTAAGTATCTTGCCTAACCTTGTGTGGGAGATTTTCCCCTTAGGATTTGAGTCTTCTATGTTGATTGTAGTCCATGTACGCGAGGTGACGAGTGCGTGCTCGGACTTATTTGTGAAAAGTTGGCCTTTTAGGATTCTTAGGTCCTTATATTCACTGAGTATGGAGTTGTTCTTGATATGATTAAGTTCCTATTTACTAGTTTCACCTCTACATGCTTTAATTAGAATTAATCGTTTTCAGGATTTACTCTTATTGCCTATTTGACTCTTATTTGACTTAACTAAAAATTTTACCTCCTCTATTGTCATGCTATCTTTTCATAACTGCTTATCTTTATTTGAAATTATTATTATCTCATCCTATAATTTGTTCATTCTTAATTGAGGTTATGATTATCTTTCCGTTGCTTATCCTTAATGGAATTGTTGAATATCCTTCGAAATTTCCTCAACCTTAAACGAAGTTTTAGATATCCTACATCTTAGTTGACTTGTTTTATTTGGATTTATTTGACTCATGTTAGCTCTCCCTGTTGTTAAAATGTATATTGTGGGACCGTTGCTACATATTAGTTTTTCCCTTGTTGAGCTGTTCTCTGTACGCCTAGCATTCCTTACTGTGGTTATTCCTTGTGAATTGGTTCTACCGTTCCTTGTGACTTAAATTTCTTGAATTGGTTTACTTGTCGTACTTTGTATTTTTGCCATTGTTGCTGTTGTACTTGTTGAGGTGATGCACGAGGTTTCTGCCGTGCTATTGTTACTATTGATAATTTCACATATATATATATATATATATATATATATATATATATATATATATATATATATATATATATATATATGTGTGTGTGTGTGTGTGTGTGTGTGTGTGTGTGTGTGTGTGTGTGTGACAAGGTGAGAACATTGTTATGCACGTGTGGCGAGACAAGGTGGGCATTTATGTTACTATTGCACATGTGGCGAGACAAGGTGGGTTGTGTCAGGGGTTGATTTGTGATGATTTGTGGCCTGGAGGCATTCTTGTTGTTGATATTTTTATAGTGGTATACGTACCCGTGTGAGCTTTATCTTGTGAAAGCTATGAGAAAATATTCTACGTGATGTCCGTTCTTTTTCCTTATGCTTAATTGCTGACATGGACTATGGTAGTACACTTGCACAAGCATACACGTAGTTAAGCACTCTTATCGGATAAGAGGTGTTCTTGATATTGTTGAGCATAGATGCTCACCCTTGTTTACTTGCCTTCTATATGAGAGTGACTCTATTGGCACGGGAGTCGTCAGTGCGGCTATGAGATGTTATGAGGGCACATGATGCCAAGTGTTAGAGTTCAGGTATTGAGACCCGTAAGTTGTGATTTGTCCGAGGTTCGGTACCTCGTGGAGTTGCTGACTAAAACCTGATATAAGAGCGGTTGTAGTTACTGAGTTATTATTTGTCCTTGCTGTATTTGTGATTCCGGACTTAGGTTGTGTTCCATTCACCTTTCTGTGTCATTTTCATGATATTCCGCTGATACTTGTTGTTTCCTTCCTTATTGCCATTACTATACTGTGAGCCATATTGCATAGTCTTTATGTAGACATCATACTTCTGTTGTTCATGTACTTATATCTGTTCAGTTTATTAGTCCAGTGGGTGTCTTGACTGTTCCTCATCACTACTCCACAGAGGTTATTCTTGATACTTACTGGGCACCACCGTGGTGTGCTCATGCTACTCTTCTGCACATTTTTTTTTGTGCAGATCCAGGTAATTGTTCGTTAGCTAGCTGTGTGGACTGTTGCTGTGGAGACTCAAGGTAAACCTGCCGCTGCGTTTGCAGGCTTTAGAGTCACCTTCAACTTTTCGTTTTGTACTGTTTATTCTTATTTCTGGTGTTACAACCCAAATTCGCATACCATAGATCACACCGTAAGTTAGTCGACGTAAATCCAAGAAGAGATTATCTTTGAGATGATAAGAAGTTAATCCTATTGGTCTTAAACGATACAAGGGTGTATAAGAGTGGTTAACAAGTATTAGAAGTTAAACGAATCAAGGATGTTGTAACCCGTATTTTCGGGTAACACTAAAGGTGATTAACTGTCCCAAGAGGTCTTGTTTTAATGTATTTGAATCATATAATATCCGTATCATAAGTCTTGAAGTCAAGCGAGTTATGAAACAAAAGTCGATAAAAGTTGTCGCAATTTAGGTTTATAATTTTACTTAAACTTTAGGTCAAATGTTACTGCATTTTTCTCACAATGTGCTCGGAATTATATGGAGTTATCTACCTATTAAATTGAATATCTATGAGTCTAGTTTCCAACACATTAAACCGTTCATCGATACGATCTCGGAATAGAGAGATATTCGCGTTTTCGCGAGAGTGCGCCAAGCTGCTCTCTATGGGGCCCACAAAGGCGGTTTAAGACATATGGACATATATAAGATACCTCAACCCCGTTTTAAGTCATTATCTTTCAGTATATTCAGACTTTATAACCCTAAAAACAATCTCTCAAGGTTCTCTCATGATCCAAGACCCAAACAAAGGGCAAACAACACAAATCAAATGTCGGGAATCCCGTGGCGCTAGTAAGTTTCTTGTTCTTCTTGTTGTTGCTAATTTTTGTGTTGTTCCAGCTCATGTGGAAGGTTGTTTTAAGTGTTTTATGTTCTGTAAATACACCTTCAAGTTTTTAATATCAACCCTAGGTGATTTCAAGTCTTCTAAAGTGATTCTAGTGCCGAAAAACCCGAATTAATTGCTAGTTTCGCTTCCTTATTCTTGTGGCAGAATTGAAGGGATATTTCGTGGAAAATTAAGGTCAAATTGGAGTTGTTCTTTATGTTTAAAGGTAAGGAACCTCTTACTCTATATATATTTAAGATTATCCAAGTTGTGGCTAAGTCGTTGAAGCTAGAACTTGTGAAATATATATCGAAAGGCTTGGTAGTAATGTTGTTAGTTGGTGGACTATTTTGGAGGCTCAATATGATTATTAATGATGTTGTTTGGGCTGTTTGGTGATTGTATTGACTTGTGGGAAGTCATATAAATAGGGGAGGTGCTGTCCGTTTCATCGTAAAATAGGTTGCGGTCGATACATAATAGTTACAATGCTTAAACGATAATGATAGTGTCATTTCTCTTATTGTAGACTAAGGAGTCGTGACATTTGCATAGCTTGAGGTTGGGAAGTATATACAAGGTATGTGAGGCTATCCCCTTCATTCTTTTGCACGACTCCGATTGTACGTAATGTAATGAACGAGCTCCCAAAGATACTCTACTCTTAGAAGCTAGCAGTACTTACATTGCTGCCCTTCTTATGAAACGATTGATATTGATGTTACTTCTCTTATTCTTATATTATCAATGTTGTTGGTAGTTCCTTATTCTTATAAGATTCTTGATGAAGAGTTAATCCTAATAACGTGTACGAAGGATACCGACCTTACGTCACTCCGAAAGGTTCAAAATGTGATTCCAATGAGTCCAGCATGCATCATATATATGTATCTATTTTACTCTACCGAGCCGCACTATAGTCGGCCGGGTATGGCACCTATTGTGCAACCACTGATCAGTTGGGTTTTACCGAGCTCCACGTGGCCGGGTACGATTCTACCGAGCCCTATGATGGCCGTGTACGTTTTACCGAGCCTATTACGGCCGGGTACGATATGATGATGGTGATGCCGACAAAGACGTATGTTTTAAAAGTTTATGTATATATATGTATGTATCATGTATTTCATGTCAGTAGCCCTCAGAGGTACCCATATGTCACAGGTTGTATATTCTATATCCCTGTTTACATTACTGTTCTCACTTATGCTTTCCTGCCTTACATACTCAATACTTTATTCGTACTGACGTCCTTTTTATTTGTGGACGCTGCATGTCGTGCTGCAGGTCCTGATAGACGGGTAGACGCAGCTCCCCCACCACAGTAGGTTGTCCAGTTCAGCGGTTATTGGCGAGATCCCTTCTCCGGACTTGCCGTGGTCTTGGTATGCATTTTTGTTATAGACATTATGGGTATGTCGGGGCCCTGTTCCGGCAATGTTGTAGCACTTATGTTCCTTTAGAGGCTCATAGACAGGTGTCGACTTATGTATGGTTTAGAATGCCTTGTCGACTGATTTTTGTTGTATAGTCTTTCATGGCAGCATGGTAGCTCGTACCTTATATATAGTTTCTTGACAGTCTTGTCGTCCCATGTTATGTATGTTCATGACATTATCTTTCATTGTTGGATGTTCATGATCCATGTCTACTATTTATATTGATATTGTCGGCCCTTAAAGATAATAAGGAAGGTTAGATAAAATGTACGTTGGTGCTCGGCAAGTATGGCCCGGGTGCTAGTCATGACCCTCTAGTTGGGTCGTGACAAACTTGGTATCAGAGCAAGTCTGTCCTAGGGGTTGTCTATGAGCCGTGTCTAGTAGAGTTTTTATTATGGATGTGTAGCGCGCCACATTTATAATCAGGAGGCTACGTGACATCTAGGGTTGTTACCTTCTTCCTAAATCTAGATCGTGCGTAGAGTTGAGTCGTATGTGTTCATATCTAATATTCATCTTGTTTTCTTTCAGCGATGCCTTCGACTAGGAAGCAAGCGATTAGTAAACGGCTTGATACAGCTATGGGAGAGGGTAACATTCAAGTCCCTCCAGCCAGAGCAGGCCAAAGTGAGGCTCAGAGTGAGATGCCGTCTCATACCTCTCCGTCTCCTCCAGAGGATATTAGGAGGCACCCAGTACATCCAGTTCTTCTGTCTGGCACTACAGACCATGATATGCGCAGTGCGGTGCAATTTTTGACTAGCTTGGTAGCTACTCAGGCTCAGAGGCAGAATACCGGTGCTGCTGATAAACCGGTTAGTGCGAGAGTTCGTGATTTTATTAATCTAGACCCTCCAGTGTTTACTGGATCAGACCCCAAGGAGGACCCACAAACATTTATTGATCAAGTTCATCGTACATTGCGGGTTATGCATGCTAGTGATACGGAGGCAGTAGAGTTGGCTTCTTATCGGTTACGAGATTTAGCGGTTTTCTGGTATGATAGTTGGGAGAGATCTAGGGGTCCGAACGCTCCTCCAGCCGTGTGGAAGGAATTTTCTAAGGCCTTTCTTCGTCACTACTTGCCAGTTGAGATACGACGAGCTAGAGCTGATAAGTTCTTGAACCTTCGACAGGGTAATATGAGTGTACGAGAGTATAGTATACAGTTTGATTCTTTAGCAAGGTATGCTCCCCATATGGTGTCCGAGATGAGTGATAGGGTGCATCTGTTCGTGAACGGGTTGGGACCACATCTGATAAATGAGTGCACAACAGCCTCCTTGGTAGAGGGCATGGATATTTCCCGTATTCAGGCTTATGCCCAGACCCTAGAGGATCGTAAGCGCCAGCAAAGGGCAGATAGGGAGTAGGATAGGGGCCAGCATAAGAGGGCGAGATTTGCAGGGTATTCTGATGAGTTCAGAGGCAGTATCAGGCCCCAATCTTCGAGGAGTTCGGCGCCACCTGTAGCTAGTGCTCCTCCACAGTTTCAGAGGCCTCGGTATGATCGATTTACCTATTCTGGTTCAGGTCAGAGTTTGAGGGCATCAGGCTCACAATTTCATAGAGATACTAATCAGACGAGACCCCCAACACCTCGTTGTGATCAGTGCGGCAAGGCCCACTTTGGACTGTGCCGTCGAGGTTCCGATGCTTGCTATTCTTGCGGACAGCGTGGCCATATGATGCAGGATCGTCCTAAAAGAGGAGGTGGTGGTATGGCTCAGCTGACTGGATCTGTGTCTGGTTCTTCCTCGTCAGTTCGACCTCCAGCATAAGGTTTCCAATAGTCGACAGGTCGTGGTAGAGGTAGAGGTTCAGTGCCAAGTTCGAGTGGTGCTCAAAATCGAACCTATACTCTAGTAGGTCGACAAGATCTCGAGTCGTCTCCGGATGTTGTTACAGGTATATTATCTGTGTTTTCTTATGATGTATATGCGCTAATTGATCCAGGATCTACCTTATCATATGTTACACCCTTTGTGGCTAATAAGTTTGGCATTGAACCTGAATTGATAAGTAAACCACTTGCGGTATCCACTCCGATAGGAGATTCTGTGATTGCTAGAAGGGTATATAAAGGTTGAACTGTGATGATTTGTAGTCGTCAAACCTCGGCAAATTTATTTGAGTTAGAAATGGTTGATTTCGATGTGATAATGGGAATGGACTGGTTGGCCTCATGCTATGCAAATGTTGACTGTCGTACGAAGATGGTTAGGTTTCAGTTTTCGGGTGAACCCGCCATTGAATGGAAGGGGAACATTGCTACGCCGAAAGGTAGGTTTATTTCCTATCTTAAGGCAAGGAAGATGATCTCAAAAGGTTACATTTATCATCTTGTTCACGTTAGGGATGCAGAGGCGAAGTCGCCTACTCTACAATCAATCCCCGTGGTCAATGAATTTCCAGATGTTTTCCCAGATGAACTCCCAGGCCTTCCTCCTTAAAGGGAGATTGAGTTTAGCATTGATGCGCTGCCTGACACTCAACCGATCTCTATCCCTCCATACAGGATGGCCCCGGCAGAGTTGCGAGAGTTGAAGGCGCAGTTGAAGGACTTGCTGGATAAGGGTTTCATTAGGCCTAGCACTTCACCTTGGGGTGCACCAGTCTTGTTCGTGCGGAAGAAAGATGGGTCGTTAAGGATGTGTATCGATTATCGACAGTTGAATAAGTTTACAATAAAGAACAAGTATCCACTTCCAAGGATTGATGACCTGTTTGACCAACTCCAGGGTGCCAAGTATTTCTCCAAGATTGACTTGCGTTCAGGGTATCATCAGGTAAGGGTTAAGGAGAAGGATATTCCAAAGACGGCCTTCCGGACAAGATATGGGCATTTTGAGTTCTTGGTGATGTCGTTCGGGCTAACAAATGCCCCAGCAGCTTTTATGGATCTTATGAATAGTGTATTCAGGCCCTATCTTGATGTGTTCGTGATCGTATTCATTGATGACATTCTGGTGTATTCTCGTTCGGAGGCGGAACATGCGGGCCACTTGCGGATAGTATTACAGACCCTTCAGGATCATAAGTTATATGCTAAGCTCTCTAAATGTGAATTCTGGCTGAACTCAGTAGCATTCCTTGGCCATGTGATATCTGATGAGGGTATTAGTGTCGACACTCAGAAGATCGATGCAGTGAAGAATTGGCCGAGACCTACAACACCGTCAGAAGTTCGCAGCTTCTTGGGGCTAGCAGGATATTATAGGCGGTTTGTAGAAGGGTTTTCCTCTATATCAGCACCATTGACTAAGTTAACACAGAAAGCTACAAAGTTCCAGTGGTCTGATGCTTGGGAACATAGTTTTCAGGAGCTAAAGAATCGATTGAAATCCGCGCTAGTGCTCACTCTCCCAGAAGGAACAGAAGGTTATGTGGTATATTGTGATGCCTCAGGTATAGGTTTGGGGTGCGTATTGATGCAACGTGGGAAGGTGATTGCTTATGCATCAAGACAATTGAAGAAGAATGAAAAGAATTACCTGACTCATGATTTAGAATTGGCTGCAGTAATATATGCTTTGAAGATATGGCGGCACTACTTATACGGCGTCCATGTTGACATCTACACAGATCACAAGAGTTTACAATACATCTTCAAGCAGAAGGAGTTGAATTTGAGGCAGCGTAGGTGGCTTGAATTACTGAAAGACTATGACGTCGAGATATTGTACCATCCCGGTAAAGCCAATGTTGTGGCAGACGCTCTCAGCCGTAAGTCAATGGGAAGCTTAATACATATTGAGGCAGGTAGACAAGGGTTGACCAAAGAGCTTCACCAGCTGGCCAATATGAGAATCAGATTGTTGGACTCTGATGACGGAGGTGTTACTGTACAGAATACAGCAGAATCATCTTTGGTAGCCGAGGTAAAAGCACGGCAATATGAAGATCCTACCTTAGTAAGATTGAGAGAGGGAATTAAGCAGTGTAAGATTACAGCTTTCATGATCGGAGGAGATGGGACACTGAGATACCAGGGCCGATTATGTGTGCCTAGTGTGCCAGGGTTGCGAGAGAAGATTATGATTGAGATTCATCAGTCCCGATATTCTATCCATCCTGGCTCGACAAAGATGTATCATGACGTTAAGGAGCAGTATTGGTGGGATAACATGAAGAAGTCTATTGCAGAATTTGTAGCCCAGTGTCCTAATTGTCAACAAGTAAAGATCGAGCATCAGAAACCCAGTGGATTGATTCAGAATATAGAGATTCTGACCTGAAAATGGGAGGTGATTAATATGGACTTCATTATTGGATTACCTCGCTCTTATCATAAGTTTGACTCTATCTGGGTGATAGTTGATCGACTTATAAAATCTGCCCATTTTCTACCAGTCAACTTACACGGCTGAAGATTATGCGAAGTTGTATATCAAGGAGATTGTTAGGCTTCATGGTGTGCCGGTATCTATTATATCAGACCGAGGAGCTCAATTTACGGCTAACTTTTGGAAGTCTTTTCAGAAGGGTTTAGGCACACAAGTAAATCTCAGCACTGCATTCCATCCGCAGACTGACGGACAGGCTGAACGTACCATTCAGACGCTTGAAGATATGCTACGAGCATGTGTTCTAGATTTCAAGGGGAATTGGGATGACCATCTTGCACTTATAGAATTTGCCTACAATAATAGCTACCATTCCAGTATTAAAATGGCCCCGTATGAGGCACTGTACGGGAGGAGATGTAGATCATCAGTTGGATGGTTCGAAGTTGGTGAGATAGAATTATATGGGCCAGATTTGATTCACCAAGCCATTGAGAAGGTGAAAGTGATACAAGAGCGACTGAGGACGGCACAAAGCAGGCAAAAGTCTTATTCCGATGTCCGACGTCATGATCTGGAATTTGAGGTTGGTGATTGGGTTTTCCTGAAGATCTCGCCAATGAAGAGTGTTATGCGTTTTGGGAAGAAGGGTAAGTTGAGTCCGCGGTATATTGGGCCGTACAAAATTCTTCGACGAATTGGACAGGTTGCTTACGAGTTAGAATTGCCATCTGAATTGGAATTTGTCCACCCGGTATTCCATGTATCTATGTTGAGGAAATGTATTGGAGACCCTTCTCGGGTCGTCCCTATCAAAGATGTACAAGTTACAAAGGATCTATCATATGATGAAGTGCCAGTGGCTATATTAGATCGACAAGTCCGCAAGCTGAGAACAAAGGATGTAGCTTCCGTGAAAGTATTATGGAGGAACAAGAATATAGAAGAAATGACATGGGAAGCAGAAGAGAAGATGAAGTCTAAATACCCTTACCAATTCCAGAGTGAAGATAACGAGGATGCCGGGGGAAAGAAGGACACATTATAAGGTGAAACGGCTCTATGAGGTAAGCAATAGCTTGTGAATACTCTTTTTTTTAATACAAAGTAGTGATATGCAGATAATGTACATATCCATAATGCTTTGTATAGTCTTGTAAGGCCATAGGTTGGGTTTAACTGCTCGCAAGTTTGGCTAGTGTCCATTTTATAGGGGAAACTCAGCCGAAAATCTCCGTCGGAATCCACGATGAGTTAGACACCCCATAAACCCTTACATTCGAGGACGAATGTTCCTAAGGGGGAGAGGGTGTTACAACCCAAATTCGCATACCATAGATCACGCCGTAAGTTAGTCGACGTAAATCCAAGAAGAGATTATCTTTGAGATGATAAGAAGTTAATCCTATTGGTCTTAAACGATACAAGGGTGTATAAGAGTGGTTAACAAGTATTAGAAGTTAAACGAATCAAGGATGTTGTAACCCGTATTTTCGGGTAACACTAAAGGTGATTAACTGTCCCAAGAGGTCTTGTTTTAATGTATTTGAATCATATAATATCCGTATCATAAGTCTTGAAGTCAAGCGAGTTATGAAACAAAAGTCGATAAAAGTTGTCGCAACTTAGGTTTATAATTTTACTTAAACTTTAGGTCAAATGTTACTGCATTTTTCTCCCAATGTGCTTGGAATTATGGGGTGATCTACCTATCAAATTGAAGATCTATGAGTCTAGTTTCCAACGCATTAAACCGTTCATCGATATGATCTCGGAATAAGAGATATTCGCGTTTTTACGAGAGTGCGCCAAGCTGCTCTCTATGGGGCCCACAAAGGCGGTTTAAGACATATGGACATATATAAGATACCTCAACCCCGTTTTAAGTCATTATCTTTCAGTATATTCAGACCTTATACCCCTAAAAACAGTCTCTCAAGGTTCTCTCATGATCCAAGACCCAAACAAAGGGCAAACAACACAAATCAAATGTCGGGAATCCCGTGGAGCTAGTAAGTTTCTTGTTCTTCTTGTTGTTGCTGATTTTTGTGTTGTTCCAGCTCGTGTGGGAGGTTGTTTTAAGTGTTTTATGTTCTGTAAATACACCTTCAAGTTTTTAATATCAACCCTAGGTGATTTCAAGTCTTCTAAAGTGATTCTAGTGCCGAAAAACCCGAATTAATTGCTAGTTTCGCTTCCTTGTTCTTGTGGCAGAATTGAAGGGATATTTCGTGGAAAATTAAGGTCAAATTGGAGTTGTTCTTTCTGTTTAAAGGTAAGGAACCTCTTACTCTATATATATTTAAGATTATCCAAGTTGTGGCTAAGTCGTTGAAGCTAGAACTTGTGAAATATATATCGAAAGGCTTGGTAGTAATGTTGTTAGTTGGTGGACTATTTTGGAGGCTCAATATGATTATTAATGATGTTGTTTGGTCTGTTTGGTGATTGTATTGACTTGTGGTAAGTCATATAAATAGGGGAGGTGCTGTCCGTTTCATCGTAAAATAGGTTGCGGTCGATACATAATAGTTACGACGCTTAAACGATAATGATAGTGTCATTTCTCTTATTGTAGACTAAGGAGTCGTGACATTTGCATAGCTTGAGGTTGGGCAGTATATACAAGGTATGTGAGGCTATCCCCTTCATTCTTTTGCACGACTCCGATTGTACATAATGTAATGAACGAGCTCCCAAAGATACTCTACTCTTAGAAGCTAGCAGTACTTACATTGCTGCCCTTCTTATGAAACGATTGATATTGATGTTACTTCTCTTATTCTTATATTATCAATGTTGTTGGTAGTTCCTGATTCTTATAAGATTCTTGATGAAGAGTTAATCCTAATAACGTGTACGAAGGATACCGACCTTATGTCACTCCGAAAGGTTCAAAATGTGATTCCAATGAGTCCAGCATGCATCATATATATGTATCTATTTTACTCTACCGAGCCACACTATAGTCGGCCGGGTATGGCACCTATCGTGCAACCACTGATCAGTTGGGTTTTATCGAGCTCCACTTGGCCGGGTACGATTCTACCGAGCCCTATGATGGCCGTGTACGTTTTACCGAGCCTATTACGGCCGGATACGATATGATGATGGTGATGCCCACAAAGACGTATGTTTTAAAAGTTTATGTATATATATGTATGTATCATGTATTTCATGTCAGTAGCCCTCAGCGGTACCCATATGTCACAGGTTGTATATTCTATATCCCTGTTTACATTACTGTTCTCACTTATGCTTTCCTGCCTTACATATTCAGTACTTTATTCGTACTGACGTCCTTTTTATTTGTGGACGCTGCATGTCGTGCTGCAGGTCCTGATAGACGGGTAGACGCAGCTCCCCCACCACAGTAGGTTGTCCAGTTCAGCGGTTATTGGCGAGATCCCTTCTCCGGACTTGCCGTGGTCTTGGTATGCATTTTTGTTATAGACATTATGGGTATGTCGGGGCCCTGTTCCGGCAATGTTGTAGCACTTATGTTCCTTTAGAGGCTCATAGACAGGTGTCGACTTATGTATGGTTTAGAATGCCTTGTCGACTGATTTTTGTTGTATAGTCTTTCATGGCAGCATGGTAGCTCGTACCTTATATATAGTTTCTTGACAGTCTTGTCGTCCCATGTTATGTATGTTCATGACATTATCTTTCATTGTTGGATGTTCATGATCCATGTCTACTATTTATATTGATATTGTCGGCCCTTAAAGATAATAAGGAAGGTTAGATAAAATGTACGTTGGTGCTCGGCAAGTATGGCCCGGGTGCTAGTCATGACCCTCCAGTTGGGTCGTGACAAACTTGGTATCTGAGCAAGTCTGTCCTAGGGGTTGTCTATGAGCCGTGTCTAGTAGAGTTTTGATTATGGAAATTTTAAGAGATTCTATTTAAATAATGTTGTTTTAATTATTGTTAGGCTTACCTAGTCCCTAAGACTAGGTGCCATCACGATACCCAAATGCAGGGAAAATTGGGACGTGACAGATGATGATCCTCATTTACTTGTCCTTAGAGACACAGTGCGACACGGTGGTGCCAAGCAGGTTACTGTTGGAGATGACGGAGTTTTGAGGATGCATGGTCATATTTGTGTGCCTAATGTGGATGGACTTCGTGAGTTGATTCTTGAGGAGTCCCACAGTTTTCGGTATTCTATTCATCCGGGCCCCGCCAAGATGTATCAGGACTTGAGGCATCATTGTTAGTAGAGGCGAATGAGGAAATACATAGTTGCCTATGTAGCTCGGTGCCTAAATTGCCAGCAGGTAAAGTATGAGCATCAGAGACCTGGTGGTTTACTTCAGAGGTTAGAGATTCCTGAGTGGAAGTGGGAGCATATCACTATAGATTTTGTTGTTGGACTTCCATGGACTCAGAGGAAGTTTGACGCCATGTGGGTTATTGTGGATAGGCTGACTAAGTCAGCGCACTTCATTCCTGTGGCAGTTACCTATTCCTCGGAGCGGTTAGCAGAGATTTATATTCGGGAGATCGTCCGTCTTCACGGTGTGCCTGTGTCTACCATTTGTGATCGAGGTACGCAGTTTACCTCGTACTTTTGGAGGGCAGTGCAACGTGAGTTGGGTACGCGGGTTGAGTTGAGCACAACATTCCATCCTCAGACGGACGGGCAGTCCGAGCGTACTATTCAGATCTTGGAGGATATGCTCCGCGCTTGTATCATAGACTTTGGAGGTTCTTGGGATCAGTTCTTGCCCCTTGCAAAGTTCGCCTACAACAACAGTTACCAGTCGAGCTTTTAGATGGCTCCCTATGAGGCATTATATGGTAGGCGGTATCGGTCGCCAGTTGGGTGGTTCAAGCCGGGAGAGGCTCGGTTATTGGCACAGACTTAGTACATGATGCCTTGGATAAGTCAAGATTATTCAGGATCGACTCCGCACAGCTCAGTCCAGGCAGAAGAGTTATGCCGACCGTAGAGTTTGTGCTGTTGCATTCATGGTCGGAGAGAGAGTGTTACTTCGGGTATCACCCATGAAGAGTGTAATGAGGTTCAGAAAGAAGGGCAAGTTGAGCCCTAAGTATATCAGACCTTTTGAGATTCTGGAGAGAGTGGGAGAGGTGGCTTACAGGCTTGCGTTGCCACCTAGTTTAGCAGCTGTTCATCCGGTATTCTATGTGTCCATGCTTCGAAAGTATCACAGTGATCCGTCCCATGTGTTAGATTTCAGCTCTGTCCAGTTGGACAAGGGTTTAACTTACGAGGAGGAGCCGGTGGCAATTCTAGCCCGGCAAGTTTGCCAGTTGAGATCAAAGAGTTACCCTTTAGTTCGAGTGCAGTGGAGAGGTCAGCCTATTAAGGCAGCTACTTGGGAGTCCGAGTCCGATATGCTGAGTAGATATCCCCACCTTTGCACCAGCCCAGGTACTTTTTCTATGTCCGTTCGAGGACGAACGATTGTTTTAGAGGTGGAGAATGTGATGACCCAAAAGGTCATCTTATGTTTTAGAACTCGAATCTACGCTTTTAAGCCTTAAAAATCTCATTTTACCTTCCTCGATTTGCGCGCACAGTCCGGGCATGTTTCCTGAAAGCTTTTATGTTGAAAATTGATGAAAATAAGAATTTATGTCTTAAAAGTTAATTTTAGTTGACTTCGATCAACATTTTTGGTAAACGGGCCCGGATCCGTATTTTGACGGTCCCGGTGGGTTCGTATCGAATTATGGGACTTGGGCGTATTCCCAGAATCGAATTCGGAGGTCCCTAGCTCAAGTTATGAATTTTTGATTAAAATTAAAAGTCTGAAAATTAATTATTTTTAAGAATTGATTGATGTTTGGCATTGTTAGTGCCGGGTTCGTATTCTAGTTCCTGAGCCCGGTACAGGTTCATTATGATATTTAAGACTCGTCTGTGAAATTTGGTGAGAAACGGAGTTGATTTGACGTGATTCAGACGTCGAGTTGAGAAGATATGAATTTTAAAGTGTTCTTGAGAATTTCATTTGATTTGGTGCTAAATTCGTAGTTCTAGGTGTTATTGTGGCGATTTGATCACGCGAGCAAGTTCGTATGATATTTTTAGACTTGTGTGCATGTTTGGTTTGGAGCCTCGAGGGCTCGGGGTGAGTTTCGAATAGGCCACGAGATGTTTTGCGCTTTGAAAATCTGGTATTTTGCTGCAGTAGGTATTCTGGCATGTCCTTCTTCGCGTTCGCGAAGGAACTCTCGCGAACGTGAAGAGTAAAACTGGACAGCTGAAGTTTTCTTCTTCGCGAATGCGAAGGCTTGGTCGCGAATGCGAAGCAATGGGGGTGTTACCCTTCGCGAACGCGACCAGCTCGTCGCGAACGCATAGTGTTAGGCACACCTGGGGGAGAGTCGATCGTTCCTTCATCGCGAACGCGAAGGCCATGGGAGGGTAGCCTACATGAACGCGAACACTGTCCCGATACTCTTCGCGAACGCGATAATGCTCTCGCGAACGCGATGAACACTGTCGCCCAGCACTTAACAGAATCCAAACACGGGATTTAGCCAAAAATTCATTTTTCTCAAAAAGCAAACAGTGAGAGGCGATTTTCAAGAGCCATTTCTTCCCCAAAGTGTTCGTAAGTGATTCTAAACCACTTTCTTTTAATTACCCATTGCATTTTATGAATTATCAACCTAAATTTTAGAGTTTTCATGGTAGAATTAGGGGTTAGGGTAGAAACTAGGGATTTCGGAAATTTGAGGATTTAGACCCCAATTTGAGGTCGGATTCCAAAACTAATTACATATTCAGGCTCGGGGGTGAAGAGGTAAATGGATTTTGGTTCGAACCTCGGGTTTTGACCAAGCGGGCCTAGGGTCGATTTTTCGACTTTTTGGAGGAAAATTTGAAAAATTTAATTTATGCAATATCAATGATTTCTTTAGCAATATTTGATATTATTGAGTCATTTTTTAATAGATACGAGTGATTTAGAGGTGAATTCCAAAGAAAAAGCTGTGATTGAGAATTAAGTGGCCTTCAGAGCGAGGTAAGTGTTATGTCTAACCCTGACTTGAGGGAATTAGGAATCTTAGATTATTTGCTAAGTGAAATTCATGTGAGCGGCGTATATGTGAGGTGAAGAGTACTTATGCTCCGCCAATTTACCTGTATTCCATGTTTCTTCCGTTTTCTTATATTGTCTCTTTCCTATGCCTAATTGCTACATATTTAAGTGTTGTTAAATTGATCGTCATTATCATGGTGACGGATTTTCTATTGGTAATCAAGTATTCATTTAAAAGTTGAGATTTATATAGTGGAACCGAATGTTGAAGTAAGGTTTGTACTTGTTATTCTATCTCCATGTTGTTATTTATGCATTGCATTATGGCAAGGGAGAGTGTTAATGCACGAAGGGTGATGTCGTGCCATATTGTGAGTGTTAATGCACGAAGGGTGATGCCGTGCCATATTGTGAGTGTTAATGCACGAAGGATGATGTCGTACCATATTGTGAGTGTTAATGCACGAAGGGTGATGCCGTGCCATATTGTGAGTGTTAATGCACGAAGGGTGATGCCGTGCCATGATATGAGAGTTAATGCACGAAGGGTGATGCCGTGTCGTTTCTATTAATTTTATGGTGAGATTGAGAGTAAAAGCATGAAAGGTGATGCCGTGCATTTTTTCTTACTGTATTCACTATTACTGTTGATTTATGGTATATTGACTGCTCCGGTGATCATTCTGTTGTAGTTCTTTATCTTGTATTCCCTTCAGTATGTTCCCCTCCCGACATTTCCTCTTTAGTTCTTCATTTCTGTTATTTGTATATACACTGTTAAATTGTACAGGTTGATTTGTAGGTGCCTTGCCTTAGCCTCGTCACTACTTCGTCGAGGTTAGGCTTGACAATTACCAGTACATGGGGTCGGTTGTACTGATACTGTACTCTGCACATTCTGTGCAGATTTTGGTACCGGCTCAGGTTAATCGAGATTTTGCTATTGGTCCGTTGTCCCGAGACTCAAGGTAGATCTGTCGGCGTTCACAGACCTTGAAGTCCTCGTCTATCTTTTATGTCCTACTATTTCCTTTCATTCAAACAGTTGTATTTCTTTCAGACTATTACTTGTAGTAAATTCTAGAATGCACGTGAATTGTGACTTCAAATCCGGGTGGTAGTAATTAATACGGTTTTATGATATTCCGCACTTATTATATTTTATCTTAGTTAATTATTATTAATTACTGAATGGGAATAAGGAATTGGTTTAATGATTCTCTAACGTTAGCTTGCCTAGCAAGTGAAATGTTAGGCGCCATCACGGTCCCGACGGTGAGAAATTTTGGGTCGTGACATCTTTAAATTAAATATTATTAATATGAAGTATTTGACATTTTTAAATTTGATATTGAAGCAACGTATTAAAGATTTTGAAATATTATTTTCCTTAATTATTTATTCCTGAATATTTTTGTAAGATTTTCGTACTCATTGTGATGGAGCCGTGAACTCTTTATTGTGGAAAAATATTATTGATGATTTATTTTGGCATGAGCCGTGAGCTCTTTATTGTGGAAAAATATTGTTGTTGAATTATTTTGGCAAGTGAAATTATTTGAGCACTTGAGGTGCAAATTGTGATATATTGTGATATTAATACGTATGCGGTGGTATAAGGTCTGGGTATTGAAACGCATGTGGTGAGATAAGGGTAGCTTGATATGCGTGGCTAGTAGGGGAATCTACTAGAAGTCATGCGGTGTGATAAGGATGGCTAAAACGCGGGATGCTATTTCGGAAAAATATTTTCTTTCAAATAAATTGTGAATGCTCCCGTGGTGAGATAAGGAAACGAGATACTGTGAATTTATTTATGATTTGAGACTACGAGGCGGTACCTCGGGATTGCCCTTGTTGATATTGATTTATGGCTGCAGTTGCCTTTGATTATTTGTTGTGATTTTCTTGAAGTTGAAAGAAAATTTTGTTTTGTTTCCACGAGATATTAATTGCCATTATTTGGTGTAATTAAATGTGACATACTACTTGATTTATTTTTATTGTCATTTTATCTTATTATATTGTTTGAACATTTTATCATGTCATTATTTATTCTCCACTAGGGCCTGACCTGACCTCGTCACTACTCTACCGAGGATAGGCTTGGCACTTACTGGGTACCACTGTGGTGTACTCATACTACGCTTGTACACACCTTTTTGTGCAGATCCAGGTACATCTTATCAGATCAGGCATCAGTAAACTAACTATATGAGGAGACTTCGAGGTATATCTGCCAGCGTCCGCAGACTCTAGAGTCCCCTTCTATCTTATTATGTTGTCTCCCTTATTTGTTTTAGACTCTGATGTATAGAGACATGGAGAATAAATTCTTAGAAGCTTGTGACTTATTTCTACCGGGTTTTGGGAGTTGAAATTGTTTGAATTGAAGTTTATTTATTTTAGATATTTATTATTATTCCGCATTGATAGGCTTACCTAGTCTTAGAGACTAGGTGCCATCACAACATCCTACGGAGGGAATTTGGGGTAAGTGACAAAATCCCTTTATATTTGATGAGTGTCTGGCGTGTATAAAATTCTAACTCGTACTCTGTCAAATAATAGTATAGAAAGATGTCGAACCAACAAAGATTGGTTTATCTATTCTACAGCCGTTTTTTATTTTAATTACTACTTGAGAAAATCAGAAAGAGTTGAGTTGTGAATTAACTAACTATATATGCATGAATAGAGCAATAAAAAATGTTTTGTTTTTTTCACAAATATAATAAAAAGGTGCTGGGATCCTGACTTAACTTAATATTTTTATTATACAGTAGATATATTTATTCTTCAATTTCTATTTCTCAGAAATGTATAAATGCCTCTCACGATTACATTTATATATTATTACTATAGTTGAACAATTAATTGCACTCCTCTCGGTTATACGAATTAATTGTTAAAATGGTAATATTAAAGAACCAGAAATATATACTTAAACTAAAACATGATCTTTTTAGTAAGTCCCTTTCGGTTACCCTACTTGTTAGAATTGATTACTACAATATTCGCCTCTTTCTATTACAAATAATGTAGAGTCAATTTTAACATATAAGATCTAGATGTCACCAACTAAAAGTTAACATCTATCAATACCAAAATTAACTATATTACTTCTTCCACCTTTTTCGATTACAAAATTAGTAAGAAGTTAATATATAGTACGAAATAGATGGATGTTAACAAATTAAATAACACCTAACTATAAAGCAGATAAAATTTAAATGAAAAACTTCAGCTCAAGTATGTGAAATTGAGGAATAATATCTACTATTATATAAAAATATTAAGATCCGTCATTCTCCCAACATAAGAAAAGTTACTCCATAATGGAGTTAGTACTGACAACGGAAATATTCTTTCCCATTAAATAAGAAAATATAAAGAAATATTCAAGAGAATAATTTTCCCTATTTAATTAAAAATAAGAACTAGAGTAATTTCCAATATTATAATTTATTTGAAACTAGAAATGATGTGAGTGTAATGGCTAAAAGAAGACACAACTGAAGAAGAAAGAAAAGAAGAAGCCCGAAAGAAATGAATTCCAAACCGTAGCTCTAAGCTTTTGTAATGACCCGCCCGTTTATTTTGAGTATTACAATCATATTTCTACATTTACTGCTCAATTTATGCTTTACAGTTGTTATGTGACTCGCCGAGGTGATTGGTTCGGGTCCGGCGAGATTTTGGAATAAATTGGAACACTTAGTTCTAAGGTTTAAAGTGTAAGTTAAAATAGTGATAGGATATCGACTTATATGTAAACGACCCCGAAATGGAGTTTTGATGATTCCAATAGCTCCGTATGGTGATTTTGCACTTAGGAGCATGTCCGGAAAAATTATTTGGAAGTCCATAGTGAAATTTGGCTTGAAATGGCGGAAGTTGAATTTTTGAAAAGTTCGACCGGTGAGTTACTTTTTGATATCGGGGTCGGAATCCAGTTCTGAAAAGTTTTATAGCCCCGTTATGTCATTTATGACTTATGTGCAAGATTTGAGGTCAATCGGAAGTGATTTGATAGGTTTTGGCATTGAATATAGAAGTTAGAATTTCTTAGTTTCGTAAGCTTGAATTGATGTATAATTCTTGGTTCTAGCGTTGCTTGACGTGATTTGAAGTTTTGACTAAGTTCGTATGATGTTTTAGGACTTGTTGGTATGATTTGATGGGTCCCGAGGGGCTCGGGTGTATTTTGGATCACTGGTTGAGAAACTAGTTAAGTTAAGGATTTAGAGTTTGACCATGGTCAATATCGGGTCAAGACGACCTCTTTTCAGTATTTTGAGTGCTCGAGCAGGTTCGTAGCGTGTTTTATGATTGAAATTCATATATGGTTTGTGTTCGGGAGGTTCCGGATGAGTTTCAGGGTGGTTTCGGATCATTTCGCAGAAGTTTGAGTTTGGTGGTTTTTGGTAAGGTACTGTTCATTCGCAATTACGAACAATTTATCGCAATTGCGAACACAGTTCATTGGCGGTACTGTTCACTCGCAATACTGTTCATTCGCAAATGTGAACCTAGACAGAATGTTTAAGATCTGAAAATATTTTTAATTATTTGGAGCTCGGGGAGAGGCGATTTTCGGGAGATTTTGAAGGAAAACATCGGGGTAAGTGTTCTTAACTCAATTTTGGTTAAAATACCCGAATCCATTATTGTTTTTATACCTAAATAAGTGAATTGGGTTGAAAATGGTAGAAATTTTCATAGACTTTAATTGTGGATTTGGAGGTTGAGTTGATGTTGGTAAAAATTGTATGGTTGGAATCATGGTTGGATGGGCGTTCATATTTCGTAACTTTTGTCGGGTTTCGAGACGTTGGCCCCACTGTCGATTTTTGGGTTGAGTTTCGGATTTTATTGGAAAATGTAGAATTTTCATATGGAATTGATTCCTAAAATTTGTGTTGACTGTATTGAATTATTGTGACTAGATTCGAGGCGTTCAGAGACAAATTCACGAGGCAAGGGCATATTGGAATAAAGGATTGCACGGTTTGAGGTAAGCAACACATCTAAACTTGGTTTTGAGGGTACGAATCCCCGAATTTAGTGTTATATTAATTGTTTAGAGGTGACGCACATGCTAGGCGACGGGCGTGTGGGCGTGCACCAGAGAAATTGTGACTTAAATAAATTCTGTGGAGTTGAAAAATTAAATAATCATGTTATTATCCTTATATCCTCCACGTGTTAGAGAAATTGAGTTGAGGCTCCAATTAAAGATCATGTTTAGGCTACATGCCGATATATTTTGGGACTCATGAGATCGTGTTGCTGTTGAGTTAATTGTTTTAAAAATGTACATTTCACACTCAGTCATATTCATCCATTGTGAGGATATTTATGGGATCGAGCTGCACGCTGCAGCAGGCCATATCGGCTTTATATATATATTATTATTATTTGGATCGGGGCTGCCCGCCTGCAGAAGGCCTTATAGGCTTTACTATTATATGGATCGGGGCTGCCCGCCTGCAGAAGGCCTTATAGGCTTTACTATTATATAGATCGGGGCTGCCCGCTTGCAACAGGCCTTATAGGCTTTACTATTATATGGATCCGGGCTGCCCGCCTGCAGCAGGCCTTGTTGGCTTTATTATTATATGGATCGGGGCTGCCCGCTTGCAGCAGGCCTTATAGGCTTATTTATTATACGGATCGGGATTGCCTGCCTGCCGTAGGCCATATCGACTTTATATTACGCTTGGTCTGAAGGAGCCCCTCCGGAGTCTGTACACACCCCAGTGAGCGTAGATGATTATATATTCGGGATGGACTTCCCAAGGCATGGACTTGCCTTACTTATGTAATGACCCAACCAATGGTTTGAGCTCCAGCGCGTCGTTCGGCGGTTTGAGGCCTTGAGTAGTTTCACTTCAGGTATTATGACTTGTGCGTGTGGTCAAAATTTAATTTCGGGAAGTTCGGAGTTGATTTGGAAAGAAGATTCTAATTTCGAAAACTTTAAGTTGGAGGAATTGACTAAAGTGTGATTTTTAAGTAAACGACATCGGAATCAGGATTTGAAGGTTCCAACAGGTTTGTATGGTAATTTTGGACTTAGGCGTATGTCCAGATCGGGTTTTAGATGACTCGGGAGCGTTTCAGCGCCTATTGTGGAAGTTCGCATTTTTGGAAGAATTTCATAAATTTGAGTTGAAGTTCATTTCAATGATATCAACGTCCGTTTGGGATTCCGATTCTGGGAATAGCTCCGTATGATGATTCTGGTCTTAGGAGTGCGTCCGGAAGTGGATTTGGAGGTCCGTAGGTCATTTTGGGTTCATTTGGGCGAAAGTTAAAAGTTTGGATAATTTTAAGAAGTTTGACCGGGAGTGGAATTTTTGATATTGGGGCCGGATTACGATTTTGGAAGTTGAAATAGGTCCGTAATGTTGAATGTGAATTGTGTGCGAAATTTGAGGTCAAACGGACGTGATTTGATAGGTTTCTGCATCGATTGTAGAAGTTTGAAGTTTCAAAGTTCATTAAGTTTGAATTAGAGGGTGATTCGTGTTTTTAGCATTGTTTGATGTGATTTAAAGGCTCAACTAAGTTCGTAATGTATTTTGGGATATGTCGGTATATTTAGTTGAGGCCCCGAGGGCCGGATTCCGGACATATGTTGTATTTTATTTTACATCCCTAGTCGAGGTTCATGTACTTGTGACACTAGATTTTGGGGCGATTATGGGTTGCACTGTATTAAAATTGTTGTAAAATATTATTATTCACACAGTAGATTCCATCTTTTACTGTTTAATTGAAGAAAAATATGATTTCTAAAATATTAAGATGAGAACCAAATTAAGTATTTATTTTTGACTTGCCTGACAGCGGTGTCCGGTGCCATCACGATCTTTAATGGATTTTGGGTCGTGACAACATGGTATCAGAGCACTAGGTTCACTTAGGTCTCACAAGTCATGAGGGAGTCTTGCGGATCGGTACGGAGACGTCTGTACTTATCTTCGAGAGGCTATATGACTGTTAGAAGCACTTCCCTTCTTGATTCTTCATCGTGCGATTTGATTCCTTTGAGGCTTATGCCTTCATTTCCTTCCTATTCAATCTTATGCGACGTAAAGCACTTGTTATAAATTGGGAATCGAGGAATTTAAATGATACTACAGATGTGGTGTAGGATATTTCTCCCTGCGAATTTGCTTTGGGCTATTGTCGTCGCCTTGTGAAAGGCCATTCTATCGTTTCAGCTCAGTATCAGTATTACCTAAGGTTTTGAGAGTTGGCATTGATTGTTATGACGATTCGTGCATTTCCATCGCACAATGTTTATGTATTGGTGGGATGCTTGTCTATGCATCGAGGCAGTGAATGACTTGGAAGGAGGTTTACTCAATGCATAATTCAGAGATTCAGTATATTATTTCCGGCAAAGGAAAGGCAATCAGACTATAAATGTTCAAGTTTGGGTTGATGGAGTAACGAGACTTGATATTTTCGAGCGTGGTGGAATTTTCATATGTGATGTGGTGTCGTAGTCCTTGTTGAACGCGTTAAGGTTCACCGGTGTCATGGTCTTCATCAAGTTGCCTTCAGGGCAGAGTAGTGTGAGATAGTGCCAGGGAAGCAGCTGTCAGAGATCGCAGTGTGCGGTGGTTCAGGACTTAATCGGTGGCCCGGGTGTTGAGGGCTCAAGGAAGATGATCTTCGGGGAGGTTTAAAGTTGGTAGCGATCTATTGGTTCAAGTGTTGCAGAGATGGATTTGACTCAAGGCAACAACTGGGCATTGAGGGATTAGGAAGGACATGAGGGAGGTGTCTGGCAGTGGATAAACTTCTAGAAGGCCAAGTGTGAGAAACATGAGTCGAGTAGTCGCTTAAAGGAGTGAGTTTGACCAAAGTGGGAGAGTGGCGGAGCAATATATTGGTTATGTGGTAGGATAGCTACACGCCTTAGGGGAAGTTAGAGTGATTTGGGATTCATGGTGGACAGTGACTAGGTCTGCGTGCTTGATTTAGAATATTGGCTACTATATTGAGGAAGATTGGGTGCGACAGGAAGGAGTTGCTTGATATGAAAAAGGATACAACATGACATTGGATTGGAATGTATCGTCGCATGTTTAGTTGATGTCAATGGGGAGTGAACGGGCTTGTACAGCTGGTGAATGAGCACAGGCTCAGGATGGTTTATTGACTTCGTGGTAATTGTACTCGGTGCAGCGTTGTTGGAGAATGTCGGCATGGAATTTCCACAGATGGGATATCTCATGTGAGCAAGTTAGCGATTGTGTGGTGTTGATGAAGTTTCTATGAAGAATTTTACTGGCTATCTAGTAAGAGGTCGAATATGTGAATGTGGCTAGTGATTCAGAATGTTCATGAAATGTTTAACATAAGGATTTCAGGGAAATTTGGAGGGATGATTGTGCAAGATCATGTCAAAAGGGGATAAATAAATCTTGGTGGGTTCCAAAGGTATGCAATGGTATCTTCAAGCTAAGTAGGAGAGCCCCACCGTCTATGATTGGATTACATGGTTATCTACTTGTGAGGTTTCTAGTTATCGGCATATCGGTTGGTTATTACGACTAAAGAAAGAGAACATCAATGGTGATTTGAGCCAAGGAATTGAGGAATGTGTGCTACAATTGGTCTTGTCGATTCATGTTCAGGCTTTGGGAAGACTCGGAGTTTATGCTTTGTGTAGATGTGATTTACAAGGAAAGTGATTCAACATGGTGCTTCTTTGAGATGGTATTCATGTGCTGGCAGAGCCTTGGGGTTTGATTATATCCGGAACCAAGTCAGAGTGGGTGACTCTCAACAACGGTCCTAGTGGATTCTAAAGTTAAAGTGTGGTGCCTAAGGATTTCGAGTCCGTAATATGGTTAAGTATCGAGCTGTTGCATCGGATTATAAAAGGGGCTTGGAGTGTTCTATGTTATCTTCGGTATGCGGTTTAGCAGTGGAAGAATGGGAGAAAATAACTTCGGAATCATAGGGAAATTATCATAATGAGTGTATTCGTTGAAGATGCGAATATGCACACAAGGAAAGTATGTGATGGTTCGTGGGTTTTGAGACAGCATGGTCTCGTAAAATAAGGTCACTCCGGATGAGTGCGGATTTGTGTTCGTTATGTTTTAAATGGAGCTATTATTATTCCTAAGGCAAGTCCAGAGTAAATTAGAACAATTCAGATTCGGTTAGCAATGGTTGAATTGGCATGATGGTGGCAATGATCAGTTCCTTCAGCGTGTTAAGTATACATGTGATTTGTGGAGGTACGTGCGAGGTTTGACGGCCGCCGTAATTGATCTTATTTAGAGGCATTCGAGTATTATGGCCTATTATGTGTAGATGGAGCCCGGAAGAATTATGGTGGTTTAGACCACCACTCGAGGTTTGTATTTTCTGCGGTTATGGGAATTCAGTCACGTGGGGTAATGGTTCTCCTGAAATGAGTTAAGTGAAAAGTTTCTATATGATGAAGTGTGTACCCTATTGGTGGTTCGGGAGTTACGATGAAATTCTTGTACTCTTGCGTATTGGTATGTTAGGTGCAGTGAGCGGCATGGGAATTAGAAGTTGAGGATCAAGGTTGCAGTTGATGTCGACAATAATGTCACGAGCTCGGATAAGCAGGGAAGAATTCAGATGTTTAAAGTAAGTTGGTATTGTCCTTAGCGTCACTGAGATCGGTGTCCTGTGTAAGAGGCTTTGTGTACTGATTTGCGGCTTCTTGATTTACTTTTCAACATTAGTGTGACCGGTGGTATGGATGTGTAGACTTGTTACCTGGTGCGGAGGGTCGTGGGAGTGTATCCCACGGGAAGATTGTATAAGTGTGACATGTAGTTACTTGATTAATTAAAGATTGAAACCAAGTATGGAGATTTGGTACTATCGCTAATGTGAGAGTTTAGGCCTAAAAGGCGCTCTATTCAGTTGGTTGTAAAGTATGGAAGTTTGTTCCGGATTTGATGGCTGTTCTTGTATGTCATGGGAAAAAGGTCATTGTGGATCCTTGAGAGGGTATTTGCCCAAGCATGTTATGATCTAATCGGTTTGGGGTCCGTTGATGGGTCCAGATGTGGATGTGTATTCTACACCAGCCTGGTGTGTTCATTCAGCATAGCATTTCTTATGGAGGAGTATTCAGGCGTGGGATGTTAATTTCGTCGCCAGCTATTTCATATAATACTCTATTGTGCCATGTGGGTCGTGAGTCAGCTTGATTAATTGTACAATGTGTTGAGGTCCCGCGTAGCAGTGGTGTTATGTGAGCAGGATGGCTCTCGAGATGCATGTCATATATCGCACCTTAGTTGTGCTTGAGTTTTATAGCGTATGACGCTACCCGTCTCCTCAGGATTTGTAGTATGCACTTGGCATTCTTATGGTTGGTATTCGGGCATTTCGTAAGGTATAAACATTTCTGGCTTGATGGGTATTTCCCCACTTATTACTATGTGCGGATCGGGTGGCACGCCACCACGGAGATATTGTTTGGATCGGGTTGCACGCCGCAACTGGTATCATGGTTGGATCGGGTTGCACGCCGCAACGGTGTCATGTGTGGATCGGGTTGCACGCCGCAACAGTGTGATGTTGAGTACACTTCCCTATACTTATTCTTATGTGTTTTGCTTCTCAGTTCCTGGGGAAGGTTCATAACATCTTTTCGGTTGTTTAAATTAGTTACGTGGGTTAAGTAGTCCTTTCCAGAGTTCGTTTTCCTTATGTACCACATTTGAGTTTGTGGATTGTTGGCACATGGTGGCATCATATGAGACCTTTGGTAGTGTTTGTGGTGGCTTATTGCCGGAATGACTTGTACTGGGTGAGACGAGATTTTTGGACCTGGGATCAGTGCGATCAGATTTATATGAAGCATATTAAAGGGCAAATATCTTTATTTGGTTCATAATGGGGTAATGGTCCTTGTCAGGAGGAGGGACTCAATGATTTGTCGACTCGGAAGTTGGTTATGAATTTCTACACACCCCTTATGTTGTGGCAGTATGGCGAGAGTTGAAACGAGACTTATATGCTTCGTGAGGTGTGCTGTGAGCATCTGATTCATGGGATTTCGGTTGTTATTATCAGGGGATGTCATTATGGTCATGTGAATTATGCGGTGCATGGTATGGATTCCGACAAGGTATGCAAACATGTATTGGTGCATCATGTAGTGATTTAATAAGGCGTTTGTATGTTGGAAACATGCATGGAAGAGAATTTCAGATGTTGGAATTTGGCTCTAAGGCTAACTTGACTAAATAAAGAGGAAGATCTTCAGATTGGCTCGAGCTAGTGTGCTCAACTGGGTTGTGGTAGCATGGGTAGTGCACGAGGTGTTGACCAACGATTTCAGATAACTCCAAAGCAGTTCTTAGCACGTTCGAGGACGAACGTATGTTTAAGTGGGAGAGAATGTAATGACCCGACCGGTCGTTTTGAGCTCCAGCGCGTCATTCGGTGGTTTGAGGCCTTGAGTAGTTTCACTTCAGGTATTATGACTTGTGCGCGTGGTCGGAATTTAAGTTCGGGAAGTTCGAAGTTGATTTAGAAAGAAGATTCTAATTTCAGAAGCTTTAAGTTGGAGGAATTGACTAAAGTGTGATTTTTAAGTAAACGACCTCGGAATCGGGATTTGAAGGTTCCAACAGGTTCGTATGGTGATTTTGGACTTGGACGTATGTCCGGATCGGGTTTTGGATGACCCAGGAGCATTTCGGTGCCTATTGTAGAAGTTGGCATTTTTGGAAGAATTTCATAAATTTGAGTTGAAGTGCATTTCAATGATATCAACGTCCATTTGGGATTCCTAGTCTGGGAATAGCATCGTATGATGATTCTGGTCTTAGGAGTGGTCCGGAAGTGGATTTGGAGGTCCGCAGGTCATTTTGGGGTCATTTGGGCGAAAGTTGGAAATTTGGATAATTTTAAGAAGTTTGACTGGGAGTGGACTTTTTGATATCGGGGTCGAATTCCGATTCCGGAAGTTGGAATAGGTCCATAATGTCAATTGTGACTTGTGTACAAAATTTTAGGTCAAACGGACGTGATTTGATAGGTTTTGGCATCAATTGTAGAAGTTTGAAGTTTCAAAGTTCATTAAGTTTGAATTGGAGGGTGATTCGTGTTTTTTAGCGTTGTTTGATGTGATTAAAGGCTCGACTAAGTTCGTAATGTATTTTGGGACATGTTGGTATATTTGGTTGAGGTCCCGAGGGCCTCGGGTAGATTCCGGATGGTTAACTGATCGAGTTTGAACTTGGAAGAAATGCTAAGGCAACTTGTACCTGGTGTAATCATCTGCGAGGTTTTGGCCGCAGGTGCGGAGCCGCAGAAGCGGCCAAGAGAGTCGCAGAAGCGGTTCTGCCTGGGGAAGGCTGGGACCATCGATGCGGTCAAGTTTTGCATAAGCGGGACCGCACCTGCGCATTAAGAACCGCAGAAGCGGACGCGCAGATGCACTACATGGGGCGCAGATGCGGGGATTGTTGGGCCGAGCTGGAGCCGCAGGTGCGGCTGGTGTGATGGAATTTCCGCAGGTGCGGCTGGTGTATCGCAGATACGGAAAGTCGGGCCGGGCAGAATGTTTTGTTTTAGCGGGGTTTGGGTTCATTTCACCCATTTTTCGTTTGGTTGGGCGATTTTTGGAGCTCTTGGAAGGGAGATTTTCGTCATCTATGTCAAGTTAAGTGATTCCCACCTATTGCAAGTTAAATACTTGGATTATATATGGATTTAGACTTGAAAATTTGTAAAAATTTGGGATTTTGGTAGTAAACCTAGAAAATGGATATTTTTGGATTTTGACAACGAAATTGGACATGGAATTTGGAATAAATTATATATTTGAGTTCGTGGTGTCATGGGTAAAGCTTATCTTCGAAAATTTTCGGAATCCGGGCACGTGGGCCCGAGGGTGATTTTTATCGACTTTTCAAGCGGAGTTAGGAATTTGTTGTAAATTGAATTATAATGAGTATTAGAGTATATATTTATGGGTTTACACATTTATTGACTAGTTTTGGAGCGTTGGGCATCAGTTTGAGTTATTGGAAGGGCTTGAGAGCCGGTTATGGAATTTCGGAGTGAGGTAAGTCTCCTTTCTAACCTTGTAAGAGGGAATTAACCCCATAGGTGAATCAAATCATTAGGTGCTCCTACCCGTGGGGGCTACGTACGCATGAGGTGATGAGAGTCCGTGCGTAGCTATTATTATACTTATGCCCGGGTAGTCTAGGACCCATATCATGTTGTACTTGCGATGTTGTGCCTATTTGTTAAATTAATTGTTTAAAACATTTAGAAACTCGATAAAGGAATTGTAAAAAGGTTAAACTTCATCTACTTGACCGTTAAATGGGAATTCAAAATCTTTGGAATATTTGCCCCTTAATAAATCTTGAATTGGTTGTTTAATGTGTTTTCTTTTTGTGGAACGGGCCGAACGCCTCAGCAAGTTAAATAGATGCATCTATGGTTCGCGTTGTTCGAACCTCGGCAATGCACAGTTTAAATATTTATGTTGAAGCGGGCCGTACGACCTCGACATGATTTGCGCATGATATATTTTTGGAATTGATAATAATTGATATTGCTTTCATTGGCCCGAGATATAAAAAATATTAAATGACGAAAATAAATTTGGAAATTTCTTATGAATAAAAGAATTGTTTACTTATTTCATGATATTGAGCTTGCAGCCGTTCTACGTAATCCATGCTTAATTATATTATTGGCATTTTATTTATAGCCCGTAGTAAGTGTCGAATTCGATCCCTCGTCTCTACTTCTTTGAGGTTAGGCGGGATACTTACTGGGTACGCGTTGATTTACGTACTCATACTACACTTGCTGCACATTTTTGTGCAGGTGCATATATGTCTAGTGGCCTTGTGTGCACAAAAGCTCGGTTATTACGGGGACTTAGGTGAACTGCATTCCACGTTACGAGTCCGCAGCCAGCAGAGTATCCTTCAAAGTATTATATTTCTCCTGTCCGAATTTGTATTCCGGACAAATATTGTATTTTATTTTACATTCCTAGTCGAGACTCATGCACTTGTGACACCGGATTTTGGGGTGATTATGGGTTACACTGTATTGAAATTATTGTAAAATATTATTATTCACATAGTAGATTCCATCTTTTACTGTTTAATTGAAGAAAAATATGATTTCTAAAATATTAAGTTAAGAACCAAATTAAGTATTTATTTTTGGCTTGCCTGACAGCGGTGTTCGGCGCCATTACGACCTTTAATGGATTTTGGGTCGTGACAACTTATTTATATTGTGATGAATTTCCCTGGACATGGATCTTGTCCGTATCATTTACATTGGAGATAAATTTTCCAGGGCTGGATTGGCCTTATACGGTATTGAGTGACTGACTGTCAGTCGATGTGTATATATATACGGGATGGAATATCCCTGGGCTGGATTGGCCATAAACAGTACCGAGTAACCTAATGATTAGTGACCAGTAGCACATGAGGTCTTTCCACTGAGATGTCACATTCATCATATCATGCAGTATTGATCTATTTTGTGTGTACTGAGTTTAACTGTTGAACTTGAAAGCATGCCTACATTTCTGTACCATTATTTATGTACTGGACTGTACCTGCAGAGCTCGTCACTACTTTCAGCCCAGAGGTTAGTCTTGTTACTTATTGAGTTGGTTGTACTCATACTACACTCTGCACCTCGTGTGCATATCCCGGTGCTTCCGGACACGACGACTGTTAGACCTCAGTGTGTTGCCAGTTGGAGACTATCAAGGTAGCTGCTTGGCGTCCACTGACCTTGTCTCTCTTCCTCACAGATATTGTACTGTTATATATTTTCAGATAGTGGTTTTAATCGGTCAGGCTTTGTATTCATTTAGATGCTCATGTACTTAGTGACACCAGGTTTTGGGAGTGTTTATATCTATATTTGTGAGATTTCTTCCGCTGAATTTAAATATTATGTTTTCAAATTTAAAAGATATAGTATTTTATTGAGAATGCCGGCTTGTGTAGTATTAAGATAGGCGCCATCACGACAGGTGAGATTTTGGGTCGTGACAAGTTGGTATCAGAATTCTAGGTTAAATAGGTCTCACGAGTCTTGAGCAGGTTTAGTAGAGTCGTGCAGATTGGTACAGAGACGCCTGTACTTATCTTCGAGAGGCTGACGAACCCTTAGGAAAGTTCCACTTTCTTGTATTCTATCATGCGGAATTGATTCAGCTTGAAACATAACTCTTTGAATTCCTTCCACGCATTTGTGTGCGCATGTGAGCGCTTGGTATCAGTTGTGCATCACTGGCTTGTGATTCTATGAACGAGATTCGTGATATGTATTCTGTGTTTTGGTGATGGTCCAGTCTGGAGGACATGAGGTCAGGGTTAGACCACAACTTAAGCTCGATAGTTTCAGATGTGAGAACTTGTGTGTTTAGACTTATGCGTCGGTAGTATCCCTATGAGTAAAATTTATGGCTTGATGGGCGGGTAATGACTATATGATGAGTATGATGTGAATGCGAGATGTGTTCAGGTGGGTTGAATGAGACGAATAAAGTTTACTTGTCACTCAAGAGTCTGCTATTGGGTACTTGATTCCTATTTTGATGTGACGTACAGTCTTGAGTGTGAACACCTAATTTATGACCACACCCGGATTTTATACTATTTTAGGGTAAATAGTTTTTCTAGGTCTAATCCTGATATTTTAAACTTTTATTTTATTTATTTGAGAAAAGTTAAAAATTACAATAACATATTCACAAGCTTATAGTATAAATTTTATTTCTATTTATAAAGAGAAAAAGAAAATTTACAAAATATATGTGGTTTATTTTAATTAGAATTATAGTAAATAAGTTAGCTTAGCTTTAGTATATTTTGGGTGTCATTTAAATTATAGTGTAATAATTTAGTTTGCTTATATTATTTTAGTTTAAAAATTAGTTAGTTAATTATCTTATCTTTATATTTTATCTTTTAAAGAAAAACAAAAAGGAAAGAAGAAGAAAACAAAAACGAAAATAAAACCAAAAGATTAACAAATTTCCAATCTGACTAATCACTTCACACACACGTTGCGCACACACACACGATCAGGCCTCTCTTCCTCACATCTTGTTGCCTAATCCTCCACACATCACTTTTTAAGCACACACATTCTATAATATAGTGGGCATACACTTTATATTAGGGAGGAATTTTTTACATATTTCGAGAGGAAGCCACTGATTATATCCCACAGAGAACTAAGTAAGAAGGATCAAGAGAAAAAGTTTTTTACTTTGAAAGAGACGAAGTTTCGATTTCGAGTTTCGGATCCGGGTTACGTTTGGTGTCTTCATCTGTTTTCTTGTAATTGCTGGGTCTTCTTTTATATTCTTGAAAGCTTCTGCAAAGGTTCATATCCTCTATCTTTGTTTCTTCAGCCTTTTAATTTGTATGTATTTTGTGTGTTTGTAATGTTTAATGTGATGTTTATCTTATTTAATATTATTTTTATTGTTTAGTTATCTCCTTAGTTTCTTTTTAACGTGATTTCGATACCCTAGATAGTGCTAAATAACTTATAGTTAGTTGAATACTCATTTGCTGCTAAAGTTAAAAATTAATTATAGAAAGTATTTTATTATACAACACTAAGTATTTATTATTTTATATTCTAGTATATAATGATTTTCACTAGTTTTCTTGAAGATTGTTAAATAAAAAATGAGAATATCATTCTTAAAGTTTGGTTAAAATATTGCTATGGTATCTCATACCTACTGTTTGATTTAATTTTCGTTCAGAAGTTGAGATGGTCCTTTAGCTAAATGGATAAAGTATTTTTGAAGAAGAAGATTCACAGTTTGCTCGTTTCTTTATATTTTCTTAACATGGGTAAGAAAATATATATATAAATTCAGAGGTCTCCATTAGTCCTTAAAAATTCAGAGGTCTCCATTAGTCCTTAAAAGATTGTCAATTTTGCATCGTAAAAAATAATGATAATGAAACTGATTTACCTTCAATGTAGAAATCCATAAAAATTTTTGCATAAGGACTTTCTTTTTTGCAAATTGCAGACTTTAGTATAGATTGAAGTACTCTAGTTAGTATATATATGATGTGAATATCCTTCTAGTATAACAGATTAAATATTCTGTATGTGTTTTAGTTTTAACATGATTTAGCTAGTTAATTTTACTTCTTTGCTTAATTTTTACTTTTAAATCTTTAGAAAGTAATAGTAACAATAACGTATTAAATAGTTCAATCGTAGTGATAATTTTAAAAAATGCAAAAAGATGATTAAACTTTAGTTGCTCTTAAATGTTTTTAGCAAATTTAGGTTTGAATTAATAAAGAATGAAAGGTTGAGCTTAAATCGATGAGAAATTAAGTATGCTAAGGATTGATCTTTTAAAATAACTTAGGCTTAATAATCAAGTCTTGCATTCCAAAGCAATTATTTAGCTAACTAACTCAAACTCTTTTAATATCCTATAATTCAAGAGTGCTAAAAGATTATGAGAAAGCGAGATGAGTTACGAATTAAATCAAGACTCATAGCAATAAATAAATAAAAATATACAAATATATATCTCGAATATAAAAGGGACAAAATAAGTAAAATACTCTAAAATGCTAGAAAAACTTTAGATGTTCTTTAAATATTAGCTCATGTGTTCATACCCAAACCTTGGATTGATATGCTTAAATAATAAAAGGATCATGTGCGCATTTCCGCGTCTCGATGCCTTTAAATTTAAAATAATTACGTTTTAACCATGTGTATATTATGTACCTTGGTTTAATATCTAATTTCTAAGAAGTACCTTGTGTGCATACCGCATCTAGGTCAAAACAATTAATAAGATATAATAAATTAAGTGAAGTGGTAATAAATAGACAAGCCATAACCAATAAAAATACAAGAATAGCCAAAAATTAATTTAAGCCGGACATAAGTTAATAAAAGCGACCGTGCTAGAACCACGGGACTCGAGGGGTGCCTCACACCTTCCCCTCGGTCAACAGAATTCCTTACTCAGTCTTCTGTTTTCGTAGACCATATATAAGGAGTCAAATCTTCCGTTTGATGAGGGATTCAAATAAAAGGTGACTTGGAATACCAAAACTCAATTCCAAGTGGCGACTCCAAATAATAAATGATCCCTTTTTAAATCGTCACTTTAATTGAAAAAACTCTTCTAACTCAATATCGAAATTGGGTTGTGGGGGAAAAAAAAGAGGTGTGACAGCTCTGGCGACTCTGCTGGGGACTACTAATAAGAATTCGAGCTTTGTATATTGATTCTTGTTTGACTTTTATCGTGTTTTGGATATTATTGTGTCAGGGAGCCTAATGTGCTATTTGTTGCTTATTTACCGCTTTAATATTTATTTGAACTGTGATATAAATTGTATCCTCTCTCGCACCCCTCTGAGTCTTCTGATAGGTAGTTATGTTGTATTTGCCTACCAGCATCACAAAATTTCTATCTTGAGATAAAACCAGTTAGCCTACCAGCTTCTGGTGAAGGATTTAGTCACACATGTTTAGGCGGGAGAGCCGTTGGCTAGCCAGTGCTGTTCTACTACTGGTGACGCTTGACGCTCCTCGGCTCGGGTCGTCCACCCGGGTAGGCCAAGTCTAGATACCATCTCCTTAAGGATTTGAAAACTTAGAAGAACAAGCCACAAGCAATGAATATCCCTAGTAGGTTATGCTTTATTTGCATCATGTGCATTGGACTTAGCGGGACTCGGCACAGGGCCCGGGCCCGTCTAGGGAAGGTACCAATTTTTCAGACCAACATCTTCATTTTTTTGTGCTACATGTAACATTGTTTGATAGGCTTTACTCAAATGTTGACCGACTTTAGGATAGATTGATTGAACAGGGGAGGAAGAAAGAACATTTCCTCAAAATTTCATAAAGTACTCATTTTTTAAATAAAATTTTGAAGGGTTCTAATGTGTAAAATCACAATTTTTAAAATAATTTTTTTTATCATTTATTTAAACCGAAATACGCCGGTCTGATTCTCACCAGATGTGAGATACGTAGGCAAACCTTATCGGTTCCAGCCCCCAAATTTCAAAAAATCCAAAAATATTTTCCCTTTCCTTAATTCCTTCTTAGAATTCTTTCCTAAGAAAATTCAAAAAAAATTTCATTAAATCCAAATTTTTTCCCCGAAGTCTTTCATTCGAAAAAACAAACAAACAAACAAACAAATTTGCAAATCAAAATCCAAAAATATATTTTTTTCCTTCTTTAGAAGTTTTTCTTCCAAAAGTTCAAAGAAAAATCAATCAAAATCCAAAAAAATATTTTCTTTCTCCTTTAAGAAGTCTTCTTTCCAAAATTCCCAATGAAAAAAAGAGCTAGCTTATGTATTTTATTCCCGGTATTCCCGAATTATGCAAGATCTGATTCATGCGGCGTCATGATATGTAGGTAATCCCCATCAGATTCGATCATTGTCATCAAATAAACTGAGTGAAAAAAAAGAAAGAAAAAGAAATAAAGGAGTGACAAAAATAACAAAGAAAAACAAAGAGCGAAAAAAACCAAAAAAAGAAGAAGCAAGAGTGAAAAAATACAAAAAGAGAACTCTTTGTCCAATTTGAAAAAGAAAACTGCGGAAAATTTTCGTGAATACTGTCAAATGGCACAAGCAAGCTGCTAGGGTAAAACCTCCAATGAATGAAGCATAAATGGTTACGGTCTTCCTACAGGCCCAAGAGGCGGACTACTTCCAGAACCTGATGTCCGTTATGAGTAATCCGTTCGCCGAGGCTATCAAAATTGGGGAGATGGTCGAAAGTGGTTTAAAAAGGGCCAAATCTTGAGTCATGTTGCCTTTAAGGCCACATCAGAGACCGTTCAGAATGGTTCGGGGGGGTTTGATGAACAGAAACAAGAGGGAAGAGGGAGCCATGGTGGCTTTGAGCTTGAGGGGGCCCCACAGGTCATTCAACCAATCATATAGGCTTCATAAGGTTCCACAACAATATTATCCCCATCAAGATGTTTTCTATTCCGTGGCACTGCCTCTCTATGCGGTGATGAACGCGCAACCTTACACGCGGCCACAACATTATATACAAAACCGAGCTCCACCTCCCAGAAATGCCGTCCCTACCAACCTCCATATAATCCCCAACCAAATGTTCCCCAATACAATTCTCGCCCAAGAGAGCTCCTCAGAAGGAATCAGTTCACCCCTATTGGTGAATCATATTTAAGTTTGTTTCAAAAGCTAATCGAGCTAGGTCTACTGCAGCCAGTGGCCCCGAACCGGCCAAATCCCGAGTCCCCCTCGCACCAAGATGATGCTAGATGTGAATACAACTCTGTAGCAGTGAGACATGATACAGAGGACCATTGGACCCTCAAAAGGGCAATTGAAGAATTTGATCCGGCTCTGAAAGCCATTGTAGCCATTTCCGCAATAGAAAAGAAACCCAAAATAGGGCGCCAAACCCAAAACTCTCCCTATCAGACGAGAATATCGGTAGTCAGTCTTGCTATATTTTCTGTATTTTGGGTTATTTCAGGGTGTAATCCGAATTCTTTTACTTTACTGTCTTACTTTCTGATGTAAACCCTTCTCTTTGTTTTTTTATATATAAAATTCAAATAAATAAAATCAATATTTCATCATCCATGAATGTCTCTTTTATTAATCTTGTCACATTTCTTATTCTCTTTTCAGTTTTGTTAATGAAGATTTTAATAACATGACATGCTTGCGGACTTCATGCCCAGATCCTAAAGCGATGTCAGACATTGAAATAATGAATCAAGAAGTAGAATGTGCCAAAGATAAGGCTTGTAAGAAAATAAATAAATAAGGGACAACAAGCCTAAACAAAGTCCAAATGAAAACCGCCCTTACTTGATTGGTTTATGGCACTGTAGCCATGATATCAGTAGAAGTTGAAATTCCTTCTCTTCAGATCATTGTTGAAACCGAGTTCGAGGATGAAGATTGAGTCAAGACCCGATCGAAGAAAATGACTTTGGTTGATGAAAAGTGATTGACTGCAGTTTGCCACAGGCAGTTGTACCAACAAAGAATGGCCCGTGCCTACAACAAAAAAGTGCAGCCCAAGAAATTTAAAGTAGTTCTGAGGCGTATTCTTCCGTATCACGAGGAAGCTAAAGGAAAATTTGCCTCGAATTGGAAGGTCCATACATTATAATAAGAGTGCTGCCAAAAGGGAGTATTGTATTTGGGAGACATCAAAGGAAATATTCTCGATACAACTATCAATGCAGACGCGGTCAAAAGGTGCTATGTTTGACCCTTTTACGCAATTTTAATACTCTCTGATTGGGATGACGAAGGCTTTCATTTTGACTACCCAAATACTATTAACCCTTTGAGCCAGATACTTTTTCCTTGGCCACCCTCTTTGGAACCTTGTATGTAATGAGAAAGAAAAAGAAAAGAAAAGAAAAAACAAAAAAAAAGAGAAAGAAAAAAAAAGGAAAGAAAAAGAAAAGAAGCAAAAGAAAATAAAACAGAAGAAAAATAAAACAAAAATCAAAACAAGTTCAAGTTAATTGAACTACGTCCGACCTGATTCTGAAAGGAAACGTAGGCAGCCTCACTCTAAGGTTCGGTCATACCAAAAAATAAAATCCACATTCCCCAAAACTGAAAAACTGGGGCATATGTTACAATGGTTCGACGATGGTTTCGCCCGAAAGGTTCCAAAGTTGTAGTTTAATCCAAATTCTTTTTATCCAAATCCTTTCAAGTCCTTCCGATTAATTGGCAAGAATGTTCAAGAATTGGAGAATACGGTTATTTGGATCGGATGCAACCAAATGAGAGAAATAAAATGATAAAGTCATATTGGTGAAAATCCTCATGGGCACTGTAGGGCAATGGTGAGTAGAGAAAATAAAAATGAGAGAGTCTTGTTAGTGAAAACCTGCAAAGGGCACTATAAGGCGATGGCGAGAAGAGAAATGAGAGAGATCAGCTAGTGAAAACCCGCAAAGGGCACTGTTGATCGAAAAGAGGAACCACACAGCCATGGCATCAACACAGTCCTGAGCAAGATTTTTTGGTTTCAAGGCAAAGGTTGTGATGAGTTTCTAAGAGTCAGACAATTTACACAGATCAGACATCCAGTCCAAAAGGCATGTCATGTTCATTGAAGTCCGCATGTACTCCCAGATAAGTCCGTATTTCTGTTCCCCGAAAGGGACCCCTCTGTTTTAAACTCATTATATATTCCATTTTTTATATTTCTTTAAATCCCTTTTGGTTTAACTTTTTTTAAAAAATAAAGCAAAGAAAAGATGGCAAGACTGATTTACAAGGTTCTCGTTTGAAGCGAGCTGATATATTCAAAAGGCGCCCAGCCTCGGCAAGGGAATCAAGTCGACCCCGACTGGCCATGATTGGCCGATGCTTTGAAATGTAAAACTTTGAAAGAAGCCAAAAGCAAAATGCCCACAAAGGCAAAATAAAGTTAAAAAAGGTTAAGTCCCACACGACCAACCGTCATGGCAAAGTTGGATATGCCAAAGGTTCTCCGGGGTTAGAAATGCAGTTAGTATTCAAGAAATAATCAGTTGAAGTTGGAATCATTAAAGAAGATGAATCGAGATCAAGAGATTGAAATAATGAAGGCCACAAACCGACCTCCATTGTAAAACTAACAAATCTTTCTTTGTTCAGAAAAGGAACACAACAATTTAAGAAACAGTTCGTGAAAAGACGAACACCATCAAGTGAAGTTCTCAAATCCTTGATTTTCTTCCAATATACATGTAAGCATGTTATTTTTAGTTTCATTATAGGGAATCAATACCCTATCTTCAATACAGGGTACTACATCCCCTGGTTGCATTTCTTATTGCAAACATAGGGTACGACATTCCCTAGTAGCATCCCAGAGTGCCAAGAGCCTCACCTTATTGCCAACACAGGGTACTACATCCCCTGGTTGCATTTCTTATTGCAAACATAGGGTACGACATTCCCTAGTAGCATCCCAGAGTGCCAAGAGCCTCACCTTATTGCCAACACAGGGTACTACATCCCCTGGTTGCATTTCTTGTTGCAAACATAGGGTACGTCATTCCCTAGTAGTATCTCAGAGTGTCAAGAGCCTCATCTTATTGCCAACACATAGTACTACATACCCTAGTTGCATTTCTTGTTGCAAACATAGGGTATGACATTCCCTAATAGCATCCCAGAGTGCCAAGAGCCTCTCTTTATTGCCAACACAGGGTACTACATCCCCTTGTTGCATTTCTTATTGCAAACATATGGTATGACATTCCCTAGTAGCACCCAAAGTGCCAAGAGCCTCACCTTATTTCCAACACAGGGTACTACATCCCTTGGTTGCATTTCTTATTGCAAACATAGGGTACCATATTAGCTAGTAGCATCCCAGAGTGCCAAGATCCTCACCTTATTGCCAACACAGGGTACTACATCCCCTGGTTGCATTTCTTGTTGCAAACATAGGGTACGACATTCCCTAGTAGCACCCAGAGTGCCTCGAGCCTCATCTTATTGCCAACACAGGGTACTACATCCCCTGGCTGCATTTCTTATTGCAAACATAGGATACAACATTCCCTAGTAGCATCCCAGAGTGCCAAGAGCCTCACCTTATTGCCAACACAGGGTACTATATCCCCTGATTGCATTTCTTGTTGCAAACATAGGGTACGACATTCCCTTGTAGCACCCCAGAGTGCCTCGAGCTTCATCTTATTGCCAACACAGGGTACTACATCCCCTGGTTGCATTTCTTATTGCAAACATAGGATACGACATTCCCTAGTAGCATCCAGAGTGCCAAGAGCCTCATCTTATTGTCAACACAGGGTACTACATCCCCTGGCTGCCTTCCTTCTTGTTAACATAGGGTACGGCAATCCCTATTATAAAATATATAAAAAAAATCTCATTTCTTTTTCAATTCTTTATTTTCAATAGAAAGATAGTTTATTGTATTTTCAATAACTCACAAAACTTTTCTAGTGCAAACTGGGGAAAAATATTTTTGTTCATTTTGATGGCTTGCAGGTTTTTCCGCAAAGTATTGATTGAATGTGCAAAAATAAGATTTCAGCTCTTGCCAGAGAAAGTGGAACGTTTGATCTCAATACCAGCCGAACCAGCTTTGACATAATGCATGCATAGATATAGGATTTCAAGATCCATCTTCTCATCATCTGATTAAGAAACATGCCTGTGAGAATATTTCCTAGTCTGTTGCATTGAGAACATCAAGTTTCAATCTAAAATCAATGGGGGAAGCAAGTAAAGAATCAAGACAAGTCTCGAGATGACATTTAGATAGGAATTTTGTAACTCTTAGATTTCAAGAGTATGTAATTTTCTTTTTCTTTTGATGTAATGGTAGGAGTTGCGGATCGGAACCTCGACGGAACTTCACTCGACACTCCCTCTAAGTATACTCCTTTAATCTTCTTCCACTTGAACTACACGTGACCTGGTTTTCTTATAACCCGGGATATGTAGGCTGCCTAAAACCAAGGCTCGGTCACATCTTTTTCATTTATATTATTTTCCTTTTTAAATAATAGTGAGGTCAAAAATCAGTCACCTTGTTCATTTTCTTTTCCTGAAAACTCTTCATGTTTCCAAGCAAAGAGGGGCATGTTGTGAATACCTAATTTTTGACCACACCCGGATTCTATACTATTTTAGTATAAATATTTTTTTCTAGGTCTAATCCTGATATTTTAAACTTTTATTTTATTTTTAATAGATTTTATTTGAGAAAAGTTAAAAATTACAAAAAAAATATTCACATGCTTATGGTATAAATTTTATTTCTATTTATAAAGAAAAAAAGAAAATTTACAAAAAATATATGGTTTCTTTTAATTAGAGTTATAGTAAATAAGTTAGCTTAGCTTTAGTATATTTTGGGTGTCATTTAAATTATAGTGTAATAATTTAGTTTGCCTATATTATTTTAGTTTAAAAATTAGTTAATTAATTATCTTATCTTTATATTTTATCTTTTAATGAAAAACAAAAAGGAAAAGAAGAAGAAAAAAAATGAAAATAAAACCAAAAGATTAACAAATTTCGAATCTAACTAATCACTTCACACACACACATTGCGCACACACACACGATCAACCCCTTCTCCCTCACATCTTGTTGTGTGCTCTTCCACTATCACTTTTTAAGCACACACATTCTATATATAGTGGGCATACACTTTATATTAGGGAGAGATTTTTCACATATACTGAGAGGAAGCCATTGATTATATTCCATAGAGAACTAAGTGAGAAGGATCAAGAGAAAAAGTTCTTTTCTTTGAAAGAGACGAAGTTTCGATTTCGAGTTTCGGATCCGGGTTACGTTTGCTGTCTTCATCCGTTTTCTTGTAATTCCTGGGTCTTCTTTTATATTCGTGAAAGCTTCTGCAAAGGTTCATATTGTCACGACCCAAAATCCCACTAGTCGTGATGGCACCTAACCTAACCTGTTAGGTAAGTCAATTTCAAACTATCCAATTCCAATGAAATTAATTAAAAGAAAATATCTAAACCAATACATCTCCCCAAGAATTGGAAGTACAAATCATGAGCTTCTAAGAATAGAGTATACAAAGCAAAAATAAAATAAATTCATAGTCTGTTTGAATAATATATAAACAGAGCTTTTATAAATCTAAGGCTACCTGAACAAAAGGCAGCTACAACAGGAATGCAGGTACATCTTTAGATTCCGCAACCATCGAGCACAGCAACAACAACAGCCAACATCTGCACGCAATGTGCAGAAGTATAGTATCAGTACAATCGACCCCATGTACTGAGTAAGTAACAAACCTAGACGTAGGTTGAAAGTAGTGACGAGCTTCCACCAAGGTCGGGTCCAAAACCAATAGTCCACAACAATCCATAACAATATAAAACAAATAATATCAGAAGTATCTCAGGGATAAAATACTCAGCCAAATAATAATTTCAAAAATAGTAGTTCTTTCTTTCAAATACATCAGTAAAAACCCAAATCATTTGCCGAAGTTGCCAATAATATGAATAGTTTGAAAACAATAAATTTCTCCAAAAATCATTTCAATAATAAATAATATGTTTTATTTTCCTTCCGGATAACCCGTGTAGAACAAATACATCACTATGTCTATCTGTCAAAATGTGTGAGAAATCATGAATGATGTGATGTTGTACAGCAGGAGGAAAAAAAACAAATACATCTCTATGCCTGTATATCATGTGTGCATGCCAATGCGATGCAATTCAGTTATAAAGTCATAAACACCCCCAGGCAGAAAATCACTCATATACAACCTCTCGGGCAAACCTCACAGTCACTCGGGCATACCTCACAATCACTTTTGCCACTCGGGCATACCTCACAATCACTCTTGCCACTCGGGCATACCTCACAATCACTCATGCCTCACAGTCACTCAGCACTCGGCACTCGCACTCAGTAGGTACCTGCGCTCACTGGGGGTGTGTACAGACTCCAGAGGGGCTCCTTCAGCACAAACGCTATAATCTGCACGGACAACTCACGTGCTATAATAATAAAGTATGCTGCAGGCGGGCAGCCCCAATCCACACTCATCCTCACAATCAGGCCCTTGACCAATATCAAATATGCTGCGGCGTGCAGCCCGATCCCATAAATATCCTCACAAATCAGGCCCTCGGCCTCACTCAGTCATAAACCTCTCAAGCCACTCGGGCATTTCAGTAAAACAGGGCATTCGACCCAAAATATTTATATGCATCAAAATAGAGTCATAAAACTGAGTTATGATAATGCAATGAAATGAATATGACTGAGTATGAATTTTTAATTTAAAACAAATAATTCACAACAATATGACCTTTGTGGGTCCCAATAATACTGGAACATAGCCTCAATCATGATTTTTAATATGTTTTTCAACTTAATTTCTCTAACTCATAAAACGCATGGAAAATGCCAAGATCATTTAACTACAAAATTCCACAGAAACAATTATGTCACAATTTCTATAGTGCACGCCCACACGCCCGTCACCTAGCATGTGCGTCACCTCCCAACAATTCACGAAATACATATATTCAGGGTTCATACCCTCAACTCCAAGATTAGAAGAGTTACTTACCTCGAACAAGCCGAATCCAATGTCGAGCAAGCTAAACAATGCTCCAGAAATTCCATTCTGCGCGTAACAACTTCCGAACGACTCGAATCAAGTCACAATTAATTTTATTCAGCTCACAAAAATTATAGGAATTAATTCCATATCAAAATACTAATATTTTCTAAAAATCCAAAATTACGCCCCAAAAATACCCGTGGGACCCATGTCTCGGAATCCGATAAAACTTACAAAATCCGAGCCCCCATTCAACCACGAGTCCAACCACACCAAACTTACTCAAATCCTACCACAACTCGGCCTTCAAATCCTCAATTAAAGTCTATGAATTTTTCTACTATTTTCAACCCAAAACACTAATTTGTTGATAAAAACAATAATAGATTCGTGTAATTTAACCAAAATCGAGTTAGAATCACTTACCCCGTTGTTTCCTCTGAAAATCGCCTAAATATCGCCTCAATCCGAGCTCCAAATCGTTCCCATTTTCTGAACTTAAACTTTCTGTCCATGCCTCTCTTCTTCACGAACGCGACAGGTCCCTCGCGTTCGCGAAGCACAACTCGACTGCCCACAAATTTAACACTTCGCGAACGCGACCGTGGCTTCACGAACGCGAAGCTTTGCAAACCTTACCCTTCGCGAATGCGACCACGGCTTCGCGAACGCGAAGTTTTACCAGCTCAGACCTTCGCGAAAGCGACCGCCACCTTGCGAACGCGTAGAACAAGGACCCGGGGTCCCTAATCGCCTCACTCCTCTTCGCGAACGCGACACCTCTCACGTGTTCGCGATGCACACACAGGCCATACCTTTGCTTTCACGTCCTCCCCTTCGCGAATGCGAAGAACAAAACCTCACACTCAGAAAACACTCTTCGCGAACGCGAAAGAGAAAATCAGAAAAATGCAGCAACAGATATCAGCAATCTCACCAAGGCCAAAAATGATCCGTTAACCCCCGAGAACTCACCCGAGCCCCTCGGGACCTCAACCAAATATACGGACAAGTTCTAAAATATCATACGTACTTAGTCGTGCCCTCAAATTACCTCAAACAACGCTAAAACCATGAATTACACCCCAATTGAAGCCTAATGAACTTTGAAATTTCTAGTTTCTACAAACGACTCCGGAACCTATCAATTCACGTCCGATTGACCTCAAATTTTGCACACAAGTCATAAATAACATAACAGAGGTATTTAAATTTTCAGAATCAGATTCCGACCCGATATGAAAAAGTCAATCCCCAGTCACACTTCCCAAAAATTCAACTTTCGACATTTCAAGCCTAATTCCACTACGGACCTCCAAATAATTTTTCGGACACATTCCTAAGTCCAAAATCACCATACGGAGCTATTGGAATTATCAGAATTAAATTTTGAGGTCGTTTACACATAAGTCAATATCTGGTCAACTATTTCAACTTAAGCTTTAAACCTTGGAACTAAGTATTCCAATTCATTCCAAAACCTCACCGGACCCGAGCCAATTGCCCCGGTAAGTCACACAACAAATGTAAAGCTCAATTTGAGCAGTAAATGGGAAAATGGAGTTGTAATACTCAAAACGACCGGTCGGGTCGTTACACATATCCTCTATCTTTGTTTCTTCAGCCTTTTAATTTGTATGTATTTTGTGTGTTTGTAATGTTTAATGTGATGTTTATCTTATTTAATATTATTTTTATTATTTAGTTATCTCCTTAGTTTCTTTTTAACATGATTCTGATACCCTAGATAGTGCTAAATAACTTATAGTTAGTTGAATACTCATTTGCTGCTAAAGTTAAAAATTAATTATAGAAAGTATTTTATTATACAACACTAAGTATTTATTATTTTATATTCTAGTATATAATGATTTTCACTAGTTTTCGTAAAGATTGTTAAATAAAAAATGAGAATATCATTCTTAAAGTTTGGTTAAAGTATTGCTAAGGTATCTCATACCTACTGTTTGATTTAATTTTCGTTCAGAAGTTGAGATGGTCCTTTAGCTAAATGGATAAAGTATTTTTGAAGAAGAAGATTCACAGTTTGCTCGTTTCTTTATATTTTCTTAACATGGGTAAGAAAATATATATATAAATTCAGAGGTCTCCATTAGTCCTTAAAAATCCAGAGGTCTCCATTAGTCCTTAAAAGATTGTCAATTTTGCATCGTAAAAAATAATGATAATGAAACTGATTTACCTTCAATGTAGAAATCCATAAAAATTTTTGCATAAGGACTTTCTTTTTTGCAAATTGCAGACTTTAGTATAGATTGAAGTACTCTAGTTAGTATATATATGATGTGAATATCCTTCTAGTATAACAGATTAAATATTCTGTATGTGTTTTAGTTTTAACATGATTTAGCTAGTTAATTTTACTTCTTTGCTTAATTTTTACTTTTAAATCTTTAGAAAGTAATAGTAACAATAACGTATTAAATAGTTCAATCGTAGTGATAATTTTAAAAAATGCAAAAAGATGATTAAACTTTAGTTGCTCTTAAATGTTTTTAGCAAATTTAGGTTTGAATTAATAAAGAATGAAAGGTTGAGCTTAAATCGATGAGAAATTAAGTATGCTAAGGATTGATCTTTTAAAATAACTTAGGCTTAATAATCAAGTCTTGCATTCCAAAGCAATTATTTAGCTAACTAACTCAAACTCTTTTAATATCCTATAATTCAAGAGTGCTAAAAGATTATGAAAAAGCGAGATGAGTTACGAATTAAATCAAGACTCATAGCAATAAATAAATAAAAATATACAAATATATATCTCGAATATAAAAGGGACAAAATAAGTGAAATACTCTAAAATGCTAGAAAAACTTTAGATGTTCTTTAAATATTAGCTCATGTGTTCATACCCGAACCTTGGATTGATATGCTTAAATAATAAAAGGATCATGTGTGCATTCCCGCGTCTCGATGCCTTTAAATTTTAAATAATTACGTTTTTACCATGTATATATTCTGTACCTTGGTTTAATATCTAATTTCTAGGAAGTACCTTGTGTACATACCGCCTCTAGGTCAAAACAATTAATAAGATATAATAAATTAAGTGAAGTGGTAATAGATAGACAAGCCATAACCAATAAAAATACAAGAATAGCCAAAAATTAATTTAAGCCAGACATAAGTCAATAAAAGAGACCGTTCTAGAACCACGGGACTCGAGGGGTATCTCACACCTTCCCCTTGGTCAGCAGAATTCCTTACTCAGTCTTCTATTTTAGTAGACCATAAATAAGGAGTCAAATCTTCCGTTTGATGAGTGGATTCAAATAAAAGGTGACTTGGAACACCAAAACTCAATTCCAAGGGGCGACTCCAAATAATAAATGTTCCCTTTTCAAATCGTCACTTTAATTGGAAAAATTTTTCTAACTCAATATCGTAATTGGGTTGTGGGGAAAAAAGAGGTGTGACATTGACTTGTGAGTGTGTTGAGGGATCTGCCATGCTGTTTAATTGTGGAGCGAAGTAGATTTTTAATGAGTTGGACTCAAATAGACTAAGTGATTGCATAGTAATTGTGACTACGAAAGGGTATAACAAGATACCAATTTGAGGCTATGCAAGTGGGTTATCCCCTGCGGAGTAATCTACGTACGTGTGTTCCTTATAATGTTGAGTGGGAAGTTTCTTTTCTGCCAGCGGGGCGTAAGTGTTGAGACTTGAATTTGAATCTGGTTGAGAAAATTAACTTGAGTGTCAAGAGAATGAATGCGAGTTTAGCGGATGATTGAGGTATTTTTATGGTTGGCGTTGCATGAGCTTGAGAAGAATTTTCGTTGAACTGACTGGGGTATTATGGCAGTAATAGAGTATGGGTATTGTGAGTTATCGAGTGGTTTAATTTATGGCTTTGAGCCAAGTGGGGGAGCCTGCTATTGACGATTTAATTTCATGGTTATGTGTTGTACTAGTTTTGGTTTGAGGCACACATGTGATTCGGTTATGACTTGTAAAGATTAATATCGAGGATGACTCGAGTAAGGAAATTCCTGGATACAAGTTATATTACACTTTATGAGTATATTGAAATTATGGGATGAGTGAGTTGTTATTATGAAGGATGTAGTACGAACGGAGTATGAATTTGATCGGTGATGTTAAGGCAGGATTACTTCTTTGGGTATTGTTGTGCTAAGGGGGCATGTGTCTTTCAGTCCATTTGGGCGGTACAATTTGGATTTGAGTAAAGTAGGTGACTCTCGAGAGGGTTATAATGGATTCAAAATGTATATGTGGCAATTGAAATTTTTTTGAATTCGTATATCGCTAGAATCAGTTATTTACACTGGATGGTGCAGGGACTTGCGGTAATTCTGTATGACTATGAATTATACATTTCTGTGCAAGAAAGGTAAAAAGGAATAATCTTAAGTCCACATAAGGTCTTTTTAGTGTGGGGGTCTCGGTTGTGGTACTTTTGTGGTGCTTAAGAAGTATACAGTGGCTTATGGGCCTTAGGGCGGTATGGTTTTATGTTAGGATGTCTTGTAGTGAGCTTTGGGTAAGGATCGTAGTGTTCTGACAAGGAGAAGTATCGACTTGAGGGTAATTCAGATGAAACTCGAAGTACATAGGACAACTGGTAGTAGGCTAGACTAGTATGGTAACGGTATGCTCGGTTCTTTTGAGTAATTATGATGTGGTGAGACTTTACAGATGTTTTGGTGGCAATATTCTTGGGTTTGGTGACCTGCGTGGCTTGGTCAAGTTAGAGGAATTCAGTTCCGATAGTTTGGTTATGTGCAAATGGGTTATAAAGTGTTTTTGATAGTTTCTACCATAGTTTGAGCCGGATATTTTCTACCAGTGTGGAGAACGTGTTGTGTATTGTGATATCCTCCTAGAATAAATCAAGAAGGAGGTTTCTAAATGACCGAGTATGTAATTTGCTGGTGACTCAAAGTTGATAATGAGATTCTCGTGCTTGTCACATGATGGCATGATAGATGTGGTGTGTTGTGCGGGATTAATATTTACATGTACAAGGTGGCAATTTATTCTTGAAGGGAAGGTCACGAATTATGGACAGAATGGTAAGTTTCAAATATTTAGATTTATGTTATAACTGCTCGGTAATTCCTGAGAAGGGTGCGTATTTCAGATGGCGCATTGTGTTTTGACTTACGGATATTCATTGGTATTGCGGTACTCACCTGGGTGATAGACTACTGATATTCCAACTATCGCTATGTGGCACGGAAGAATTTTGGAAGTATTCCTAGTGGGATGATAGTGGATGAAGGACATGATAGTCATTCGAGTGATGGAGTTGTGATCAGTTACGGTGGTTCATGTGTTTTATGAATTTAGGGGACTGGGAGTTCTCAGAAGCAAATTGTTTCAGGGTTGCGACCTGGTTGAAGTGAGTATTTTATTTAAACTCAATAGAGGCACTAATTGCATTAATTATTTATGATAGTTGCGCGCCATGAGTGCGTACATATGGGAGGTTTGAGCCAAGTGCGGGCATCGGGGCAAGTATTCATACTCGGAAGAATGCTTAGGCAAAGATATGCCTAGAGTTGACTGTTAAGTGTAAAGTTATAACGTTTCACGTATTCGTACCTTTGTTGAGAACTATCTGGACTATACTTGAGGTTACAAAGAAGCTAATTCCCTGAATAAATTGGGTAGTTACTATTTCTGCGTTAACTTGCCGATTTGAGTAGTGATAGCACACTTTGCACCTGCCTACTCTATGGCGTGTTATTTGTACCAATCTAGGAGCATGAGATTCATAATTTATTTATCATATACATGTGTACTTATTTGATTTCTCCTGTATGATGTGCTTGGACTGGAGGCCTGTGACCATGCCAGGCATATTATATTATTGGCACGTGAGTTGTCCGTGCGGATCCATATACTGATACTAATGGCACCTGAGTTGTCCGTGCGGGTCCAGATATTGATACTATAGCACGTGAGTTGTCCGTGCGAGTGATGATAATGTGAGGTCTAGAAGAGCTGGTTACTCTTATTAAATTCGTGTGCCTTTGTTCTACTATATATAATGAGCTTATAGCATTGCAGTTGTGGTGGTGCTTGTTGAACTTGCAATACGGTTCTCTACTTTGAGACATCTTCCATTTTGGGTACAAGGTTCCGCAATTGTGGCTTGAGTTGTATTATTCTTTTAGCTACCAGTCCAAACAAAAGAGGTTGTTTCGTACGTTTTCTAGGATCAGATAGAAGCACCACCCCAGAATTTATCCTTCTTTTCTTCTTACTTTTACTAAGTCTGACTCTAGTTTCTCGTTCAACAAAAAGAAAAAGGCCCTTCATAGATCTCTACGACCTACCTCTACGAACAGCTTATTGTAGGAGATAATCGAAGAGAGAAAAGTCTTCCTATCAATTCCTTTTGAATAAGGCTACGCTCCTTCAAGCCTTTGAAACTATTGAAAATAGAATCTTTGTTTTCAGGCGGGTTTTCTTCTCCACCAACAACCAAGACGCTTTAATTCTAAACAATTCTATCGAGCCG